>NC_083888.1:24467500-25092500 GCF_032452875.1 Bos javanicus
AGCAACTGAGCATGCAGTTGCTGGTCATACTTGCTGACCAGTCGTTTCAGCATTCTATCTTAGGAATTATTCAAAGATGCAGAGATTATCTTTTAATTAATTTAGTTATTAGTCCGAGGTCTTAAAGTTTACCATTGGAAACTGTGTTTGATCTTAACATCCCACAGAATATAATTACTGTTGATACAGGAAAGTTTGTCAGAATTGTAATTTAAGTTTACATTTTCCTTACTCCTAAACATTATATGGAAGTAATACTAGCTTATCAGTAGACTCTTTTAAGTTCAGATGTAAATTAGTATCTTCATGAGAAACCCCAATTTTATTATTTTTTTATTTACTTATGTTACACTCTGCAATGATTAAATCCAGATAAAGACAAATAGTTGTTTTTAAACCAGAATTGTAAACCAGTCTGATTTGTTCAAAGATTCACTTTGATTACTTAAATTTGGATTCATGTATAAAAATATTCTTGTGAGAAGGGTGTTTTCCCTTAAGAGGCCACCACATTTAATATAGTGGAGAAGGAAATGGCAACCCACTCCAGTGTTCTTGCCTGGAGAATCCCAGGGACGGGGGAGCCTGGTGGGGTGTCGTCTCTGGGGTTGCACAGAGTCGGACATGACTGAAGTGACTTAGCAGCAGCAGCAGCACTCCTTTAAAAGATTGAGAATTTTATGTACATTTTATACTTTTTTTAAAGTATTAGGCAAATAAATGTGCACTGATGCAATTTTGCAGTCTCAGTGCAAAACTGCTGCAGATTTAAGCAAACTTAGTTAATCATAGGAAACAAAGGTGGCTCATCTTGAGGACTCCCAGCAGGAGGGTGGAATGTCTTATCATTAACCTCTGAAACAGCTAGGGAGCCCCTCTACATTTTTGGTGGGAATATGATTTGGTGCAGCCCCTCTGGAGAACAGTATGAAGGCTCCTTAAAGGTCTAAACATAGAGCTGCCATGTGACCCTAGTCCCACTCTTGGGCATATATTCCAGAGAAAAATGTAGTCTGAAAGAACGCATGCACCCAAGTGTGCGTAGCTGGAGGTTCTTAAAACACTGATTCTTGGGCCTAACCCGCAAGGTGTCTGAGTCAGTTGGCCTGGGTTGTGGACTGAGAAGTCACATTTCTCCTGAGTCCTCAGGTGGTATTGATGGCGAGGGCCCAGAGATGAGACTCGGAGAACAAGTTTCCTAGGAAACATGAGGCCCCTCCCTCCAGGCCCCACCTCCTCGGGCCCAAGGGACAGTCTCAGTTTCTGCCTGACCTCCCCGAAGTGTCTCTTCAGCGAGCAGAGCAGACAAACAAAGAACAATAACAAGAAGTACTCTGCGTTCACTTTTTTAATTTCTTGAGGATTGTTATGTTCCTTTATATTAGATTTTTGTAATCTTATTAGTATCTATAACTCAATAAAAACAAAACTCTTTCGTTTTAAGAAATTTATATCTAATTTGTTAATACCCTTCCTAGAAAAAGGAAAATCTTTCAAACTCATGCAAGGAAGGGTAAAGACTCTTTCGAGTATAGACACACACAGAGGCCTCAGCTTCAGGTCTACAGCTTCAGCTGCAGGTTAAAGGACGCACTAAATTCATACACTTAACTGATCTGGATCTCAAAGGGCTTTTCTTCTTTCCAGTAAAAGCAGGACTTATTCTTCTACAACCAGAAGACTGTTGTACCAGATTATTTGCCCTGTCATACCAAAAAGAAACTAGATCCCCAGCCTCCTATTATGGGGGAATAACACTGGCTATGTGCAAACCAGAATCAGAACTGAACATAGCCAAGAACCAGAAATAAAAGTGAAAATAAAATTCAGGAAAGCAGAAACAGTAGAAAAACAGAAGCTCCGGTACTTTGGCCACCTAATGTGAAGAGCCAACTCATTGAGAAAAACCCTGATGCTGGGTAAGACTGAGGGCAGGAGGAGAAGGGGGCGACAGAGGACGAGACAGGTGGATGGCATCACTGACTCAATGGACATGAGTTTGAGTAAACTCCAGGAGATGGTGAAGGACAAGGAAGCCTGGCGTGCTATGTCCGTGGGGTTGCAAAGAGTCAGACACAACTTAGTGACTGAACAACAACAACTGAAGATAAGTATTCACTCTAGAAGCCAAAACAAACACAAAAACCAGTGCCTCAGAGGTGCACTCTTTAATTAGATCAAGAAGGTATATCCACTTGAACAGCTCGGTATAATTCCAAAACTGTCAATGCGTAATTTTCAGAACAGAGACTCTCAATAAAATACAGTGAGTGCATGTCAACTTTTAACACCTTTTTGAGGGAACCAGAGTGATGGTAAAGCCTCTGTCTTGACACTGTTTATCACAGGAGGCATGAACTCAGATATTCAGAGGCCAAGCAAGTCATATAAATAAGGGAAGCAGGCACCTAAAGGATCACCTGGAGAAAGGTAGACAGGTTACACCTGAGAGAGCAGACCTTGTCTGCAGGCAGCTCGATCATCTTCAACTGATTGTTGCCTTGTGGGAATCAGGCTTAGTGTCGCTCAGCCCTGTCTTCAGTATTTTTTCCACAGAAGCTATTACTTTGGATTTTAGTAATGAATCTTCCAGTATTAAACTGTTGACAACTAATTCAGTATTTTTAAAACACTGTATGAGCCAAACAAAGCATTTCTTCAGGCTGGACATGGGCCTAAGAGCTATCAGTTTGTAGCTTCTACAGTAGATGTTAGTTACATAACATTACAGCAGAGGAAGAGTTCAATCACAAGTTATGTCTTATGTGAAAGAAAAGTTTTAAAAGATTTTTTAAAAAGATTCACTTTCAGTTTTCTCACAGGAGTGGAAAAAAAACCTGATGTGATACTGTTTTGTCAGCTAGCAATTCAGTGCCCCCACATACATAAACATATGCATTTCCATATTTCTGTTTTTTGTTCTTTAAAATATGTTCACTTTCTGGAGATCTGTATCATAGCAGTGTGAATAGTCTTAACGTTACTGAACTATACGTTTAAAAATGGGTAATATGGAAAATTTTATGTTAGGTCTTTTTTACCACAATAATATATGTGTGTGTATATATATAAAACTGAAAATATATTGAGTTTTATTCAGAATGAAATTATTCATTTTAAATTGTCCTTACAGGGTAGTGTATTGAAATGTAACATATACAAGGTTTACACAGAAGTTGTATAGTAAGTGGGCTTCCTTCCTTAGTGGCTCAGATGGTAAAGAATCTGCCAGTGATGCAGGAGACCCAGATTCAACCCCTAGGTCAGGCAGATCCCCTGGAGAAGGGAATGGCAACCTACTCCAGTATTCTTCCCTGGAGAACTCTATAGACAGAGGAGCCTGGCGGGCTACAGTCCATAGGGTCACAAAGAGTCGGACACAGTTTAGTGACCAACACTGTATAGTAGGTAACGGGCAAGCCTAAGAGACAAGGAGATAATTTGAAAGGCTGCTATGGCCTTGTCAAAAGATCATGAGAACTTTTTTAGGGAACTAAATTTAGTGATGGGAATGGTATTCAATTTGGAGACATTTCAGGAGCCAAATTGGAGAAGTTGATGAAAAACTGAACATAGTGCTTGAGGAAATAATAAAAAGATAAAGGTTTCTTTCTTGGTAACTGAGTGTGCCAATCCATGAGACAGGAAACAAAACAAATTCAGAGAAAATTAGTTCAGTTCTAGACAAGGCATGGGATCTCAGGACTTGAAGGAAACCTAGAGGTTACCTAGTACAACCATCTCATTTTGCAGATGTGAAAGTCTAATATTAAGTGATGTTTTCTATATCAGTTTAAGTCAGAAGGCAGACTTAATTACACGTTTCTAGACTCAAAGTCCATCTTCTCTCAGTATGCCAGAACATCTGTTCTGTGACACATGGTTCATTCAGTTCAGAGATGAAGTTGTGATATTTAGTAATCATCAGGCTGTTGCCATATGTTAGTTAAGAAGGCCTTAGATTTCTTCAAGACACTGGATACCAGACACTTCCTTGCTCTATAAACTACAAGTATGTCTCTTCTCCTATTCATAGCCTTGTCTTAATTTTAAGCTGCTTGCAGGACCTATAAATGAAAATGGTTTGAAGGTATTTATAAATTCAAGCCTGGAGTTCAAAAGAAAGGCGGGGGTTGCAGACGGAGATTTAGAAGTCAAGGACCACTTCTTGAAACATTCTAGGAAATAATGGGTCTATATGTAGCATTCTAAAGAGTTTGGAAGTTCTCAAACTCAGCTGTTATGTAAGAACTGATGGATCTGGGGAAGACTGATGATGTTTACCTTTAAAAAGTCTCAGAGGTTTCAGGTGCACAGCTCTGAGAAGCTGTTAAAGGATTTGACGCAATTGAATATGCTTTTAAAAACATGGTTCCAACTTCACCTTGTGGGGAGAGTCTTGTAGTAGACTACAAGACTACTACTACTTGTAGTAGTCCAGGCAAGAGATACCTTTTAGCCACTATATAATATTTTGTTAATTTTCCATAATTATCATATTTTGTAATGCTTATGTTTCTAGGGAGTGTGTGTGTATGTGTAAAAATTTGCTGCTATCCCCCCAAAGTGCATCTTTTTTGTTTCTTTGTTATTCTCTTGTATTACTTCACCAGGACAGATTCCCAAGTGTAATTCTATTGAGCTGAAGGAGGTGAGTAGTTTTGGCTCCTGATTATGTGTTGCCATAATGGTTACCATCAGTTCACAGAGTTACTCTCCATATGATGTGTCAATATGACCTCTAGAATCATTTTAATAAGGTTCAGGGAAAAGAAAAATGACTGGGATTTTTATTAGAGTAATTTTATTTTGAAAATAGCAATAAATTATCATGACAGTGTTTGTTCGTGTTTATGCTATTTAACCTGATTTTATTTTTAACAGATCGATGAACTCCCAGAGGGAGCTGTGAAGCCTCCAGCCAATAAATACCCTATCTTCTTTTTTGGCACCCACGAAACGTAAGTCAACAAAACAACATAAATTTTCAACAGTTCTGATTTGATTCTGCTAGATGACATATGTTGTTAACAATCACTTTATATTATTTTATATGCTTTTAAAATCATTATAACCACTTATATAAAATTACAAAGGTAATCTATCTTTTCTTAATCTCAAGATTTTTCATTTATTTTGCTTTTTAATGTCATTTGTTTCTGCTTAAATGTTGGGCATGACCCAGAAGTTTCTTTTAGGATACTTCTCAGTCCTAGGGTGGCTTCCTTAGCATTTCCAGTCATTTCTCTTGTAGCTCGTATATGTTTCCCTGCTAGAAACATATGTCTTCCATTCATATTTCACAGTCTCTCGGGCCTCTTCACAGTTTGTCAGTCTCTGAAGGAAACATACCACCTTTGTAAGTTTTCATAATTCTGTTGGTCACTTAGTACAGGTTAAACTGTTGAATAAAGGAAACTGAAAATACAGTGTCTCAAATAATATAGGAGTTTACTATTTTTTTTTTTTAAACAACCAGAGAGAGGCAGATACATCAAGGTGGGTAGTCAGCTCTGTTCCAGGGACCCAGGTTTCTTCTATTGTGTTGTTCTGCCATTCCATGGGGGTATTGGTCTTGTCTGCTTATTTTGAAAAATGAACAAAAAAGCAAAAACTGGCTCAGCAGCCCCCATGCATCTTCCAGATATGTCACTTATACTTTTGTTTATTCCAGTGACAAGAACTTGGTCAGTCATCAGGCCATATCAAGCTGTAAGGAAGCTGGAAACATGGTCTCTAGCCAGGCAGCCCTGTTGGGAAACAAATTGGGAGGAGTAATCCATTAAAAGGAAGAAGATGGTCATGGGTACTAGGGAACAGTAGGCAACCTTGACACACTGAGAACACATATGGTTGTTTACAACAAGGACACAAATGGAATAGGAGTTGCAAATGGGAGCAAAAGCTAAAAACTATGATGAAATCTTGGAAGTCTTCAAAGTCAGGGCCGTCCCTATGTTTATGTGAATGCTAGCAGAGCCAGGCGTGAACTTCTCCTTACTTTGCTGTTTCTCGCACCCTTACATCTTCCTTATTCTCCTACGAAAGAGAGTTAGCCAGGAGAGGGCCCTTTAAGTCCTGGTTCTTGCTTGTCTTCATCTGAGAAACATTTATGTTTTCTTTCAAGAGGTTAGTTTTCTTTTCTTTTCTTTGTTTTGTTTTTATCTAATAGACACTTGTGGACAATGCAACTTAACACGTTTTTCTCCTTGAAGAGGTTGCTAGAGGCTTAGAAATAAATGTTTTACCAAAGTAATAAGTGCTCAGGGCTTTGTGATACCTATTTTTGTATTTCCCTCATTCCTAACTCTGTTTTGTGTCCATACATTATTTTGCTTTTCCTTTAGGACTTAATTCTAAGTGATCTGATTGTATATCTAGAACAAGACAATTTAATAAGCAAGATTGTTACATTCCCACTATATACACCAAAGTCACCCATTTACTCATATTATGTGATGACTTTCATTCACTTAGTAAATATTTTCTGGGTATTCTTTGAGGCACTTGAAATAAAAATTGCCCTTTAAGAGCTTGCCTCCTGGTATATTGCTAATAAATGTAACAGAATCATTCCAGGGAACAGTATGAAGGATTATATGGAGCTCTTTCTTGTAGCATCCTTAATATAAGTCAGTGGCATAATTCCAAGTCTCAATTCAGTAAAAGAATTTCTACCAAGGAGCAGTGTGTTACGGTCCATTTGTGAATTTTCTGCTGGTTTGATCATCCAGGAGTAGATTTTAAAACATCTAGAGGACAGTGAACTTCAGAAAAATTGTTACAAGATTGTTTCAGCTGATCATTTACTAGGTATTGGGTGTCCTTGAACCTGAGATTATATGCCCTGGCAAGTGCCTAATACTCAGTCTGTCTATGAAGGCAGAGATTATGTGAATGTTGCTAAGCCCTGTATACACAGTGCTGTGCACAGTGCCTGGCTTATGGCAGGTGTTTTCAAAAATAGCCATTGAATGAATTGAAACTGATTCAATGAAATAAATGCAGTGGGGGGAAAGTATGTGAAAAGCGAGGAATTTAACAAGAAAACTATCAGCAGGAGCACCCCCCAGGCAGAGCCAGAATTCTTGGAACATGGCTGTGAATCTGTTGCTCAGACAGACAGGAGATTGGAGCCCAAATTTATTCTGCCACATATAACTCTACCCCTGTAGTTTTAGTCTGGATAATTCTTAAGGCAGCCTTTGCCAGGAAAAAAAAATAACATTCTTAGAGCATATTACTTTGAACAATTTTATTTTCTGGTCTACCCTTTAAAATTTATAAAACATACAGCAAAGTTAACCAATTGAAAGGAGATTTGATTTGTGGAATTATCTGTAAACCAGAAAAACCCGAGATCATCTATCAAAAATAAGAATTTGTTTTAGAATAGCTCATTCAATCAATGTCCCTCTTTCTGGCAATAGCTCACATGGCCAGTTGAATCATTAACCCTGGCTCCTGTGGCATAAAGTACAGACAGGCTCTGGTTAGCATCAGTAGCTGACATGAACCTCAGGCAGCTTAGCCCACAGTTAATTCCTATACCTAGAGTCAAGGACGACTGGAGAAAGGTCAAAAGCTGTAGTCTAATAATTCATGTCAAATTGCTCTGCAAGTGAAATCACCAGACCCAAAGTCACATGTCCTTCTCATGCTCAGTTTGATTAAAATGTCCAGTAACCTAATAAACTATCTCTGGATGCAGTGAAATGCAATCATGCTGAACAGTTAAAGTTGAACAACCAAAGAAGATGTGGTGATTGGGGTCAGAAAGCATGCTTGGGTGATTTTATCAACTTGAATTCTTGATCAGCTGGGCAGTGTAAGGAAGGGACCAGTACTAAGATCCAGTCAGAAAATGGAATTTATAAAATCAACAGTTAACTGTTAACCCATTGTCTCAAAGTTTTCAATATCACTTCTGCTGATAAATTCTAAATACACACCTCTAGCACAGACGTTTTCCCTAAATTCCAGATCACTTGCCCAGTTGCCTACTTGACATCTTCACTGGGATATCTAACTAGGTTTTCAGATTTAACATCCAGAACTGAACGTGTCACCTTCAAATCTTGTTCTCTCAAAAATCTTGCGTTTCAGTATATTAAGTCCATTCTTCTAATTTCTCAGTCTGTATCCTTGGCAGGTGTGTGTGCGTGCTCAGTCATGTCCGACTCTTTGAGCCCATGGACTGTAGCACACCATGTTTCTCTGTCCCTGAGATTTCCCAGGCAAGAATACTGGACTGGGTTGCCATTTCCTTCGCCAGGAGATCTTCCCGACCCAGAGATCGACCCGGCATCTCCTGCATTGGCAGGTGGATTCTTACCACTGAGCCACCTGGGAAGCCCATATCATTGGAGATAGCCTCAGTTCCACCCTCTCACATGCCATATGCGACTCATCAGCAAATCACCTTGGCTCTTTCTGGAGAGTGAATTCAGAATCCAGCCACCTCTCACCAACACCCTGGTCCTAGTCACCATTGTTACTTCAGTAGCCTCTAATTAGTCTCTCCACTTCTGCCCTAGTACCCAGACCTTCAGTGTGTTTTCAGCACAGCCAGAGTGACCCTTTTAAAACACAGATTGTCACACTCAGAACCGTTAATGGCTTCCCATCTGACTCAAAGCCTTTATAGTGGCCTCAAAGCCCCAACACGATCGTGCGCCCATACTGGTACCTTTCTGACCTCGTCTCACAACTCTCTCTTCACTCATTTCACTCCAGATACATTAGGCATTCTTCCACCTCAGGGCCTTTTATACTTGCTCTTCCTTCAACTTGCTCTCCTCTTCCCCAAATAACCACATGGGTCCCTTCTTCACCCTCTTCAGTTCTTGGATGTTCCCTTTTCAGTGAGGCCTTCCCTCTTGATCTGTATTTCTAAAACTGTTAAAATCCACCCCAGTCCTTACTATCCCCTTTTTCTGCGTCATCAATAGATTTATTTATTTTTAGCACATGGTACTATATTTTATTTATCTTTTCTGTTGTCTAGATTCCTACCCTTGCTACTAGAATGTATGCTCTATGAGGGCAGAGATGTTCATCTTTTTGTTCCCTGAAGAACGCCGAGCGCCTCTAGAACAGCTGACACTTTAGAGATGTTCAGTAAAATGTGAATAAATGAGTCTCAGTTTGAAATGCATCTCAGCCAGGCTGTGGGCCCCACTGTGTCATCTGCCAGATTAATGTCATAGACAGTAATGCTGAAGACTTTAGTTTAAATGCTTGGATCTCTAGGCCAGCCTCAGGATTTATTCTCATTTTCTTTTCATAATTATAACTAATTTAAGATTAGGTTTAAATTGGATGATTCTATCTAGTTTGCCACTTCTAATTTTTTTCTTGTCTAATGCCTCATTAAACACTAATGATTTTTTAATTTATAGAAATAATAAATATACTAATGTGGCATATAGAGATAGAATCATTTTTTACTCCACTGTTTATGTTTTTACACCCCTTACCTATGAAAGATTAGCATATATAAGTCTTAGTGTAAGATGATTTAAGTGGTCAAAGTAGACATCTTTAAAACTACTTGTTTAACTAAAAATCAATTTCAAAACAAAAAAGAAATTAGTAATTTAAAATCAAAGCAACACAGTCAGTGTTGCTGGCCTGTATACCTAGCTGTCCATTTTTTTCTACCTTGAATTATGTGTGCAAAACATCTTGTGATATGTGCCTAACTCAGAGAGTTTATACATACTTACAATTTATATACTAAGATATGCTCTGACACCTGAGTTGATATTAAAAATACCTTACATTTGAAGGTCAGATGTCAAATCTCTTTCTGATGTGTCTCTGCAGTGCTTTTCTAGGTCCCAAAGACCTCTTCCCTTACAAGGAATACAAAGACAAGTTTGGAAAATCAAACAAACGGAAAGGATTTAATGAAGGATTGTGGGAAATAGAAAATAACCCAGGAGTAAAGTTTACTGGATACCAGGTGACAGTTTACTTCATTATCACTTGCTGTATCTCATTTTTTAATTTTAACTCTTTTTTCAATCTTTCTTGTGTGTCCTTTGTATTAACAATTACCCACCACCGATCTGAAGTCAGAATTCTGTCTTGCTCCAGTCGCACTTTGGATTAAATGTTCAGGCATACGTTGCTATGTTGCACTTCACAGATAGTGCATTTTTTACAAATCGAAGGTTTGTGGCAACCCTGCTTTGAGCAAGTCTGTTGACCTTGTTTTTCCACCAGCCCTTGCTCACCTTGTGTCTTGGCTTCTTATTTTGGTAATTCTCTCAGTATTTCAAACTTTTTCATTATTCTTCTATTTGTTAATAGTATCCAATGATCTTTGATATTACCATTATAATTGTTTTGGGATGTCACAAACCCCACCCATATAAGACGATGAACTTAACTGATGTGTATGTGTTCATGTTGTGTGTGTTCTGAGTGCTCCACTGATGAGCCGTTCCCCTGTCTCCCTCCCTCTCCTTCAGCCACCCTGTGAGACACAATATTGAAGTTAGGCCAGTTAATGACCCTGCAGTGGCATCTAAGTATTCAGGTGAAAGGAAGAGTCAAGTCTCTCACTTTTAATCAAAAGCTAGAAATGATTCACCTTAGAAACTAAGGAAGTCATGTGGGAAACTGGCATGGGCCTAAAGCTAGGCCTCTTGGAGCCAAACAGTTAGCCAAGTTGTGAATGCAAAGAAAATGTTCTTGAAAGAAATTAAGAGTACCACTCTGGTGAATGCATGAATAATAAGAAAGTGAAACATCCTTATTGCTGCTATGGAGAAGGTTTGAGTGGTCTGGATTGAAGATGAAACCAGTCACAAGATTCCCTTCAGCCAGAGCCTAATCCAGAGCAAGGCCTAACTCTCTTCAATTCTGTGAAGGCTGAGAGGGGTGAGGAGGCTGTAGATGAAAAGTGTGAAGCTAGTAGAGGTTGGTGCCAGAGGCTTAAGGAAAAAGCTGTTTCTATAACATAAAGTGCAAAGTGAAGCAGCAAGAGCTGATACAGAAGCTGCAGCAGGTGATCCAGAAGCTCTGGCTAAGGTGCGTCATGAAGGTGGCTACACTAAACAACAGATTTTTTGGTGTAAATGACACAGCCTTCTATTGGAAGGTGCCCCCTAGGACTTCCATAGCTAGAGAAGAGACTTCTTCTGCTGACTTAGCTTCAAAAGATAGCCTGACTCTTGTTAGAGGCTAATTCAACTGGTGGCTTTAAGTTGAAGCCAGTGCTCATTGACCATTCTGGAAATCCTAGAGTCTTTAAAGATCGTGCTGAATCTACTCTGCCTGTGTTTTATAAATGGAACACCGAAACCTAGATGACAGCACCATGTACTGACCACATGCTTTACTGAATATTTTTAAGGCCACTCTTGAGAACTACTGCTCAGAAAAAAAGATTCCTTTGAAAATATTCCTGCTTATTGACAGTGCATCAGGCTACCCACAAGCTCTGATAGAGATGTACCATGAGATTAGTGTTGTTTTCCTGCCTGCTAACACCATATCCATCTGCAGTCCATGGATCAAGGAGGAATTTAGACTTTAAAGTCTTATTATCTAAGAAATACATCTTATAAAGCTATAGTGGCCATAGTTGGTGACTCCTCTTACAGATATGGGGAAAAGTTGATTGAAAACCTTCTAGAAAGGATTCACCATTCTAAATGCCATTAACAACATTTATGATTCAAAGGAAGAGGTCAGAATATCAACATTAAGAGGAATCTGAAAGAAGTGGATTCCAACCCTCATGGATGACTTAGAGGGCTTCAAGACTTCACTGGAGGAAGTAACTGCAGATGTGGTGGAAATGGCAAGAGAATTAGAGTTAGAAGCAGAGCCTGGAGATACAATTTCACTGTTGCAGTCTGCTGTTAATACTTGAATGGATAAGGAATTGCTTGTTACAGATGAACAGAGTGTCGTTTCTTGAGATGAAAGCTATTCCTGGTAAAGATGTTGTGAAGGCTGTTGATGTGACAACAAAGGATTCAGAATATTACATAAACTTAGTTGATAGAGCAGTGACAAGGTTTGAGAGGATTGACTCCAGTTTTGAAAAAAATTCTGTGGTGGCTAAAATGCTGTCAAACAGTGTTGCCTGCTACAGAGAACTCATTCGTAAGAGGCAGAGTCACCTGATACTGCCATGTCGTTGTCTTTAAGTTGCCAGAGCCACTCCAACCTTCAACCACCACACTGATCAGTCAGTAGCCATCTACGTGACTGACCCTCCATCAGCGAAAAGGTTAGGACCCACTGAAGGCTCAGATGATGATTAGCATTTTTTAGCAGTAAAATATCTTTAAGGTATATACATAGTTTTTTTAGACATAATGCTACTAATTTTTATATGCATTGAGGAACCAAAAAATTCATGTGACTTGCCTTTTTGTGATGTTTGCTTTATTGTGGTGGTCTGGAACTGAACCTAAAATATCTCCCAGGTATGCCTGTAATTCTGTTACTCTAAGAGGGTTCATGTCAAGTGGTCACTGGAAAATTGAAGTTGATAGCCCTTTATTTTGAAAATCTAGAGTAAGCTGAACTTTTTCTAATTAAAATAGAATGATTGTTTTTGCAGTCTACGATCTTTGCTATTTTTCAAAATGTAATTAGCTAATATTTTATTTTTTTCTTAGGCAATTCAGCAGCAGAGCTCTTCAGAAACCGAGGGAGAAGGCGGGAATACCGCTGATGCAAGCAGTGAGGAAGAAGGCGACAGAGTAGAGGAAGATGGAAAAGGCAAAAGAAAGAGTGAAAAAGCAGGCTCAAAGAGGAAAAAGTCATACACTTCAAAGGTTACTAAGAAACCTTTCCCCTTGTTAATACATATAGAAATATATCAACTCTTGAGCCTCTTCCTTTAGAGACAGTAATACATCTGAAGGGAATAGGCAGGTAATCTTAGACGTGAGGGTAGCTGCTATGGACTCACGTAAGGGCTATTTGACCCTGAAATACCGCCTTCTCAGTTGGAGGAGGAGTGTTCTTCAATCAAGGGTGTAAGAGTAGGTATCCCTCTGATAACTGTCCCCAGATGAGCTCTGAAGAATTTAAGAATGTAGGAGACTTCAGTACGATTTAGGACTATGTCTGTTACTGTTTATGGAAGCATAGAGATAGACTCAGACTCTTGTCTTTTTTCTTTAAAGACTGTATTTTGTCGCTTTATTTGTTCAGTCCTATTTCCTGATCACCTGTTCTATGTCAGACACTGTACTAGGTAGATACTAGTGAGCAAATCCAACTCCAGTCCTACCCTCCTATAACTTATCATCCAGTGGGTTGGGGGTGGAAACACAGAGTAAAAACCAATAATGAATATAAATTCTGGAAGGGCTATGAAGGAAATGAATGGGAGCAGGGAATGACAGAGTACATCCATTGAGATAGAGTGGCCAGGCCTTCCTGAAAAGACTAAGTTTATGCTGAGACCTGAAAGAATCTGGAAGGAAGAGCTGTGTGTGGCAGACTCTGAAGGTGGGGAGGGTTTGACATGTTCCTGAATTGCAACAAGACAGGCATCAGGATCAGGAAGGAGAGACCAGCAAAGGCTAAACAATGGAGACTGGTATGCCATGCTGACAGCTTACTGACCAGAGATGTATTAAATATGTCTTTGATTATCTGAACGGTATTGACCAGAGACGTTTCAGTATTCACATACATAACAAACCACTGGCCACAGTTATAGTTTCTGCCTGTGATCAATAATGTGTTAAGGAGTTTGAATTTTATTCCAAATGTAACAATGATTTGTTGGAGACATGACATGATCCTTGATTTACAAATCAAAAGTTTAGGTTTTTCATACAGTAATTCAGAAATGCAGTTGAAAAAACTGATATTGTGGAAGTTTGTTCACTTTATAGAAACTTTAAGCAGGATAAATGGATCTTTGAAGATAAAAATTGGTACAAGTTTTGCTGTAATTGGTCTGTCACAAAGGTGAATGAATCCTTAGAGAAATTACTTCTGTTTAGACTGTGGTATTTAGTGACTGGATATACTTAGGAAACTCCTTAAAAACAAGTATCACGGGTTTATTAGACTGTCAGCATTTTATTTTACAGTCTGTAAAACCCACCCAACTGCCATACAGATACAATTGTATGAATACATACTACTTCCTGTACACCTCATGAAGAACATGGTATCTGCCTTAAATGAGGATAAAGTTTGCAAATGACAGCAAAATAGTTAGAAAAATAACCCCTGTGGAAGACTGGATCTCCCACAGGGATTTTTTTTTTTTTTTAGGGATTATTTTTTAAGCTGAATTTCTTTTAGCATTTTGGACTTCACTTACACACCCAACTGAATTTATTTTATTTAATTCATGATTGTCTGCTGAGCTTCTATGAAATGTGTTGTGCTACCCTAAATTACCTAAGCTTTCTAAGGTAGCCGAGATATTTAATAGTGTGTATATGTGACTTTTAAACATTCTTATTTCATTTCTCTTGTGAAAACCAGAAGTAATGGAACTCTGCCTGGGGTAGACTTACAGTGTAAAGCAATGAAGAGGGAAAGGCATACTATACTTACTAAGGCTTATCTATTTTTAAATTAAAGAATCATTCCCTTTGCTTCCTTCAAGAACACAACTTTTGTGATCATTTGAGAACCATGATTTATTTTCAGCGTCAGCTGTATAAGCTAGCACAATGGTTCTCAAACTTTCACATGCACCAGAATCACCTGGAAACGGGGTTGTTAAAATATATTGCCCAGCGCCACCCCAACCCCAAATTAGTTGGTCTAGGGTAGGACCTTAAATATCCGTGAGCTGAGGTTGCCAGTCTGGGAACCACATACCTGGGGTAACCTCAGTGCTCTCTTTGGCTTTCCAAATATTTCCTTTTGGTTGTGTGTGGTGATTTTTTTTCCCCCTACATCTGTTTATTAAAGTTGAATGATCTTCCTTTGTCACTGAAAACAAGTGGCTCACAAACTTTTCTGACTGCATCCAAGTTAGGTTGAGGGAAGAGTCCCACATCCCCTCTACCTCACCCAATTCTGTTTTTCTGTGGGGAAAAAAAGTTCAGTAATCATAACAAAAAGCCATAGTAGAAGCACACTTGAGGGAGGATATATATATATATATAATCACTTGAGCAGTAAGTATATGTATGATTCATATTGGAGCCATAACAGATACTGGAAAATCGTTAGCAAAACATACTTTGCATAGTAGTTATTTGCTGTAAAAAGGAGGGCTAATCAAGAGAACCTCACAACAGACTGAACTGATGCTGATAGTAAACCATTAGCAATCCTAGTTAAAAACCAAAGACAGCAACAGGTGGATACACAACCAGTTTAAGGCCACGTTGATGAAACTGGTGAAGGGTGGGTCCTTCCCCAAAATTCCAGGGATTGTGAGGATCTGCATACACCCAGTGAGAGCTTCCTAAGGTTATAACATATAGCGTGGCAGCCAGATTTCTCAGTTGAATACTGAATATGACTCATTAGCAAAACTGTAGTAACACCCTATTTCTAGTCTTAAAAAATTATAAAAACTTGAAAAACTATAAAACTTAAAAAATCACTTACAGGGTTACTTGTCTGTATCCTTTGTAGGCACTATAAATTTTAGGGAGCTGTGCCTTATTTTCCATAAGAATTCCAAGTCAGGAACTGTTATTTGAGGATTACTATGTAAAGCAGTTACTCCATTTTTATTATTATACTGTATTTACTAGGAGAACAAAAGTATTTCACCTTTTATATCATCACACTTGATTTAAACTTAAACTCTAGGCACTCCACATTCAGATTATTAAATCTGCTTTCCTTCTATGAAGGAAAATGAAGTCATTTTAAAGGGACATTTGAGGCTTGGTTGGTCGTTTCAGTTAAATAAAATAGAAGCAATGTAATTATAGATTCTGTCACATAGCTAAAAGGTATTTTCTCTTTAAAAGTTGCATTTTAAAATACGGATTGTCTGAGGAAGCTCAAATTTGCTAACTTCATTTTTGTTAAGACCAAAAGTGACTTGGCTTAATGAGTTTTCTTAGCTGTTATTTGCCATGTGCTTAAAGATTCATAAAATTTTTCAGAAAGGAAGTGTAAGTAAAATGCTACATTTTATTTTCTTAAAAGTGCACAGTGGAGCCAGCTTTTGATCATTTTAATGCTGTTCTGCAAAGCAGCTCTGGCTGTGAACTCTAATTGTATTTTCATCCTCACTGCAGAGTTCATCTTGGTTTCAGAAGCAAGATGATAAAAAAGGAGCTAGTTCACCAGTATGGCCTTCAGTTCTTAAATAATTCTCCATAATTTAAAAAATTAAAGTTAATTCAGATCACATGGTGATGTACAAGTTTTGCCAAGATCATGCCGTATATGCCATTGACCTGACAGCATCCATACGTGCTCTGACGTGGGTGTCCATGTATGATCCTCGAGTGTTGATCTTGCTTCTCTGGACCTTACGCTCTGCTGTGAAATGATGGGGAAGGACAGGTGACCTTTAGGGTGCCTCATAGCTCTGTAGCCTTCCTAGAGTGGTCTCCATCAACTGTATTTATTCGTTGATAGTGTTCCAGGTGTGTGACTCTTCATTGTCTGCCCTTCATATCACACTGCCGGAAGAACTAAAAGGTTATCTAGTCCACCTCTACTTCCTTTCCAGCTGGTTAAACTGAGGCCCAGGGAGGTGAGATGACTTGTCCAGGGTTATCTAGCTCAGTCTTAGTACCTGCATGTTGTATCATGCTATATCCTGTATCAGGCCACACAAACTGGATATAAGCCAGCTGTTCCTACATTTCTCACTTAAATTTGTGCAATCAGGGCTCTACTTTTGACTATAATTTTTAACTTGTCTAAACCTTTAGAAATCCTCTAAACAGTCCCGGAAATCTCCAGGAGACGAAGATGACAAAGACTGCAAAGAAGAAGAAAATAAAAGCAGCTCTGAGGGTGGAGATGCCGGCAATGACACAAGAAACACAACTTCAGACTTGCAAAAAACCAGTGAAGGGGTAAGAATATGCCTGTAACGTCTCCTGCCTTCCTGTTCACCTGGAAGGCACTCTGCCTCAGAACAGGGTTCATATCTCAGTGTTAGTAAATGTGGCCTTGGTGATGGAGAACGTGCTCAGCTGGACTTATACATTCATTCTCTGCTCCTGAATTAGTGATGAGCTGCTCACAGTCTGAGAACAAAAGACAGCCAGGTGGGAATTATACCTGCCCATCAGTTTGGAACTCAAACAGGTTCATTCTCTTTTAAACTAACTTCAGCAGCTTGCGAGTTTTTGAAAAGTTAGGCATGAAGTATGAAATGATGAAATGCCACCTCAGAATTTGACAGTTGTATTCTTTTATTATAAAATGAATGGCATGTTCAAAATAGGGTATTTTATACTGCTCCTTCTTTCCTAGAAGCAGTATGTAATTTAATTTACCTAGGGGACTTTAAATATTTAAATATTCAAACTATATGTGAATGTAAATGTTTAAAGTAACCAAGGGGGAAAGTTGTCCACTTTGAATCTTGTTCACTAGTGTTAACCTCTGTCAATAACTTCAAGGTCACAGGCAAGTCAACATCTGTAAAAGTTTTAGTGAAGGCAGATTTGCCCGTGGTCATTTTCCATGGATCTTTATGAAGACTAACTGGACAGCAGCAAATCATTTTAAAACAGTATCCATAAAACAAGTTATTACTCTTTAGTTCTGATTTCATTTCTGGTCTGCTTTTGTCAGTGCTGTTTACCTCTCCACTGTCTCCTGCTTCCAGTAACCCATGTTTATTCCCAAGTTATGACAATTCTAACTACTACATTGTTCCTCTTACACAGCGCAGCTTCACTGTGTCCTCTGCCTGCCTGCCTTCTCTCAACCTCTCCAGTAAATAGACCCCTCCCATTACCTACACACATAGCCCTCCCAGGGACACTGAGCTGCTAACAGTCACCAAAGGCTTGAGTACCTGACTTAGATTTGGTTTTCTTTTTGTCTCACCTGCTACCTTCACCCTAGGTATCTTTAATATGCATATAGCAAAAACTCCCACCACATGTCTCCCCTTTACCACCAACTTCATGTCTGGCTGCACTTCCTGTGACAGAGAAGGCGGCAGTCTACACCCTTACTACTCCATGTGCAGCCTGCAGACCAGTAACATCAACATCATCTGGAGGCTTGTTAGAAATGCAGAATCCAGGCTCAAATCTAGACCTACCAAACCAGAATCTGCATGTTAACTAAACTCCCAAGTTATTCATCCACACATGACAGTTTGAGAAGCACTAAGCTCTACCTTTCTATCGTCAGAGTCCAGAATATCATGTCCTCCTACCTTCTCCAAGGTTACCGCCTCACCCCCATCGCTTGTCCCCCCCTCTCCTGTGCCTTTCCTTTCTTTCCCACTGCTCCTTACTCTCTGCCTCTAAATGGTATTAGGTCTCCCTTACCCTTATAGGAGCTTCCCTTGTGGGTCACGGAGAAGGCAATGGCGCCCCACTCCAGTACTCTTGCCTGCAAAATCCCATGGACAGAGGAGCCTGGTAGGCTGCAGTCCATGGGGTCTCGAAAAGTCGGACACGACTGAGCAACTTCACTTTCACTTTTCACTTTCATGCATTGGAGAAGGAAATGGCAACCCACTCCAGTGTTCTTGCCTGGAGAATCCCAGGGACGGGGGAGCCTGGTGGGCTGCTGTCTATGGGGTCTCACAGATTCGGACACAACTGAAGCGACTTAGCAGCAGCTTGTGGGTCAGCTGGTAAAGAATCCACCTGCAATGCAGGAGACGTGGGTTCAATCACTGGGTTGGGAAGATCCCCTGGAAAAGGGAAAGGCTACCCACTCCAATATTCTGGCCTAGAGAATTCTAGATCGCAAAGGGTCAAATAGGACTGAGCAACTTTCACTTTCACTTTACCATTATAGATACTTCCCTTCTACTATATGTCCTACTCTTTCCACCTTTCTCTTCATCTCTAATTTCTTAAGTTGTTTTTTCCTCCCAGTGTCCATTGTCTCACCCACTCATGACTTAACCCCCAACACTCTTGTTTTTCCTTTGCTATTTCATTGAAACTGCTCTTGTAAAGGTCCCTAGTGATCCTCCCATTGCCAAACCCAGTGTCTGCTTTAGTCTCAGTCTGCAGCATTTAGTACCATTGACCACTTTCTCCTTCTGACTGTGCCTCCAGTTCACTAGTCTCTTCTGCTTCTCCCAGTTTCTTCTCAGTCTCTTTCTAGAGCATTTTCCTCCAGGCTGTCTTGGCACCCTTCTAGTCTGAAAGTTTCTCCTCTGTCCATCTTAGGCACTCTCATGGCTTCAACTGTCATATATGACTGATGGCTTCCCATTCTATATCTCTTGCATTGTAGATTCATTTTTCTGTTAATGAAGCCATCTCTACTTTAATATCTTGAAAGCCACTCAGAAGATAGTTGCCACCAGAAGTAGCAAGAGCAGCAGCGATAGCGGCTGACACTGTGTACCTGTACTGTGCTCAGTGCTGTCCCTGCACTTAGTCCTCACGCAGATCCCAGGAGGCAGGTGCCAGGTGCTCTGCACTTTGTAGCTGAGTAAGCTGAAGCTGAAAGGATGGGCAGGGTCACACGGCTCATCAGGGCCTGTAGAAGCAAGGGCCTAAGATCTTTTTATTTCTACCCTGTGTCTAATAATATAATTTTATATACAAAAGGATATACATAATATCAAGTAGTAAGCAATACCAGAGACCCTACCACTCAACCCCAAAAGTAGAATATAACAATAACTTGTATCCATTTACAATGTTCTTTTCCAACCCATCTTCCTACCCAGAGATAACCACTAGTGTTGTATTTACCATTTCCTTCCATTTTTAAAACTTAGCCCATGCGTAACATACAGGTATATACTTAAACAATCATTAAATTTTGCTCCTTTTTGAGCTTTTTTAAAAATGATATACTCACTACTGTGCTTCCAAGATTCCTTCATGGGGTTATGTGTAGTTTACTCATTTCTCATTACCTTATAATACTCAATTCTATGAGTACATCACAACTTCTTTATCCAGCCTTCTGTTGACAAGCATTTTGGTAATTTCCAGCTTTTTGCAGTTAGGAACTGTGTTGCTGTGAATATTTCCATATTGTCTCCTAGTGTACGCATGCAAGGGTTTCTTTAAGGGTATGTAAACTCAGACTGGACAGGCTGAGTCACAACTATTTTTATGGTGTTTATAAGATACTGCCAAATTACGTCCCTATAAGTTGTTGGACCAGCTTATATCCCACCATCCATGTATGAGTTCCCTGTGACTCACTTGTCATTGTCAGACTTTAAAATTCTTCCCAATATAGTGGGTGAAAATTCTAGTCTTAATTTGCGATTCTTTGGTCAGTAATAAAGTTGAGCCTCTTTTTACCTGTTTGACCACCTGTGCTTCCTCTTTTGTGCAGTGCTTGATTTGCGAATTTTGCCCATTTTCTTATTGAATTTATTTTCCTACTGATATGTAAAGGACTCCTTTACATATTCTGGATTCTAACAAACATGGGTGGTCATGTGCATTACAGACATCTTCTCCAAGTTTGTGGCTTTTCTGTTCAATTTCTTAATGATACCTGTTGTGAATAAACATTCTTCATTTTATTGTAGTCAGATGCATCAAAATTTTCTTGTTATGGTTATCATTTTTCTGTATTGTTTGAGAAATCCATTCCTATCCCAAAGTCAGAAAGATATTCTCCTGTATTTCATTTTAAAATTGTAAACTTTAGTTTTTAACATTTTAGTGTTTAATCCATCTAGAATTGATCTTTGTATAGGGTTCGAGATAGGATCCCACTGCATTTTCCCCACAGCATAACCATTTAACCAGCACCATGTATTAAACAGTCTCTCTATTCGTCTCTGAAATGCAGTGTCATCTGTTATGTAGCCATGGGTCTCTCTGGGTTCTCTATTCTGTTCCTTTGGTCAGTACTACAGTTTCTTAATTACAGTAGCTTTATAATGTGTCCTGATATCTTATAGGGCAAGTAGCCTAATTTGGGGGGTTTTCTAGGTGGTACAGTAGTAAAGAATCTGCCTGTCAATGCAGAAGACACAAGAGACAGGTTCAATTCCTGGGTCGAAAGATCCCCTGGAGAAGGAAATGGCTACCCACTCCAGTATTCTTGCCTGGGAAATCCCATGGACAGAGGAGCCTGGTGGGCTACACTCCATGTTGCAAAAAGTTGGACATGACTGAGCATACACACAGGCAGCCTAATTTTTTTCCCTCAGATATTTTTTAGACACAGTCTAGGATAGAAGGTCAAGAGGGGCTTTTTTTCTTGATGGGAGAATGTGCAGCACATAGGCTGATAAGACGGAGAAGGCAATGGCACCCCACTCCAGTACTCTTGCCTGGAAAATCCCATGGACGGAGGAGCCTGGTAGGCTGCAGCCCGTGGGGTCGTGAAGAGTCGGACATGACTGAGCGACTTCATTTTCACTTGCATGCATTGGAAAAGGAAATGGCAACCCACTCCAGTGTTCTTGCCTGGAGGACCCCAGGGACGGGGGAGCCTGGTGGGCTGCCATCTATGGGGTCGCACAGACTGAAGCAACTTAGCAGCAGCAGCAGCAGCAGACTGATAAGAATAATTCAAATGTGCAGTGATCACAAAATAATAATGTAGGAAAGAATTGCCAAAGTAGGGCTCTTCAGAAGGCAAACAGGCATAAAATCCACTGCACATCTGGAGGGGTGCCTTAGTTCATGCACTGAAACACGAGGAACTTACCTGCCTCTGCGCTCAACACTCTGTTTTCCTCCTGTTGGGTGCGGGGGCAGGTAAGTGGGTACCTGCAGTGAGAGCTTATAAAAGTTCTCATCTGATTGCTTCTGTCTCCTTAGGAAGGAAGGTCAACAATTGAGAGTAAGAGCAGGAAGAAGTGTTGAAATTTCGAGAGGAGGAAAAGGGATAAAATAGTTAGAATACAAAAGTGACTGGACTTTGGAACAGCAGGAAGGGCCCACTCGAGGTTAGTGGTCATTAATTTAAGAACATTCAGATGGCTGTGTGTTTTTCTCCAGGTGTATTCAATTGTGCGATCACAGAAAAGTAGAGAACCGAGCTTATCCAGAATTGGAGTTTGCCCAGAGAGCAAAGTAAAGGAAGTTTGAGGCAAGGGAGTTGAGGGCGTATGTGAGGAAGAGATTAATTATAATGATGGACACATGGAATCCAAAACATGTTCAGAGGGAAACACGGATGTGAGGAAGGGACAGGATCAACAGATTTTGAGTATCAAAGAGTTCTTGGAGTTGGAGTACTAGGTAAAGGGAAGGGACTAGAAAGACAAGTAGAAATGAAATAGTCAGATGTCTAGATGGAATTATGGAAGCAGGCAACAGGGCAGGTGCTTTTGGTGTCTTCAGTAAGACAGGTTTTCATTGTGTGAGCTCTGTTCACATCGCAGAACATCGCAGTACCCTTGGCCCCTGCTCATTAAATGCCATTGAAAACTCCAACCTACAATGTTCCCATGAAAGTGAAAAGTGAAAGTGAAGTCACTCAGTCGTGTCCAACTCTTTGCAACCCTGTGGACTGTAGCCTGCCAGGTTCCTCTGTCCATGGAATTCTCCAGGCAAGAATACTGGAGTGGGTTTAAAAAAAAATACTGGAGTGGGTTGCCATTTCCTTCTCCAGGGGATCTTCCCAACCCAGGGATCGAACCCGGGTCTCCTGCATTGCAGGCAGATGCTTTATCCTCTGAGCCATCAGAGAAGCATAATTCCCCCCCAAAAAACAGTGACCTAGTATTTGCAAATGCTCTCAGTGGTTGAAAATTGCTTGTTTAAGAAATAACCATGGAAATGAGCAGCTAAGGTAAGGTAGCAGACAATATTTTTAGGGAAGAGGAAGCCCAGGAACTAAGAGGTTAGAGTGTTGCAAAGACAATCTCTGTGCATGTTGACATCCAGCAGTTAGGATGCTGAATGACAGTGAGCCACAGCTGACATCTTCAAGGAGTCAGGGATAGTGATGGGGAGTCTTGGAGAAGACTGCAGTAGGGAAGGGCTGGCATCTTACAGCATTGAGACTAAAGTCCAGAAGGATTTTTTTCCTGGGGGGAAGCACAGAGGAAGAATAGCTAGAAATAGTAGTAAGGTCAAGGTCACCTTCCCCACTTCCAGGGCCTGTAGTATGAGAGCTGCGGCAGAGGAGGTTACCACCTGGGGGTTGCAGAGAAAGCAGCAGCAGGATCTCCAGGGTGAAGCTAGATAGCAGTTAGAACAAATTGATGAATAAAGTATCTTGGGAATGAAGAAGGTTTGCTGATGGCTGACTAATTTCCAAGGGAAGCTAAAGGCAAAGGAGAAAAGGAAGGATATACCCATCTGAATGCAGAGTTCCAAAGAATAGCAAAGAGAGAAAAGAAAGCCTTCCTCAGTAATCAATGCAAAGAAATAGAGGAAAACAATAGAATGGAAAAGACTAGAGATCTCTTCAAGAAAATTAGAGATACCGAGGGAACATTTCATGCAAAGATGGGCTCAATAGAGGACAGAAATGGTATGGAACTAACAGAAGCAGAACATATTAAGAAGAGATGGCAAGAATACACAAAAGAACTATACAAAAAAGATCTTCATGACCCAGATAACCACAACAGTATGTTCACTCACCTAGAGCCAGACATCCTGGAATGCAAAGTCAAGTGGGCCTTAGGAAGCATAATTACAAACAAAGCTAGTGGAGGTGATGGAATTCCAGTTGAGCTATTTCAAATCCAAAAAGGTGATGCTGTGAAAGTGCTGCACTCAATATGTCAGCAAATCTGGAAAACTCAGCAGTGGCCACAGGACTGGAAACAGTCAATTTTCATTCCAATCCCAAAAGAAGGCAATGCCAAAGAATGTTCAAACTACTGCACAATTGCACTCATCTCACACACTAGCAAAGTATTCAAAATTCTCCAAGCCAGGCTTCAACGGTACATAAACCGTGAGATTCCAGATGTTCAAGCTGGTTTTAGAAGAGGCAGAGGAACCAGAGATCAAATTGCCAACATTCGTTGGATCATCAAAAAAGCAAGAGAGTTCCAGAAAAGCATCTACTTCTGGTTTATTGACTGTGCCGAAGGCTTTGACTGTGTGGATCACAACAAAGTGTGGAAAATTCTTCAAGAGATGAGAATACTAGACGACCTTACTTGCCTCCTGAGAAATTATGCAGGTCCAGAAGCAACGGTTGGAACTGGAAATGGAAGAACAGACTGGTTCCAAATAGGGAAAGGAGTACGTAAAGGCTATATATTGTCACCCTGCTTATTTAATTTATATGCAGAGTACATCATGAAAAATGCTGGGCTGGATGAAGCACAAGCTGGAATCAAGATTGCTGGGAGAAATATCAATAACCTCAGATATGCAGATGACAGCACCCTTATGGCAGAAAGCGAAGAAGTAGTAAAGAGCCTCTTGATGAAAGTGAAAGAGGAGAGTGAAAAAGCTGGTTTAAAACTCAACATTCAGAAAACTAAGATCATGGCATCTGGTCCCATCACTTCATGGCAAATAGATGGGGAAACAGTGAGAGACTTTTATTTTTCTGGGCTCCAAAATCACTGCAGATGGTGACTGCAGCCATGAAATAAAAGACATTCCTTGGAAGAAAAGCTATGGCAAATCTAGACAGCATATTAAAAAGCAGAGACATTACTTTGCCAAAAATGATCCATCTCGTCAAAGCTAAGGTTTTTCTGGTAGTCATGTATGGATGTGTGAGTTGGGACTGTAAAGAAAGCTGAGCGCTGAAGAATTGATGCTTTTGAACTGTGGTGTTGGAGAAGACTCTTGAGAGTTGCTTGGACTGCAAGGAGAGCAAACCAGTCAATCCTAAAGGAAATCAGTCCTGAATATTAACTAGAAGCACTGATGCTGAAGCTGAAACTCCAGTACTTTGGCCACCTGATGCAAAGAACTGAGTGGAAAGACCCTGATTCTGGGAAAGATTAAAGGCAGGAGAAGAAGGAGATGACAGAGGATAAGATGGTTGGATGGCATCACCAACTCAAAGGACATGAGTTTGAGCAAGCTCTGGGAGAGGGTGATGACAGGGAAGCCTGGCATGCTGCAGTCCATCAGCATAAAGAATCAGACACAGCTGAGCAACTGAACTGAACTGACTGTAATATCCAAGGGACCCAGTGGAAGAGACTAAGGAATTGGGGAGCAGGGGGGAGGCTGGCATTTAAGAGATGAGGTTGTAAATGAACACAACAAAGTGTCAGGGATGAGAGTCCAGGATGTGATAGATGCTCTGGAGCCCATCTTGCGTCAGGAAGAAGGATTGATCGCTCGGGGCAGAGGGTGGTATTGGAGTGGGAGCCATTTCCTTCTCCGGGGGATCTTCCTGACCCAGGGATTGAACCTGAGTCTCCTGCATTACAAGCAGATTCTTTACTGTCTGAGCCAGAGGAGCCCCCAAAAGGATTATTGTCTCAGGGCATAGGGTGGGATGGAAGTTACATATATTGGTGAAGGAAGAAGAGGTTCTTACAAGGAGCCCATAGAATTCCAAGACTCCCTTTATGTCTGGGTGCTCTGCCTTCATCCTCACTCCTCTAGCAGAAGCACGAGCAGAAAGGGGCAGGCTGCAGAGCACGTAGAGCTCCCTTCTTAACTCACCGAAGTGGAGGTGACTTTGTGGCCAGGACACCATGCGGATAATACACCTGCTGTGTTAATACCTCTTGTCGTGAACAAATAACTCTAAGACTCAGTGGCTTAAAATAGCATTTTCTATGGGTCAGGAACCAAAATAGATGTAACTTGTTGATACCTCTATCTCCACATCTTTCCAAAGCTGCAATTAATGTATTAGCAGGAGCTCAAATCATTTTTGAGTTGAGGCTTGGCTTGGGGCTTGGTCCTTTTGGAAGGACCTTCCTTTCAGGAAGTTGTTGGCAGGATTTGATCACTCATAGTTATTAGATCAAGGGCTTCAGTGCTTCACTGACTGTTGGCCAAAGGCCTCCCTTGGTTTCCTGCCACATGAGTCCATAAGGTGGCTTCAGCATGGCAGCTGGCTTCATTAGCAAGAGAGAGGGTGGAAGCAACATGGAAGTGAACCTTTTGTTCTCTGATCTCAGACACAATATCCCATCACTTTTGTCTCATTCAGTTTATTAGACAAATGTCACAAGATCTAGCCTACTCTAAAAGGTAGGGTGTTACACAAGGGTATGAATTTAAGGAGGCAGGTATCACTGAGATCCATGTCAGAAAGCTGCCCTACCCTGAACCAAACACTGACAACAAGGAGATAACTGGCTTAGACCAGTCAGGTTCTGCCCATCCCTGACACTGGAGTCAAGTCCCCAAATCACAAGGATGTCACATAGTTGTGGGGAGGAGCAAAGGACAGAATAAATGTGGGGCGGACAGCCGGAGGGTTCACTGTCGCCACTAACCAGTATTCATACATTTATTCTGGCTCGGGACCTGTTGTTCTTCCTACAATCTGGTGCTGCTGGTGCCCTCCACATCAGGCCCATCTCCTGATTTCTGCATAAAATGGCCTTATCACTCTCACCTTAGTTTATCTTTTTAGCCTCACTTTAGCCTCACTTTTCACCATTCACTCTCATTTATGCCAAGCCAGTGGTTTATCAAGGTTTTTGGTCTCAGGACCCCTTTACTACTCTTAGACAAAGAGTTTTTGTTATAGCTATTGATATTTACTTAATTAGAATTAAAAATAAAATTTTAAGGATATTTATTTACTTTAATAGTAAACCCATTACTTAACAAAATAACACATTTTTGTGAAAAATAAATATCTTCCCAAAAAAAAGTTCTTGAGAAAAATTATACACTTTTTTACATTAAAAAAAAATGCATATCTTTAATGTCTGCTTTAATAGAAACTCTCAGGCCATATTGTCAAATCTGCTTCTGTATTCAGACTGTTGTGATATGTTATTTTGGTTGAAATATAAGAAGAAAATGTAGTCTTCCATAGACATGTAGTTGAAGATGGAGATAGGAATATTTTAATCGTCTATTCAGGTCATTGTGTGTATTCTTTGATATTACACCAATTCTGTAAGTGGTCATTTCTTGGAGGTTAGTTGCAGTGTCGAATCTGAACCTCTTATATTCTGTCTGGTTAAAATCCATTGGACCATCTGGCACTATGAATCTCTTTTCACATTTGGAAAATATTTGTTCCCTGAGTTACTTAAGTTTTCCAAATATTTCACTATGAAATCTTTTTAATCACATTTTAAATATCACTATCTTGTCCCCTAAAAAAAAAAAACAACTTTACATTTTGGGAAGCTTTTTTAGAGAGGATTTAAGTTTTCTAGAATCCTAATCTTCACTCAAAAGCCCAAATTTTATCATTGGCAATGAATACTATCAGTCATTTTCCATGAAGTAATAGGCTCGTTTCATTTATTTTTGACAAAATGCCAAATACCCAAGTCTGAGTAACCATAGTTTATCTGCCATACTTCCAAGAAAAATTGGTGCTCCATAAAAAGACCCTATGACTTCTCCAGCCTGTAACTTCTGCTTACTGTGTTCGGGTATCCTTCAGCCTGTTAGTGTACCTCACATTGAAATGCCTCAAGAGAGAATCCAGTGGATTAGCCAGCCATTGTGCAGTATGAAACTGGTGTGGCGCTGAGCATGGCAGCCAGTGCATAAAGGCACAAGTTCTAGCTGTTTATGTGGAGTAGATCTGCAGAACACTGTTCAGAATATCCACCAGTGTGAATGAGCAGGGTATTTTTTTCATATGCAGATAGAGTGATTATGGTATGAGAAGTTAAAAATTAATTTGTAATTTGACTTTATTAATATAAGCACCCATTTAATAGTACTTCCACCCAAAAAGCATGTCCTTAAAGTTATAGTCACATTCCGCTACCACTCTCACTTTGCTGGGGGCACTAATAATACTCTGAGACTACCATCAGACCATGTGTTTTAAAAATATTCTTCAACATGGACTGAGTAGTTGTTACTATGAGTTTTCTACTGATGTAAACATAGAATGTATTGCCTTTCACATTAATATTAATAAAAAGACATTGTTAAAGAAGTTTCTTTGGTTGATTAACAATTTCTCATTGTTTTAATGGGTGTTTTCCTCCTTCACAAGGGAGGAAAATCCTCTAAAGCCTGTGAGTATGATCTTATTTCTAGCGCTTTTCTTTGTTAATAAATAACGAGGAGTCACCAGGCACTGTATCTTGCAAGTTCATAGATTTTAAATGTAATGTTTTTTTTTTTTAAGATTGGCTTTCTCATTTTGGTAAGAACAAAGAAGACTAAGAAATGTATTTCTGCTATCTTGAGGGGATAGTAGGTTTAGAAACTTTCCTCTTTGAAGGTTCTGGAATTAGCTGTATATTATATATGGTGCAGGGTAGAGTTCAGCTACATAAGTGAAAACCATACCCATGAATGATGACATGCATCCTACAAACAAGTTCATTCACTTAGTGAAGTGTAGAGCTGAAGGAGGCTGTTTTCAGAAAAAGTATTGGGGGCCTGAATTCCCTCTTTAATTTATACCACAAGAGCAGTACTAAGGGGGTTAATGTATTTGGGTTAATGATGAAGAAAACAAAAATAGCATCCCAGTGGGGAAATGTAACCTGACACAATTAAAAGTGGGACCCAAACTAAAACACAATCCTTTTAGGAAATGGAAGTATTTTATCTTTGTCAAATGGAAGCAATCTAAACTTTACAAAAATCTAGGCTTCCTTTCTCTTTGTATATCTTGACTTAATATTATTAACTCTTGTATTTCATTGAGCCATACTGTCACAAGTAATTAAATTATAAATATTATACAGAATAATTTGCAATTCTGCAAATACTTTTAAAATTTTAAGAAATTTACCTTTCTTTGTGATACCAGAATCTTCACAAAGATGGATTATCTCTGTTTTCCCCTTAACTTTATGTATCCCAGCAATGCATTATCCTAGAGTTTTACAGAGTGCACGCTTCTTCACTGTGTCCTGCCAGACAATAGACAAAGTTTACACTAAAATGCCCTAGTTTTTCCTTTAGGTTTTTGCACTGATAGTATAAAGCAAACCCTCAGAGACTATTCTTGATAAGTATTGTTAATGCTGCAGTGCAGATTGGAATCTCAAAAAATCCAGGTATATAGTATAAAGATGTGGGTAGCTTATATTGTTAATATCCAAAATCATCTAAAGGCTTGTTTTCTTTGTGTTTTTTTCCAGACCTAACTACCATAATGAATGCTGCATACTAAGAAAACCACAAGAAAGTTATACGTTTGGTTGTCCAATATTCTTGGATTTGATATGAACCAACACATAGTCCTTGTTGTCATTGACAGAATCCCAGTTTGTATGTACATTATTCACATTCCTCTCTGATGTGTTTGGGGGAAAAAAAGACATTTTAGCCTTTTTTAAGGTTATTGACTTAATTTCATGTTATTTGGTTGCATGAAGTTGCCCTTAACCACTAAGGATTATCAAGATTTTTGCACAAGCTCATACAAGTCTAGGATCCTTTATCAAGGCAGTTATGTTCATCACTCTTCTGCCTTTTACTCCACCATCACCAAACACTCAGTTAAATATAAATTAGCATTTTTTTTAAAAGGACCACTCAACATAATGCTTAAGGGATTTCTTCTCTGTGACAGAACCCAGGAACCAATTCCTAGATACATAATGTTGGCATATTGAAGGTGAACTTAAAATTGTCCTTCAGTTTTGAGGCCATGTGTAAAGTTGAATCATATTGTAATATACCTTTTCCGTATTAGAAATAGCTAGTTGACAACTTATACTTCTCAAAACTCATGTTGTTACGTACACAAACTCAGTTTCTATATGTGAAGTTAAGTGAGTCTTTTGTGTTACTCCAAGATAAAGGCAATGATTTATTTTCTCCCAATGCCAATACAATTTGAGCTAATCACTCAAGCTGGATACTTTACATTTTAAAGCTGGACTCAGCAGTAGCCCTATGGGAAGTAAGACAAAGCATTGACTTTTAAATATAGACTTTTAAACGATCTGTTGTTTTCTTTTGGAACTAGAATTAGAATAGTTAATACTCATCCACAAACCATTATTATGTGTACATTATTGTTGCAATTGTGATAATAGAAAATTTTATTTATTTTTATGCCAACTTATATTGTGAGAACACATTTAGTCAGTTTGGGTTTTATCAATCCTGTTATGCTTGTCCTTGGAACATCTTTCGCGTATTCGAGGTTTGTAGTTGAAAAGTTTACTGTAAAAAAAAAATCAAAAACAAAAAAATGTATTGTTTTTACAGAATAAATTTATTGGAATGTGTACTGGGAGTAAGAGTTGAGGTTGTAAACAACTAAGTTAGTGTAATTTGGCTTCATATATGTAATGTGAGGTATTAATGTAATTCATATATTAAAGCAAAAATTGTTAACAGCAAGCTGATAAGAGAATCAAGTGCAGGTGAGGCTTTTTCTTTTCTTTTTTTAAACACTCTGGGTTTTAGGACTTGTGTTTTTTGTTTTTTTTTTTTTTAAACACTGGGGGGTAGGGAGAGGAACTGGCTACATGACTGCTTGCATATCTGTGTTACTTACCAGTTCAGTGGACCCCTAAATTCACACTGGACATTATCCATGCACTGATCTGGACACCATTTTCTTTTAGGTTTTCTTATTTTGGTGACGAGCTAGTAAATAGCATGAAGGAAAAAATGTGAGTAGCTCTGAAAGCGTAGGGCCATTAGTGATGATGCTGGTGATGATGGGAGTGGTGATGATGGCACCTGAGGGCATAAGAGTACAGATCCACTTACCACTCCTGGGCACTGAGGAGGCGGCTATGTTTTGGGTTTGTTTCTCTAATTTAGCAAATACTGATTTTCCTCTATTATACTCGACTCACGCTTCCACATGATGAACAGTTCATTTAAAAGACAGTAGGAATGCCAATCCAGTTCTTTGTCCTTACAAGGTACTTTTTAATTTTGAATATTTTAATTTAAAATCAAGGAAATTTAATTAATTCATCAAAAGTCCTCTTCATCGCTCACACTAAAACATAAGGAGAATGTAGATGACATTTCAAATTGGAACGTATAACTGACAGATTTTTAAAACAAAAAAGCTAAAGACCACAGAACTTTTTTGAAAAAGAAAATACACAAAATGTTTCAAATTTAATAAGATTTGTCTTCATAAGAGGCCAAAAATAATTTATTAAAAATATACACAGAAACACAATAGAAATATTTCCAGTCACCAGTAAAATAAAGGTAATAATAAAGTTATAGATCCCTTCTTAACTGTTTAGACGCAATAAAAAATTTCAGTGAAAGCAGTTTTTGAAACCCCAGTGAATAGTTCACTTTCCTTGGGAAAACACTTTTCAAACAACATTTTTAAATGTTCTGATAATTTGTCCTTTATATTGAGGTTGATCATAAAGCATATACATCTTATATGCAAAAATATTCCTCCAATCTGTATTTGCTAGTTTGAAATTTTTAATATGCATAGGCCATTTTCACTTTCGAATAGTTTCCTTTTCATGTTCATTATTATAGAAGCTAAATTGTAATTTTTCACACTTATACTTAATATATACAAACAGAATATTGAGATAGGTGGTTGTTTATTCACAAATACCCTGAAATGTATTTCTTTAAACAGACTTTCTGAATAACTTCAACTTTCCTTCAAAAAAAGATTTACCCACATAATTCCTACGATACAGAGTATAGAGCAAGAACTGATGTATTCGCAAATGTTCCTGTGCAAGAAGAGAGTGGAATGGGGCCAGATATGGGTACCAAGATAGCAAAAGTCAGTCATCTGGAGAGAAAGAACATAAAACAATGTTTTCATTCAACTTTTTCATCTGCCTTTGTTTTTATGAAGAATTCGGGTCTGTAGATACAGCGATAGGCCAGGAGCTGGGGAAGAACTCCATATGCTATGTTTAAGGCTAAAAAAATGATTTTCGCTTCTTCAGGGACTCTGTAGACATAAGCAGTTCTAGCATGAAGAGAAGCACCGATGTGAGAAAACTGAGCCTGTCATGTTAAAAAAAAAAGGGGGGGAGGGTGGTGAGGTAAGCATAAATTCTGTGTTCAAATGCATTCCTAATGGTCCATTCAGACCACGCTCCTGTGCCCTCAAAACCAGATTTTCAAACAATCCAGAATCCTCAATATCTCATTGAACTTGGGGTCAGTCTTGATATAACCATTCAAATAAAGTAAGCCTTCTTTAGCATGTCTTTATCAGGCTAACTGATTTTTAACTCATCTAGTGCCCACCCGGCCCAACCCCATACCCAACAGTAGTGGCTCAATTTACAAAAGAAAAATCTGAATAAAATCTGCCTTGTTCTGATTTGCATTCTGGAGATATCCTATATAGGAACTCAGCTGCGGCTCACACAATGTGTTCTAGTAAAAATGAAGCAAGTACAGAGATTAGACAGCTGAAATATTTTTAGCATAGCTATTTAAAGAGAAGCTCTGAAAACCTCAGCTTCATTTATATCAATTCTTTCACCTACTCCTTGGAGCAAGAGCTCAAAGCCCTTCATTATGCATTTTGCTTGTTTTTTTACTTGTATATTTGTTTTTCATGCAACTTAAAAAATACTAAGGGTTGTTTTGTAAGATAAAGTGGGGGTATGGATTTGTTCGCTCTTTTATAAAATGGCAAATGTACACACAGGCAACTTTTTCACATCAAATTATTGAGACGTCCAGCTTGTCGGCATAAGCTGAATTTACAAAACAGAAAGGCAAGCACTTCCCACTTGTATTTAGATACCTGCTCAGAACATACATTCCAGAACGTGCCAGTTGGCCTTTTTCAATACTTTTCATAAGCACAGGTGAAAATTGTATTAGAAAAAGGCTTCTGTGAAAGTATTTCCTCAGGATCCTTGTATCATTACAAAATGCAGCCCTGGAGTCTATTTCATATCATAACTGAAACTCAAGATATACATGAATAAAGGATTGGGAATTTGAATGTAGTGAGTGGTGACTTATTAGTTTATCAGGATCAGAGCAAAGAGACAAAAGATGACAGAAATCATGAGAATGAAAATGAAATAACTTGCTTTAAATACGTATAAGTTATCTTACATTTCCTTCCATATAAAATCAGTTTATCCTGCTAAGTGGTTAACACAACAAAAATGTTACTTCGCACTTGACTTTATGACAAGAAAAGGACAAGTTTTTATAAAGCAGTATGTATACGGATGGTATCAGCAACGGGCATTTTAACAGGTTACATTTTTACAAAATTCCTGATACATCCTGGGGGTGTCTGGTAGTCTTGTTCTTCTCTGGAGATAGGCATTAAATTAGCGTGAGTGGTGTGTTGCCAAGGACAAAGGGCAGTGCCAAGGCAGGAATCATCTGCCCGGTGATCTGTGAGCCACTGAGAGGGCTTTATCCTCAAACACACCACCCCCAGGGCCAATGCCCAAACACAACCCACCGAATGCTTACGAAAGAGTTAAGGGCCTTTGAGAGGCTGCCCTGAGGACCTGCTCTTGTGGACATTCTAAGAACCCCCAACAGGATCTTGGTCCCCCCGTCACTATTTTTTTTCCCCAGGGCCAATTTTGAATAAAAATATTTTTCTGAATATATAACCAGACTTTTCTTCTGGACTAGGTTCCAGATTTGACCCCTGATTTTCAGAAATGTGCATTTGGTATCTATCTTTTCAGACTTACATATGTCTCAGAAATAAAATTTGGGGAAATGCAAACCACAGTTTAAGAGAATAATATGAATAGTCATGCCTACTTGAATAGGGAACCTGCTTAAAAAGTCTAATATCATAGGCTCTTTTCCTGCACTGACCAGTGCAGTTAATACCTCATTTTCACAAACAGCAAACTCATGGGAACATTAAAAAATGATCATGTCCTTTAGACTGTAAGCCCATCGGGCAGGTACTGTGTCTGAATTTTTGTGTGGCACCTCTCACATTGTTAGAGCTCAATAAATGTTCAATAGTAATGGTCTTGTGACTGTCAAAATACAAAAAGCTTCTATAAGGCATTACTCTATTTTTATACCTATTTTAGTAAGCCTTTTGCTTCAGAATCACTGAATAAGGGGCAGAGGTGATGGAACCCAGGTCTCCTGTAGGCAGATCCTTTACCGTCTAAGCCACCAGGAAAGCCCAAGATGATTGCATTTCTAGTTAAAACAGGTATGTAATTGAGAGAGAAGGCCTGAGGCCGGTCTTCTGCAGTTTCTGGTACTGCTCATAGTTCTGACGGGGTATTTAGAGTGGCCTCACCTATATCTGAGTGAGCAACCCAACCACAGCTTCCTCCCAAAGTATATGGTGTCTGGTTTCCGGGATGCTGAAGTTTCAAAAGACCCTCAGTCTCACTTGAGAAGGGTTCCCTTCTAAGTACACAGCTGAGAAGGGGCTGCACTGAGCTTCCTGGTGATGTTCCCACCAGCACACAAGACCTCCTTAGAACAGGGCCTGGAGAGCTCAACCGAGCATCCTGCTAGCATCTGGTGACCCAGTGACCTTATTGCTACTGAACTGACTCATGGCCAGGATCACAGGTACAAGTTACGGGTCCCAGAAATTCCTCCAGAATTCAGTGATGTGAGTTTGAGCACCTCATCATTTTCCCTAAACTTCATTCTAATCATTTTTTACCTTAAGAGATTATGATTTTTAAAGAATGAATGGTTGGGATGGAAAATGAGGCAATAAAGGCAAAAAAAAAGGGGGGGGGGGTGCTTAATTTTAATAGCTCTTGTTTTCTTACAGAGACAGCCTGGAAAGAATTTGAATAAAAATCCCAATCTTAGTTCCAGAAAAGAGAACTGAGTTTTGTGTGTCTGTGTAAATGTAGGCAAAAACCAATGTGAACGTGGGGACAACAGCCAGGCTATTTGGCTGATACGGTAGCTAATCGAGAACCATGTTACTGTTTCTTAGGGTTTTCTGAACACCATAGTCTTGGGTTAAGAACACTGAATCTGGAAACAGACTGAAAGCTTCAAATCCCAATTCCACCCAAAACCAACAGTGTGACCTTGTGTTAGGTATGTAACTACTTCTGGCTCCTTGCCTGAAAAGCAAGGTAATAATGGAGCCCGCCTCATAGGATTGTTACACAGGTTCAATGGCTTGATCTCTTGTCAGGTGCTTAGGACAGTGCCAAGCACATGGAGTTCTTCCACAGACAGACACAAAACCCAGCTGAAACGCTTGTTCATGAGCTGGCACCCTACTTGGTTGAAAACCCAGGCGCATTGTTTTTAGATTCCCTTGCTGGTCTTTTGACAATGCCAAGACTGTGTGTCTCCACCAAAGGATAAGAAGCTTATAAAGACAATAAACCCAAACTCTAGTTTTAAAACTAAATGAAGATGTTTAGAGGTGAATTAACATCAGAAGCTAATGATTAAAATGAGATTTGTAATTAGTATGCCAATTACTCGTGTTCTTTCTAAACCTTTAGTCTCAGATGTTTCTTAAAGGTTTCCATAAAGAAAAAAAACTTCACGAATTTGCCTCCCAGTCTAGTCGACTCTGGACAACCAAGTTACCCACAGATAAGCCTCCAGACCCTTTTGTGAGACAGTACGTGGCACCTGAATAGATGGGGGGCGAGGGAGTCTGAACCCAGTGGGAAGGGTCATGCATTGCCTCTATGGCTGCGGCCTGCTTGCTGAATGGCACGGCAGGCTCCCAGCCACACCCACTGTGAATATGTCCCACAGCTGCTTCCAGTTTCTCTGATGTTTATGTAACTATACACAACATACAGAGCTACAGATCACATATCTTCTGAGAAACACAAGGCATTTCTCGAAACTTTCACTGGGGATCTTCTAACAACAGCATTAATGAATGCAACAGAGAGGCCCACAGCTTTTGATGTGCTAGGCACTGCTCTACACCCTCTGCAGAGATTACTTCATGTAAGTAATCCTTGCAGCAACTCCATGAGGAAGGTACTATTACTTAACAGAAGAGGAAACAAAGAGGTTAAGTAACCAAGGTTACTGAACTAATCAGTGACAGACCGAGAGCTGAACCAGTCTGCTTCCAGAGCTCACGTTCTTAACCATATTAACTACATCTTTTCAGTGATATTTTAGAAGAAAAAAATTCTTCCACTGATAGAGATTGCTAATGAGTAGATCTAAGCAGCCTGTAATAAAGTTCATTGGGTTTCCAAAATATCTTAAAGGAAAACCCAAGCGAACTTTTTGGCCAACTCAATACTTTTCAAATTAGACTTGAAACTTTAATTTTACATGGAAAGAGACTTGGGTTATGAATAAGTCCCCAGTGGGATTCTTTGGTGCCAAATGTGTCCTGGTTTTACTGTATTTTACTTCAACTCTTGATTTATCTGATTTCTGAAGGCGGCAGGCTTGGCAGATTCCTAAATGGTCTGAAACGAGGGCCCTCATAACTACTAGCCATGTCTTCTGTTGACTTGTACTGACCTAGAAGCTTTTCAAAGATTTTTTTCTTAAGTCGCAGGTTCTTGGGAGTTCACTAGATCTTCCAGTAAAAGCAGATGTTTATAAACGCAGTGGGATCATGAATCCATAAAGCTTCTAAATCAGGAGTGGTAGTTTTTGCAAGCTAGGGGTGCCAGTCAAGCCTATGGAGAGTGCTTCTATGAAGAGTGCCAAATGTCCTTTCACAATGAGAATTCATTTCATAAACAAGTATTTGCCAAGCAGAAAACAAATCACACAATGGTAATTCAGCATTCTCGTTGTCTGCACTGTCTTGTTGCAGTGTGATTTCTAGGTCTTTCTTTCTGAGGCCAAATGCTCTGAACAGGTAGATGTTACAGCCCAGCTAGGAGCTACGGGTATGTCAGACACATGATTCTCAGGCTACCCCTGTTCTGCTGGTTGGGAGAAACATCCTTCTGACACCTACAGGATCCAGTCCACAGCCTCAGGCTACCTTTACAAATCCGTTGGTGAGGGATGAGCCCAAAGATTTCTGCAAGGCCTGGTGTATGGCTGAAACCACCACTGCTGCTGCCATTTGCTCTGTGCTCCACACTGCCTTTCCCAGGACTTCTGCTAGAGTTGGGCTTCCCTGGTGGCTCAGTCGGTAAAGAATATGCCTGCAGTGCAGGAGACCTGGGTTTGATCCCTGGGTCAGGAAGATCCCCTGGAGAAGGGAATGGCAACCCACTCCAGTATTCTTGCCTGGGAAATCCATGGACAGAGGAACCTGGTGGGCTATAGTCCATGGGTTCACAATGACTCGGACATGACTTAGTGACTAAACCACCACCACCACGTGCTAGGGTCCCAGGTGCATGTCTGCCAGTTCAGCCTAGCTAGCAGGTACAGTGTGGTGCTGGTCTTAACTGTTACAGATTGAAGCACCTGTTCACCCCAAGTTCTGTCCATCCTAAGCCTCCTGACTGCTGACCCCATGCATGACTAGGCCTTGGCCGAGGCTTCCTGCCTAGTTCTCTGGTAGTCTCCTGAGACCTCACCAGGTCCAGGACTTGGCCTCACTCCTACCAGCCTCCTGGCTGGTGACACTCAGTGTTCCTGCATCAGGGCCTGGTGTGGGGCAGACCAGGGGACACAGCATGCAGAGGAAGCCAGCCTGGGCAGGCAAAGCACACAGGCAGTGAGTAGATGCTACACCCTGAACAATCTAATCAAGGGACCAGTAAGAGCTGGGGGAGGCCCTCTGTGCCCTCTAACTGCTGCACGCTCCAGCATTTAAAGGCTTCGTCAGTCTTTTCAAATCTATTCAGCCCACAAAGCCCAGGGCTTAGGTGTCACTGCCTTCTACTCCCAGCAGGTCCTCTGCCTCGTCCATGCCATGTACAAAGCTCTACTCTATGCTGTAGGACACTGGAGCTTAATTCACTGTTTGCAAGAGGAGAGGGACAGCACAGTGGGGAAGAATATGGGCTCTGGGGCCACATGGGATTCTGAATTCCTCCTCTGCCACTTAGTAATGTTGTGACCTTAGGCAAGTAAACAACTAGCCTGAGTTCCACTTGCTTATCTTTAAGTGAGGCTTTAAAAAAAAAAAAAAACTTGCCGAGACAATGCTTTGTGTTCAGCACACAGTTTCTTCCTCTGAAGCACATAGGGAGACCACATTTATCAGCTTCTTTTGCAGCTGGGTCCATGCCAGGCCTGACTTTTGAAAACATCGCACCTGATCTTTGCAGAAGCATAAATAAAACTTGAGTAGTTGCTCCTCCAGCAGAGCACACAACCTGCCTTTGCACAAGTAGGTGAGTAGACCACTTAGTGTGGCTTGCCTTAAATGAAGCAAGGTAATGAGAGCCCAGACTACAAGGGAGCTGTTAAAAAAAAAAAAAAATGGCAGATTTGTAGACTTCCCTAGAAGTCAAAGTCTATGGTTAAGACTCTGTGCTTCCAATGCAGGGAGCACAGGTTTGATCCCTGATCGGGGAACTAAGACCCCACATGCTGCATGGCCAAAAGGAAAAAACGTGGGTTTGAGAATTACTCTGGAGTGGGAACTAACTGCTGCTGGTGTTGCTAAGTCACTTCAGTCGTGTCCGACTCTGTGCGACCCCATAGACGGCAGCCCACCAGGCTCCCCCGTCCCTGGGATTCTCCAGGCAAGAACGCTGGAGTGGGTTGCCATTTCCTTCTCCAATGCATGAAAGTGAGAAGTGAAAGTGAAGTCGCTCAGTCATGTCCAACTCTTAGCGACCCCATGGACTGCAGCCCAGCAGGCTCCTCCGTCCATGGGATTTTCCAGGCAAGAGTACTGGAATGGGGTGCCATTGCCTTCTCCGAGGAACTAACTAGACCTAGTAATGGGCTACAGATAGAGGATGAAGGAGTGGGAAGTGTGAAGAATTACTTCAAGTGTTTAACCTGAGCTGCTAGATGCCACGAAAGACTATTTACAGAGATGGGGGAAGTGGAAGAAAAGTGGTGGGCAGGATCAGGAGTCCTATCTTAGACATAAATCTGAGATGTCAGAGACTCAAGAATTAAATACAGGAATCAAAACAGTCTGAGCTAAAGATAGAAATGTGAAAGCCATCACCTTATAGTGCGTATTAAAAGATAAGGAAATAAAGACCCAAAAACCAAGGCCTGAGAAATAGAGTAATTCAGAGGTCTGCAAGGAGGGCAAATACTAGTTCTCTTTCCTTGTGTCCTCCAAGGAAAAGACAGGAACCATGACTGGATACTGCATCAACCTATTTAAGCTGTAATTCTGTAATTAAGGAGCACATCAGATTGGAAAGATTGAGCCCAATGTATTAACCTATAAATGCCATTACCATTTTTAAACTCTGTAAATTCCAGTGTGTCTTTTTGCCAGCAGAATTATTATACCATGGATATCATTAACCGTATATGCTGAGAGCTTCCAGATAAACCTCATTATTAGGCCTGCTTGACAAGAGCAAGACAAAGATAATGAATCTAAAAGATGAGTTCATCTGGGGTTTTTTTATTTATGCATTCATGCCAAGTTCCTTCAGTAATGTCCAACTCTGCAACCCAATGGACTGTAGCCCTCCAGGCTCCTCTGTCCATGGGATTCTCCAGGCAAAGAATACTGGAGTGGTTTGCCATGCCCTCCTCCAGGGGATATTCCCAATCCAGAGATCAAACCAGCATCTCCTATACCTCCTGCACTGGCAAGCAGGTTCCTTACCACTAGCGCCACCTGGGAAGCCTGGTTTTTTTATTTATAGTAGGAAAAAAAGTAATTTTCTTCCTTGTTTCTAACATCAGTTGGTTTAATAGGTTATCTTATAAAACTATGCTTTGTATGATGCTTCCGTCAATAATTTCACTTCCAGTTCCATGAAGTGAGTGTTCACTGAACACCTACTCTAGGCCAGAGGCCTGGCTGAGTAGCAGAAGGGAGGAGTGGAATGACAGGCCCTGTTTTCCAGGAGCTGAACTTTGTTAAAAACCAGTTTCCCTGGTCCTGTGTAGGATAAAATAGTGGACTTCCGAAACCTTAAATTCAGACAGACATCTTAAAGATAACAGCTCTCAGTTCTTTTAGTAACTGTGGTGCTCAGAGACTGTGAAACAGCAGTAGAAAATGGCAGTGCCACTTGCTGGGTACGTGACCTTGGACAAATCATTTAATCCTGCTCGCTCAGTTTCCTCATCTGTATGACTGGATGGCGCACCTACCAGATAGTTAATTTTGAGATTTAAATTATGCAGAAACATCTTCTAAAGAACTGTCAAGCAAAGAGGTCGACATATCTAATAACTATTTCCTTCTCTAACGCACAGGGCAGAGGTATTTTTTTTTAGATGCCCAACAATGACAGCCAACTCTCCAGTAAACAGCATATTCTCAGTACCTGAGCTAGACCTCCAGCATGTATCAGGGTTATATCGGGCATCCAGAAGCATCCAGGAACCACCAAGCCATAAAGTGCAATCACAAAGTAAGGGACGGAATAGAACAGATACGCCAGCATCTGCACAGAACAGAGAAATAATGCCATCAGTAAATGGCAGTTAGCCTAATGAAAAGCACACACACACACACAATTAACACTTTCAGCTGAGAAAATGTTAACTCCTCTTTCCTACATGGTATCACATTTTCCTATTCTTAAAGAAAATTAGTTTTAGAAAAACCTTAGGCTTCACAACCACCTGACCTGGATTTTAGGATAAGCAGCAGGATCCTTTAGGTACGGCTCCTGAAATTGCGTATATAATCGGCAGAGCTCAGCTGGGCAATCCAAGGCAATCTAAGAACAAAAATGAGTTCATTATAAGAGACAGTCACATCTGGTCCTTAGGTTTGCTGATAAGGCTAAATGTGCCAAGTTTAGTCACAAGCTGCTTTCTACATAACAAAAGCTACTTCAGAAAGCTCATCAGTAAAAGGGAGAGAAAATAAATACAGATTAAAGAGATCAAGTAGCGGGTAACAGTGGAGAAGGAAATGGAAACTCATTCTCTGTACCTGGGGATCTTTCTCGTGTTCAGTTTAAACATCTAGGTTTGGCTAACCAAAGCACAACTTGCTTTAAATCATCAGCTTCCCTTTTCCCGGGAATAACTAGCCAAGTAGTCCCTGCAGGAAGAATAGTACATTTCTATACCAGATTCATCTTAACTATGCTGAGTCCTCTCTAACTTACCTCCCTGAGGCACCACTCCTGGTGTCCTTAGCCATAAATGTTGTCCCACCTAAGTAACACATGTGAACACGTCAGTGGCAGAATTGATTAAAATGGATCCCAACCTTAAAGCCCCATCTTCCAAGGGTACACACTTTACCCATGTTTTTCTCGTGTGCACAGGGGCATGGAGAGTTGCAGCTCATTTTTATTGTTGCTGTTTTTTCTTCTTTTGACTTGAGGAATTACAGCAACCAACCAGATATGGTATCAGTGCTCTGGTCTGAGCAAAGCCTCTGCCCTGCTTCCTCCTTTACATCCTTTCCCCAGGCCACTCCTACCAGCTGACTCTGTTCCAGGAAGTTTTTGACGATCCACAGAGGGAGACAGCGCTGAGGACTACTCACCCTGACCTACCAGTTGTACAGGCCCCTTACAGCCCAAGGACCCCAAACAATGAATCAGCTGCATCAGCTTACATTTACCATTCTGCCCCCCAACTGCTGTTCAATGCCATCAGGCTTAAACAGTAATTGTCATTGCAGCTGAGTATAATTAACCATATAATTCTGGCTGCTCAACTTTATTGCTACTGAGGATAAACCATGAAACGGATACTCTGAAGGACCCTTGATTAATAAAATTAGAGCAGTCACTTACTGAGTACTTTGTAGGTATAAGGTCCTCTCCAAGTGTCTGATGTGTCTTATCATTTAATCTTCAAACAATACTCTAAGGTAGGTTCTCTTATTTTATAGAGGAAGAAACTGAGGATCAGAGAGGTTAAGTGATGTTTCCGAGACCACACAGCTAGGAAACAGCCAGGAGTCGGACAGTTTACTCTGATACCCTGTCCTCAATCCCATCTCCCTGCTCCTGAGAACACATGGATGCTCTGTGCCAGCTTGATTAGAGTCTTAAGTCACCACCCTTAACAGATTTCAATCAGAAACATCAAACAAATGAAAAGAATGAGAGGAATGGCTAATTTTTCAGGAGTCTTAAAGATTAATTGGTGGAGAGCTTGATCTGAGGACCTCAAGAAGATGGCATGAAACAGCCCAGAAGGGACCACCCTTTGGGAGGAGAGGTTTGGAGTGAGGGTAGGAGGGTAGCAGGAAGCAGGTCCAGGCCTCTAGGCTCTAATTTGTTGTTTAGTTGCTCAGTCGTGTCTGACAGTTTTGCAACCCCATGGACTGTAGCCCTCCAGGCTCCTCTGTCCATGGGATTTCCCAGGCAAGAATACTGGACTAGGTTGTCATTTTCTTCTCCACTAGGCTCTAATAGGAAGTATGTTTTGTTAGTGCCGTGGAAAATCTGATTAAAAAGTTTTTTTTTTTTTGTTATTGTGGTCCCTTATGCTTACCAAGCCTCTAAACACGCAAAATCCAGTCGCCAGAAGGAGACATAAAACCAACATTAAATCAAAAGGTCTTCTCAGCAGGTCTTTTGCTTGGACCTCTTGAATGACCTAAAATAGAGTTGGTAACTGATGAGGTGCCAAAGAATAATCTGAGATCTACTGAAACAAAGATACCGTGATAAGAGAATTTCCAAGACTCAAAACCACTAAAAAGGTAATTTAGGAAAATAATTCCTCTCCCCAAGTCTCAGTTCCTCATCAGTGAAATGAGGAGATTGGGGCCTAGTGATCTTGAAGGGCCCTTCTGGCTCTATGAGGCCATATTTTTTTAAATAGCATTTTTATGATCATAAGTGTAAAATATACTCATCTTTAAACCAGTAACCCGACATACTATTATTAACACTTCCAGTCACAAATACATAGTTTTATGTGTGTGTGCATATATATATGCATATATATATATATATATATATATAATACATGTGTAAGTATAATACATAATCTACATTTATTTTTTCACAAAGTTAGGACTTAATGTATAAACAGCTTTGCATTTGTTTTTTGCCTCTCACTACCTATAAGTGCTTAACCACATTGTTAAAAGTTTTTCTAAAATTTACTAACATATGGTAGTGCCATTGTTGGATGTTTAAGCATTTTCACTGTTTATACTTAATGCAATGATGAGCAACTTTGTACATAAATCTTTGACAGAATCTCTGATGATTTTCTTAGGATACATCCCTCAAAGCCTCAAAGTAAAATTACTAAGGTTAAAAAGTTAAATTTCCTAATGTTGATAACATTGCCACGTGGCTTTGCAGAGTGACTCTGAATTTGTATTCGTATCAGCACTGTATGACTGCCTATTTCTCCCTGGCCATCACTGTGTTTTAACATTTTTTTAAAAAAATTAATTGTGTGTCTTACAACATGAACAGTACAGATATGCTAGCCTGGAGCCATCAGAGTCAGTGAAGCAAGGAGGAAGGCTATGGTTTGTTGTTGTTTAGTCACTAAGTCGTGTCTGACTCTTTGTGACCCCATGGACTGTAGCCCACTAGGCTCCTCTGTCCACGGGATTCTCCAGGCAAGAATACTGGAGTGGGTTGCCATTTCCTCCTCCAAGGAATTTCCCCGGCCCAAGAATCAAACCTACATCTCCTGCATTGTAGGCAGAGTCTTTGCCACTGAGCCACTGGGGAAGCCCTTAAGGATATGGTTACTGTCTGCTTGTTTTTTAACAACCACCTCATTCCTCAAAAGGGTGTAAGGGGCACCAGTTATCAAGGTGCCAAGCTGAGTTTACATAGCATGTGTCCAAACATTCACAAATGAAGTGTTTGTAAATTAAAATGTATTTTAATGAATTCTATTGTTAAGTCTTTTTATAAAATGAAGAATCATGTTCTGATTATCTCTAGTAACTCATATTTTCATGTATCAATTTTTGCTTAAGGATCTAATACCTATGAAAGGAAGAGGAACTTAGAAAGATGTCACTAGCTTAGAACTGAAGACCTTAACAGAGTACCTGCTGGGCCAGTATTGTTTCACCTTGACCACCATGGCTGTGACTGGAAGGGAGGTATCTCAGAAGATGTCCTGCAGCCAGTCTCCATGTGCCTGGATCTCCTGGTAATCAGACTCTCTGACTGTGTGCTACCTGGAACAGCAGTGTCTCTCCAGCCTCCCTCTGGGGCAGTAGTGCATAGATTGCTCTGAAAGAGGTGCCCAGGTGCTCAAACTCCGGGCCATTAGCACCCCCCAGATAAACCTCACACGCTGGGCAATAATGCGAAATCTAATGGGAAGAGCCAGTGTAACCTGTGGCACCCAAAGTTCCAAAAAGCATGGCCCAGCCAATCAAAGCAGATCTAATCACACAGAAGCAGACCATTCTGGCTGCCATAATAAGGTGTGAACCACTGCTGCAGAATCAACACAGTCACGCTGACCGACTGCACCAAAGGCTACAGTCCCTGGAGGCCTGGTCCAGTCCAATAGCTGGTGGATACAAGTGACCTCTGAGTTTGAGAACAGGTTTACATTTAAATTAATAAAATCACCTTTGAGGGGTAATTATAATTTTCTGATGGCTGTTTATAGATTCTGAAACCAGCCCAGACAGGAAGACAAGTATATGGTATGCTTAAGAAAAAAGCAGGGCAAATACGTGTTCCATACTTCCCTATTTAAAAGAAAGAAAAAGAAAAAGTCAAAAGTATATCCACATACAAGTAACATGTAGGATCCCTCCCCATCTCAAGTCATCGAAAATCCTGATATGGACCAGACAGTATTTTAAATGAGACCAGAAGCATAGGTTAATTTAAAACTATTAGGTATTTATTAATAGGTATGCCTTATTTATAGTACTTTAAAAGTAGACTTAATATAATATCCTGATTTCTGGCACACATAAATAACTTTTATATATCAGCTTTCAAGAATCTTAATTTTCAAGTATATTTATCATGTGTCCACTGTGTGTTGAGTTATATATAATACAAAGAGATGTAAGAAATATTTTCATACTGAATGTAGTGACAAACCCAATATTTACCCTACTAGATCTTTCTAGAAGTCATGAATCACTGATATTAGTCTAGTTGTTCAGTGTACACTTTTGAAAATTGCTCAACAGCATTTCTTAAAAGGACAGTTGGAAGGGAAAAGAAGTAACTGCAAAACAGCTCTCTGGTAAACTTGGAATTTCTTGGTTCTATCACAACCAAAATAGCTTCCCTATTTAAAAATTATTCCCATTGTTTCAGAAAAGGAAAGTGAATTTTAAGATAAAGTTTCTTACCTACAATGTTTCCTGGCACAAAAACAACAATGCTCATAATAATAGATCCGACCCAATATAGGCCAATGGTTCTATAACTTTCCCTGTAATGAAAAAAAGCCTGACTTAGCACAGTTGTTTTAGAATACTATTAGTATAAGATGCTCCACAATTGATCTCTGTTGTAACCAGTAAAGTATGTGAATCAAAAATATACTGAATCAAGAGTAATAAATCCAGTACAAGGAACCGTGGTGATTGATCAAATTGCATTTCCCTATGTGATGAGCTATAGAATCCTCTTTATGTCCTTTTGCATAGGAAATTATGATTGCTACACCAATCTCCTGTTCAACCACACTATGGTCATCACTTTTGAAGGAGGCCTGCATTTCACTATTATTTATGAAACTCACAGCATGACAGGGAAAAGAAGGTTCAAAGAAGAAAATTGGATCCATTTTTAAAATCATTTTAAGTATGAGTAGCAGGATGCTATTAAATGGACTTTCCCAGGTATCACAGAATTTCAGTCAAAGTCCCAAAGATAAATACAATAAGTGACACATAACCCATGTTCAGAAGGAGCTGCTAGACACATACCTCTAATCTTAGCAGGTGATGCTGGCAAAAAGTTTCTGCAATCGATAACTGACAACCCAAGATGGTTAGATCGCATCACGGACTCAATAGATATGAGTTTGAGCAAACTCCGGGAGATGGTGAAGGCCAAGGAAGCCTGGAGTGCTGCAGTCCGTGGCGTCACAGAGTCGGACATGACTTAGCGACTGAATAACAAGTGACAGCCCACCTCCATAAGGGACTCAGAGAAATTAAAAAAGGGATTCTCTATTGGGAAAGAGAAGTGAAGAATACTGTGTGCTTTCTGCCCTGCCCTACCCCCCAAGCCCAATGTATCAGATCCTAGGAGGCTCATTCACAGTGACTGGGACTGTCAACAGGGGGCAAATCAGAATCTTCTTCCCCAACAGGACCACAGAAATGCTGGCCCACTCCTGGCAGGAGGCAGAGCCTGAGCATTCTCAGAAACACCTGCTGTGTTCCGTGGAGCTTGGGAACATTCATGAAGAGATGGGTGAGAGCCTAGAAAAGTCCAAAAATTAGCTGGGACTGTCTTGGAGTGGACAACTGGGGGCTAGGGAGGGGCACAGGACAGTTGGTCAAGCTGAATTTCAACCTTGTGAGGAGCAAGGATGTGAGACTTTAACCTGGAGCCAAAGGGAGGCCTGGGAAGGTAGGTGGACTTGAGACATCTTTAAAGGACTCCACCCCAAGGGTATACCTTCTGGGTTATAGGGGTTCCAGCAGAAAGAAGCTGTGGGTGTACCCCATGGGCAGAAGAGTCGCACAATTTCAGTCCACAAGAGCATTGCTCATGTCAGGGATCAGGGTAGTGCAGAGGTACCTATGGTGCGTGTGTGTGTGTTAAGTCACTTCAGTCGTGTCCAACTCTTTGCAACCCTATGGACTGTACCCCACCAGGCTCCTCTGTCCATGAGATTTCCCAGGCAAGAATACTGGAGTGGGTTGCCATGCCCTCCTCTAGGGGATCTTCCCAACCCAGGGATCGAACCCATGTCTCTTATGTCTCCTGCATTGGCAGGTGGGTTCTTTACCACTAGTGCCACCTGGGAAGCCCGGTTCCTATGGCAGGGGTCTCCAAAGACCCCACACATGCACCACACAAGGCAGAGCCAGCATACCACCTGGTTCCCAATACCCAGAAAATAGCACCGGTCATGTAAGACTGTGCTCCTCTTCCTTAATTCCACATACAGACACATGCTCCCAGAGGAGTGAGCTGAGAAGTAATAAAAGGACTGACCATGTACCCCAGCCTCAGTGCAGACCGCTCAGTCTCAGGGTTAAACCTGAGCTGGAGGGAGAGAGATCTGAACGGAAAGCAGTCTGAAGTTTTGAATTACAATGGGCTTTTATTCCTGGAAACGAAAACATTAAGGGGTCTGCGGAGCTGTCCACCGTGGCAAAAAAAAGTGTGTTAGTTACCCAGTCATATCCGACTCCTTGCAACCCCACGGATTGTAGCCTACCAGGCTCCTCTGTCCATGGAATGTCCCAGGCAAGAATACTGGAGTGGGAAGCTATTCCCTCCTCCAGGGGATCTTCCTGACCCAGGGATCGAACATGGGTCTCCTGCATTGCAGGTAAATCCTTTATCATTTGAGCGACCAGGGAAGCCAGAGGGGCAGTCCAAAGGCGTATGTTCAAAAGGGAGTAAGTGATACAAAGAAAAACAGCCATGTCTCACTTGGGTCCACAGAGCCTGTACTCATGTCTGTGTGCCCCCCTCTATGTATCTGCCTCTCTCTATGTATCTGCCTCTGTACATCCCTGTTCCTTACACACTTGCCTATCAGTTGCTAAGGTGACCCAGGCACACCCACCAGGTTAGCTGACTTACTCCCAGGCTATGGCTGCCACCATCACCAGATACATCAGATAATGAGCAGAGCCATCCCAGTAGCAGATCATATGTCCATAGGCCGTGTTCAGATACGGTTCACCCTGAGGAAAGCATAAGAAGTCCACTGTAAATAAAACTCAAACATTTCAAAGCAAAATACCAGACCAGTATTGCATGTAAACTAAAACAGCAGAACTCACGTGTTCGTCCGCTGAAGTGAAACTATTCGGAATCCGAGACAATTACAAAACTGGTAGGAACATGAAAATATACATGTTTTATATACATATATATGTATACAAATATACAGGACAGGGAAGCCTGGCGGGCTGTAGTCCACTGGGTCACAAAGAGTCAGACATGACTTAGTGACTGAACAACAACCATGAAAATATACAAGTACCCTGGAGCCGCCGAAACTAGGGTCTGCCACAGCAGGTGGAATGAGTCTGTGCCTGTCTACATAGGTGTATTGTTGTTCAGTCACTAAGTCATGTCTGACTCTTTGTGACCCCATGGACTGTAGCCTACCAGGCTCCTCCGTCCATGGGGTTCTCCAGGCAAGAATACTGGAGTGAGTAGCTATCCCCCTCTCTAGGAGATGTTCCTGACCCAGCGATCGAACCCACATCTCCTGCACTGACAGGTGGATTCTCTACTGCCATCTGGGAAGCCCACACAGGTGTGTACAGTGATGCAAAACAAATGGTATCACAAGCAGTCCTGCCCTTGTGGTGAACTCACTGAGGCCAAGTCCAGTCTGTAACTAAAGGTGTTTATCTCTGGCCAGGCAGGGTGGCCAGGGGAGACCCTGCTGACCAGAGTCACTTGGCTGACCTTCAAAATTCATGCTGACCCAGAGGCGTGCTGGGCTGTGTGTAAGGAAGGCAGGGCTTTCCCCCGCCACTATCCCCTATGCAGGCATGGACGGGCTTCACACCCTGCCCCTCATTCAACCTTCCGAGCAGCACCACGGGATAGATACAAGTGACCCCATTTTTAGATGAGCAAACAGAGGTTCCAAGAGGTTACCTGACCTGCCTAAGGTCACATGGCTAATTCCTAGAAGAAACCGTACTACCAAAAAGAGCTGTGGGCTTCCCAGGTGCCTCATGGGTAAAGAATCCACCTGCCAATGCAGGAGATACAGGTTAGATCCCTGGGTCAGGAAGATTCCCTGAGAAGGGAATGGAAATCCACTTTAGTAGTCTTGCCTAGAGAATTTCATGGACAGAGGAACCTGGTGGGCTACAGTCCATGGGAGTCACAAAAGAGTTGGATATGACTGGGCAACTAAACAACAGAAAGAAGAAGAAATATACTTCCAAGAAATTTTTTGTTTTATAAACACAGGTTATACGATGAGCCATTAATACATTTCCTTGTCCCAGGTCCTTTACGTTTGCAGGCCACTACTAGAAAGTCACTGTCGAACCTGCCTGGGTGTTTCGTGTCATTCTGGCTCCTCCCCACTCTCCTGTCTTCCCTTCTCCCACATCTGTGCTCTCCTGCCTTGTTTCAGATGTCTTCCTAAGATGCCTTAAGACCTTTCCACAACAAGGAAGAGTGCAGATCAACCAGCCCGTCAATCAGCCAACCAAGCAGGGGGTTTTCTGTGCTTCCCTGGGGCAAGGACTGCCTGTCATCTTGCCTCACGCAAATCATGTGATCATCACAGGGCAGGGGGTGGGGCGGGGGGAGGGAGGAAACAACATACAAGTCAGACTTTAATACTCACACCCAGCCCACATCTTTTCTCTCTGACGTGCTTTGATTGAATAATACCATCCAAGGTCATGTTGTTTTGGCGGGGGGGGGGGGGGGTGGGTTTTGGCCATCCCACGTGGCAAGTGGGATCTTAGTTCCCCTACCAGGGATGGAACCTGGGCCCCTGGCAGTGAAAGCATGGAGTCTTAGCCACAGGACCGCCAGGGAAGTCCATCCAAGTTCATGGTTTTCATCATGCATGCCTACACATCTGGTTCTCTCAGCCATGCTGGCCTCACCTGTTGGCTTGCTGAGCATCTTCCACTGGATGGGTCCAGGGACCCTTCAAGCCCACCTCACCTCCTTTAACTCATCACCTTCTCCCCTCAACCAAGTCCCACTTGGCTTATGTTCATGGAGACGCCACTCAGCTTGCCCAGGTCAGAACCACAGGGTCATTGTTCACTCCTCCTTCTCTTACGCAGTCTGCTGGCAGGTCCCATTGATCTGTCTCTATGATGTCAACCCCAGGCAGTACTCCTTCTCATCACAGCTTCATTCGAGCCCTCGGCAGCCCTCACTGGACCTTTCCTACATGGTCGTCCCACCTTTCTCCTCTCCTGCCGATTCCCCACACCCCTTCTCTTTGTGGTGGCTTCTCTTGCTGTGGAGCACAGGTTCTAGGGCATGCAGGCTCAGTAGTTCGAGCACAAGGAGTCAGTAGTTATACCCCGCAGGTTCTAGAGCACGGGCTCAGTAGTGGCGCACGGGCTTTGTTGCCCCACGGCATGTGGAATCTTTCCAGACCAGGGATCAAACCTGCATCCCCTGCATTGGTAGTCAGATTCTTGACCACTGGACTACCTGGGAAGCCCTCCTGTGTTTGTGCCTGCCCCCTCCCACGCCACTTCAGAGGCTCCTGATCTTCTGGCCAGGGTCTCCAAAGTTCCACCCTCGGCCCTCCTCTCTACCTTCTCCTCTCTTCTCAGACCTTCAGGTGCCAACTGTCCTGAGATGGTCCCTGTATCTCTTCCCCGAGCTCAACACCTACAAAGCCTTGCCTGCTGGGCCACCTGCCAGGATGTCCTTTACCCACCTGAAACTCCTCACATCCCCAGATGAACTCAGCATCATCCCTGCCTGGCAGTGGGGAGCCCCGTGCTGTTTCTCATCTCAAAGCCTCTGCCCACACTGTCTGTTCTCCTTGGAGTCTCTCCACCCCCAAGTCTATCTGGAAAACGTGTGTCATCCACTGCCATTGCCATTTTTTAAAAAGACTAGGGCAGGGCTTCCCTCATGGCTCAGTAGTAAAAAAAAAAAAAAAAGCCACCTGCCAATGCAGGAGACACGGTTCCATCCCTGGTCCAGGAAGATCCCACATGCCAAGGGACAGCTAAGCCTGTGCGCCACAACTACTGAGCCTGTGCTCTGGAGCCCGGGAGCTGCAACAACTGAAGCCCTAGAGGCCATGCTCCACAACAAGAGAAGACCCCGTAATGAGACGCCCAGGTGCTGCCACAACTAGAGAGCAGCCCCAGCTCTCTGCAACTAGAGAAAAGCCTGTGCAGCAAAGAAGACCCAGCACAACCAAAATTAAATTAAAAAAATTTTTTAAGCTAGGGAAGCATCACGGAGGGCCCCCTTAAGTGCTCCCAGAGTCAGGATAACATCTTAGCCCTTATTTTCCCCATTGCCCCCAGCTCATCCCTGAGACCTACTCATTCCAGCCGCTCAAATTCTCTGAAGTTCATCCCTCCTCTCTACGGTAGTTCATGCTTGGCCTCCATCTGGGTCACCTTCATGCCCTCACTGGCCCTGCAGGACACCTCCTGGCTGGTGTCCTAGCTCACAGCATTGACCCTTCCGTTCAAGCCCATCCTTCTCTGAGCTGATTGCATTGTCCCCTTACTTAACATCTTCCCTCACACAAGGGACAAAACCCAAACTCCCTTGGCTTGCATTCAAAGCTCCCCATTACCTGACACATGAATGATGACTACACTGCTCCTTATTTCCTGTGTGACCTGGAGTATGTTACTTAACCTCTCTGGGGCTAGATTTATCACACCATCAAATAAGGAAAGAGGACCAGCTCTGCCAAGTGCCAGGTAGATTGATAATGCTGTGATGAGGGGCAGAGCGTGTATTCATCATCACAATCAAATGGCTTTATTAACTGACTCCGTGCTTGGCAGTTTACACATTTAAGACTGACTGACTTGGGCTTTCTTAAGGAGTAATGCATTGATAACAACAGATACGCAGATACTGAATTCATTTAAAGACCTCTGCTGCTGCTGGTACTAAGTCACTTCAGTTGTGTCCGACTCTTTGCAACCTCATGGACTGTAGGCTTCTCTGTCCATGGGATTCTCCAGGTAAGAATACTGGAGTGGGTTGCCATTTACTCTGCCAGGGGATCTTCCCCACTCAGGCATTGAACCCTCGTCTTTTACATCTTCTGCGTTGGCAGCTGGATTTTTTACCACTAGCGCCACCTGAGAAGCCTCAAAGTACCCCACTTATTTTAAACACAAGTAGAGGAGGAAGGTGGTGAGTCCGGTGTGAAGATAGAGTTGTAAGACCCAACACTGAGGACAGCTGCCTCCCACAATCTAGTCCTAACTTTCCGCTTCACTTTCCACATAACTGAGTGTCCTGCGTCCACGGCAGTCAATGAAATACCACGTGTCGTGCCTTCTTACATGACACGAAAGGATTTCCAGCTAGAGCAATACTGTTGAGTCGCCGACCCTTCTGTGCGCGTGATGGCTAAGCGCCCCCGTACCTCTCTCAGGTAGTGCGTCATGAACCCGTCGATGATCCCATCTTGTTCCAGTCCTATGATGAGGTTTACGACGCTGGTAAATCCGAACACAGCGTACACTAGAGCAGAGAAAGCAACAGTTCAGAAAGCCGCAGCTCATGGGGCAAAGCCTAAGAGCTTGGCGTCCACCAGTAATGATTTCTTTTTTACTTTTAATTTTATTTATTCGGCTGTGCTAGGTCTTAGCTGAGGCATGTGAGATTCTAGTTCCCCAGCCAGGGATTGAACCCCGGGACCCCTGAAGTGGGAACTCAGAGTGTTAGCCACTGGACCACTGGGGAAGTCCCCAGTAATGATTTCTTGTCATGTTTTCCAGAAGACTCTATAGATGCTGTCAACACGGATTCACAGAACGTACCTCCCGTGCACATAGCTGGAGCCGCCCGCCAGTGTCATGAACCTGCAACAGGACACCCACTGGGAGGAGCGCATAACAAGGTCCCAGGGGATTCTACTAGGCTGCCTGACTCCCCTCCTCCACTTCCTACATGTGGCTGCCAAGGCCACATCTGCATTCCAGCTGGGCAGCAGGAAGGAAACCATTCCCCTGTGGCCCAGGAAGCACAGAGGTGACCATTGACTCAAAAGAGATCATTCACATCAATGGTTACCAGGTGGCCCGACTCATAGTGTATCCAACGTGCTTGCCTTACCCCACACTGGAGATCCTACAGACAAACAGTGACTGATGTGAAAGTAACGGTTGTTTTAGGAAGGAAGGCTAGTGATTTTTAGAAAACTGGATGTGAGGTGGAACGATTGAATATTAAAGAGGGAAAGCCACAGCATCTTAGAGAATCTCACTAAGGCTGTGAGAAGCTCCTCAGTGGGCTGAAAACTACCAGCAACAACTACCAGCTGAAAACTGCCAGCTAAGGAATAATACTTTTTAAACAGTGAGCGATCAAATTTACCATGTGGCGGTTTGTCAATAAAGCTCTCTGTTCAAATCATAACAAGTCAGCATCAAACTGTGTGATGGGCATGGATGGTAAAAAAATCTGCTGGTGGGACTTCCCTGGTGGTCCAGTGGTTAAGACTCTGTGCTCCCAATGCAGGAGCCATGGGTTCCATCTCTGGTCGAGGAACTAAGATCCCACATGCTGCATGGCACACCCCAAAAGAAAGAAATTTTTTTAAAAAACTTTAATGGTGAACATAAAAACAGGTGTGAAACAAGAAAATGCCCAGGAAGGTGGGCAAGGTTAACTCACAGAGCAGGGAAGTCGGCCTTGCCCCAAGTCGGCAACCAGGAGTGCAGTGTCTACACTTTCCCCGGAAGAGCAGGAGGCCCACACGTGCCCTGCCTCCCCATGCCTCTGTGTAGGCCTTTGGTCCAGATCTCGCTGACAGTGATGAGCCATTAGGTGATCAGCCGTTGCGTGTCTCCCGGAAGAGGAAGCCTTCAGCGACTGATCATTCGGCTGTTCTACCGACAATCGCTGATGCCAACAGCAGGGTCAGGCTCTGGGTCACTGATGACAAGGATAGTCCCTGCCCTCCAGTCGGGGCTGCACTGACTGACATGAGGACAGAGGGCTGAGGGAGAGGAGGGTACTCAGCCCTGAGGAGCCTGGAGAAGCACGAGTGCAGCTGAGCGAGGGCTCCACGGAGCACGGAGGAAGGGGAAGGAAGCCGGCAGCAGGAGGCCAGTCTGCAAACGTGGGCAGAGGCCAGACCAGCGGCAGGGGGACTGGAGGCAGAAAGAGGATGTGGATTCAGACAGGCCCAGCTCATCGGCTGACTGGCTGTCAGGGCTTAGGTAAGTTTCATTTCTCTAAGCTTCAGAATTTTTTATATGCAAACTGGGAGAAATCTGGGTCATCAATGCTGTCTCATTGGCTGTAACCTTGACCCCATTTCTAAGCACCTCTGAGCCAGATTCTTCATGTGTGCAGGGAGGATATTGTTGTGAAAGAAAGAAAGTGAAAGTGTCAGTCGCTCAGTGTCTGACTCTTTGTGATCTCATGGACTGTATCTGCCAGGCTCCTCTGTCCATGGAATTCTCCAGGCCAGCATACTGGAGTAGATAGCCATTCCTTTCTCCAGAGGATCTTCCCGATCCAGGGATCAAACCCAGGTCTCCTGCATTGCAGGCAGATTCTTTACCATACGAGCCACTAGGAAAGCCCTGTTTGTTGTGAGGATTAACTAAAATGATACTGCTAATGTGCTCAGAGTCATACTAGGCACACCACAGGTGCTCAATCAGTGGTGTTTTCATTGAAGATACATGTGTATTTGCCAGCCAGTGGTTCAAGTACTTTACAAACAGTATCTTATGTAATGTTTGTACCAACCCTCCACAGCAAGTACTATTATTTTCCTCATTGTACAAATGTGCATACTGAGGCACCGGACAGCTAAGCTCAAAGCCAAATGGAAGGGGCTGCAAATAGCTGGCTGAAGGCTGAAAGCCACGAAGGAGCTGGTACAGGAGCCGGGGTCAGAGGTCAGAGCATGGCTCCAGGCAGAGGCGAGGAACAGAGGGGTGTCCTGCCTGGGTCCCAGCTGGGACAGGGTGGGGTCCACTGCTAGTCAGAGTCCTTCACTTAGAGGGAGGCAGGGCTGTGTCTTATGGAAATACTCTTGCACTTCGCATCACCTTACCAGTTGGCTCAGAGTATTCACAGCCACAATGGAAAACAGACAGAGGCTCACATGTTGTGCTCTGAGGTGGACACAAAGGGCCCCCTCCCACAGAGACATACCATAGAACAGTGGGTCCCGAGGGGGTTTTCTTTTGACCAGGACACGAGCCAGCAGGGCCACCAGGAGCAGGACAACAGCAGCAGCCCCTACAATCGTCCAGGAACTGCAATGACCAGAACAGGGAGGTGGTCACTTATCAATATAAACACACGGGTGCATGGAATTTCCTGGCTATTGAATGCATTCTCTCCCAGTGCAGCTTCTGCCTACAGCCCAGGCACTGTGGTGTTCACGAAGTCTGTCCACGGAGCTTGGGCCCCTCTGGGCCACCTGTGACTTTCAGGGACCAGGACCAGAGCTACCAGGCCCTCACTCTCTGGTCATCCCACCCACCTGGGTGAATGACGTGTCTGAGTGCCCTCTACCACTGTCCATCTGCCATTGTCCACCTGCTTCTCCAAGCCCCGTGCCTGATGTCCGACAGCCCTAACCACTGAATCTGCCTCCTTCCACAGGGCTGGCTGGAAACCTTCACACTGAGCTCCAGGGAGCATGCAGGAGTCACAACAATTACATCACCTTCTAAGGAAGAAGGGCCCCAGGCTGTGTGTATAATCAAAGGGACCAGAGGACCAGGCCAACCCAAGGGGAGAAGAGCTGGGGCTGGGCCCAAGGCCTGAATGAAGCCAGCACCCCCACACCCAGGAAGCCAAGGTGAGCTAGGCTGGGCATAGCCCTGGACTTCCTCCTGGGAAAAGGCATGGCCCAGGGGGACAGGGAACGAACAAAGCTGCTCCTCGACAGGACAGAACAAGGGCACAAGGCTTGCTGCAGTGAGCAGTCGAGGGACCAGGAAGCTGGTACCTACTCTGCCCCTGCCTGTGGGCCTTAGGAAAGTCATGTCATTGCATCATCTGTTTTTTAGTTAATTAAGACACACTGAGGGACTTCCCTGGTGGTTCAGTGGTTGGGACTTCGCTTTCCAATGCAAGGGGTGTTGGTTCAATCCCTGATTGGGGAGCTAAGATTCCCACATGCCTAGAGGCCAAACAATCAAAACATAAAACAGAAGCAATATTGTAACAAATTCAATAAAGTCTTTTAAAATGGTCCACATCAAAAAATCTTTAAAAGAAAACATATTAAGGAAAAATGCATTGCATATCCCTATAAGCCAGTCACTGTGGATGAAATAGAGAGACCCTTGTCTACACAGGAGGACCTATCTCAGTGGGCTAAGCTCTCTAACCCAGAGGTCATCTCCAGTCCTAAGAGGTATTTTCTCTCTCATACCTCCACACCAACAGGGCATCCAGTTCTAGACGAAGCACTGCCCAGCCATTCCCAGGGCCTGCTTACACTAGGGCCTCCTCCGTAATCCTCAAGAACTGCTCTAGAACCACCCCTTAGCCAAGACCCTTCCACACCATCACAGAGGATGTCTGGATAACCTTTGCTGTATGTCCCCGGGACTTCTGGAATGTACCCTTCACAGCCCAACAACACCTACTAATAGCTGAAGGAAAAACTCATGCTGAAGTTCACTCCACACTCTACAGTTGGAATGGGTGCAGGCAGCAGTCAGAAATCTGCTCCTAATGTCAGAGAGGCAGTGACCCATCTGTGTGCAGGCAGATGAACCCCAAGGAGAGTGGCCCAGGCTGTATCCTGTGCACCTGGCCCCAGGCCCCACTTAAGAGTCAAGGAGTGGTTTCTGGGAATCAGCAGCACCCAGACTTTCAAATGCCACCTCAGACCTACAGATTCAGAATACTTCAGGTGTGGGGTATGGGAATAGGTTAATTTTTTCAAGATGCCTGGGTGAGTATGCATAGAAAGTCTGCCTGGGGACCTCTTTTAAGATTTTCAGGAACTGATAGATAAGTGAGGGAGGGAAGGAAAGGGAGAGAAAGAAAGGAAGGAGAAATGCATGGATGATGGATGAATGGATGTTTGGATGGATAGATGGATGGATGACATGTTGGATAGTGGATGAATGGACAGATGAATGGATAGATGATGAATGATGGATGGATAGATGGATGGATGACAGATGATTGATGGTGGATGAATGGATGGATGACAGATGGATGGTTAGGTAATGGATAGTGGAAGATGAATGAATGGATTATGGATGGATGGATGGTGAATGATGGATGGATGGGTGGAGGAATGAATGGATGTTTGGATGGATAGATGCATGCATGATAGATGATTGGTGGTGGACGGTGAATTAATGGATGGATGAAGAATGATAGATGAATGGATGACAGATGGATGGTTAGATAATGGATAGTGGATAGTGAATACATAGATTGTGGGTAGATGAATAGAAGGATGCATGGTGAATGGAGGACATAGTTCTATGATAAAAATGAAGACGACTATGTCGGTGTCCTCCTATTTCAGAGACTGAAATAGGAGGTTTCTAGTGCCACACATCAATGGATGCTCCAGGCTCCTCCTGTAGGATAAGCCAAAGGAGGAGACGATGAAAGAGGGAACTAATATGAGTCAGGAACACACTGCTGGGCAGAAGCATCCTGTGAACAGAGAAGAGGTTAAGGTGCTGTGTAGGCTGAAGGGTCAGGAAGATCCCCTGGAAAAGGGAATGGCTACCCATTGCAGTATTCTTGCCTGAGAATTCCTTGGACAGAGGCCCTGACAGGCTACAATCCATGGGGTCACAAAGAGTCGAACACTACTGAAGCAACTTAGCACACACGCACACACGCACGTGTAGGCTAACAGAAGTTTTCATCACAGCCTGACTGTGGCAGGGACCAGGAGACAGCTCCCATCCCTGTTCCCATCAAGGACCCGGCTCACAGCCAGCACCATCACACAGCTGGTGCTCTTCTGGACTAGAGAACAGTATAAACTGCTTCATGGTGTCTGCTCCCACTCTCCACCTCTAGGGGAGGAGCAAAGGATGAAGAGTAACTGGGGCAACAGAGCATCTGCATCTCCCAGTGACAGCCAAGTGCAGGACCTGCTCAGAACAGGGAGAAATGGGTCCAGCAGGGACCTGGAGGTGGGGGGAGGGGTAAGGGCTGCCACTAATATGAGGGGGGGAAAGCTGTTAGTATTGCAATGTGTGTGTTTGGGGATGAGGCTAGGGAGCAAGGGGAGAGTTTCTGATGCCCTTACATGAATAGATGGCTACTGAAAGGGATCATGTGTGGGTGAGTATGAATTGTGTATGTATGTGTGTCTATGAGATACAGAGAGAGAACTCAAGTCTTTTCCTGATGCCTCGACTTAAGTGGCTTTTTCTATTCTTCAGGCTTTTGTAAAAAGTCTGGTGGGAAAGAAGCTTCAGCTAATTCAACTAATGCAAACTGAATGGGATGCCTGCTAGGCACAAGCCCCCCACCCCCACCCCTCTCCGCCCTGCACTGGGCAGGACAATGCTAAGGGGAGCCATGGCCTGAGAAGGTAAATTCTGACCACAGGGAAGTAACTCTTGTGGAAAAAGCACAACCAACCCAACAGGGGTTCAGAGGAGGGAGAGACGGAACAGAGACTCCCTTGCTTGGGGGGGAATCTGGAAGAGGTGGAGGTGGCATTTTACTCCAGGTTATAAAGTCCCGGTGTGGCTTCAACCATCAGCAACCGGAAGGAAGGCGTCCCAGTCCCAGTGAACAGTGTGAGCAGCAGCAAGGAGGTGGGGGATTAAGGAGTATCCGGGGCTCAGAACCAGGTGGCGCTAGTGGTAAAGAACCCACCTGTCAATGCAATGAGACTCAGTTTGATCTCTGGGTCAGGAAGATCACCTGGAGGAGGGCACAGCAACCCACTGCAGTATTCTTGCCTGGAATATCCCATGGACAGAGGACCCTGGCTGGCTACAGCCCATGGGGTCTCAAAGAGTCAGACACAACTGAAGGCACTTAGCGCAGGGGCACAGAACAGTCCAGTGCGGCTGAAGCACCAGCACGGCTGACTGGGCTGGGCTGGAGGACTGAGGCAGACATGCACAGGGCAGTGGAGAAGGAAACTCCCTGGGAGGCTTTGCGAGAGAGGGCCAGTACCGCTGGTGGGGTGGGGGGAACAGGAAAGAGGAAACAGATGGTAGCCCAGCCTCAGGACTGATGGGGAAGGAGAGTGGGAGGGTGGGACGGAAGGAGTGGAGGAAGAAGAGGGAGGAGTCAAAGGCTACTGGGATTTTAATCTGCAGGACAGGAAGAATGGCTGGAACCAGTTTTTCAGAACCCCCACAGGGCTCAGCAATGTGCTCAACAACACACAGCAGCACACAGTTCAGGATGTGCCCAGTAAAGCAACCACCCCCTTCCCAGGAGCTGAGATCAAAATCTCAGAGTCACCCTCAGATCCTCTCCATGCCACATGATCCTTCCATAAGCTGCGTGACCCTCCCTCCCAAAGATCCCCTCCCCAAGCCGCGTCCCTCTCCCTACACTGCTCCCTGATCCCCTACCTGGAAGGCTCTGTCCCTAGATCTTCCTGGAGCCATCTCCTGCAGCTCATGTCACCTCCTCCAAGAAGGCTTCCCTGATCCCCAGTCCCCCAGTCACTCTCTCAAATCGCCCCATTTTATGTGTTGATTCCTGTCTCAACAACAACCTCCCAGATCTCTTGTGGTTTCTTGATAGCTAGTTCCCCAGCACCTGGGACTGTGCCAAGCATACAGTGTGTCCTCAATAAATTTTTGTTGAGCTGCCCATAATGCCATTTCAGGAGGGCAGAGTCCCCCATGCACTGTATTGACAGATCTGACATCCCCTGCCCAGAGATGCTTCTTCCAGGAGTCGTGCCCCAAGACTGGGTCAGACCAAAGGCAGTCACTCCCCATGCCCAGAGAGCACCCCCGTAGATGGGTGCAGTCTGGATAAGGCCCTCAGCCCCCCGGAACGAGTGAGGAGGAAGTCACCGCCCCGTGGGCAGACACTTCTCCGCAGCTTGAAGGTCTGGAGAGGGGGTGCAGCACACACACTGATGCAATTTCCTTAGCACCAGCTGCTATGGGAAACAGCGCAGGTTACTTCCTCCTCTCGGCTGACAGCACGAACATCGGCAGGCTCAGAGGCCTGGCGCCTTTCCCGCCGCTGGAGCAGGCCGGCGGCTGCCGGCTACTTGGCCAGAGAGCCCTCACAGGAGAGACAGGGCTTTGAACCAAGTCCATCTGCGGCCTCCTTCAGCCCCACCCATTTCTCTAGCACGGAACTGCCCTGCTGCTCGCCCGGCTTCCCATCCTATACTCCACAGGCGCCCTTATGGCATCCTGACAATAGGATGCAAATACAGGCCATTTGACAGACCGGAAAACTGAGGCCAGGCCTAGTGCCAAAGCCAGGCCTAGAACCCAGGCCTTTGCCTGTTCATTCCGCGCTATTTCTGCTAGTCATTCACAACAGTTTCTAAAATTAATATGAAATGAAAAGTATGTGTGTGTCCATACATGGAAACGTTCCTGTGAAATGCGAAAGGAACGAGGCGCGGCCGGGCTCCTAGCTGTTGGTGTGTGAACAGCCCCACCCCTGTCCCTGGGCTCTTCAAGGGCAGGGGCATTGCCTTAATGACCCCTGTAACCCTGGACACCTGGCTGGGATACCAGCAGCGCGATACCTGGAATGACACTCAGCACTCGACCCCAGAACTGCGCCCGAGTGTCAAAGATGCCAGCCCGAGCGAAGACCCCAGCCCGCGGGACTCCGGGAGCCTCCCCTGCTCCGGCCGGCCGCGGGGAGCCCTGGCGGCCGGCGAGCCTCTGCCCTGCCCGGCGGTTCAGCCCCCTCCGAAAAGTTGCTAGGGCGCCCGCCGCGCCGACCCCCGCCGCTTGCGCGCGCCCACTCACTCGTGTTGGGCAGCCAGGTGGTTGAAGACGTAGGTGACTGGGATGGCCGAGAGGGACAGCACGAAGACCCCCGTGGCCGCCGAGGCACTCATCGCCGCTGCCGCGCCGCTCGCCCTTCACCGCATCCCGCGCGGGCGCCCCGCCCCAGCTTCCGGCTGCGCCCGCGCCCCTCGCGGGTGCCCTTCCAGGCGCCCCGCGCCGCGCCGCGCCCGCCCCGCCCGCGCGCCCCCCGTGCCGCGCCCTCAGCAGCGCCCCCTCTGCGCGCCCGCCCGCAGCCGCCCGGTGCGCAGGGCCGCGGCGCAATCCAGGGAGGCGCCCTGCCGTCCTCCCGCCCAGCGGCGCTGGGGCTCCACCGCGAGCGCGGGGCGGCGCCGAGCAGTGGCCAAAGCCCCCTGCCCGGGGACAGGTGTCCCCCGAGGCGCGCGCTCCGCGGGAAGGTGGCGGCCCGAGAGGCGGGCTCGGGGCGCCGCCGGGAGCTTGTCATCGACGACCCGGAGCGGTTCTGGGCCGAGCTGTGGGCCAGCGTAGGGTGGAGCCACACCCGGGGGTGTCGGAGCGGGAAGAGCCCGCGAGATCGTCCACGCGGGGAACCCTCGGGCCGGGATAGGAAGGGATAAATGATCCCGAAACCTTGGAACCTCTCCACCGGCACCCGGCAGCGAGTCCCATTTGAACCCCGAGTCTGAATCCAGGTTTAAACCCCGGCTACGCACTCGCTGGCTGTTGACCTTGATCAAGTAACTTAACCTCTGTCTTTCCCCTTCTCTACCAAACGGAGGTCACCCGCGTCAATGTGATTGTGGGATTCACGGAGTTAATGGACACAAAGTGCTTGCCCAGTACTTCTCAGTCCCCTGCTATCACCTGCAATGCCCATTTTTAAATTGGAACTGAGACTCGGAAGAATACGATGATTGAAGAGACTAGAAGGCCTATTTATTTTTATTCCAGGTCGCGTTCCTGGAAGCCGGCTTACCACCAGCCAGCGTGCACAACTGGCTTCCCCACAGACGCCCACTATAGAGAATACCTTGTGCCTAGTCTGCCCTGGCTGCTTGACTGTGTTAGGGAACGGCCTCAGAAAGCACCCCCTGGGACGGAGCCTGGATTCCTCTGCTACGGGAAATGGAAGGTAAGTGTGCTTCAGAGAACAGCTCAGGCAGCCAAGGGAGGCACCTGTACTTAGTGACCTTATAACAACCGCAGTGTGTGGAAGAGGCTCACTTTAAAGAGGAGAGAAGAGAGTGGCAAAGAGGCTCAGAGCCAGGGCCACTCAAGTTTCCAAAAGCCAGCTCTCCCTATCCCCTCGTCCACTGCTTCTTGGAGGCCTTCTCAAACTCTGAGGTCATCGTGATAAAGCCTTGGCCCAAACTGTAACATATCCAGAGCTTCCCCAAGCGATGTCCTTACCTGTGACCTGGACATCACCATCTTCCACAATAACTCCTTTACCAGCTGTTTAGCCTCCTTCCTCCTCCCCAACACCAAATATCTCCTCCGAGACCCCTTCTTTCCTCCAGCCAGTCTCCCAGGCCAGCCCAGCCCCTCCATCACTACCCAAACCTCGCCGAATCAGTCTTGCCTTCTCTCTTGTACCGTGAACCCCTCTAGCTACCCTGGGTCCTCCCCCTGCATTCATGTATGAGTCAGTTTAGAAAGTGGTCCCTCGGTGACAGGCTACGACCTGGGACCCTCTGCTACTACAGTGCTTGCACCTGGACACACCTCTCTTCCAGCAACAAAATATAGGGAAGCCGTATAGGACTAAAAATAACTGTGACCATGAGCAGTTGGAGCAAATTCTGGACCCAAAAGATACAAAGTCTGAAAAGCCCATCTGCCACTTTTGAAGTGCCCGGAACAAAAACAGGGTGTCAGGAGCAAAATAGGATACTATGCATGCCCCTTTCACATACACCACCTAAGGGGTGGGCAAAACACCCAAGCCGCAGCTCTGGCCCAAGCCATGGACATACTGCTACCCTTACCCATAGAAGAAACAAGCTCAGCCCCCACCTCAGGGATCAAGAAGGGGAACCCGTGTTTGTTTCCACTCCTCCTAGCTGCAGAGAGATCCCAGTGAATGTTTGGCCTCTTGTTGGTGTGTTGTTAGTCGCTCAGTCGTGTCTGACTCTTTGCAACCCTGTGGACTATAGCATGTCAGGCTCCTCTGTCCAAGGAATTCTCCAGGCAAGAATACTGGAGTGTCTGGCCTCTAGTCGATTTCTATTGAATAGGCAAGGCGAAGAACCCTGGTCGGTAAAACCTGGACCTGTGTGTCGTCTTCATTCGCCATCTTCTCTCTTTCCTTTCCCATCCGTGCTGGGTTTTAACGACTGTGTGGTAGTAGATCCCAAATGATCATTCCTAGCACTGACGTCTCCCCTCAGCACTGCCCTCTGGCCTTCCACAGGCACCTCATGCTCAACATGGCCAAACTGGAATTCCCCATCTGCCTCAAGTCCACTCCAGCCTTATCTCATCCAGTGGTGCCACCATTCACCTGGTCATCCAGAATCCTGGGAATCCACATCTGCTCTGCTGCTGCTGCTGCTGCTAAGTTGCTTCAGTCCTCCCTGACTCTGTGCGACCCCATGGACAGCAGCCCACCAGGCTCCACCATCCCTGGGATTCTCCAGGCAAGAACACTGGAGTGAGTTGCCATTTCCTTCTCCAATGCATGAAAGTGAAAAGTGAAAGTGAAAGTGAAGTCGTGTCCGACTCTTCTAGACCCCATGGATTGCAGCCCACCAGGCTCCTCCGTCCATGGGAGTTTCCAGGCAAGAGTACCAATCCCAAATATCCATGCTTACCACAGTCCTCCTAATGTTACTTTCCAAATATCTCTCAAGTCTGTTTGCACCTCCCTACCCTCCAGTGTTCTTGCCTGGAGAATCCCAGGGACGGGGGAGCCTGGTGGGCTGCCGTCTATGGGGTTGCACAGAGTCGGACACGACTGAAGTGATTTAGCATACATGCCATTGCTGTCGCATTGCAGGTCTCTACCATCATCCAGGTTCCAGCCTCCTGCCTCATCTCCCTCCTCTGTCCTCACCTGCTCTGAAAGACCGCCCTCCCACCCTCTTTGCTTTCTTCATAGTGCTTTATTTATGCCATCCAAAACCATCTTGTTTACACATCTGCCTCCTGTTCTGTGTCCCTCTCTCCATGATGATGTAAGCGCCCTGTGGTCAGGAACGTTATCTACTTTCTTTACTATTCTGTTCCCATCACTTGGACTAACAGCTGTCTGGAGCTGGTGCTCAAGAGATATTTGTTCACAGAATGAACATTCTGGAACATCATTTTCTGACAGAACTATAACACAAGCCACAAATGTAAACTTTACGTGTAGTTTTAAATTTTCTCATAGCCACATTAGAAAAGTAAAAGACAGAGGTGAAATTAGTTCTAATAACATATTTTATCTAACATGATACATCCAAAAAATTATTGTTTAAATGGTCATCAATGTAAAAACTATCAATGGGAAATTTTACATTTCTTTTTTTTAACAAGAACTTAAAAATTATGTATTTATTTATTTTTGGCTGCGTTGGATCTTTGTTTGGCTGCCTGTGGGCTTTCTCTAGTTACAGTACACGGGCTTCTCATTGCAATGGCTTCTCTGGTTGCAGAGCACAGGCTCTAGAGCTTGGGATCTGTAGTTGTGGTGCATAGGTTTCGTCGCCCTGCCACATGTGGGATCTTCTCAGACCAGAGACTGAACCAAAATTGCGCCCCCTGCATTGGCAGGGGGATTCTTAGCCAATGGGGTACCACTACATTCTTTTTTTAATACTAAGTCTTTGAAATTGTGTATGTATTTTGTACTTAGAATATATCTCATTTCAGGCTAGTCACATTTCAGGTGTTCAATAGTCACATGTGGCCAGTGTTTCTGTATTGAACTTCATAGCTCTAGACTTGTTCCTCCTATCAGATCAAGCTGACTTCAATTATGCTCTCTGTTTCTTTAAGAATAGATATGAAAAGGAGGTGGGAGGAGGGGTTCAGGATGGGGAACACGTATATACCCATGGCAGATTCATGTTGATGTATGGCAAAACCAATACAATATTGTAAAGTAATTAGCCTCCAATTAAAATAAATAAATTTATATTAAAAAAAGAATAGATATGAAAATTAAATCCCTAATAAACTTATTCAAGCATCTTCAGAGAGTCTACCATGTTTCCAGCATTATTGTAAGAAATGGTCACACAAAGATGAATTATAAATACATCTTGCCCAAGAAGACCATAGTCTAGTGTGAGAAAAGCACATGTAAACAAGTAGCACACAAAAGATTCATGTACAAATTGCTGTAGGCATCACCAGTCTCTCTAGAGGGGTTAAGAAGAGCTCCTAAAGCCTCTAAAGCTCTAAAGCCTCACCTCCTTTAGACCAGCCTTGCTAAACAAGTAGAAGCTGGCCAATCTGACGAGGAATAATGGGGTTTTCCAGGAAAGGGAAATAACAGACGTTAAAGGCAGAAATGTATGAGAGACCATGTCACTCGATGAGCTTCAAGCTGTTTGTTCTGGTGGGAGGTACTCGTGCATGAGATGGGGCTTGTAGGAAGTGAAGATGGAGAGCTGATCAGAGGTTCAGTCTTAGAAAACCTTAAGGGCAGGGAGCATATAAGATTTATGACTGGGTCCTGAATGCTGCAATAAACATCCCAAAAATGTGCAGCTCGGACCCAGCACAGAGATATGGCAGAAACCAATGCAATAATTGTAAAGCAATTATCCTCCAATTAAAAATAAAGTAAAAAAAAAAAAATTTAAAGACCCAACACCGCCAGATAAATAAATATTAAAAAAAAAAAAAGATTTGAGTAGGAGGAGAGGCTGACTTCATCAGAATAACTTTTACTTTTTTTTCCACCTGGGGCCAAGACAGTGAAAGTACAGAGTCCTAACCACTGGACGTCCTGGAAATCTCCCAGAGTAACATCTTTAAAGCTCTGCCTGGCAGCTGATGTGGAACAGGGTTTAGAAAGAGGAGACGTAGGAGGCAGGAAGTCCACTTCAGAGGCTTATTCTAGCAAGAGATGCTGAAGATCTGAACCAAAGTGTTGGCAACGAGAAGGAAGAACGAAGAGTAGCACCTGCTCGCTGTAGCTAGAGAAAGCCAGAGAGCAGCAACAAAGACCCAGTGCAGGCAAAAGTAAATAAATAAAATTTTAAAGATAAAGCAAATATTTAAAAATTAAGCAAATATCATACAAATAAATACAATATTGTTTTCATGCAGATGTCTTTTTTAACAACTTATTTCTTCATTTTTAAATTGTTGGCTGCACCCTGTGGCATGTGGGATCTTGGTTTCCAAACCAAGTATGAGGCCCACACTCTCTGCTTAGGAAGGTGGAATCTTAACCACTCGACCACCACGAAGTAGCCCTTCTCTTGAAAAATGATTGGATATGACTTAAAAGACATTCAAACAATAAAGTTGTTTAGTTTTTGATATTCAGTTTGTTTGTTTGTTTTTTAGGACCATCCATCTTGCAAGCCATGAAGGCTGATATTGTAGCCGTGAAATTGGACTCCAAGCTTTCTGCAAGCAAAAATAGACACACTAAGGTCTGTCCTCTGCCCATTCCCTGATGAGAAAGACAGTTTTGTGTGTGTTGATTCAAAATAATTGACTAATCAGGAATGACACTGAAGAGCCCCTGACCATGCTTGCTTCTGCCATGGAGGAAAGTGAGAGCAGCACATTAGAGGACTTGGTCACGTAAGGAGAAACGAGGGAGAAAGCTGCTGGCCAGGGACTGAGGGAGCAAAGAGTCAGCCCTGTGTCCATGCTTTAGCTCCCAGTCCCAGCGCCTCTTCCCCTTGTTCAGTTTTCCACTTTTTTCCTCCTTTCTTCCTTTTCTTTTTTTTTCTTATTGATGTATATTTGATTTAAATACAACATCGTGTTACTTTCAGGTGTACAGCATAGGGATTCAATACTTTCTGCAGATTATATGCTGTTATAGGTTATTACAAGGTGCTGGGTATAATTCCCTGTGCTATACAGTGTACCCTTGTTGCTTATCTATTTTATATGGTAGTTTTATCTATTAATGCCATACCTCTAATTTGTCCCTCCCATTCTTCCTATTCCCTTTTCTTCCATTTTTTATCCTTCTTTTTTTCATTTTTTATCCTTCTGATGAAAGTTATGACTGTGATCTTTGGAAAGCCTGAACACTCTAGATGAATGTGCAAGGGGCAATCAAACAGATTGCTCTGTGGGTTATATAGAGACAGAATAAAATGACCTGAGAGTCCACTCAAACAAACATTAAAATGATCCTCAACACTGAGTTGGGATGGGCTTCTCAGGTGGTTCACTGGTAAAGAATCCACCTGCCAATGCAGGAGACATGGGTTCAATCCCTGGATCAGAAAGATCCCCTGGAAGAGGAAATGGCAACCCACTCCAGTATTCTTGCCTCAGAGATTCCATGAACATCCATGGGGTCGCAAAGAGTTGGACATGGCTTAGTGACTAAACAACAACAGCAACAACAAGCCCTGAAGTCACCTTAAACCTTGTGTTTGTCTTCAGCCTTAAGTGCTCTCATGATTTCTTTAATATGCTACAGTGATTAACATTGATATATTTAAAAAATTTTTTATTTATTATTTATTTGACTCCATGGGTCTTAGCGCAGCATGGAAACTCTTAGTTGCATGTGGGATCTAGTTCCCCGACCAGGGGTTAAACCTCCTGACCTCTGCATAGGGAGTGCAGAGTCTAAGCCACTGTACCACCAGAGAAGTCCCTACGTGGATATTTTGGGGCCCTAACAGGCGTAAAGCAGGTGCTGAATAAATACTAACTGAAGGGAGAGGTAAAGTTAGTATGTACAATGTTTGTCCAAAAGTCTCCTGCTAGATGAGATCTGCACCATTGCCCTGAGTTTCCTAGCAACCAAAGCAAAGAAGGAAACCTTATAACATTCACAGTGTCCATAAGGTAAAAACAGATCACTTGTTCCAAAGAACTCTCGCATGGCTCCTCTTAAAGGAAACAGCGTGTTAAATAGTATGCCCTCAGCAGCATTCCTACAATAAATATAGAATCTAATTCCACGCAGTTGTCTCTCAGTACATCTTCAGTGCAGGTGGCTGGCATACTGCCAAGAGCCACTCACTGCGAAGGAGCCAAAAATCATTCCTTGCAGATAAGCAACTCTCAGAAGGCTTGGCTTGGTTCAGTGATACATTTTACAGTATGTGGGAGCAGGAGTGGAAATACCTTCCTGGCAAGCACACTGTCCCTTCCAGTTTAAGCCCCGAGCAGGTATCACCAGTGATCACTGAAACTCTCTCCTGTGGAGACTGGACATCACCAATAGGCTTCTTCTCTCCTGCCAGCTGAAATCAATCTGCCAGCTCTGATCAAATGGTATTCATGATTATCCTTCAGGCAATGTTCTGTGAGTATTAATTCCATGTAACAACATTTTCATACAAATGAGTTAATGGAGAGTTTGAAATTATAGTGACTGGCGAGAGAGGAAGCATTCTAAGTGGATTAGTAAGGACAGAGCATTATGGTTTGACAGGCAAACACATGGAGGGTAGTTTGACATTTTTCATGAGAAGGATGAGCATGGGACAGTCAAACCCAAGATTGCTGCCTTGTTCAGACTGCCTCCCAGGTATAACAGAAGACCTCACATGTCAGGGTGTAGGTCAGAAAGAGCTAATTGGAAAGAAGATTGAGGGACTTCCTTGACATTTACTTTTCCTCTCAAGATACCTTGCCATCCTCTGACTAAAGAATTAACATAAAAATAGTTAACATAGGGACTTTTCTGGTGGTTCAGTGACTACAACTCTGTTCTTCCATTGCAGAAGGCATGGGTTCAGTCCCTGGTCAGGGACCTAAGTTACCTCATGCCAAATTGCACGGTGAAAAAAAACCCTTTTTTTTTCTATTTTCAAGACAACTGTAGGCAAAATGTGGAAAACAGAGTTACAAAACAAAATGTAAATATTATAAACACATACCCTGTAAGGATCATAACTGCAAAAATTAAGGGGTATTGACAGAGAAGAAAGTGTTTCAAATTCTTTTTTTCAAAGAAAATTGAAATCGAAATCCCCTACTCAGTCCCATTCCTCTCCCTTTGTCTCTAGAAGCAATCACTACCTTGAAACTGGGGGCATACCCAGTCCATATTTATATACATTTATATACATATAAACAAAATATGGGACTTCCCTAGTCACTCAGCAGTAAAGAATTTGCCTGCCAATGCAGGAGACAAGCCCCTGGTCTGGGAATGGCAACCACTCTAATATTCTTGCCTGGAAATCCCCATGGATGGAGGAGCCTAGAAGACTATAGTCCACAGGGTTGCAAAAAGAGTTGGACACGACTTAGCAACTGGACAACAACAACAAGAAACAATATGTAGTTATTTTGTAAAATTTACATAAATTATAATATCCTCATATATTTTTTTACTTAACATGGACTTTTTGAAATCCACTGATTTCTATACACTTATTCATTCATTTTCACTGCTAGAGCATTCTACCATATGACCATACTACGATTTATTTTTCATTCCTCTACTAATAGATCTCAGAGTTGGTTAACTTTTTACTTCTATAAATAGCATTGTAGTGAACATCCTATAATTCTCTCCTGTGCACACGACAAGAGTTCTCCAGGTGACAGTGTCTAAACACAGAATAGCAGGCAAGTTGTGCACGTGGTTTGGTGCTTTACATTTGTTTAGTCCAGGCCAGCTTCCTGCAAGTTTCTTCACTCACCTGATGAGCTTTAAAAGCAAAGAGTCCTTCCCAAGAGTCAGTTAGCTTGGCTTAATCAAGAAGTTCTCAAAGGTGTCTCCAGTCTACCCTCTGAGAACCACGGTCCTAATCCATGGCTGGAGACAGATATAATCTTCAAGCCTATATCACACATCAGGAAAAGATGCAGTTGATCCTATGAAGAATCAGATGGGGAAGGTTACGCTGGTAGCAGAAATTCACATTTCAGACAATGATTTCAAGCTACAGTTTTCAGATTCAGATTCAGCCTGATTCAGATTTCAGGCTACAGTTTTACAAGGGAGAGTTCCTCCCCTACTCTGAGCTCAGAACATGACATATGATCTTTGTTTTTAGCTCCTTGTGCAGTGGGAATTTTTTTTTTTTTTTTTTTTTTTGCTAGTTTGCCCTTTCATCACTGGTGTGTGTCTCCTTGCAAGGCCCCAACCGTCTGCAGAATGTCAGTTTCAATGTTCTGCATCCAGCGAACTCAAAGCCAGGTCTCCTAGCCTAATGTAGACATAAAAACCAAGTTTCCAACTTACTGAAACAACAGCCTCCCTGGAGCTGTGGGCACTGCATTGCTCACAAACTCCAGGCACCAGTCTTTAGTTTTAGCCTCTGGGAATTTCACTTAACTTTATTGCAGTCTAAGCTATGTATTTAAGTGATCCTGTTATCTTGTACTCAGCATTTAGTTGTTTGAAGCGGTAGAGTTTTCAGATTATCTAGTCCAGGTTTTCAGGACTTTAACGCGAAAAAATGAAGCTCTACGTGAGAGGTGAAAATAAAAGGGCATTTTCAGAAATGCGCAGTCTCAAAAAATCTACCTCCCTTGAGCCTTTTCTCAGGAAACTACTGGAGGACATGCTCCACCAAAACAAGGCAGTATACAATGTCGAAGGTGATGTGGGATTTGGGAAACAGGACCTCCAGTCTGTGAACACGACTGAGAGGTCCCCCAGGAGAATAAGGGGACAGCTTTTCAGGAGCCAGTCTGGAGAACAAGAAATCTAGCTTAGGGCAAGAGAGAGGCAACCCCAGGAGAACTGTCTCTAGAAAAAGATGTAATTGCTAGGTTACCTAGTATGTTTGAAGGTATCAAGATATGAAAAATTCCAGAGACCCTGAGGCTAAATAGTGAGAGGAAATAGAAAACTAAGCAAATGGCCTCATCTTCTATAGTAGAAAGTTAATAGATAACATCCTGAAAAAAATCAAGAAATCCAATATAAACATGTTATTTAGAAATACGGCACCAAAGCAGGCATTAGGAGACACTTCTTTGCAGGGCAGAATTCAGGGATGGGGAAAAGTAGAACAAAGGATTCTAGTTTTTATTTCAGCCACAGAAATCTACTTTTATTAAATAGATGTATGCTGCTGCTGCTAAGTCACTTCAGTCATGTCCGACTCTGTGCAACCCCATAGACGGCAGCCCACCAGGCTTCCCCATCCCTGGGATTCTCCAGGCAAGAACACTGGAGTGGGTTGTCATTTCCTTCTCCAATGCATGAAATTGAAAAGTGAAAGTGAAGTTGCTAAGTCGTGTCTGACTCTTCGCATCCCCACGGACTGTAGCCTACCGGGCTCCTCCGTCCATGGGATTTACCAAGCAAGAGTACTGGAGTGGGGTGCCATTGCCTTCTCCAATAGATGTATAACTTGAACAAAAATAAATAAGTTAATAAAATAAGGATGATGGCATAATACACAACATTCGTATCATTTTTGAGTTTTGCAGCAAGATCCAAGACAGGTGTCTTTGCATTCAAGCAATTAGTCAGTTTTTCAAAGGCAGTTCTTAATCCTTTGATGTACAAACCACTGTCTTTGAAGCACTTATCACATTATAATCCCTATTGCTTATCTTCTTCATTTGTGAACTGGTTTCATAATCAAATTTTCATTTCTGAATAAGCCATTCTCCAACATCAGGTTAACTAACCTCAAGTTGAAATTCTGCAATTGCACAATCCTGAAGAGACCAACTGACTAATCCAAAAATGTCATTTGCTCAATTGCAGAGGTGAACTGTGGCTGATCCAGTGGGGACGGATTTCGTAACTGACTGGTTTGTTACTGAACACGTTGGAGGGTTGTTGACTTCTGCTACTTTACATAAACTCCAATTATGGGATTTTTTTTGAACTTTTTTTCATTTTTTTTCTTTTTTAAATATGAAAGTATGATAACATTAATAGGAAACTTGGATAATACAGAACAAAGATACGTATAGGTCTGCCGTGCTAAGTTGCTTCAGTTGTGTCTGACTCTTTGCGACCCCATGGACTATAGCCTGCCAGGCTCCTTTGTCCATGGGATTCTCCAGACAAGAATACTGGAGTGGGTTGACATGCCCTCCTCCAGGGGATCTTCCTGACCCAGAGAGAGAGCCTGCTTCTCTTAACATCTGCTGCATTGGCAGATGGGTTCTTTACCACAAGCGACACCTGGGAAGCTCACACTTAGTTCCACTATATATTACAATTTTTTTAAGTAGAAAAATTAAGGTTTTTAGCTGGAGTTTCAATATCAAACTCTCCAAAATTAATAGAATGAATAGAAAGATAGAAGGATATATAGTAGACCTGAAAAGCCTGGTGAACCAATAAAACAAGGTGCAAAAATTTCATTGTCTAAAGATATTGAAATCATACATAGTCTGTTCTCTTATCATGGTGGAATGGTGTTAGAAATCAGTATCACAAGATATTTGAAAATAACCCATGTATTTTGACGTGCAGTGTGACATTTACCAAGAGAGACCTTTTGGCCCTGTCGTGAGGCATGCAGGATCTTAGTTTCCCAACCAAACTGGCGTGGTGGCAGCATGGAATCTTAACCCCTGGACCACCAGGGAAGTCCCAAACTGTGGGGTCTTGACTAATAAATATTCAGACAGTAAGAATTTTGTTTATGGTAAAACTGTCTGTCCCAACTGCTACATTCACTCCTCACTCAGTGGTTCCGCACCTGCTAGATGTCTGGTGCAGAAGGGAAATGGCATAAAGGCAGGAAGCAGAAAGGAGAAGTGGGAAGGAGATGCAGAATGAGGACTCAGTACACAATATACTTTATAACCAGCCTCTGGGTGCTGGAGCGCTCACTGAATCACTGTCTAAACAATCACGTTTAAAACATTCATTCACTACACGTTTATTTATTGAGTGTGCCACAATATGCCACATGCTCAACTAGGCACTGTGGTTATAAAAAAGGAAAGTGTGAAAAAGTGACTGACCCCTTCACAATCTGCAGCGGACTCAGATCTGTAAAAACAAAGATGACAGGTGTACTTGAGAAGGACAATAATCATACAGATTAAAGGTACATGGGGAGGGAATGGTTTTTTTAAATATTTATTTATTTGGCTGCACTGAGTCTTAGCTGAAGTATGCAGGATCTTTAGTTGTGGCTTTTGAATTCTTAGTTGCAGCATGTGGGAGCTAGTTCCCCGACCAGAGATAGAGCCTGTGCCCCCTTACATTCAAAGAGTGAAATCTTAGCCACTGCACCATCAGGGAGGTCCCAGGGGAGAGAATGATTAATTCAGCCAGCTCTTCTCAGAGGAAGTAACCCCTGAAGGACTAACCCAGAGAGGGCATTTCAGAAAGAAGTTATCTACAACGTATGGAATGAAGTGTTAGTTGCTCAGTCGTGTCCAACTCTGTGACCCCATGGACTGTACCCTGCCAGGCTCCTCTGTTCATAGGATTTTCTAGGCAAGAATACTGGAGTGAGTAACCATTCCTTTCTCCAGGGGATCTTCCCAAACCAGGGATCAAATCCGGGTCTCCTGGATTGCAGGCAGATTCTTTAACCATCTGAGCCACCAGAATGAAATGGAAGCAGAAATACCATAGCACAGTCTGGGAACTGCCAGCCAACACTGGGGTAGAGGAACTAGTGAAATTTTTAAAATGGAGAGGGGCACTTTTAGGTTGACCATTATAGATTATTCTAATAGGTGGGCTGACTTTGAGGTGAAAGGGAATGAGACAGGAGGCAAAAGGTTGAGAGGAGCAGTAATCCAAGCAAGAAGAATGAAGGCATCTTACACCAGGGCAGCTTCAGTGAGGGTAGAAAGGAGACGCTACTTAGGAATAGAATATACAGATCTTGGTGATGAATTGGATGTGAGAGGCATGAAGAACTTAGTAGTGGCAGCTTTCTGGGGAGAAGGAAAGGGAACCAAGGGGACAAAGATACACTGAAATTTATGGAAACCTATTGTGATCTTTCATTTTAATATTTCTTTATTTGGCTGCACCAGGTCTTCACTGCAACATGTGAACTTTTAGTTGGGATCTAGTTCTCTGACCAAGAAACAAACCCTGGTCCCCTGCATTGGAAGCTCGGAGTCTTAGCCTCTGAACCACCAGGGAAGTCCCCAAACTGTGGTTTTTCTCAGAACTCTGGAGACAGAGCTTCCTTCCTTGTGCTTGTGGTTGCCCAAATAAAATCAACTTTTATAAACTAGTGAAGACTGAACATGATTGTTGCATACTCTTTGTGATCTGTTGAAACCAGAGGCTGAAATCAGAGAGCAAGACATTCTTTCCATCTGAGTGCCAGGATCTCAGCTAGGTTTTTTTAAGGTAGCAGCAATTTACCTCATAAGGAGCTGAAGGAGCTTCCAGGAAAGATGTCAACTCAGCTTGATGTGTTTGTGGAGCTCCGGAAGATTGCTTGTAGGTGTTTGAATATCTGTTAATAAAGCAAGTATCATGGGACTTCCCTGGTGGTCCAGTGGTTAAGAATCTGCCTTCCAACACTGGGGACACAAGTTCAATCCCTGGCTGGGGAATTAAGATCCTACATATTTCAGGTCAACTAAGCCCACATGCCACAACTAAGGAGCCCATGCACCAAGGAAAACCCAGAGCAGCCAAAATAAAATAAATACATAAATAAAAATAAAAAAGTAAAAACAAGTATTATGCTCATAAGAATGATCAGAGATGAAGATACAGATTTGGGAATCACCAGCTTTAGCTGAAATCATGGGAATAGAAGAGATCACACAGAAAAACGTGATAGAAGGGGAAAAAACAAGGGCACCAAGGATGGAATCCTGAGTAAACCAACGGATAAGGCTGGGAACAGACGAGGAGCTTGTCGTGTAGGAAACGGAAAACAAAAAGTAAGAGACGTGGGGCTTCCCAGGTGGTCCAGTGGTTAAGGCTCTGTGCTGTCCAGTGCAGGGGCTTGTGCTCAATCTCTGATTGAGGAACCAAGATTCCACATGCCACTTGGCCAAAAAAAAAAAAAAAAGTTAAAGCCTTGAAAAATTATAAAAACTTATCATAAACCCAGGCAAGGAGAGTAAATGTAATCATAGAGTCAAAGAGTAAGTAGTCAACCATCACACCCAATGAAAATGAAACAACAGCTTTGCTGGTTAGGAGACCCCCAGCAGCCTTCGAGGTGCTCATCGAGCCAGAGGCATCCTGTCATTGCTTGAGGACTGGCAGGAGATGAGGATGCAGAGTGAATACTGTGATAGGAAGGAAGATGAAAAAGGGGACACTTAGAGGCTAACACAAGGTTGAGGAACGTTTTCCTGTTAGGGGAAATAGTTACATATTGGGTTGGTCAAAAAGTTTGTTCAGGTTTTTCCATAACATCTTCTTGAATATTTGTGAATACCAGGAAAAGATGCCAGTGGAAAAAAGGAGAGTTTGAAGTCACCAGGAAGAAAAGCAAGAGACAGAGCAGCAAGATGGTAAGGAAATGAAATGAAGATAGAAGGTGGAAAACTTAGTCTTGGAAAGAAAGGAAATAAGTATCTGAGGCAGATGGGAAGAAGTACTTATCACCAGGTTGATCCAGTTGCTGTTGAAATGAAGTGGGAAATCAATAGAGACAGGCAAAGTTAAATGCAATGTGTTCACATAATCAGCCTGGTCTATATTTACTTTGCTGTAACCAGAGGGGCAACATGTCCTAATGATGTGGACTCTGAAACCCAGCCTGCGGCTTTGAATTTCACTGCTGGCCATGACACGCCTTTTCGTGGAAGGTCATATTTATATCACTGCGGCAGAATCACAGCAGCTCTGCTTGGTCTCTGTGGCTCATTTCAAAGATTCAAAATATGTGGGACAGATAATTCCAGCTCTTCAATGCCCTTGGAGCCCTAATATTATTTTTATGAGCATGACAACAGCCTTGATAATGTGGTGTAAACTAGACTAATTTTAGTTATTTATTTTATACATGATTGCATCAGTACAATGAGATTTAAAATAGATTGAAAAAGGGAAAAGTCACAGCTGTGACAAAAATGTGAAAACTATTCAGCTTCCACAGTAGTTACTGAAATGTAAATTTGAAAAATGAGGCACCAGGTATTCATGATCAAAAGCAAAGTCAAATTATTAAATCTATGTGGGGTAGACTTTAGAAAAATAGAGACTGCCAGTGAGCACTGAAATTGGTTCAGTCCTTTGAATAGCTGCCAACATTTATTGATCATGTACTCCACATCAGACACTGTTTTAATGTTACCTTTTTTTAACATTTTAATTAAAAAACTAAATATATTTAATTAAAAAATAATACAATATTTTACTAAAAATTTGTTCATATTTTTAATTTTAAAACATTTTCATATTTTTAGCTTAAAAACATTTTCAAGTTTTAATTTAAATATCGCTAATATTTTGATTTAAAATATTTAATATTTTACAAATACATTAACATTTTAACCTTTATTTTCTAATAATTTCAAAAATATTTATCTATTTATTTGGCTGCACCCGGTCTTAGTTGGATGCTCAGGTTCTTAGCTGCAATATGTAGGATCTAGTTCCCTGACCAGGGTTTGAACCAGGGCACCCTACATAGGAAGCACAGAGTCTTAGGCACTGGACCACTGGGGAAGTCCCTAAATATTTAATTTTATGTCATATGAATTTTACCTCAACTTTTAAAATTTATTCATAAAATAAAGCACTGAGGACCCCAAGAACTTTTGTTTATGTGGGTTTATTTATCAACATTTCTTGTGTTAAAAATTTATCTTTATTCACCTAAAAATAACCATGAAAAAATAGAGAGAGATAAATATTAAAAATTTAAAATGATGACAAAAAAACATATTTTTATTAAAAAATAACCGTATTTTCCACAACAGTAAATAGAAGAATAGTATTGTTTTATATTTTTTTAAAATCTTTTTAATATCTGGCTTATTAGAAGACAGCTGAATTTCCTGCTTCTGAATTAAACCTGTTACAATATCACACTGTCGGGTAACCTTGGGAAAAACATCACTGTACACGCCTAAGAGAATGAAAGAGGCAAATACTGTCTTCATTGTTATTATGAAAATAGTTTTGACCTCACAGACCCCCTGAAAGGGTCTCTAAGAACCCCAGAGGCCCTAGGCACATTTATAAAACTGTGGCTGAAAACAGAGAGGGGCAGCTTTGTGGACACAGGACCATGTAGGCACACAGAGCCCTGTGCTCTGACAAGCCTCACGTTTGCGGTTTAATGCTCTGTAGTCCCCATCTTAAAATTCTTAAGAATCTAATACTTGAACGATTGTTTTGTAAGGTGGCTTAGACAGTAAAGAATCTGCCTGTGATGCAGGAGACGAGGGTTCAATCCCTGGGTTGGGAAGATTCCCCTGGAGAAAGGAAAGGCAACCCAGTCCAGTATTCTTGCCTAGAGAATCCCATGGACAGAGGAGCCTGGCAGTCCATAGGGTTGCAAAGAGTCAGACATTACTGAGGGACTAACACTTTCACACTTTCACTTTGTCAGTGAAGTCCAGTGGGACAATGGAGCAGGCACCCAGGGCCTGGAGCCTTGGCTCATGCACTGGCCCTCACTTCTGCTGCTTCCCTGCCTCCCAGGGACCAGCTTAAGCCACCCACCCCACCCAGGGTAGCCTGAGCCTCCACCTGGCCTGCCTTCCTGCCCAGCACACACAGGCACCCTCATTCCTGGTGGGCGCCTTGGCTGGGGCAGGGGAAGGATCAGAGTTGAGCACCATTCGTTCGGTGGTGACTCAGGCAGCTGATTTCACTCCAGAGTAGAAATACCCTGACCTCAGGGCACACCTCTCACCTGTCCCCAAATCTAGATACTTACCACGTCCTGGCACAAAGGTTGTGATACCTTTGAGGTTTACCCATTCCCGTGAGTCGGAGCAACTGGCCTATGGGAGGAGGACAGCTCTGGTCTGGCCAGAGAAGGGAACCCAGCAGCTATTGAGCCCAGTGCTTGCCTGACACCAGGGGACTGACCCCTAGGGGCCTGTGAGTCTGCACTCAGCCTGCCAGCATCTCTGTACCCAGGGGAATTTGACATTGCTATTTAATAATAGCAAATAAGAAACACCAGGACAGGTGGAGGGGGAGGAGTAGAGAGGGAGAGAAAGTGAAAAAAGAAAAAAGTTTTTTATTTTAGTATCTTAGTGGAATTTGTATACTGCTGTTTGAACCAGAGCCCCCATGTTCATTTTAAGTAGCTGGTCAGGAAATAATTAAGACTGTATACAGACTTAGGGAATAATCAAGACATTTGAGTGAGATTTCCCTCGTGGTCCATTGGTTAAGAAATCTGCCTTGCAACTCAGGGAACATCCGTTTGATCCCTGGTCCAGGAAGATCCCACTTACCGTGGAGCAACTAAGCCCACCCACCGCAAATAGTGAAGCCCACTCACTCTAGAGTCCGTGCTCTGCAACAACAGAAGCCACCACAATGAGAAGCCTGAGCACAGCTAGAGAGTAGCACTCGCTCACTACATGGCAACGAAGACCCAGTGCAGCCAAAGTTAAAATTTTGTATCTATATATATTCTAAAAAAAAAAAAGACGCTTGAGTGTTCCTGCCCTTGTCCTAATGTAATAAACCAACAAGGGTAATTTATCCTAAATGAACGGATTCAAAAAGGGGGGGAAATCCTAAAAGCGGGGGGAAAAAAACTAAAAATAAAAGTACTTGGATTTATGTATTTACAGTCAAAATTAATCTATAACTCATAATAGAAAAATGAGAAACATGTCTTCCTTCATCCTCTAAAATCTATTCGTCCCCTAATATCCTTTCTCTCATCTCTGTCCATTGAAAAGAACTAGAAATCATGACCAAGCCAGAAGAAATGAGCTTCGTTAGAGGCCACATTTTGGTTTCTAAATGTATTTCCTATTAAAGAGAATTGAGGCTCCTTAGAGAAATGGCTAATTCCAGGTCTAGGACAGCAGACATGCAGCTTGACATACTACAAAGCAGGGAACTCTTAAGGATTATTGCCATCAGGTCGTAAGGCTCAGAAACCCAGTACTCTTAGCAAAACTTGGCAATTAATATGCCTAGACGCGAAAAGTGAAAGCAAGCCTCTGTGGATGTTTGGAAAGGTGAAGCTAGAACAGTGTTGGTTATCTGTTCACCGTCTGTATTCAAAACTTTTCATTTACTTAGTTTTTTTGACCATGCCCCATGGCATGTGGGATCCTTTATCCCAACCAGGGATTGAACTCTCCCCCCTCTGCATTGGAAGCACAGAGTCTTAACTGCTGGACTTCCAGGGAAGTCTCAGTGTCAAGGACTATCATCAAACCTTCTAGCTCAATTCCTGGTACATGACTCCAAAGAGATGGTTACTGTTTGGGTGGGTATATAGATGGTTGGATGATGAACAGAATGGAAAAGTTAGAGAAACTATAAAACTATAAAATTGTTTTACTCATAAAGGGATGATTGTGGACAGTAGCGATGCCAGGAGCTTTCTATTCAGAAAAATTCCTAAAATGAACAGTTTTCAGCAACAAAAGTTTACAAGTTGGTAAAATCAAGGAAAAATAAACCAAAGAAAGATAGCTTCGAAGTTAGTTACACCATACCCCTGATAGTTCAGTTGGTAAAGAATCCCCCTGCCAGTGCAGGAGATGTGGGTTCGATCCCTGAGTCGGGAAGATCCCTGGAGAAGGAAATGCTAACCCACTCCAGTATTCTTGCCTGGAAAATCCCATGGACGGAGGAGCCTGGTGGGCTACACCACAATCTGACCTTACTGGGCCCCACTGATTAAGTGACATGGAAATGTATTTTAATCCATTTGATTACAGTTAATCCAAGTAAGGAATGAGACCAGTCCCTTTTAGTAAGATTGCTGCAGGGGCAAAACGACTCAGTCTGTCCGATTCCACTTTCTTCCTCCAGCTTATCTACAAGGTAAGCATTTGGGTACAGGAAAGGGACCCTGGTGACCTCAAGATACCCTGGTCTCATGCTGGTCCTCTGCTCTGTGGGAGCTGGTGACCACTGAGACTCAGCTTGTCTTGGCCTGGCTTCTAGTGTCCACAGCTGACCCTGCAGCTGCTCTAACCTGCAACCCAGTTTTGTCTTGGTCAGAGCTTGAGGACTGTGCTCCAGCTGGCATGTCCTCACTGTAGCTTGCAGTGATCCTTGGGCTCCACTGAATCGCTACCACATTGTCAATCTGCCCCTGAACAGGAGGTCCAGGCAGTGGGTTTGCCTCACTCCCCCCCAGCAGATCATGATTCTCAATTCTACTCTCCTAGGGGCTAAAGGGGGCTTCTCTGGTGGCTCAGACAGTAAAGAACCTGCCTACAGTGCAGGAAACCTGGGTTTGATCCATAGGTTGGGGAGATTGCCTAGAGAAGGGAACCGCTACCCACTCCAGTGTTCTTGCCTGGAGAATTCTATGGATAGGGGAGCCTGGCGGGCTACAGTCCATGGAGTCGAAAAAGAGTCGAACACAACTGAGCAATTAACTGTGTGTGAGGGGTGGGGAGGCAAAAAAAGGCTCAGGAATGAACACTGCGTCTTTTCCCTGGCCACCCTAATTTTAGTCCGATCCCCTTAAGAAGGAGGCCAAAAATTCACTCTTTCCTCTTCTGGGAAGATAAGCCTCCTGTCTTAGGGAAGGCTGCACAGGAACAGTTCTTAAGAAGGAAATAAAATACATCTGTTTATTGTGTGCAAAAATATTGTTACCAATACTTAAAGCAAGCAAAAAGTAATCTAAGGATGATGATGTAAAAACGCAGTAATAGCTTAAGGAAAACTTCTCTACTAAATCATCCAGAAGAAATGTAAGAATTTGGAGAAAAAATCTTCAACATTTTTCTGGCAATTCTTTTTTTTTTTTTTGGCAATTCTAATATAAGTTTAACACACACCCCAAAAGGTGCACAAATCCTAAGAGTATTCAGTTCAGTTCAGTCGCTCAGTCGTGTCCGACTCTTTGCAACCCCATAAACCGCAGCAAGCCAGGCCTCCCTGTCCATCACCAACTCCCAGAGTCCACCCAAACCCATGTCCATTTAGTCGGTGATGCCATCCAACCATTTCATTCTCTGTTGTCCCCTTCTCCTCCTGCCCCCAGTCCCTCCCAGCATCAGGGTCTTTTCCAATGAGTCAGTTCTTCGCATCAGATGGCCAAAGTATTGGACTTTCAGCTTCAACATCAGTCCTTCCAATGAACACCCAGGACTGATCTCCTTTAGGATGGACTGGCTGGATCTCCTTGCAGTTCAAGGGACTCTCAAGAGTCTTCTCCAGCACCACAGTTCAAAAGCATCAACTCTTCGGCGCTCAGCCTTCTTTATAGTTCAACTCTCACATCCATACATGACCACTGGAAAAACCATAGCCTTGACTAGACGAACCTTTGTTGGCAAAGTAATGTCTCTACTTTTTAATATGCTATCTAGGTTGGTCATAACTTTCCTTCCAAGGAGGAAGCATTCTTTAATTTCATGGCTGCAGTCACCATCTGCAGTGATTTTGGAGCCCAGAAAAATAGTCAGCCACTGTTTCCACTGTTTCCCCATCTATTTACCATGAAGTGATAGGACCGGATGTCATGATCTAAGTTTTCTGAATGTTGAGCTTTAGGCCAATTTTTTCACTCTCCTCTTTCACCTTCATCAAGAGGCTCTTTAGTTCTTCTTCACTTTCTGGCATAAGGGTAGTGTCATCTGCATATCTGAAGTTATTGATATTTCTCCCGGCAATCTTGGTTCCAGCTTTTGCTTCCTCCAGCCCAGCGTTTCTCATGATGTATTCTGCATATAAGTTAAATAAGCAGGGTGAAAATATACAGCCTTGACGTACTCCTTTTCCTATTTGGAACCAGTCTGTTCTTCCATGTCCAGTTCTAACTGTTGCTTCCTGACCTATATACAGGTTTCTCAAGAGGCAGGTCAGGTGGTCTGGTATGCCCATCTCTTTCAGAATTTTTCACAGTTTCTTGTGATCCACACAGTGAAAGGCTTTGGCATAGTCAATAAAGCAGAAATAGATGTTTTTCTGGAACTCTCTTGCTTTTTCGATGATCCAGTGGATGTTGGCAATTTGATCTCTGGTTCCTCTGCCTTTTCTAAAACCAGCTTGAACATCTGGAAGTTCAAGGTTCACGTATTGCTGAAGCCTGGCTTGGAGAATTTTGAGCATTACTTTACTAGCATGTGAGACGAGTGCATTTGTGCGGTAGTTTGAGCCTTCTTTGGCATTGCCTTTCTTTGGGATTGGAATGAAAACTGACCTCTTCCAGTCCTGTGGCCACTGCTGAGTTTTCCAAATTTGCTGGCATATCGAGTGCAGCACTTTCACAGCACCATCTTTCAGGATTTGAAATAGCCCAACTGGAATTCCATCACCTCCACTAGCTTTGTTCATAGTGATGCTTCCTAAGGCCCACTTGACTTCACATTCCAGGATGTCTGGCTCTAGGTCAGTGATCACACCATCGTGATTATCTGGGTCGTGAAGATCTTTTTTGTACAGTTCTTCTGTGTATTCTTGCCACCTCTTCTTAATATCTTCTGCTTCTGTTAGGTCCATACCATTTCTGTCCTTTATTGAGCCCATCTTTGCATGAAATGTTCCCTTGGTATCTCTAATTTTCTTAAAGAGATCTCTAGTCTTTCGCATTCTGTTGTTTTCCTCTATTTCTTTGCATTGATTGCTGAGGAAGGCTTTCTTATCTCTTCAGTGAATTTTCAGAAGTCAGTCTACACTTCTACAGCACCCAGATCTAGAAACAGAACATTAACGGCACCCAGAAGCATGCCTCCTGTCATTTCCACGTCTTGACATGGCACCACAGATCGGTTTCTTGTTTTTGAACTTTACATAAGCAGAATCACATACTCTTGGGTCAGACTCCTTTTATTCAATATTAGGTTGGAGAATGATTCATCTATGCTATTATATCAGTTCATTTTGTGTAGATTTCCACTGTGATAATATGAGACAATTTACATCTGTATCTGGTAAAGATCAACACTTGGGTACTTTCTGTTGTTGTTGTTATTGTTCAGTCGCTAAGTCGCGCCCAACTCTTTGTGACCCCATAGACTGCAGCATAACAGGCTTCCCTGTCTTTCACCATCTCCTGGAGTTTGCTCAAACTCATGTCCATTGAGTCAATGATGCCATCCAACCATCTCATCCTCTACCTCCCTCTTCTCCTCCTGCCCTCAATTGTTCCAAGCATCAAGGTCTTTTCCAGTGAGTTGGCTCTTCACATCAGGTGGCCAAATCATTGGAGCTTCAGCATCAGCCCTTCTAATGAATATTCAGGTTGATTTCTGGTAGGAGTGACTGGTTTGGTCTCCGTGCAGTCCAAGGGGCTCTCAAGAATACTCTCCAACACCACAGTTCAAAAGCAGCAGTTCTCTGGCACTCAGCCTTCTTTATGGTCCAACTCTCGCATCCATGCATGACTGCTGGAAAAAATATAGCTTTGACTATACAGACCTTCATCAGCAAAGTGGTATCTCTGCTTTTAAAAATCTTAGTAATCAAATGCTTATAGTGCCTAATTTGCTCAAAGACATATATTTATTTTAAAACACTTAAATATAGCTCTTACCACATGTCAGGCAATATTCTATCATGTCAGGCTTTATTACATTATCTTCATGGCAACGCTGTAGGTGTCATGATCCCCAGTTTATAGATAAGGAGACTGAGGTATATAGACAGTAAGCAACTTACCACAGGTTGAACAATCAGTGAGGGGCAGAACCAGAGCTCAAACCCAGACAGTGTGGCTCTAGACTGTGTGCTCTACACTTTGAGCTAGTGTAGTGTCAGTCACTCAGTTGTGTCTGACTCTTTGTGACCCCATGGACTGTAGCCCCCCAGGCTCCTTCATCCATGGGGTTCTCCAGGCAAGAATATTGGAGTGGGTTGCCATTCCCTTCTCCAGGGGATCTTCCTGACCCAGGGATCAAACCTGGGTCTCACACACTGCAGGCAGATTCTTTACCATATGACACTTTGTGCTGCTGCTGCTGCTAAGTCGCTTCAGTCGTGTTCAATTCTGTGTGACCCCATAGACAGCAGCCCACGAGGCTCCCCTGTCCCTGGGATTCTCCAGGCAAGAACACTGGAGTGGGTTGCCATTTCCTTCTCCAATGCATGAAAGTGAAAAATGAAAGTGAAGACGCTCAGTCGTGTCCCACTCTTAGCGATCCCATGGACTGCAGCCTACCAGGCTCCTCCATCCATGGGATTTTCCAGGCAAGAGTACTGGAGTGGGGTGCCATTGCCTTCTCTGATACTTTGTGCTATTCAACTTCAAATTATTGGGTGCAACCAGGGTGAATTAGAAATGGAATTTTTGAACAAGAAAATTGTTAAAAATAAGTGATGAGATGGTGTTGTGTACTGACCAGGATTCTTGGCTTTCCCCAATCAACAGAAGTTGATCAGAGGCCAGACATGAGATTCGGGCAAGGCTTTATTGGGGTCCCTGCTGCAGTATCAGGGAGCAAGAACAAGCAACAGGTTCCCTTACTTGCTCCCCAGGGAAGGGGGGCAAGCTTGCTCCTTATTTGGGGTGGGTTTACGGGTGTGCAGAGACATTACTTTGCCAACAAAGTTATCTCTAGTCAAAGCTATGGTTTTTCCAGGAGTCATGTATGGATGTGAGCGTTGGACTATAAAGAAAGCTGAGTGCTGAAGAATTGATGCTTTTCAACTGTGGTGTTGGAGAAGACTCTTGGGAGTCCCTTGGATTGCAAGGAGATCCAACCAGTCCATCCTAAAGGAAATCAGTCCTGAATATTCATTGAAAGGACTGATGCTGAAACTGAAACTCCAATACTTTGGCCACCTGATGTAAAGAACTGACTCACTGAAAAAGACCCTGATGCTGGGAAAGATTGAAGGCGGGAGGAGAAGGGACTGACAGAGAATGAGATGGTTGAATGGCATCACCGACTCAATGGACATGAGTTTCAGTAAGCTCTGGGAGTTGGTGATGGACAGGGAAGCCTGGCGTGCTGCAGTCCATGGGGTCACAAAGAGTCAGACAAGACTGAGCAGCCGAACTGAACTGAACGGATGTGTCCAGGGGTCAGGCTGGAGGGACGGCTTAGGTGGTTTGCCCACCCCTAAGTGGTGCTGTGTGCAGGGTACATGCACAATTGTCTCTCAAACCCCTGTTTTTGCTCCAAGCTCTTCAGAAGTGGCAGTTGGATTTTGGAGTCTCTTTTTATCTTTTGGGTCCAGAATTTGCCCCAACTACTGCATGTATACACTTATTTTTAGTCCCATACGGTTTCTTCATATTTTGTTGCTCATGGAGAGGTGTGTCCAGGTGCAAACATTGCAGCAGAAGATCCCATGTCGCAGACCTATATCTCAGTGTCAGAAGGAGAGGGAGGGAAGAAGGAGAAAAGTGATTACCAAAAACAATAACATGCTTATTGGTATCGTTGTGGCATCTGAGTAAACTATCCTCAGAGTGCCCTGACTTCTACTTGCTTGACAAGTCTAGTTTCTCTACACACTCCTCTTTAGGTAAATTTAATTAACTAAAAACCCATGTGTCAGTTGTCCTGGCCCATGATAATATGTGCTCTTATGGGATCAGAAAAAGGAGATGTATTTTAAAAATTATTTATTTTGCTGAGCTAGGTCTTAGTTGCAGCATGTGGGATCTAGTTTGCGGACCAGGAATAGAACCTGGGTTCCCTGTACTGAGAGTGTGGGGTCTTAGCCACTGGACCAACAGGGAAACCCCAGGAGGTGAAATTTTGACAGAAGATGACAGATTCTGGGACTCCGTGAGAATTTTATGGTATCTGGTATTTGGAAGAAAAATAGTGAGAAGGCAATAAACCACACATAGGGCCCCAGGGCCTGCCAGTGGACAAGTGTTTGGGTTAAGAAACCAGGGCTATTTGAAATTACAAACCTCGACTTTCCCTTATTCATCTCCCAGAAAGCTAGATCAGGAGGAATGTTATTGCCTGAGGGAACTTAAGAAATAGAGCTCTAAAGATAAAGGACACAGACAATAAATACCTCCTCTTCCCACGCACAAGTCCCAGCACCTCAGAAAAAAGATGCCACGAATCTCTTTGGGATGGGTAGACATGTCCCCCCATCCCTCAGGTGGGTCGCAGACTAAAATTGTGTTTCAGCCATTACATTCTCATTAAAGTCAGTAAGAATGGCTCCTGGGTGAAACCAGAAGAGAGATATTCCTCATGGAGATGAGGCATGTCCATCTCTCTCAGAGCTGGGGACTTAGAGAGTTTGAGCTGACTTGGTAAAATAAAAAGCCATCCTCTCCCTTGTTTTTTTTTAACTTTTTATTTTTTATTGGGGTATAGCCAATTAACAATGTTGTGGTAGTTTCAGGTGGACAGCAGAGCACCCAGCCATACATAAACATGTATCCATTCTTCCCCAAACTCCCTTCCCATCCAGCCTGCCACATAATATTGAGCAGAGTTACCTGTGCTAGACAGTAGGTCCTTGTTGGTTATCCATTTTAAATATAGAAGTGTGTACCTGTCCATCCCAAACTCCCTAACTCTCCCATTCCACCATCCTTCCCCCTGGCAACCATAAGTTCCTTCTCTAAGTCTGTGAGTCTGTATCTGTTTTATAAATAAGCTTATTTATATCATTTCTTTTTAGATTCTGCATATTAAGAATGTCATAGGATGTTTCTCTTTCTCTGTCTGACTTACTTCACTCAGTAAGACATGGCCCAAAAGGATACACGTACCCCAGTGTTTATTGCAGCAGTACTGACAATAGCCAGGACATGGAAGCAACCTAAATGTCCACTGACAGAGGAATGGATAAAAAAGATGTGGTACATACATACAGTGGAATATTTCTCAGCCATTAAAAAGAATGAAGTAATGGTATTTGCAGCATATTGGATGAAACTAGATTGTCTCCCTGCTCATGAAGAGCCTCAAGGGATGGGAGTCAAGTGAAGAGAAGAGACCTCTCAGAAAAGGACCAAGAAGAGGCAGCTGATTCACTGAGCATCCAGGTAATCCACCACCACTCAGCAGAGACCCTGGCAACCATTCACAGTGGAGCACAGTGGTAGGGCCCTTGGTGAACGAGTCCAGCTTGGGCAGCTGGGACAAGAGCCCAAGAAAAGGGAGGGGACAGTCAAGGCAGGAGGAGGTGGGGAAATGTTCAGGGAAACATGCCCTACAACAGCCTGAGCAGTCATGGAAGCTGACAGAACACTAGAGAAGGATGGAAGCTGAGCTGTTCTGTCTGGAGCAGGAAAGCAGAAAGTGGAATTCTGACACCAAGGAGGTCAGTAGGGAGATGGAGAGATGGTGGGAAATCAAGCTGCTTCAGACTAGCGTGACCCTTCACCTGCTTGCTTTTAAATTCCTGGGGCCATGCCTCTAGGAAAGCCTTCTCAGAAACTCTTGACCTTAAAGAGGAAGGAGATGATGGTTTTTAGGGCTAACATCTGCTGCATATTTCCAAAAAGTGTTTATGCTCACTTGTAAACAGGTGAAGTGTGGAGAGAAAATTACTCTATAGGCTCAGAGGTCTTAGGAATAAGCCTCTGCTGTGTATTAATATTATCGTAGTGAAGTCTGGTGAAGACTTGGAGTGGTTTAAAAGATTTATAAGGGCAATCTTGGGCCATTCTGACTTTCACCCCTCACCTCTTCCCTGGAGCTCAAACTCAGGTCACAGGCATAATTGCAGCCTTATGAGTCAAGGATATTATTTCACATGCTTATCAGTTTCTGCTGGACACGTGAGTCTTTTTCTGCCTTTAGCTTCTTGACCTTAGTTTCTATTTATACCCACAATACTCATCCTTTCAAATAGAGGGTAATCCAATAGCAGCTACTTTATCACACGCTCCTGAAACATAAAAATCCTAAAGACAGAAGCAGTCAGCTCTTCACTGCAGCAGTATTGTAATCACCAAAGCTGGAAGCAGTGGAAATTTCCAGCAACAAAGAAATACATTAAGGTTTTGTACACTTGATGCAGTGTGAGAATGCAATCATGAGAATGACAATTACAAAACTGTGTAGTGACCTTGGAAAAATTTTAGTATATAATGTTAAATGTTAAAAGCAGGATACAAAAATTGCATATAGATTACAAAATATAAATACAACCTTGTTAAACTACACAGGAAAACATCATAATGGAAAGCATAAAAGTTATTAATGTGGTGAAATTATGGATAAATTCACGATGCTATTGCCCCAACTTAACTGTATTGTTATACTGTCTTTCTGTAAAAGTTTAATTTTGCTGCAAATGAATTATAGGTTTATTGTTTTTTTAAAAAACCTAAGTACAAACTTGCATTAAGTTAAAAAAAAAAAAGAGATAAATCATAAGGACATAGTAAGTGCATTTTATATTTTTCAAATGTCTTTTCTTTCTTTAACATTAATTTCCAAAATAGATGTTTTCCTCATTCTCCTGACTGCCTTTTCTAGAGTTTTACTAGATGTTTTTTCTGCCAATAGGTCTTTTTCTTATAAATCCTCACATTTGTTCTAATTATAAACTAGCACACATGGTGACATATATTACTTTCCTAGGCTGAATTCCAGAAAGCGATGACAAGCAGAGAAAGAAGAGCTCCATAAGTAAGCTGAATTTAGAGGATGGCAAATTGCCTTTGCTGCTGGTTTTTTTTTTTTTAATCCAAAAAGAAATTTTATTTCTAGCTGAAGCAGGTCCCAGCGGGTTTCCCCCCCTACTAAATTATTAGGTTCTTTGAGGAAAGTAGTATCGGAGAAGGCAATGGCACCCCACTCCAGTACTCTTGCCTGGAAAATCCCATGGACGGAGGAGCCTGTTAGGCTGCAGTCCATGGGATCGCTAAGAGTCGGACACGACTGAGTGACTTCACTTTCACGCATTGGCGAAGGAAATGGCAACCCACTCCAGTGTTCTTGCCTGGAGAATCCCAGGGACGGGGGAGCCTGGTGGGCTGCCGTCTTTGGGGTCGCACAGAGTTGGACGCAACTGAGGCGGCTTAGCAGCAGCAGCAGCAGTAGCAGTATGTTCTAGTCATCTTTGTAATGTCATCTCCAGTGCCTTGCACTAGGAGTAGGAAATGAGTGTTGAACTGAATTAAATTGTATTTTGTGAAATGAGAGGTGATAGCTCACAGCATTTCAGGGGAAGACAAAGAAATAAACCACATCCTGTGACAGACATGCAGGTGTCCTTGCTTACTTACCAGTTAGCCAATTCAATTATTGTATTGTAGTCAGTTGTAGTCAAATCTCACAATATTTTTACCTTTTTATTTTTTAATATAATTTTTTAAAAGGTTGTTTTGATGTGGACCATTTTTAAAGCCTTTATTGAATTTGTTACAATATTTCTTCATCTTCTTTTTTTTTACGTTTTGGTATTATGGCTATGATGCATGTGGGATCTTAGCTGCCCAACCAGGGATCTAACCTGCACTCCCTGCATTGGAAGGTAAGTCTTAACCATTGGACCACCAGGGACGTCCCCTACCTCTTAACCTCAAATGACGAGAGTACTATAAAGTGACTGCAATCACTCACAATCCCATCATCCTGCAATATAGCAAATTAACAACAGTGGTTATAAACTTCATCTTTTTTATACATATACTATAGACATTTAAAACAAAATGGTGTCCTCTTGAGTCCGTAGGAAAGAATGGTATGCTCTATATTTTGTTCTGTAGCCTCCTCTTTCACTCAGCTTTATGAGTTGAGAACACATTCTTATACCAATAAACATTCCTCAGTAGGTATTTATTGTTCTGGCATATGATTGGTTGTACCATAATTTACTTAACCAATCATCTGTCTAGGCTGTTTCCATTTTTTAAACTTATTATCATGCTTTGATATCTGTGGTGGTGGTGGTTTTATTCTATGCATGTTAAATCACTTCAGTCATGTCCAACTCTTTGCAACCCTATGGCCTTAGCCAGCAGGCTCCTCTGTCCATGGGATTTCCCAAGCAAGAATACTAGAGTGGATTTCCTTCTCCGATTTTATTCTATACTTTGATCTTTTTTTCTCAGGATAAATTACCATAGGTTGAATTGCTGGGAGAAAAGATACATACATTTTTAACTGTGGGACACACATTTCTGAGTCACTCATCAGAAAGGTTATACTTCTATGCATTCCCTGTTCATGTCCTGTGTCCATGTAAAAAGGGTGTAAGTGGGTATTTATCTTACTGATTTACAAGGGCTCTTTACATATTAAGGATGTTGTTCTTTTGTCATAAAAGATACACAAACATTTTTTCTAGTTTGTCTCTTTACTTTTTAAAACATATTTATTTTTATTTACTTATTCATTTGCCTGCACCAGGTCTTAGTTGCAACACATGGGAACTGCAGTCTTCATTGTGGCATGTGGGATCTTTAGTTGCAGCACGCAGGATCTAGTTCCCTGACCAGGAATCAAGCCCAGGCCCCCGGAAATGGGAGCACAGAGTTTTCGCCCCTGGACAACCAGAGAAGTCCCTGTCTCTTAACTTTTAATATTAATATACTTTATTTGTAGATGGACAGAAGTTAACATTTTTTGTAGTCAAATCTGCTAGTATTTTTATTTTATGGATTTAATCTTAGTGTTATGTTTAGAAAGAAATTCCCCACCTCAAAACCAGATCATTTCACTTGCACTTTATTTTGGTTATTTTGTCTTCTTATTGTTCTTCTTTTCTCCTTTGTTATCATTGTCTTCTTTACTACATAGATTTATTGTTTCAGGTATATATTTTGGAGAGTGCAATATAATCTACCTCCAATAAATAAATGTGTATATGTAATTGAGTCACTTTCTAGATTGGCTAGTCTGCTGTATTTATCTATTTCCATATCAGTAATGTATAATAAATATATTTATTGAGCACTTAATGGGGCTATTCTAAATGCTTACATATATTAATTTAGTTAAGCCTTACAGCAACTCTATGCAGCAGCAAAATTATCATGAAACTAATGAAGTTTAAGCTTAAGGGTCCCTCACTTGCACAGACTTCATCCAAGAGTCTGGGAGGGGCCCTAGTTATTCACATTATGTTATGTTTTTGTAAAATTTGCAAAACAAAGTATTTTAATTATGGTTGGTTAAGACTAGAGGTTCTGATGAATCTTCCATCACAATTTCCTATGTCACTGGGAGGCACTGGAATGGCCTCTGGCCTTAAGGAGAAGCTGAGTCAGGGACACATTTGGTTAGGTTTAGTAGGATAGCCTTATGTGCTCATCAGTCACTTTTGCTGGATGCCCCCTGTAGGAACAGCTTCCAGGAATACTTCTACTGCCTTTGTGGCAACTTACCTGGCATCATGACACAAAGGTACAAGCCAGCACTCTTATTACCACATAAATGGATCCTCTGGGACCCAGCCCCAGCGGGATGTGGGCAGTGGAAAAAAACAAGGTTAAAAATAAATAACAACAGATTTCTATGGGAAATTGTTCCATCTATCAAAATGTAAAATTGTAAATGGAGGAAGGTTTGCTTTTTATCAACATCCGGTCAAAAAAGAAGTCCTCTCTTTGGTAGGGGGAATATTCTTGATAATTCATTGGTTACAATGATAGTTAATCATAGCCTTTTGTGACAGGAATTACACAAAATATAGTTTATCAGAATTCCCGTTTGTTGGGCACAGACCTCACCAACTCCAGTGTTCTTGCCTGGAGAATCTCAGGGACAGGGGAGCCTGGTGGGCTGCCGTCTATGGGATCGCACAGAGTCAGAAACCATTGAAGCGACTTAGCAGCAGCAGCAGCAACAGGGCACAGACCTCTAGCAGTACTGTAAATGTCTATTACACTTCAGACTGAAGGGAAACATTAGAGATAGGTTCCAAGGTTTCACAATAATGCTTAAAATAGGCTTGTTATTAGCAACAAGTTCTGAAAATGCAAAATCTTGTCTAAACAGGCCTCTTGAGAAACCTGTATGCAGGTCAGAAAGCAACAGTTAGAACTGGACATGAAACAACAGACTGGTTCCAAATAGGAAAAGGATTACGTCAAGGCTGTATATTGTCACTCTGCTTATTTAACTTATATGCAGAGCACATCAAGAGAAACGCTGGGCTGGCAGAAGCGCAAGCTAGAATCAAGATTGCCGGGAGAAATATCAATAACCTCAGATATGCAGATGACACTACCCTTATGCCAGAAAGTGAAGAGGAACTAAAAAGTCTCGATCAAAGTGAAAGAGGAGAGTGAAAAAGTTGGCTTAAAGCTCAACATTCAGAAAACGAAGATCGTGGCATCCGGTCCCATCACTTCATGGCAAATAGATGGGGAAACAGTGGAAAAAGTGACTGACTGTATTTTTTTGGGCTCCAAAATCACTGCAGATGGTGACTGCAGTCATGAAATTAAAAGACGCTTACTCCTTGGAAGGAAAGTTATGATCAACCTAGATAGCATATTCAAAAGCAGAGACATTACTTTGCCAACAAAGGTCCATCTAGTCAAGGCTGTGGTTTTTCCAGTGGTCAAGTATGGATGTGAGAGTTGGACTGTGAAGAAAGCTGAGCACCAAAGAATTGATGCTTTTGAACTGTGATGATGAAGACTCTTGAGAGTCCCTTGGACTGCAAGGAGATCCAACCAGTCTATTTTAAAGGAGATCAGTCCTGGGTGTTCATTGGAAGGACTAATGTTGAAGCTGAAACTCCAGTATTTTGACCACCTGATGCGAAGAGCTGACTCATTTGAAAAGACCCTGATGCTGGGAAAGATTAAGGGCAGGAGGAGAAGGGGACGACAGAGGATGAGATGGTTGTATGGAATCACCAACTTGATGGACGTGGGTTTGGGTGAACTCCTGGAATTGGTGATGGACAGGGGGGCCTGGCTACTGGAGATCATTGGAGAAATAACTCCAGAAAGAATGAAAGGATGGAGCCAAAGAAAAACAATACCCAGTTGTGGATGTGACTGGTGATAGAAGCAAAGTCCGATGCTGCAAAGAGCAATATTGCATAGGAACCTGGAATGTTAGGTCCATGAATCAAGGCAAATTAGAAGTGGTCAAACAAGAGATGGCAAGGGTGAACATTGACATTCTAGGAATCAGCGAACTAAAATGGACTGGAATGGGTGAATTTAACTCAGATGACCATTATATCTACTACTGTGGGTAGGAATCCCTTAGAAGAAATGGAGTAGCCATCATGGTCAACAAAAGAGTCCGTAATGCAGTACTTGGATGCAATCTCAAAAACGACATAATGATCTCTGTTCATTTACAAGGCAAACCATTCAGTATCACGGTATTCCAAGCCTATGCCCCAACCAGTAATGCTGAAGAAACTGAAGTTGAATGGCTCTATGAAGACCTACAAGACCTTTTAGAACTAACACCCAAAAAAGATGAATGTTCTTTTCATTATAGGGGACTGGAATGCAAAAGTAGGAAGTCAAGAAATACCTGGAGTAACAGGCAAATTTGACTTGGAGTACGGAATGAAGCAGGGCAAAGGCTAATAGAGTTTTGCCAAGAGAACGCACTGGTCATAGCAAACACCCTCTTCCAACAACACAAGAGAAGACTCTACACATGGACATCAGCAGATGGTTAACACCAAAATCAGATTGATTACATTCTTTGCAGCCAAAGATGGAGAAGCTCTATACAGTCAGCAAAAACAAGACTGGGAGCTGACTGTGGCTCAGATCATGAACTCCTTATTGCCAAATTTAGACTTAAATTGAAGAAAGTGGGGAAAACTACTAGACCATTCAGGTATGACCTAAATCAAATCCCTTATGATTATACAGTGGAAGTGGGAAATAGATTTAAGGGACTAGATCTGATAGACAGAGTGCCTGATGAACTATGGACGGAGGTTCGTGACATCGTACAGGAGACAGGGATCCAGACCATCCCCAAGAAAAAGAAATGCAAAAAAGCAAAATGGCTGTCTGAGGAGGCCTTACAAATAGCTGTGAAAAGAAGAGAAGCGAAAAGCAAAGGAGAAAAAGAAAGATATAAGCATCTGAATGAAGAGTTCCAAAGAATAGCAAGGAGAGATATGAAAGCCTTCCTCAGTGATCAATGCAAAGAAATAGAGGAAAACAACAGAATGCGATAGACTAGAGATCTCTTCAAGAAAATTAGAGATACCAAGGGAACATTTCATGCAAAGATGGGCTCAATAAAGGACAGAAATGGTATGGACCTAACAGAAGCAGAAGATATTAAGAAGAGGTGGCAAGACTACACAGAACTGTACAAAAAAGGTCTTCACGACCAAGATAATCACAATGGTATGATCACTGACCTAGAGCCAGACATCCAGGAATGTGAAGTCAAGTGGGCCTTAGGAAGCATCACCATGAACAAAGTTAGTGGAGGTGATGGCATTCCAGTTGAGCTATTTCAAATCCTGAAAGATGATGCTGTGAAAGTGCTGCACTCGATATGCCAGCACATTTGGAAAACTCAGCAGTGGCCACAGGACTGGAAGAGGTCAGTTTTCATTCCAGTCCCAAAGAAAGGCAATGCCAAAGAATGCTCAAACTACCGCACAAATGCACTCATCTCACACGCTAGTAAAGTAATGCTCAAAATTCTCCAAGCCAGACTTCAGCAATACATGAACCTTGAACTTCCAGATGTTCAAGCTGGTTTTAGAAAAGGCAGAGGAACCAGAGATCAAATTGCTAACATCCGCTGGATCATGGAAAAAGCAAGAGAGTTCCAGAAAAACATCTATTTCTGCTTTTATTGACTATGCCAAAGCCTTTCACTGTGTGGATCACAAAAAACTGTGAAAAATTCTGAAAGAGATGGGAGTACCAGACCACCTGACCTGCCTCTTGAGAAACCTGTATGCAGATCAGGAAGCAACAGTTAGAACTGGACATGGAACAACAGACTGGTTCCAAATAGGAAAAGGAGTACATCAAGGCTGTATATTTTCACCCTGCTTATTTAACTTAAATGCACAGTACATCATGAGAAATGCTGGGCTGGAGGAAGCCACAAGCTGGAATCAAGATTGCCGGGAGAAATATCAATAACCTCAGATATGCAGATGACACCACCCTTATGGCAGAAAGTGAAGAGGAACTAAAGAGCCTCTTGATGAAGGTGAAAGAGAAAAGTGAAAAAGTTGTCTTAAAGCTCAACATTCAGAAAACTAAGATCATGGCATCTGGTCCCATCACTTCATGGGAAATAGATGGGGAAACAGTGGAAACAGTGTCAGACTTTATTTTGGGGGGCTCCAAAATCACTGCAGATGGTGACTGCAGTCATGAAATTAAAAGACACTTACTCCTTGGAAGGAAAGTTATCACCAACCTAGATAGCAAATTAAAAGCAGAAACATTACTTTGCCAACAATGGTCCATCTAGTCAAGGCTATGGTTTTCCAGTGGTCAAGTATGGATGTGAGAGTTGGACTGCGAAGAAAGCTGAGCACTGAAGAATTTATGCTTTTGAACTGTGGTGTTGGAGAAGACTCTTGAGAGTCCTTGGACTGCAAGGAGATCCAACCAGTCCATTCTAAAGGAGATCAGTCCTGGGTGTTCTTTGGAAGAACTGATGCTAAAGCTGAAACTCCAATACTTTGGCCACTTCATGCAAGGAGTGACTCATTGGAAAAGTCCCTGATGCTGGGAGTGATTGGGAGCAGAAGGAGAAGGGACGACAGAGGATGAAATGGCTGGATGGCATCACCGACTCAATGGACATGAGTTTGAGTAAACGCCAGGAGTTGGTGATGGACAGGGAGGCCTAGGGTGCTGTGATTCATGGGGTTGCAGAGTTGGACACGACTGAGCAACTGAACTAAACTGAACTGAACTGAAAGGAGACTAAAGTAGAGAGAGGTCAAGGCCAACAGTTGGACAATACACTGTCACATTGTCTTATTGCTATATACTATAGTGCCTACTAGATTTTGTATTATTTCATCTTCATAACTCATTTTTTTTAAAATGTTATTTGTTTTTAAATTTTGGAGGCTGTGCTGGCTCTTCATTGCCGCGTGGGCTTTTCTCTGGTTGAGGTACACAGGCTTCTCATTGCGGTGGCTCCTCTTATTGAAGAGCATGGGCTTTAGGGCACACAGGCTTCAGTAGTTGCAGCATATGGGCTCAGTCGTTGTGGCTTCCAGGCTCTAGAGCAGAGGCTCCACAGTTGTGATACATGGGCTTAGTTGCTCCATGGCATATGGGATCTTCCCAGACAAGGGATCAAACCCTTGTCTCCTGCATTGGCAGGTAGACTCTTTACCACTGAGTCACCAGGGAAGACCCCAATAATTGTTGTTTTAAGCCACTAGGTTTGGGACAGGTTTGTTACACAGCAATAAAGAGCCAGAACAACACCCATGTAACTACCACTATATACATAACATTTCTGTTACCCTAGAAGGCTCCCTCATGCACCCTTCCATTCAACAACCCTCCAAAAGCTAAGTGCTATTCTGACTGGTAGCACCAAGTTAGTTTTGCTATGATGAAGTTTGATATAAATTGAGTCATGATATATTCTTTGTGTCTGGCTTCCTCTGTTCAGCATGAAATTAATTCATATTATTTCAGTATTTGGGTTTGTTCTTTTTCATCCATTGTAGAAATATACCACCATTTATCCATTCTAGTAGTGGTCATCATTTGTTCATTTATTTATTTTTTAAATTTTATTTTATTTAACTTTACAATATTGTATTGGTTTTGCCATATATCAAAATGAATCTGCCACAGGTATACATGTGTTCCCAATCCTGAACCCTCCTCCCTCCTCCCTCCCCGTACCATCCCTCTGGGTCGTCCCAGTGCACCAGCCCCAAGCATCCAGTATCGTGCATCGAACCTGGACTGGCGACTCGTTTCATATATGATATTATACATGTTTCAATGCCATTCTCCCAAATCATCCCACCCTCTCCCTCTCCCACAGAGTCCAAAAGACTGTTCTATACATCAGTGTCTCTTTTGCTGTCTATGCATATCCATGTACTTCTTCTGGTAGGCATAAGTACTAGTTTCTGTTGGATATACACCTAGGAGTGGAATGGCTAAGTCACAGGATATAGGTATGTTTAGTTTTAGTAGGGTGGTGGTTTTATTTATTTTTTAATTGAAGTGTAATTGCTTTACAACGTGGTGATAGTTTCTGCTGTACAGCAGTGTGAATCAGCTGTAAGTATACATATAGCCCCTCCCTCTTGAGTCCCTTCCCCCATCCCCCCATCCCACCCCTCTAGGTCATCACAGAGCACCAAGCTGAGCTCCGTGTGCTATGCAGCAGCTTCTCAGTGTGCTCAGTCATGTCCGACTCTTTGCAGCTCCAGGGACTGTACCCCAGCAGGCTCCTTTGTCCATGGAATTTTCCAGGCAAGAATAGTGGACTGGGGTGCTGCTTCCTGGTCCAGGGGATCGGACTCACATCTCTTGCGTCTCCTGCGTTGGCAGACAGATTGTTAGCCATTGAGCTGCCCAGGAAGCCCCAGTACACATAGTTGTGGGTATATGTCAATGCTAGTCTCTCAGTTTGTCCCACCCTGTCCTTCCCCTGCTGTGTCCACATGTCCATTCCCTACGTTTGCATCACTATTCCTGCCCTACAAATAGGTCCATTAGTAGGGTGGTGGTTTTAAAATATGCCCATGAATTCTTTGATACTACTCCATAAAGGACTGGTCTTAGTGACTCATTTGTAATCAGCTGAATATAATGGAAATGGCCCTGCATTTGCATGACTTTTGAGGCTAGGTCTAAAAAAATTATGCATCTCCACCTGGTTTTCTTGGGACAGTACCTCTGGAAAATTTCCAGCCAGAATTTCTCTAAATACTGTTCTGCCTCATTCTCATTCTCCTTGTAATAGTCCATTTTTTCATTCTGTCTCAGATGATTAATAGATACATACTCTTTTCTGTATTTTCTGTCCTTTTTTCTCTCTGTTTCAATTTGTACATCTTCTACTGACTTGCCTTCTAGTTATACTAGTCATCTGTTTTGCTGTGTCTAATTTGCTGTTAAACACAATTTGTTATAGTGCTTTTCCAGTCAAGAATCTCTGACTCTTTTTTCATGGATTCTAACTTTCTGGTGAAATTCTTCTCCATCTTCCTTTTTCCTCATCATATTAATCATAGCTATTTCACAGTCCTTGTCTGATAAATCCAATAGAACTGATTGGATTTATCCATAGAACTGATTCTGTTGTCCATAGAACTTAATCATCCATAAAACTGATTTCTATTGTCTCTTCTTTCTCCTTCTCTCTCTTTTTTAACATGCCTCATAATTTTCCTTTTTTTTTTCCTGACAACACTGTAGAAAAAAAAATGTTGAGTCTCTGGATAGTATATCTTTCTTCAAATAGGATTGAATTTCCTTGTAGCAGCTCCTACATATCACCTTGACCCTGTCAAAAGACTGGTTTTACACTAGCTAATTTTTTTCATTTTACTAGCATGTAACCCTTTCTTCTAGGGCATGTCCTTATGAGATCTCAATCTAATTACTAAGACTCTTTTATACTGTAGCACATGTGAAGTCTCTACTTATCTCTATTCTCTCAGCTGCTATTGTTTCTCTTTGTACATGCACAACTTAGAAATTATCCAATAGCATGAAGTTAATTTATATGATGATTTTGGGGTTTCCTTTTAGGAAGGGAAAATCTTCATAGTTCCCTCTTTTTGAGGACTCAGCTCCAACCTTGGCAGTTTCATAGTCTGTCTTGAATTCTTTCTGCTTAAGAAAGTGAAAGTGTTAGTCGCTCAGTGTGTCTAACTCTTTGCAACGCCATGGACTACAGCCCTCCAAGCTCCTCTGTCCATGGAATTCTGCAGGCAAGAATACTGGAGTGGGTTGCCATTTCCTTCTCCAGGAGATCTTTTCGATCCAGGGATTGAACCTGGGTCTCCAACATTGCAGGCAGATTCTTTACTGTCTGAGTCACTGGGAAAGATGTTTCTGCTTAAGAAACAAGCAATAAATTAGAAAATACCCTCAGGGAAAAAGCAGGAGTAAATCTCATGTGCTTCCCTTCTCTTTAGGACCCTAGTCCCTCAAGTCTTATCTGCAATATTTATTATTTACTGCTGACAAAGTCTCCTTGACCAAAACTCAGTCAGGCTCCTCTGAGCCTTCTTCTCAACTGTGCCTCAGCTGTGGTCCCAGGCCTGTCTTTCACATGCCAAACTCAGTCTTAGCAAGAATTCTCTAAATTATAAACAACTTAATAAGAATGTCTGGGACTTCCCTGGTGGTCCAGTGGCAAAGACTCTGAACTCCAATGCAAGGGGCCTGGGTTTGATTCCTGGTCAGGGAACTAGATCCCGAATGCTGCAACTAAGACCCTGTGCAGCCAAGTAAATTTAAAAAATAAAAATAAATATTTTAAAAGTATGTTGCTTAATTTCCACAATTTTATGAGTTTCCCAGTTTTCCCTTTGTTTTTAACTTCTAACTGCATCTGTCTGTGGTCAGAGAAGACAGTCCACGAGCACCTGGGAAGATTGTGCGTGCTGCTGTTGTTGAATGAAGTGTTCTGTATATGTCTGTCAGATCTAGTTGGTTTATTACGTTAAGTCCTCTATTTCCTTACTTATCTTCTGTCTGGTTGCTCTGTCCATTACTGTGAGTGGGATATTGATGGCTCCAACTATTACTGTAAAGCCATCTATTTCTCCCTTCAATTCTGTCAGTTTTTGCTTCATAAGTTTTCAGCCATTATTTCTTCAAGTGTTCTCTCTGCCCCTTTTGCTCTCTTGTCTCCCTTTAGGATTCCTACAACACTGTCTGTTTAACAAGGGGCCATGAAAGTGAAAGTGAAGTCGCTCAGTGGTGTCTGACTCTTTTTGTGATCCCATGGACTGTAGCCTACCAGGCTCCTCAGTCCATGGAATTTTCCAGGCAAGAGTACTGGAGTCAGTTGCCATTTCCTTCTCCAGGGGATCTTCCCAACCCAGGGATTGAACCCAGGTCTCCCACACTGTAGCAGACGCTTTACCGACTGAGCCACCAGGGAAGTCGATGAGGGGCCATAATCCTCTTAAAGTGAAAGTGTTAGTCGCTCAGTGGTGTCTGACTTTTTGCGACCCCATGGACTGTAGCCCTCCAGGCTCCTCTGTCCATGGGTCTCTCCAGGCAAGGATACTGGAGTGGGTTGCCATTTCCTTCTCCAGGGGATCTTCCCAACCCAGGGATCAAACCAAGGTGTCCTGCATTGCAGGCAGATTCTTTACCATCTGAGCTGCCAGGCAAATCCCTAGTTCCCTTAGGCTGTTTGCTTTTCTTTTCTCTGCTTTTCTTCAAGCTTTTTGCTTCCTGTTCTCTACTTGATAATTTCTGTTGTCTTATCTTGAAGTTTGCTGATTTTTTATTTATTTTTTTTTTTTCTGCTTGGTCAAATGTACCTTTAAATTCTTTTAGTGAATTTTTCATTTGAGTTGTTGTACTTTTCTGCTCTGGAATTTCTTTTTGGTTTCTTTTAAGGTTTCATATCTCTTTATTGATACTTCCATTTTGTTCACACATCATTTTCTTGATTTTATCCATATTTTCTTAAGTTCTTTGACCATCTTTAAAATAGTTGTTTTAAAGTCTGTCTAGTATATTTGCCTGGAGAAGGCAATGGCACCCCACTCCAGTACTTTTGCCTGGAAAATCCCATGGATGGAAGGGCCTAGTGGGCTGCAGTCCATGGGGTCGCTAAGAGTCAGATACGACTGAGCAACTTCACTTTGACTTTTCACTTTCATGCATTGGAGAAGGAAATGGCAACCCACTCCAGTGTTCTTGCCTTGAGAATCCCAGGGATGGGGGAGCCTATTGGGCTGCCGTCTATGGGGTCATACAGAGTCGGACACGAACTGTAACTGAAGTGACTTACAGTTACAGTTACAATTACAGTATATTTGCCATTAGGTCTTCTGTAGAAGTGGTTTCTTTCTACTAATTTATTTTTTTGTTTGTTTGCATGGGTCAAACAAACATTTATTTCTTTGTATGACTTGTGATTTTGTTGTTGTTGAACATTGGACATTTGAGTCTAGTAATGTGGTAACTTTGGAAATCAGATTCTCCTTTTCCCCAGGGTTTTCTATTTTTTAAAGTAACTTTTTATTAATTTGATTGATTGATTTTATTTTTGCCTGCACTGGGTCTTTTCTTTGTTGCTGCAAGCAGTCTTTCTCTAGCTGAGACAAGTAGGGGCTACTCTCTAGTTGCGGTGCGCAGGCTTGCTTCTCATTGCCGTGGTTTCTATTGTTGTGGAGCCTGGGCTCTAGATACTTGGGCTTCAGCAGTTGTCACACCTGGGCCTAACTTCCCTGCGGCATGTGGAATCTTTTCAGAGCAGGGATCAAACCTGTGTCTCTTGCATTGATTGTTTTAAAATCTCTCTCTTTGCCAAGGACCTGCCTGAAGTGTAAACTTAAGGTCTTCTAAGGCATTTTCTCTGCTGTTCCCTGGGCATGAATGGTCACTCTAATTTTTCCCATGTGTACAGTTGCTTTTTAATACACTAGTCTTTAATACCTGGTTCCACAAAAGGGAAAAAGTGAAAATGAAGGAGGGGTAGGGAAGGGTGCTGGTCCTTTAAAACCCCTGGAAGTCACTTCAGCTAAAGCATCCTGCAGCAGTAGAGAGAGGTACCCCAACAACAGTAGCTCCCCCTCTTTGTCTGTGCCTTTGTGTTCAGAAGCAGAAATCCTCTTGAGTACAGATCCCCAATATTTGGAGGATAGGTACCTTTTTGCCCTCCCTGGCTCCTACAAGCTGTCGACTGAAAAAAAAAATCCACAGTGTGAGAGTTGTGAGTTGTTTTATTTGGGGCAAAATGAGGGCTACAGCCTGGGAGACAGCATTTCAGAGAGCTTTGAGAAACTGCTCCAAAGAGGCATGGTGGGGGGTGGGGGGGCGGTGGAGGGACTGTCAATATAGATGTGATTTTGGTGAAGGGAGGAATACACACAATCAAGGACATATATCTTGCAGAAGGTTACTGTTAGTCACGAAGAGCAGACGTCACCATGAAGGATTTTAGTGGTTTTCTAGATACAAGGAAAGGCAAGGATTGGTCTCATAAAATCATCTCCTGAAAATATCTATCTGAAGACCTTTTCGGCCAGTTTCTCCCAGAGCACAGAGGGCCTCTTTCCTGATCTCCACCCCGAACTCCTTTCAGGGGTGTTGAACATCAGCAGCTGCAGTGGCTCACAACTTGATCCTTGCAGAGGTAGATGGCAAGTGCCATTTGTAGGCGACAGAGCTGTGTACTACCACGTGGCTGGTGGTGGAAGACGTGTAGCTGCTACTGTGCAAAGAGCTGAAGTTGATCAAAATCAACAGCAATTTGCTGTCCAAGTCTTCCCCTAGAATTTACCAGCCTTCAACAGAGTCCATAGTTCTAAAATAAGTACAGCAAACAGATTCTGCTAGTGAAATTGTTTACGTGGGAAGACAGACTCCTGGTGATCCAAACTCTGCTATCTTCCCAGAATCCTTGAATTCACTTATTTTTATTTTCAGTTTGGCCAAGAAGTGCTTTTTTTTTTTTTTTTTTGGCTATTCTTTGCACTCAATTTTTACCACATTCCACAGGCTTTGATAATTCAGTGTCTTCATTTTTTCTATTATGATTTTATTGTCCCTTACCAGATACAAGTGTTAGTTGCTCAGTCCTGACTCTTTGAGACCCTGTGGACTGTAGCCCTGCCAGACTCCTCTGTCCATGGCATTTCCCAGGCAAGAATACTTGCATTCCCTTCTTCAAGGGATCTTCCCGACCCAGGGATGGAACCTGGGTCTTCTGGATTGCAGATTCTTTACCACGAGCCACCAGTTCAGTTCAGTTCAGTCGCTCAGTCCTGTCCGACTCTTTGTGACCCCATGAATCACAGCACGCCAGGCCTCCCTGTCCATCACCAACTCCCGGAGTTCACCCAGACTCACGTCCATCGAGTCAGTGATGCCATCCAGCCATCTCATCCTCTGTCGTCCCCTTCTCCTCCTGCCCCCAATCCCTCCCAGCATCAGTCTTTTCCAATGAGTCAACTCTTCGCATGAGGTGGCCAAAGTACTGGAGTTTGAGCTTTAGCATCGTTCCTTCCAAAGAAATCCCAGGGCTGCCCTAATTTACTTTGGTACCTTTGAGGGGTTTTGTTTGTTTTTTGAGATTTAGAATACGGTCAATTTTTGGTAATTCAAACACATTTTAAAAAGAAGAAGAAAAGGAAAGAAAAAAGAATCCCTGATCTATATAGATACCAAAAATAGAGGCAGAAGAGGGAGGAGGAAAGGGGGAGGCTGTTACATGTAGAAGGGCTCCACGCTTGCTCCCAGTATTACCACAGGAACAGTGCCCCTCTGGAGAGGTGACTTCGAGGATTCCTAGAGCAGGGGGCCACGTGAAATCACCTTCTCCCCTCTCACGACCTTTCTTGGTCATGCCCTCCGCCCCCTCCTCTTCCAGACGTGAAACTCGCAGAAGGAGAGCCTAGGAACTCGTCCTGGATACAAGTGGGAGGCGCTGCAGTTGGTGAGGAGGGGCCTAAGGGAAGGAAGGGGCCAGCCTTTTAGCCCCGGTAGAACTCCCACCTCCGGGAGCGCTGGGCACCTCGCAAAGGGTACCGCCCCCGCCAGGCCTAGCTGGGGCGGCCCCGCGGCGGGGACGCGCCTCCGCCTCCCAGCCCTGCGGCGGGGACGCGCGCCGGACAGCTCGGGGAGGGGCCGGCGGAGGCGCGCGGCCTCCGGAAGCGCCTTTCCCGGAAGGTAGGGAGGCGGCGCCGGCCTCGGCGATGGCGGTTGGGCGGCCGCACCGCTCTCTCTAGCCTGCGGAGCCGCGCCGCTGGAGGATGGCCTCGCTCGGACCAGCAGTTACGGGCGAGCAGGTCCCGGGGGCTGAAGCGGAGCCGGGCGCCGCGGGGCCGCCGCCGCCGTCGACTTCCTCTCTGGGGCCCCTGCTCCCCCTGAAGCGGGAGCCGCTGTACAACTGGCAGGCGACCAAGGCGTCGCTGAAGGAGCGTTTCGCCTTCCTCTTCAACTCGGAGCTCCTGAGCGATGTGCGCTTCGTGCTGGGCAAGGGCCGCGGCGGCGGCGGCGCTGCCGGGGGCCCGCAGCGCATCCCGGCCCACCGCTTCGTGCTGGCGGCCGGCAGCGCCGTCTTCGACGCCATGTTCAACGGCGGTATGGCCACGACGTCGGCCGAGATCGAGCTGCCCGACGTGGAGCCCGCCGCCTTTCTGGCGCTGCTGAGGTGAGGACGGCCGCCGAGCCGTGACTTTGGGCGAGGCTCTGCTTACCCCCCGGCCTCAGTTTCCTCCCGCGTCGGTGATGCTCGGGGAGGTCGAAACACAATCGTTAGCCGGGACGGCTGCCCGCCTTGTCGTTAGGGTAAATACTAGTGTCTGGGGCCCAGGAGCGTGCGTTTTCCCGTTTCCAGTAGCGGGGTTTTTAGGGAATTAGAGACGTGATGAGAACAGAGTTTGGGTCAAGTCGCCCTGATGGCCTATTTGCGATGTTTTAGGTTTTGGGGGGAGACGGGTAGTTGCGGAGTCTTGGAAGACCGATGACGTTTTAATTTTATTTTTTTGTAATTCTTACTCCTTTTTCATTAATATTAGTTGTCATGATCCAGGAAAGTGAACACCTAAACAAGTAAGTTTGGTTCTAGCTAGCTTGCATTCCTGCAGACAAGATTATGTTTGCTAAAAAAACACAATCTTCCTATCAGTGTTAGAATTGGCTTTTTGATTATGTGAGGATAGAAGATTGACTTCTGATTAATATTATTTAATGGAGGGAGCTAATAGTCTGGCATTATTAGCTGTTATTCACAAAAGTCCATTTAGGAAGGTGTAAGTATTGTAAAGAAAGCTGAGCGCCGAAGAATTGATGCTTTTGAACTGTGGTGTTGGAGGAGACTCTTGAGAGTCCCTTGAACTGCAAGGAGATCCAACCAGTCCATTCTAAAGATCAGTCCTGGGTGTTCCTTGGAAGGAATGATGCTAAAGCTGAAACTCCAATACTTTGGCCACCTTATGCGAAGAGTTGACTCATTGGAAAAGACCCTAATGCTGGGAGGGATTGGGGGCAGGAAGAAAAGGGGACGACAGAGGATGAGATGGCTGGATGGCATCACCGACTCGATGGACGTGAGTTTGGGTGAACTCCGGGAGTTGGTGATGGACAGGGAGGCCTGGCGTGCTGTGATTCATGGGGTCGCAAAGAGCGACTGAACTGAACGACTGAGCGACTGAACTGAACTGAACTGAACTGAAGTATTGTTTTATACAGTTTTATTAATGAGACTGAGCCCCAAAGAAGTCAAGTAACTTGACGGAGGTAACAGAGCCAGCCCATACCAGAGACCATTGGGTTTCATTATGAGATGGTTTTAGCTGCCTGAATAGAATGTATTGTTAAAACAACAGGCTTGGACGGTACTGAGGCATAACAGATAGGTCAGGGAACAGATAAGTTCTCCACAAAGGCTCACAGCTCACTGAGGAAGATCAGTAGGAAATGGAATACAAAGTTAACACAGGTAGAAAGTAATACCAAAATCCCATTAAAAAATGAATAAAGGACAGGATAGATCATTTAGGGAAAAAAATATAATTAGCAGCCAGTGTTTAACCTCATTAACAATTAAAGAAGTGCAAATTAAAAGTACAGTACTTTTCCTCTTCTTACAAACCCTCCAGTTTTTTTGTGTTATTTTGTGTGTGTGTGTGTGAAGATAACATCTGGCAAGACCTTTCCGACAAAGGTGGTAGGAAAACAGTTTGGCATTGTAGATTATTTTCCCCACAGGTAGGAAGTAGTCAAGTACTGAAAATGTTCCACACAAAAATATTTAAGCAGGACTATTTATAGTAGTGAGGAAGTAGTGTAGCAGAGGGAATGGTTTTAACAGTGGTAGGTCCATCTGATGGCATGTGGTGCAGCTGCTAAGCAGAGCACCGAAACCCACACCAGTATTCTTGCCTGGAGAATCCCATGGACAGAGGAGTTTGGCGGGCTGTGGTCCATAGGGTTGCAGAGAGTTGACTGAAGTGACTTAGCAGGAATGTATCTACCAAGTAGGATAGTCATGAAGACTAGATAATAAGAAGACTAGATTATTGTAGGGACAAAAATGTGTATAATTAGCATTTGAAACAGTGCTCACAGTAATTAAAAACTGAGAAAAGAAACAGCAAAGATATGCTTAGAGAAAGGGAGAGAGGAACTATACTGAAATGCTAACCAAAGTTGTGTTGGAGTGGCAAGATGGTGTTGACTTGTTTTTTATTTGTTTCTCATATGTTTTGTAATTTAGTTCAGTTACATTTATAAAAGGAAAAACAACAACAGCTCAAAAGCTAATATCTAGATCATTTTGGGATTTGGTTTGAAGTTGACTGGGAGCATTGGTTCTGCTTCTTTAGATTTTCTAAATTGGAAGTACTTTTTAATGAATTGTTGGTTCACCTTCATTGTAATCACCTGTTAAATTCTTAATTCGCTTCCTCCCTCCTTACAATATTGTAATGTTTGCCAGTGGGACCTTGAGAGCATATTTAATACTCTCCCTGAATCTGATATTGGCTGTGTTTGAGAGCCACTGATCTAAATATCGTTGGGTAGGTTTTTCTTTTAAAAAATACAGAGATTGCTACCATAAGAATGTAGAGAGAAAATACTGGTTTCGTATTTTCACTGAAACTGTTAATCAGTCCGTTGTTTCCCACGAATAGAAAATAAGTGAATTCATCTGAGTCCTTGAAATTTTTCTAGTTTCAGTGTGGTCATGGGTACTTATACTTCTTCAGGCTCTAGTCATTGTTTTATTCTGAAAGTGATCTCTGGACTAATTTTTAAACTTAGGTTATTGGCTGGTTGTGAAGCAGAGATGCTGTACTTAACGTATTATTGTGTGACAAAAAAATGTCTCATGGTACTTACTGAGGTTGAAAAGCAGGTTAGCTTGGGCATACTTTTATGTTTACAGCTTGAATTAAACATTACTTAAAGGCTTTTGAACTTGAGTTTGAAGCACTTTAAGTAACTGCTCATTTTGATCTGCCAGACCTTTAAGTGATGTTCTTAGTTGTTCATTTGAAAAACACTGCCTTCCTTGTACTGTTTTAGATAGTGGATACAGCAGTGAACAATAGGAAGTCCCTGCCCTCTCAGAGTTAATCATCTAGTAGGGAGAAACAAAGACAAAATGTCAAGTACAAAAAAGTGTTTTAAGGAAAGATGATCAACCTGTGGGAGAAGGACCATTCATTGCAAGGAAAAACATGTTTAAGCCCCAAAATTTCTCCTGTTAGACAAACTGCAAGAGTAAACCAGTGTGATCTGAACAGATAGAATAAGGGGGAAAGTGGTAGAAGATGAGGTCAACAAGATAGGCTGGCCAGGACTGTGCACAGCTGCAGAGCCCATGGAAGGACTTGGATTCCCCCTGTCTATGGTGGGAATCCTTTGAAAGGTTTTGAACAGGGAGTTGATAGGAAACGTGAAAGTGTTAGTCACCCAGGAGTGTCCCATTCTTTGTGGCCCCACCAGGACTGCATAGCCCGCCAGGCTTGTCTGTCCATGGAATCAGGGGTTGCTATGATCTGGTTTAAAAACTCCTAGCAGTTGTTTGGAGATTAGACTGTGGAAGGAGTAAAAGGAGCAGGTGACAGCTGTTCCACAGGTTCTGTCTTTAGCTGTTGTCTTCCTTTCTCCCATTAGCCTATGGCGCTACATACTACCCCAGCGGTACTGTGAAACGTCTACTCAACCCAAACCGAGTTTCCAACTGGACAGTCACAAATGAGTGTCTATTTAGTACACATGCAGATGGACTGTCAACAATAAAAATATCTTAACACTTAATGAGTGCTTGCCATGTTCTGCTTACTGTTGTTCCTGAGCACCTTGTGTGAACCCAAATTTCAGAACAGTCTTTGAGGCAGGCATACTTCATATGTCCTGTCTCAGGCAGCTTTTGTCATAATAATGCTATAAAGCACCCCAGAAATTGAGGGCTTAGAAAAACAATCGTGTATTCTTCCTCTGAATATTCTTGTTATGTGGGTCAGTTGGGGATGTCTCAGGTGGGCTTGGCTCCAGGTTGTAGTTTGGTTCCATTATGTTCCATTTGTTTCTCATCCTGTCTGGACCAGTCTTGAAGGTTCTACTCAATTCTCTTGATTTTTTTGGGGGGGCATTGCTTCAAACAGATCACGGAGAAGGCAATGGCACTCCGCTCCAGTACTTTTACCTGGAAAATCCCATGGATGGAGGAGCCTGGTAGGCTGCAGTCCATGGGGTCGCACAGAGTCGGACACGACTGAGCAACTTCACTTTCACTTTTCACTTTCATGCATTGGAGAAGGAAATGGCAACCCACTCCAGTGTTCTTGCCTGGAGAATCCCAGGGACAGGGGAGCCTGGTAGGCTGCCGTCTGTGGAGTCACACAGAGTCGGACACGACTGAAGTGACTTAGCATAGTATAGCATACCATAGCAAACAGATCACACTGCCTTTAGACTCAGCTCACTTCATTCTTCACGCTGTTAACAAAGTTATCTCTCTGATATCTAGACATTATCACAGTACTCCCCTGACTCTCTTAATGACTTCTTTTTGCGTATGGGATGCATTTAAACATTTTAGCCGATATGCAAGACCTTTATGATTTGATATCTCTTCCTCTCCGTCTACTGAGTACCCCAGTCCTGCTGATGGTCTTTTTCTTATTTTAATACTTGCCTTCTAATGCCTCCTTGCCTTTGTACTTCTTTGTCTGCCTAGAAGGTTTACACACTTAATTATTACCCTTCAGATATACTTGAGGCTTTATCTCTTTATGAAACGTCGCTGCTGGCAGATTTGCGCTCTGCCTCATGTAATGTCTTGTATTGAGTTTTTTATCTGTTGCTGTAGAACAAGCCACTCCAACACTTAGTGGCTTAAACATAGTCTTATTATCTTTCACAGCTGTGTGAGAGGTTCTTCTAGCATATTCTTCAGGTCTCCCATGCAGTCAGAGTCTGATAGCTGTTGAGGCAAGGGTCATCTGGAGGTTTGATTCACATTATGGTTTGGCTGAGCCTTTCTCTCTCTCCGTGGCTCCTGCAGCTGATCTTTGCAAGGTTAGCCTGACTTCCTGGCGAGCAGCAGGCCATGGCTCCTGAAAGCACAAAAGTAGGAGCTTCTGCATCCTCAGAGTTTAGGCCCCAGGCTGGCATAGTGTTACTTGTGCCACGTTCTGTTGATTAAAGGGAATCAATCAGGACGAGCCCAGAATCATTATGGGACAGCTCTGTGTAAAGGTCTGGATCATAGAAAGCATGATTAATTGGGGCCATCTTTAGAGATTATTTATCAAATCATGCCTAATGTATAATGCTGTTATAATTATGACATTAATTTTTAATCATTTTATTACCAAACCATGAGCTTTTTGTGCACAGTGTTGTCTGTGTTTGTATTTCTGGGACCTGTCTATTATTATATAGTCCTCAGTAAATGCTTTTGAGGAAAATGAATGAATCAGTAGTGACACAGTTTCTTGTACATAATCTTACGATTTTTCTATTTTACAATGAAGTTTGTACCTTAGTCGTTTAATTTTTAAATTGGATTAAATGTAACCTAAGTTTTAAATTTTGGAAAGGCATTCATCTTCAGGAAAAAACCAGAAATAGTTTGATGACCTGTAATTATTTCTCTGTGCTCTTGTTCTTAGAGGTAGTGTATTAGGAATGTTAATTTTAAAATGCAATGTACTGTGGTAATATTATGTTTAATTTTAAGTTATAATTTGTAAATATTGGCTTACAGAGTTTTTTTTAATTGCAGCACTGTTAGTAATTAAATAAGATGTAAGAAAAACATGTATGTAAAGTATGAATCGGGGTGATTCTTGGATTTTTAAGTAGCCTTTTTTCTTACTAGAAATGAAAATGATTTCCCTATCAATAGCTAGAAACTTGTACTGAGCTGTGTAGTTGACTAACATGTATTTATTAAATCTTTGCCAGGTGCCAAAACTGAGCCTGGTGCTGTAGGAAAGATAAGTGAAAAAATATAGAAACACAGAGTTCCCTTTCTTACAGTTTATAGTCTTGTATTTATTTATAACTTGCATTGCTCCAAAAACAATTTAAAATGTCTACCAAGAAACACAGAGGTAAGAAATAAATTGTCAAGATGCTGCTAATATAAAAATACATGCTATACACACTCTACAGACTTAATGTTGATCATTTTAGCAACTATTACGAAAAGGGAAAGCTGGCCAGTCAGTTACAGTTCACAGTGTTTGTCAGATTAAAAACAGGCCAACTGCTTAAGGGATGCACAACTTTATCTGATAATAGATCAGATCAGATCAGATCAGTCACTCAGTCATGTCCGACTCTTTGCGACCCCATGAATCGAAGCACGCCAGGCCTCCCTGTCCATCACCAACTCCGGAGTTCACTCAGACTCAAGTCCATCGAGTCAGTGATGCCATCCAGCCATCTCATCCTCTGTCGTCCCCTCTCCTGCCCCCAGTCCCTCCCAGCATCAGAGTCTTTTGCAATGAGTCAACTCTTTGCATGAGATGGCCAAAGTACTGGAGTTTCAGCTTTAGCATCATTCCTTCCAAAGAAATCCCAGGGCTGATCTCCATCAGAATGGACTGGTTGGATCTCCTTGCAGTCCAAGGGACTCTCAAGAGTCTTCTCCAACACCACAGTTCAAAAGCATCAATTCTTCAGCGCTCAGCCTTCTTCACAGTCCAACTCTCACATCCATACATTACCACAGGAAAAACCATAGCCTTGACTAGACGAACCTTTGTTGGCAAAGTAATGTCTCTGCTTTTGAATGTGCTATCTAGGTTGGTCATAACTTTCCTTCCAAGGAGTAAGCGTCTTTTAATTTCATGGCTGCAGTCACCATCTGCAGTGATTTTGAAGCCCAGAAAAATAAAGTCTACACTGTTTCCACTGTTTCCCCATCTATTTCCCATGAAGTGGTGGGACCGGATGCCATGATCTTCGTTTTCTGAATGTTGAGCTTTAAGCCAACTTTTTCACTCTCCACTTTTACTTTCATCAAGAGGCTTTTGAGTTCCTCTTCACTTTCTGCCATAAGGGTAGTGTCATCTGCATATCTGAGGTTATTGATATTTCTCCCGGCAATCTTGATTCCAGCTTGTGTTTCTTCCAGTCCAGCGTTTCTCATGATGTACTCTGCATATAAGTTAAATAAACAGGGTGACAATATACAGCCTTGACGTACTCCTTTTCCTATTTGGAACCAGTCTGTTGTTCCATGTCCAGTTCTAACTGTTGCTTCCTGACCTGCATACAAATTTCTCAAGAGGCAGATCAGGTGGTCTGGTATTCCCATCTCTTTCAGCATTTTCCACAGTTTATTGTGATCCACACAGTCAAAGGCTTTGGCATAGTCAATAAAGCAGAAATAGATGTTTTTCTGGAACTCTCTTGCTTTTTCGATGATCCAGTGGATGTTGGCAATTTGATCTCTGGTTCCTCTGCCTTTTCTAAAACCAGCTTGAACATCAGGAGGTTCACGGTTCACGTGTTGCTGAAGCCTGACTTAGAGAATTTTGAGCATTACTTTACTAGCATGTGAGATGAGTGCATTTGTGCGGTAGTTTGAGCATTCTTTGGCATTGCCTTTCTTTGGGATTGGAATGAAAACTGACCTCTTCCAGTCCTGTGGCCACTGCTGAGTTTTCCAAATGTGCTGGCATATCGAGTGCAGCACTTTCACAGCATCATCTTTCAGGATTTGAAATAGCCCAACTGGAGTTCCATCACCTCCACTAGCTTTGTTCGTAGTGATGCTTTCTAAGGCCCACTTGACTTCACATTCCAGGATGTCTGGCTCTAGGTCAGTGATCACACCATCGTGATTATCTGGGTCGTGAAGATCTTTTTTGTACACTTCTGTGTATTCTTGCCATCTCTTCTTAATATCTTCTGCTTCTGTTAGGTCCATACCATTTCTGTCCTTTTTCGAGCCCATCTTTGCATGAAATGTTTCTTTGGTATCTCTGATTTTCTTGAAGAGATCCCTAGTCTTTCCCATTCTGTTGTTTTCCTCTATTTCTTTGCATTGATCGCTGAAGAAGGCTTTCATATCTCTTCTTGCTATTCTTTGGAACTCTGCATTCAGATGTTTGTATCTTTCCTTTTCTCCTTTGCTTTTCGCTTCTCTTCTTTTCACAGCTATTTGTAAGGCCTCCCCAGACAGCCATTTTGCTTTTTGCATTTCTTTTCCATGGGGATGGTCTTGATCCCTGTTCCTGTACAATGTCACAAACCTCATTCCATAGCTCATCAGGCACTCTATCTATCAGATCTAGGCCCTTAAATCTATTTCTCACTTCCACTGTATAATCATAAGGGATTTGATTTAGGTCATACCTGAATGGTCTAGTGGTTTTCCCTACTTTGTTCAATTTAAGTCTGAATTTGGCAATAAGGAGTTCATGATCTGAGCCACAGTCAGCTCCTGATCTTGTTTTTGCTGACTGTATAGAGCTTCTCCATCTTTGGCTGCAAAGAATATAATCAATCTGATTTCAGTGTTGACCATCTGGTGATGTCCATGTGTAGAGTCTTTTCTTGTGTTGTTGGAAGAGGGTGTTATGACCAGTGCATTTTCTTGGCAAAACTCTATTAGTCTTTGCCCTGCTTCATTCCGTATTCCGAGGCCAAATTTGCCTGTTACTTCAGGTGTTTCTTGACTTCCTACTTTTGCATTCCAGTCCCCTATAATGAAAAGAACATTCATCTTTTTTGGGTGTTAGTTCTAAAAGGTCTTGGAGGTCTTCATAGAACCATTCAACTTCAGGTTCTTCAGCGTTACTGGTTGGGGCATAAACTTGGATTACTGTGATATTGAATGGTTTGCCTTGGAAACGAACAGAGATCATTCTTTTGTTTTTGAGATTGCATCCAAGTACTGCATTTCAGAATCTTTTGCTGACCATGATGGCCACTCCTTTTCTTCTGAGGGATTCCTGCCTGCAGTAGTAGATATAATGGTCATCTGAGTTAAATTCACCCATTCCAGTCCATTTCAGTTTGCTGATTCCTAGAATGTCGACATTCACTCTTGCCATCTCTTGTTTGACCACTTCCAATTTGCCTTGATTCATGGACCTGACATTCCAGGTTCCTATGCAGTATTGCTCTTTACAGCATTGGACCTTGCTTCTATCACCAGTCACATCCACAGCTGGGTATTGTTTTTGCTTTGGCTCCATCCCTTCATTCTTTTTGGAGTTATTTCTCCACTGATCTCCAGTAGCATATTGAGCACCTACTGACCTGGGGAGTTTCTCTTTCAGTATCCTATCATTTTGCCTTTTCCTACTGTTCATGGGGTTCTCAAGGCAAGAATACTGAAGTGGTTTGCCATTCCCTTCTCCAGTGGACCACATTCTGTCAGATCTCTCCACCATGACCCGCCCATCTTGGGTTGCCCCACGGGCATGGCTTAGTTTCATTGAGTTAGACAAGGCTGTGGTCCTAGTGTGATTAGATTGACTAGTTTTCTGTGAGTATGGTTTCAGTGTGTCTGCCCTCTGATGCCCTCTGCAACACCTTCCGTCTTACTTGGGTTTCTCTTACCTCAGGCGTGGGGTATCTCTTCACGGCTGCTCCAGCAAAGCGCAGCCAATGCTCCTTACCTTGGACAAGGGGTATCTCCTCACCACCACCCTTCCTGACCTTCAACGTGGGATAGCTCCTCTAGGCCCTCCTGTGCCCGTGCAGCCACGGCGTGGGGTTGGTCTTCCCGGCCACCGCAATTCCTGATGCTGTCCCATCATAAAGAAGGCATTACTGAGATGAATAGTGTCCTTAACCTACATCTTTAGATATAAATATAGATGTTTCTTAAATATATTCAAGCCAAAGATATATTACCAAGGTATAGTTTCAGTTCAGTTCAGTCACTCAGTCACGTCTGACTCTTTGCGACCCCATGGACTGAAGCACACGAGGCTTCCCTGTCCATCACCAACTCCCGGAGTTTACCCAAACTCATGTCCATTGAGTCGGTGATGCCATCCAACCATCTCATCCTCTGTCGTCCCCTTCTCCTCTTGCCCTCAATCTTTCCCAGCATCAAGGTCTTTTCCAGTGAGTCAGTTCTTTGCATCAGGTGGCCAAAGTATTGGAGCTTCAGCTTCAGCATCAGTCCTTCCAATGAATAGTCAGGACTGATCTCCTTTAGGATGGACTGGTTGGATCTCCTTGCAGTTCAAGGGACTCTCAAGAGTCTTCTCCGACACCCCAGTTCAAAAGCATCAATTCTTTGGCGCTCAGCTTTCTTTATAGTCCAACTCTCACATCCATACATGACTACTAGAAAAACCATGGCTTTGACTCTACGGACCTTTGTTAGCAAAGTAATGTCTCTGCTTTTTAATATTCTCTCTAGGTTGGTCATAGCTTTTCTTCCAAGGAGCAAGCATCTTTTAATTTCATGCCTGCAGTCACCATCTGCAGTGATTTTGAAGCCCCCCAAAATAAAAGTCTCTCACTATTTCCCTATTTCCCATGAAGTGATGGGACCAGATGCCATGATTTTAGTTTTCTGAATGTTGAAGTTTAAGCCAACTTTTCCACTCTGCTCTTTCACTTTCATCAAGCTCTTTAGTTTTTTGCTTTCTTCCGTAAGGGTGGTGTCATCTGCTTATCTGAGGTTATTGATATTTCTCCCGGCATTCTTGATTCCAGCTTGTGCTTCATCCAGCCTGTCATTTTGCATGATGTATTCTGCATATAAGTGAAATAAACAGAGTGACGGTATACAGCCTTGACATACTCCTTTCCCGATTTGGAACCAGTCTGTTGTTCCATGTCCAGTTCTAACCGTTGCTTCTTGACCTACATAAAGATTTCTCAGGAGGCAAGTAAGGTGGTCTGGTATTCCCATCTCTTGAAGAATTTTCCACACTTCCTTGTGATCCACATAGTCAGAGGCTTTGGCAGAGTCAATAAAGCAAAAGTAGATGCTTTTCTGGAACTCTCTTGCTTTTTCGATGATCCAGTGGATGTTGGCAATTTGATCTCTGGTTCCTCTGCCTTTTCTAAATCCAGCTTGAACATCTGGAAGTTCAGTTCATGGTTCACGTACTGCTGAAGCCTGGCTTGGAGAATATTGAGCATTACTTTGCTAGCGTATGAGATGAGTGCAATTGTGCAGTAATGTGAGCATTCTTTGGCATTGCCTTTCTTTGGAATTGGAATGAAAACAGACCTTTTCTAGTCCTGTGGCCAGTGCTGAGTTTTCCAAATTTGGCATATTGAGTGCAGCACTTTCACAGCATCATCTTTTAGGATTTGAGGTAGCTCAACTGGAATTCCATCACCTTCTCTAGCTTTGTTCATAGTGATGGTTCCAAAGGCCCACTTGACTTTGCATTCCAGGATGTCTGCCTTTAGACGAGTGATCATACCATTGTGGTTATCTGGGTCATGAAAGGCAACTTGAATGGAGTTGTGGGCCATATGTTAGTGACTCAGTCGTGTCCGACTCTGTGCGACCCTGTGGACTGCAGCCCACCAGGCTCTTCTGTCTATTGGATTTTCCAGACAAGAATACTGAAGTGCCTTGCCATTCCCTTCTCCAGGAAATCTTCCCGACCTCCGGATCAAACCCACATCTCCTGCATTGCAAGCAGGTTCTTTACCACTGAGCCACCAGGGAAGCCCTGTGGGCCATATAGTATAGTCTGAAAACACAATTCTTTGGTTCCTGGAATGTTCTTCCTACCCTCTTTTCATGTTTTGGATCTTAAGTAGAAGTTCTTGTGGGAACCTTTTCCAGCTCTTTTTGTCAGGGACCCCAATTATAGATTGTTACAGAACCATGTACTTCAGTTTTGTGGAACTGGTTTCCTTAAGCTTGAATCTATTCAAACAATGGTAATAAAGGCCCTGCATCTCAGCTCTATAGTTTATAACTCTAGTAATTTTTGCCTGAAAACAAACTAAGACAAATATGAAGACTTCTTCCTATCTGTCCCTTAAAAACTTAATCGGTTTCTCATTTAAGAAGGGAATTGAGCATGTTGTTAGCCTTCTGTCTGTTCCAGTTAAAATGACTATATAGAGAAATACAAAAGAAATAAACCCATTACAGTGAAGACAAAAAGGGAGAGAGGTTGGAAGGCAGTGTAGAAAAGGGACAAGGCAGTTGGAAGTGTGTTGATAATGAAGTGGAGTGGCTGGAGCCCAGAATCCAGAGAAGGAAGAGCTGTGGTGGAGGTGGGGGCTGTCTTTCCTGGCTGAGCCCCAGCATGGCTCTAGGTTGAGAGCTGGTGGTGAGCAAGGTGAAATGAGAAGGTCATCCCCTCAACCAGCTCTTGTATGCTAACCATTGCTCGCCACCCCCACCCCCGCCCCTGCCCCCGCCCCCCTCCGCAATAGCTGACAGTCTCCTCTTGACAGAAACTAGACAAACCACCTGGGGAGAACGAGGCTGCTGGCTTATCTTAGGGAATTCAGGGTGATGGCATTGAAAGGGGGTGGAGGAGGTGTGGTATCTGACCTAAAGGCTGCTTTCCCACTCTCAGGTAAGGTGTCAGACGAGCCTCCCACATACACAGCTCCCCACCCACCTCTCCATCTTGGAGAAGGTTTTAGCTGGAAAGCAGTCCTGCTTACACAACAGCAAAGAAAACACACCAGCTACTGGAATGGTCACTGGAGATAATCATTAAACTTTGACGTATAAGGACAATCAGAATATGAATGAATGATAAAGACCAAGAACAGCTGGTCCTCAAGGAAATAGGTAATTCAGGGAACAGAAAGGAACTTTTAAAACTTGGAGACTGAGAACATTTTTCACATCCATAAAAATGAGACATGGTACTGTGGAGTTAAAAAAAAGTACTCAAGAGGCAAGAATGCTTAGAAATTTAACTGTATGATTGCTAGGGGAAAAATAGAAGGGCTGGAACACTTGAAATCTTGTGAAATATAGAGGAAAATAGAGATAAAAAATGAAGCAGTATAAAAAATAAATAGCTAATGTTTACTAAGTATTTGTGTGTATTTTAACTGATACTAATCCTCACCAGAGCATTATGAAGAAGATACTGTTGTACAAATCTCTTTAACAGAGAGGAGCACAGTGATAACTTATTTAAAGTCATGTAGCTAGGAAGTGATAGATTCAAACTCAAGCAATCTCTTCTTGAGTCCAGGCAAATTAAGAGGGCTCCCACCTGACTGGCCTGAGAGTCTAACACTGAAAGCAGTCAGAGCCCAGAGATGGTGTGTTATGGTAGACAGCTCTTGTGTTTCCTCAGCCTGTTAACCCATCTTTAAAATGCAGGTAGCAGCACCTCCCTTCTTTGTGAGAGGATTAAATGAATTGGCATCTGTCACATGATAGAGACTCAACAAATGCTAATTTTCCCTCCTCTTTTTATTCATCCCCCTACCCCTAACTATAAGAGACTTAAGGTTTTTTTTAATTCCGTGCACTCATCACTAAATGACATGTGTCATTAAGTGAGTATTATGAGGGTGGTACAGATGGATGGCTTGAAGGGTTTTGGAAAAATGTTTGAAAACAATGTAATCTTGAAAAACAGCAACCTTTACTTTTGCACCTGAGTTGTAAGGGAGTCACTCAGTTGTGTCCGACTCTTTGTGAGCCAGGCTCCTCTGTTCATGGGATTCTCCAGGCAAGAATACTGGAGTGGGTAGCCATACCCTTCTCCAGGGGATCTTCCCTACCCAGGGATCAAACCCGGGTCTCCTGCATTGCAGGGAGATTCTTTACCATCTGAACCACCAGGGAAGGATGGGAGTGAACAGCTTCCATTGGAAGTAGTTGTAAGGATAATGATCTTATTGGAGGGATGCCAGCATTTGGTTAAAGTGGGAAGTTGGGGGATGTAACCAGCTAGAATTTGATCTTGGGCAGTGATTCTGGCCACCAGAATAGAGAAATTGAAAAGCAAAGAAAAGGGACATGAACTAGAACCTCCTTTCCTCACTCACTCTACTGTATAGTGTTCTGAAAGATATTCATGGTTCTAAGTCTTAATACGTATTGCTAAAATAAAATACTTGTTCTCAATGCCTTATTTCTCCAGCACCCTCAGCTGCTCTGAGTGTAACTGAGAATTGGGCAGTAAGCTCAAGGGTCTCTGAGGAACGGCAGAAGAACTAAAATGAATATGCAGTAGCTTCAGTATAATTCAGCAGGAACTGCCCAGGCCTTCTCTGAGATTCTTATCCTCTATGTGTACTTCTAGGAATCTGATTTATCTAGTAACAGGTAGAATCAGCTCCTGAGGCGGTGGGTAAGGTGGTATTGGTTTGGTAGTATTTCAGGAGAAAATTGGACTTATATACCCAAAAGCACATAGCAGTATGGGGTTATTTAAGATATCATTAAACTGTTTTATTCTTCTGAACCCCTGTACTCTAGTCTTTGGTCATAATACTAATTCTGGGATAATAAGGAAAGGTTAAAAGATGCCCAGAATAAGAAGATACCATCATCAGGAAATAAATGGATGTTTTGACATTTAGAGATGTGAACTTAAGCTATCTGTAAGTTTGTTTAAGTGAACATTTTTTGATGAAGAAGAGAGAAAGCTGCTCTGGAGTGCTAAAAGGCCTTTAAAAATTTGGCTTGAAGACTTAACTTTAGTCTCTATAAATGGAGACTGCCTACCCCTCAGGATTGAGTCAGAGTAAAATGAGGTGATATATGTGCAAATAACCCTGGAAAGTCTGATGTGCTTTTCAAGTTATTTTTCACTTTGCTCATTATCTTTTCAAATATTCCTCAGAGACTTAACTCCAATGGATTGCTTGTCTAAAACCCTCCTGACTGTCTCTGCAATTTCCACTTGCTTCCCAGATTTCTGTATTCAGATGAAGTTCAAATTGGCCCAGAAACAGTTATGACGACTCTTTATACGGCTAAGAAGTATGCAGTCCCAGCCTTGGAAGCTCATTGTGTGGAATTTCTCACCAAACATCTCAGGGCAGATAATGCCTTCATGTTACTTACGCAGGTAAGTTGATGTAGCTAAGGTATGTATCTTTTAACTTTAAAAATTGTGTTTAACTGTATGTGAATGTTTAATATTTCCTGGAGAATTAGTCTGAGATCATCATTTTTAAAGCATATGAAGTCTTCTGATTTCATTGAGGGAAATATATCAGGTTCATGTGATTTTAGAATAGAAAAACAAAGAGTTAATGTATCATATAGGTGAAGAAACTGAAGAAAGTGTTAGTCACTCAGTTGTGTCCAACTCTTTGAGACCCCACAGACTGTAGCCCATCAGGCTCATCTGTCCGTGGAATTCTCCAGGCAAGGATACTGGAGTGGGTTGCCATTCCCTTCTGCAAGGGATCTTCCTGACCCAAGGATCAAACCCAGGTTTCCTGCATTGCAGGCATCGCAAGCAGGTTCTTTACCGTCTGAGCCAAGCCTTAATGTAAATAGGGTGTTTCATCTCTGTAAAGTTACATAGCTGTTTAGGGTTGGAGTTGAGAGTAGTGTCCAGTGTTGTTTCTGCTGTGATTGAGAGTAGGAGAGTATGAAGCTTTCTGGACCTTAGTGCTCTATTTTTGTTGGGTCTGAAATTAACATTGAGTATTTCAAGTCCAGAGCAGTTGTAAGATTTACTGTATTCTGTCAGCTTGGTGACCCACTTCTGGAGGGTTTAGAATTTATTTTTATTTTTGAACACCAAAAACATTTTGTATTGGGGTATAGCCAATTAACAATGTTGGGATACTTTCAGTTGAACAGCAAAGGGCTCAGCCATAGATATACATGTATCCATCCTCCCTCAGACTCCCCTCCCATCCACACTGGGACAAAACATTGAGCAGAGTTCCATGTGCTATATAATAGGTTTTTGTTGGTTATCCATTTTTAATATAGCAATGTGTACATGACTTTTCCAGAGTCCTCAACTGTACCTTCCCCCTGGCAACCATGAGTTCATTTTCTAAATCTTTCTGTGAGTCTCTTTCTGTTTTGAAAGTAAGTTCATTTGTATCATTTCTGTTTTCATTCTACATGTAAGGGATGTCATATGATATTTTGGAGAAGTTAAAATTTAAGAATATTCTTTCTTTGACACTTATGAAAATTTTCAACGAGTATACTTTAAATACAGAAAAGTGCACACATCATGATACGTGTATAGTCTGAATATTTACATACTGAACACATTTATGGAACCATTAACCAATCCTCAACATACACTATCTAGCACTTGTTAAATGCCTATAATCTGAGCTTCATACTTGAGATATAAGTAAATCGATTTTTTTTTTCTTAGATAAGGTAATGATACCCTTTTACGAATTGTTTACAAAAATCCTAAGCTAGTCTGTAACTCAGTGCCAGGTGGTGAATTGTGTCCTCAGAATTCACATGTTGAAATTTTAATCCCCAGGACCCTCAGAATGTGACCTTACTTGGAGATAGGGTCTTTACAGAGGTGAGAGAGTTAAAATGAGGGGGGTGGGGGGGATGTCTAAGTTGATAATATGTAATCCTGCTGAATATTAGTAGTGGAAATAATCACAGATATTCCTTAACTTAACCCTCTCATTTTCCACATGAAAAAACTAAAACCTGACTAGTTAACTACCTGCCCAGAGTCTCACAACAGGCTGGGTGGAGTCAGACTTGTTTCCCATTGTGCATGCATTCTGTCACATCACAAATGATGATACTTCTTTTTGTAAATCTTTGGTCATTGAGTATTTATAGTTACAGAAGAAAGAACATGCTGATGTCACCTCTTCTTGGACATAATCACAGAACTCCATGTCTGTGTGTATTGTACACCAGACACAGGTTATTCCATTTGTATATATTATCACATTTACTCCTTCTTTAAGCTGTGATGTTATTTATTATTATTATTATCCCCCTTTCAAAGATGAAATAGAAGCTTAAAGAGGTAAATGTCTAACGTAAGGTAAGATAGCAAGTGGTAAAAGGTCTCAACCTTAAACCAGTAGAGTATGGTGATGTTGATAATAACTACAAGATGTATTGAGTGACTTAGTGTGTGCCAGGTCCCATTCTAAATACTTTGTATGCATTAATTCATTTAATGTTTACAATAACTTTAGGAGTTGTAGCTATCCTCGGTGAAGATTTTCTTATCATCCCCTTTTTATATAGAAGCACAGAGAGGTGAAATAACTCAATAAAAATTATATAACTAACAAGTGATATCTGTTGTTCAGTTGCTAAGTCTCATCCGACTCTTTTGCGACCGACCCCATGGAATGAAGCCCGCCAGGCTCCTCTGTCCGTGGGATTTCCCAGGCAAAAATACTGGAGTGGGTTGCCATTTCCTTCTCCAGGGCATCTTCCTGACCGGGGAATCACTTGCATCTCCTGCATTGGCAGGTGGATTCTTTACCACTTGCATTTTTTTTTTCCTTTTCTGAACTTGTGATGAAAATCTAATGAAGAAGTTGATCATCATGATTCTTTGTTGTCTGAAGAATTTTATTGTGTGTGAAGAGGGTCACTTAACTACTTTCATTTTTTTTAATTCAGTCATAAAATTTAGAAACCAGTAGGACTTTCCTGGCTGTCCAGTGGTTAAGGCTCCGAGCTTCCACTGCAGAGGGCTTGGGTCAGATGGATCCCTGGCTGGGAAACTAGGATCCCATGTGCTACACTATGTGACCATAAAAAGAAAAATTAGAAGCCAATAAATTAAACTTTGACAATGAAAATCCACTTTCTAGTTCAGTAAGCCAAAGTCAGCTGTATACTTTTGCTCAACATGTATCTTACTTTCTTTTGCTTACCATTAAGTTTCTGGGATTCATTCCTGTTGTTATAGATCTACACACAGCAATATGGGCCTGAAAGTCTGCATTTCTAACAGACTTTCAGATGATGCTGGTGCTTCTGAACCTCATTTTGAGTAGCAAGGCTTAACATATGTCACTGAGGAAGAAAGGAACTTTTCAGTGCTTTGTTGGTCTTAGAACTCAACATTACTCCAGATTTTTCTTTGGTGGGGTCATGTGAATTAGCCCATGAATTGTCATGTGAATGTCTTGTTCCTGCCAAGTGAATCATTTGAACTGAGCATGTTCATTTACTTGAGAGGACCTATGCCAGCATCCCTCTAAAACAAAGAACCAGTGTGCTGTCCCAGCGTGGATTACATAGGGAATACACTCTGGGGCAATACAGTCATTAAAAATAGTGCCACACTCAAATTTAGAGAAAACTAGTTTTACTCCAAAGTAGCAGCAGTAGATTCCCAGGCAAATATGACATCGTATTGAAAGACTGAAAATATTGCTACTCTGAATAAAATAACTTTTACCAAAAATTATTTTTCCTAAAAGTAAAATAATCCATTTTTCTGCATAAATACTAACTCAACTATAAACACTGAGTTGGCCAGCTAGAATATCTGCCAACATTAGAATTTTACTTACTTTTAAACTTGTTTTTTTGAATTATAATGTACATCCAGGTAAAGCACATATTATAAGTTTGACTTCTGACTTCTTAAAGCTCAGCTTTGCAGAAATCATATAGCAGTTGACTCTTGACCAACATGGCCTTGAACTTAGTGGTAAAAAATTACACATGTAAATTTTACCACTAAGTGGTAAAAACTAGTAAATAGTGCATGATTTGTGGTTGATTGAATTCACGGATATGGAAGAACCTCAGATGCAAAGGTCCAACTGTAAGTTCTGTGTGGATTTTCAACTACACAGAGATCAGTGCCCCCAACCTGCAAGTTGTTCAAGGGTCAGCTGTATACTCTTTTGCTCAACATATACATTACTTCGTTATGCTTACCATTAAGTTTGTGGGATTCATTCCTATTGCTGTGTGTAGTTGTAGATCGTTCATTCTCATTGTATAATATCCTATCATGTGAATTTACTTATTTGCTTTGCTGTTTGTTAGGCCTCGTTTTTGCTTAGGTTCCCAGAACTTTAATGCTCTAAAATTTTTGTACTTTATTCTCTTCCCCCCAATCAAACAGGAAATGGTGGAAAAAATCTGTTTGTACTGGTATGCTTGACAATTGATGTTATCATTTAGTGAAAAGATCCTAAGACTGGGCTTTAAGGGCTGGCTTCTCCTGTGGCTCAGCTGGTTAAGAATCCGCCTGCAATCCAGGCGACCTGGATTCAATCCCTGGGTTGGGAAGATACCCTGGAGAAGGGAAAGGCTACCCACTCCAGTATTCTGGCCTGGAGAATTCCATGGACTGTATAGTCTATGGGTCGTAAAGAGTCAGGCACAACTGAGCGATTTTCACTTTCACTTTGGAACATAGCTGGCTAGAGTCAGTGCACCTCTCTGAGCCTCTCTTTTCTCATGTGTATAATGGGAAGATGTCTGCCTTATCTACCCTAGAGTGTTTCACTAAGGATCAAAATATGTAATATATAAGTGCATATATATACATATAAAAATAAAAATAACAGTTGTTAATGGTAATTGAATTGTTATCTTTTGGACATTTGTGCTTTTCGCTTTTATTTCGATTTTGAAATGAAAGTTTTAAGCATATTATAATTGTTTTTTAAGTATGAGTTTTTATATAATTGGCAGTTATAACTGTTTACAGTATTACCGTTGAATATGGACAGTCTGAAGTTAGAATAACTGTGAAAATAACTATCTTTTTATATGTTTAGGCTCGTTTATTTGATGAACCTCAGCTTGCTAGTCTTTGTCTAGACACAATAGACAAAAACACAATGGATGCAATAAGTGCAGAAGGGTTTACTGATATTGACATAGGTAAGTTCACTGTGAATTAAAATGTTAACCTTTTAAGTACAGTAATGCGTTACTAGTGAGCCTTGTTGGCAGAGGAGCTGTTTTTAAATCAGTGGTTTTTCCAAGTGATTTTTAAGTTAGCCTCTTTAAGAGTTTTGCTTTCTTTATTTTTCTGAAATAGTCCTAAAAGTCTTAACTACCTCATTGCCTTTTAAAAGATATCAGATCAAACAAATTTTCATGCTCACCATATGCATAGCATTATATCAGGGCCCTATAAGAAATACAAAGATGGGTAAGATTTTTATTTTTTTTTCTTTAGGAAACTCATCTATTTGGAGAATCAGGGAAGAAATATGTGAAAATTAAGATTAAGACATTACATAGAAAAGATGACATATGGCAAAATGTCTTTTTTCCTTTTCGGAACTAGATACATAGAAAATAATTACTATGCAAATCCAAAATGTGAAGAGAGCTCCTCATAATGGGATGTTAGGAGAATCTTGGCACAGGAAGTTCTGACATGGGCCTTAGGGAATGGATAGTATTTGGGTAATGAAGAGGGGAGGGCATTAGAGGCAGGTAGAACCACATGAAGTAAGCGTGTGTAGAGGATGGGCAGTGCAGGGCAAGTGAAATCCAGGGTGTGGGGGCCATGTAGTCACAGGCCCAGGAGTTTGAATTTTGTCATGTAGGGTAGCAGAAAGAGCGGATCCAGCCTATAACTCTAAATATCATCATCATCTAATGAGCTCAAAATATCTTTTATCTTATACTGGGCTCCAAATTTGTGTAGCCAACTATTTACTTTACATCTTCATTTGGAGCTTTTATAGGCATTTCCAATAGCACAGCTAAAAGAAAGCCATTGATTGTCCCATACTCCCTGTTGTCTTTTCTGTTCCTTTCCAGTGTTGTTGTTGTTGTTGTTGTTTTAACTCTTCCTTAATGGCACCACCATGCATAACTAAAAACCTAGAAGTTATTTTTAACTACTCTCTTTCATACCCCACATGCAGTTTATCAGCACATGTTCTCTGCTCTCCAGTCAAAATGTATGCTGAGGAAATTCCTGGTGATCCAGTGGCTAGGAGTTGGTGCTTTCAATGCTGGGCCCCGGTTCAGTCCCTGGTCGGAGAACTAAAATATGACAAGCTGTATGGTGCAGCCCACATCCCACCCCCTAAAAAATAGTATCCTGAGTTCTGACTATGTCTTACTTTGTCTGTTGCTCCTACCTGGTCTAAGTCACTGTTCTCATTCACCTGGATAAGCTCTGTGCTCTCCTGTTGTCTCCCTGCTGCCACTCACTCTTTTTTTTACTTTATTTTTATTTTTTATTGGAGTATAATGCTTTACAATGTTGTATTGGTTTCTACCATATGACATTGTGAATTAGCTATCAGTGTGTGTGTGTACCCTCCCTCTTGTGCCTCCCTCCCACCCCTTTAGGTCATCACAGAGCACCTAGCTGTGCTCCCTGTGCGATACAGCATCTTCCCACTGGCTATCTGTTTGCATACGATGAGGTGTATGTTTCAGTGCTACTCTTTCAACCCGTCCCACCCTCTCCTTCCCCTATTGTGTCCACAATTCCCACAGACACATCTGTGTCTATTCCTGCCCTGCAGATAGGTTCATCAATACCATTTTTCTAGAGTCCATATATATGCATTAATGTATGAATATTTATTTTTCTCTTTCTTGCATTTCACTCTGTATAACAGTCTCTAGGTTCATCCACCTCAGATCAACTGACTCAAGTTTCTTCCTTTTTATGGCTGAGCAATATTCCATTGTATATGTGTACTGCAACTTCTTTATCCATTCATCTGTTGGTGGACATCTATGTTGCATCCGTGTCCTGGCTATTATAAATAGTGCTGCAGTGAACATTGAGGTACAGGAGTATTTCTGAATTACAGTTTTCTTATGGTATATGCCCAGTAGTGGGATTGCTGGGTCAAGTTGTTTCGTCGCTCAGTTGTGTCCAACTGTGACCCCATGAACTGCAGCACACTAGGCTTCCTGTCCTTCTCTGTCTCTTGGAGTTTGCTCAGACTCATGTCCATTGAGTCAGTGATGCCATCCAACCATCTCGTCCTCTGTCACCCCCTTTTCCTCCTGCCCTCAGTCTCTCCCAGCATCAGGGTCTTTTCCAGTGAGTTGGCTCTTCACATCAAGTGGCCAAAGTATTGGAGCTTCAGCATCAGTTCTTCCAGGGTTGAATATGCAGGGTTGATTTTCTTTAGGATTGACTGGTTTGATCTCCTTGCTATTCAAGGGACTACAGAGTCTTCTCCAGCTGGGTCATATGGTAGTTTTATTCCTAGTTTTTAAAGGAATCTCCATACTGTTCTCCATAGTGGCTGTATCAATTTACATTCCCACCAACAATGCAAGAGTGTTCCCTTTTCTCCACACCCTCTCCAGCATTTATTGTTTGTCGATTTTTTGATGATGGTCATTCTGACTGGTATGAGATGATACCTTTTTGTGGTTTTGATTTGCATTTGTCTAATAGCGAGCAATGTTGAGCATCTTTTTGTGTGTGTGTTGGCCATCTGTATGTCTTCTTTGGAGAAATGTCTGTTGAAGTCTTCTGCCCATTTTTTGATTGGGTTGTTTGTGTTTCTGATATTGAGCTGCAAGAGCTGCTTAAATTTTGGGGACTAATCCTCTGTCTGTTGCTTCATTTGCAGTTATTTTCTCCCAACCTGAGGGTTGTCTTCTCATCTTGTCCACTCACTCCTGCTTTCATCCTGTCCATTCTCTACACAGCAGCAAATTATATCACCTCGGCTTCCAGTGTCTTCCCACTGCAATTAGAGTAAGATTCAAATCGCTTACAAAACTTACAAGATCCTGCATGATTAGGCCTTTTATTAGGGTAGGCCACGCTTGGGCATGGTGTTCATAACAGATATACCCCAAAATGCAAGCTCAACACATTTGCACAGATAAACCCCCCAAATGCATACTGTTTCCAACACAAAGAAATTGATTTCACACTCACACAGCAGTCCGAGGCAGTATCCCTGGCCGGTGATTAGCTTTCTGCTACTTCCTGTGGCTGAGTTATTATCTGTACCTTGCTGACAGATGGGAAAACACCCATGTTTTATGAGCTTTGGCCTTGAAATGGCACCCTCGTTTTGGCTCTTACTTCACTGGACAGAATTCAGTCACCAGACCTCTCCTCACTTCAGGGGAGGTGAGGAGATGCACATGATTCACATCCCAGGAAGAAGAGAAAACAGAAGTTTTGTAAAGAGCTGGCAGTCATTACTTACCCTCTCTCTCTCTCACCTGTCCCCTGCCATTCTTTTCCTCATTCGCTGTGTTCCATATACACTGGCCACAGTTATTTTGATTTTTTGAGCCTTTGTATTTGTTATTCCTTTTGATTGGAATCCTTTTCCCCACTCTAAATCTTTGTATTATTGTTGTTCAGTCACTCAGTCGTGTCTTACTCTGCAACCCCATGGACTGCAGCATGCTGGGCCTCCCTGTCCTTCACCATTTCCCAAAGTTTGCTCAGACTCATGTCCACTGAGTAAGTGATGCCATCCAACCATCTCATCCTCTGTTGCCCCCTTCTCCTCATGCCCACAATTTTTCCCAGCTTTAGGGTCTTTTCCAATGAGTTGGCTCTTTGCATCAGATGACCAAAGTATTGGAGCTTCTTTGTATGGCTACCTCTTTCTGATCATTCAGATCTTAGGTTAAAGGAGACCTGAGATGCGCCATCTCACACCTACTTAAAGTAGATACCACATTCCCCTAAACAATCCCTGTTCCATTATTCAGATTTATTTTTCTCTTAATATGTATCACTCTCTGAATATCTTGTCTGGGTCTTTGTTTATGTATATGTTGATTGTCGACCTTCCCCTTCTAGATTGTAAACTTCTTAAACTCTAAACTCCTTTGTCTTGTTTACCACTATACCTTCAACACTGAAAGCAGTAGAACACAATACGTGTTCAGTTAATATTTGTTAGACTGATTGGCTGTGTCTAGAATGTTGCCTTTCCTTCCCATCTTGGCTGGTTCTTACTCAGTCTTCATGTCTTGGCTCAGATTATAACTCTGCAGAGACTCCTTTCTTAAAAGCTGCAACCCTCCCCCTTCCATGAAATTTAATATATTCCTGTTTACAGTAACATCTCTGTCTTGGTTTGCCTGTCTATTGCGTATTATCGTGGGAAGGATTTATACTCTTCCTGCATTATCCTGAAGGGCAGGCACTACATTAGGTTCCTCCCCAGCACCTGCACATTGTGTGCTCTTGAGTTTTTGTTGAGTTACTGGATGTTTGAGAGCCCTGAACACTCCACCTGTTGGCAAGGAAGCATGACTCAGTCCCTGTTTCTTTCCTTTGAAGGGGCATCAGGTGCTCCACTTCAGTCCACTCATGTGAAATAATGCTGCTGGCATCAGGGTGACTCACTCCAAGAAGCTGTTTTGTAAATAGCTTCTACATTAGTCGTGCCATTGGGTCCTGGAAGTCTTGAAGTAGCTCCTTGCACAGGATGAAAACCCCATAAATATTTGTTGATTGAATTTGACTCGGCAGTGGTTTATATTAAACCCAGTATTGTATTATGTATATAAATATAATCTTATGTGCTTTCATGATCTTTATTAGGCTCTCAGCTGTCATTTCTTATTATAACACATCCATCAATAGAAGACCTGTGTGTTCTCACCTCATAGTCTAGTTTGTCTGAAGTGTACTTGTTAAGACTTGGGAATGAAAGAGCAGTCTAGGAGCTGAGAGGAAGCAAGCCCTGGCTTCAGGAGCTTTTTTTCAATAGCTGTTTTACATTCTGGGGGTGCTTTTTCTCCTCTGGCGTTTGAATATGTGCTCTAGAGGGATATGCTTACCTTTTTACAAGTAGTGAGATACTGTTTCTCTTGCAGCATTCTGTCAAAGGAAAAAGATAATATATCCTTTGAAAGAACAGAATCAATTTACATTATGCCAGGGGCAGTATAATGTGCCTTTTTATTTTTTTAAGTCTTTAAGTTTCTGTGTTTATCTTTTCTGCAGTTACTAGCATACAAGGTAGCATACAATGTAAGTTGGAAGTTGTCTATTTTTCTATTGAATGATTAAATATTATGGTAATGATGTTTTCCTAATTCTACAACTATTGAGGTATACTGATTTACATTCATTTTCTGGGTTTTCCTGGGGCCTTAGTTTATACACATCTACTCAGCTGTTAGAGAAGAAAAAAGCTTGAGTTTATGAAAATCAAAGGGTTATGTTTAACCTTTTCATTTTTAACATACTCTTGAGCCCCTTCTGTGTTCTAGGGACTGTGACGTCTTCGCTGGAATGATACCTGTGTTTGTTATTAAATCTATATTTGGTTCTGGTATGAATGTGTAGGCCACTGCAGAATAAAATTTTGTTTTTAACAAATTTTTCTGAGGTGTGTGTTTCTGGGCAATTTAACTGTATTTTAATGTTTTCATTGATTTCTACAATATAGCATCCTCATTTTTATTTAAACTTAAAATACAATTGTTAGATATTTTGTAATAGTGCCTACTGTATTGAGGGTCTTTAGAAAATCTTGAACAATCTCTTTTTTTTTTTTTTTAAAGAAACAAAGCTTTCATTTTGGCCATTTGAGAAAGATACCTAAAAAATGTTTTACTTTGCTTGTCCTTATTAAACAATACATATTGACTATAATTTAAGATTCTTCTGGTTATTAGTAGTCATTATTATCAGTATCAGTTATTGTAAACTGAAGCCGTCAGGTCTCTGAAGTTCTTTTAACATCTCTCTCTCTTTGTGTAGAAGACTCCACACCGTCCTTTTCAAGTACTTCTGTCTACTTTTCAGAGTTTTCCTCTCTTCTTGTCCCTGTTAGATTGCAGCATGTCATCTCGTGTTAATGAGTTACCCTCTAAAGCCCTTTTCTCTGAACTTACTGCTTCTGGTCTACTGTAGCTTAAAAATAACTCAGCCTATTTTAATTTTGCCCATGATAAGAGGAAAGGATTCTGAGTGAGGGCCTGAGTTACGGTCATGACATTTATACTCAGATGTCAAATAGGACTTCAGACTTAGTACGTCCAAAATTAAACTTCAGCTTCTCCCCACTTCCTCTCCCCACCCTACTTCTGCATAGTTGCTCTCATCTCAGTTGGTGCCACTGTCAGCCCGCCATTGCTTACCATCAACCTGAAAGTTACCCTGGACTTAGGCTTCCTGTCACCCCTTTATCCAATCTGTTAGGAAGTCTCCTGTCTCCTTTCAGAATATACCGTGAATCCTATCATTTTTCACCACTTCTGTCTGGTCCAAGCCACCATCACCTCTCACCTGGAACCCCACAAGAAGCTCCCTACTGATAGTGTTTCCACTTTTGCCTCTGTTACCATCTCTTCTCATCACAGCTTCCAGAGTGGTCCTTGTAGAGCATAAAATGTCACAGCCCAATACCCTCCAGAGAGGTTCCTTTTTCACTCAAAAGCCAAATGATCTGCAGGATGCCTTATGAATGCATCCTGCTTCCCCCGTGTTCTAGCTTCCTCACCTCCTACTTTCCCCTCTTGCTCACTCCCCACCACACTGGCCTCCTGGTTCTTCCTCCGACACGCCAGGCACGCCCTCATAAGAGACCCTTCACACTGGCTGGTCCTGGAGTGCTGCTTCTCTTGAGATGTCTATCTGGCCTACCAACCCTGACCCAAAGCCTCCTTCAGATCTTAGCTCACATGAGGCCAATCCAAACCATCCTGTTTTAAGCTCCATTTCTGATTATTCCACTTACCCTGCTATTTTTTCCTACATTTCTTATTTGACACATTATAACTTACTTATGTGTATTTAATGTTTCTCCCATTAGAATGTAAGCTCCATGAAGGAAAGAATTTTTAAACCTTTTTGTTTAATGATGTATCCTTGGTGTCTAAAATAGTACCTGACACATTGTGAGTGGTTAATCAGAAATATTTGCTGAATGAATGAATTAACTGTAATCTGTAGACTCTATGAATTTGTTCATTACTGATTGGGAGCCTTTTACTCTGACTTATTATTCTTATCCTGGATATTTAAGTATGCTTGTAAATGGCATGAAATATATGAGGAGATACTGTATCTACATACATAGATATGATAATAAGTTCAATATTAACTTTCTGGTAATTTTTTAAAGAATTCTTTGCAGTTCCTTTAATTCTTTAATATTTTTAAATGTAGAATCTATAGCTTTAAATAACCTATTTTTTATTGAGAGTTGAAATTTTAATATAAGCATATTTGTCAGTATTTTGTTAAATAGCAAAATATTCCTAATTTGACTTATTTTTGTAAATTACTTGTAGACACACTCTGTGCAGTTCTAGAAAGAGACACTCTAAGTATTAGAGAATGTCGACTTTTTGGAGCTGTTGTACGATGGGCAGAAGCAGAATGTCAAAGACAACAATTGCCTATGACCTTTGGAAACAAGCAGAAAGTTCTGGGGAAAGCACTGGCCTTGATCCGCTTCCCATTGATGACCATTGAGGAGTTTGCGGCAGGTAAGGCTGTAACTTGTCCAAAATCTACTTGAAACTATTGCAATGGGCAGTCAGTCTCCCTCTGCGAGAGAGAAAAAGAAGCTATTCATGTATATACATTTGTGTGTGTAATGTCCTCCAGTTCTCCTGATAGCCCTTGAAGATATATTGTAGGTTATATATCTTTTAAAAATATTATGAATACATAGAAGTTATACGGTATCTTATAGGTTTAAGAATGGAACCTGGGAGGGGTTAAGCACCTTACCCAGAGTTACAGTGACAGATCTTTCTGACCCTTAGGGTTGATGCTTCTTAGTTCTATGACCAGTTCTTATTTCCCATATCAACACTGGGTATATTCTGCTTCTAAGTCATGGCCAGATTGATTTAAAAGAAAAAAATCTCATAATTGTTTACAGTTATACTTCTTTATGTTTATTGGCCATTTGCATTTTTTTCTTAACATTCATGACTTTTATTCTGTTGAGGTATTCAAATTTTTCTTATTATGTTCCAGTATTCTCCCAAGTTGTTGTTGCTGGTTGGAATCATTTTTTTCTTTCTGTAAATTGTTTATAACATCTACCTAGTAAAGTGGATAAATACTGTGAACACACCTATGTAACCACACATACCACTTTATAGTACATTATCATATCCCTCCAGTCTCCTTCATGCATGTCTCTCCTAGTCTTTCATCTCCCTCCCAAAGGTGACTACTTTCTGGCTTCTATAAATGAGTTTTGTCTGTTTTTAAACTTATTATAAAGGAAGCCATGCATTCAGCATGTATTCTTTTGTGTGTGGCTTCTTTCTCTTGACATTATGTCTGTTAGATTCATCTACGTGGCTGTGTGTGGCACAACCACACACTTTTTCATTGCTGCATAGTCTGTATGGATGAACCATGATTTATTTATCCACTTTACTGTTGGACGTTTGTGTTGTTTCTATATGGGACCATTGAGAACATTCTTATACCTGTGGCTTGGTGTCTATATGTGAACATTTCTATGAGTGGGAGCAGTATAATTGCAAAGTTGCAGAGTGTACATATGTTAGCATTGGTAGATCCTACCAAACAGTGGCCCAAAGTAGTTGTAACAGTTCACAGCCAAATACCAAACTTAGTCAAGTGTTCATTCCAGTTGCCTCATATCCTCTCCATTCAGTTCAGTCACTCAGTCGTGTCCAACTCTTTGCGACCCCATGAATCGCAGCACGCCAGGCCTCCCTGTCTATCACCAACTCCCAGAGTTCACCCAAACTCATGTGCATCGAGTCGGTGATGCCATCCAGCCGTCTCATCCTCTGTTGTCCCCTTGTCCTCCTGCCCCCAATCCCTCCCAGCATCAGGGTGTTTTCCAATGAGTCAACTCTTCCCATGAGGTGGCCAAAGTATTGGAGTTTCAGCCTCAGTATCAGTCCTTCCAGTGAACACCAAGGACTGATCTTCTTTAGGATGGACTAGTTGGATCTCCTTGCAGTCCAAGGACTCTCAAGAGCCTTCTCCAGCACCACAGTTGAAAAGCATCAGTTCTTTGGCACTCAGCTTTCTTCACAGTCCAATTCTCACATCCATACATGACCACTGGAAAGACCATAGCCTTGACTAGATGGACCTTTGTTGGCAAAGTAATATCTCTGCTTTTTAATATGCTATCTAGGTTGGTGATAACTTTCCTTTCAAGGAGTAAGCGTCTTTTAATTTCATGGCTGCAGTCACCATCTGCAGTGATTTTGGAGCCCAGAAAATTAAAGTCTGACACTGTTTCCCCATCTATTTGCCATGAAGTGATGGGACCGGATGCCATGATCTTAGTTTTCTGAATGTTGAGCTTTAAGCCAACTTTTTCACTCTCCTCTTTCACTTTCATCAACAGGCTTTTGAGTTCCCCTTCAATTTCTGCCATAAGGGTGGTGTCATCTGCATATCTGAGGTTATTGATATTTCTCCCGGCAGTCTTGATTCCAGCTCGTGCTTCTTCCAACCCAGCGTTTCTCATGATGTACTCTGCATATAAGTTAAATAAGCAGGGTGACAATATACAGCCTTGACATACTCCTTTTCCTATCTAGAACCAGTCTGTTGTTCCCTGTCCAGTTCTAACTGTTGCTTCCTGACCTGCATATAGGTTTCTCAAGAGGCAAGTCAGGTGGTCTGGTATGCCTATCTCTTAAAGAATTTTCCACAGTTTCTTGTGATCCACACAGTCAAAGGCTTTGGCATAGTCAATAAAGCAGAAATAGATGTTCTTCTGGAACTCTCTTGCTTTTTCGACGATCCAGCGGATGTTGGCAATTTGATCTCTGGTTCCTCTGCCTTTTCTAAAACCAGCTTGAACATCTGGAAGTTCACGGTTCACGTATTGCTGAAGCCTGGCTTGGAAAATTTTGAGCATTACTTTACCAGCGTGTGAGATGAGTGCAATTGTGTGGTAGTTTGAGCATTCTTTGGCATTGCCTTTCTTTGGGATTAGAATGAAAACTGACCTTTTCCAGTCCTGTGGCCACTGCTCAGTTTTCCAAATTTGCTGGCATGTTGAGTGCAGCACTTTCACAGCATCATCTTTCAGGATTTGAAATAGCTCAACTGGAATTCCATTACCTCCACTGGCTTTGTTCAGTGTATATAATCTGACAGAAGACTTGTATCCAGAATATGTTAGACACATATATAATGTGTGTATATACAGTTAATATCCCCCAGTCTGTGAATTGTCTTTTCATTATCTTAATGCTGTCTTTTTATAAATAGAAGATCTTAATTTTAATGAATTAATTTATCAATCTTTTTGTTTAAGGTGAAGGCTTTTTTTGTCTTCCTTAAGAAATTTTACCTGCCTCAAGGTGATAAAAGATATTCTCTTAAGTTTTCGTCTAGGAAGTTTATTGTTTTTCATTTAACTTTTCAGTCTGTAATCCAATTGGGTTTTTGTTTTTTGTGGTTTTTTCCCCCACACACGTGTGTGGTGTGAGGTTAGGGGTCAAGATTCATTTTTTCCCCATGCGACTATGTATTAAAAACTACCCTTGCCTCCATGCCCAGCAGTGCTAAAGTGACTCTTTGCAACCCCATGGACTTTAAGCCCTCCAGGTTCCTCTGTCCATGGAATTTTCCAGGCAAGAATACTGGAGTGGGTTGCCATTTCCTCCTCCAGGGGATCTTCATGACCCAGGGATTGAACCTACGACTCCCACATTGCAGGCTGCTGCTTTGCTGTCTGAGCCAGCGACAATGATAGTGAGAGTGAAACTTGCTCAGTGTCGGACTCTTTGTGACCCCATGGACTAATTCTCCAGGCCAGAATACTGGACTGGGCAGCCTTTCCCTTCTTCAGGGGGTCTTCCCAAACCAGAGATCGAACCCAGGTCTCCTGCATTGCAGGTGGATTCTTTATCAGCTGAACCACAAGGGAAGCCCAAGAATACTGGAGTGGGTAGCCTATCCCTTCTCCAGCGGATATTCCCTACCCAGGAATCAATCCGGGGTCTCCTGCCTTGCAGGCGGATTCTTTAGCAACTGAGCTACAGCAGTGCTAACTTTTGTAAATCAACTCACTATATATGAATGAATCTATTTCTGTAATATTTATTTGACTCTGCTGTTGTATTATTTATACTTGAACCAATCTGTGGAGTTTTCATTTCTGTAGTTTTAAAGTGAATTTTGAAATCTGATAGTGAAAATCCTCTAGCTTTGTTCTTCTGTATTATCTTGGCTATTCTTGGTCTTAAGTATTTTCATATAAACAATTTAAGCAGCTTTTTAGTTTCCACCCCAAAAAAAAGTCATGGGTTTCTGATTGGAATTGCATAGAATCCATTGATTGGTGTGGGAATAATTGATATTTTTATGATACTCTATTTTCTAATCCATAAACTTTGATTTAAGTCTTTAAACATTTCTCTTAGTAGTATTAATATTTGAGTTTTCTGGTAGCCGTCTTGCATATTTTTTGGTAGGTTTATTCTGTACATATTTGGCTTGCTAAATGTTATTACAGTGATTGTTTTTTTAATTTTCATGTCCTAATTAATTGTTTGCCAGTAGAAGTGCAGTTGGTTTTCCTGTATTGACTTTGTATCTAGTGACCTTGCTAAAATCACAAATTCTAATAATTCATTTGTAGTTCATTGTGCATAGTCTACATGTACAGTTAGGTGATCTGCAAACAATGATAATTCTGTTCTTTCCTTCTAATCCTTAAGACATTTCTTTTTCTTGCCTTACTGTATGACTTAGAAGCTTGAGCGTGCTAAGAGGTATGGATAAGTGGATATCTTGTATTATTTCATCTTAGGCAGAAAGTTTTCAGTATTTCCCAACAGAGGAATTTATGCTTGCTGTAAATTTTTTGTAGATAGCTTTTATTGGATTAAGAAAGTTTCCTTCTATTACTACTCTGCTAAGAGTTTTATTGTGAATTTTATCAAATGTTTCTCCTCTGTTGAGATAGTGATGCAGTTTTCCCCTTTAATTTTCTTAATATGAATTGTTTGATTTTCCAAGTTAAACCTTTGGATTCCTTACATAAACCAGACTTGGTTGTCATGCATTATTCTTTTTATATATTACTAGATCCTCTTTACCAAATTTAAAAAATATTTTAAGGACTGCTTCATGAGTGAAATTAGTCTATAATTTTCCTTTCTTGTAATGAAATTATCAGATTTTTGATTATCAAGTTTATGCTGGACTCATACAAAACTAAGGAATATTTCTTTTTTCAGTATTCAAGAGTTTATATAAAATTGGTGCTATTTTTCCTTAAATGTTTAGGGCAACTCATCAGTGAAGCTATCTGGATCTAGTGTTTTCTTTGTGGAAGTATTTTAATTAGAGATACAATTTCTTGAGTAGAGTAAGACTTTTCAGGTTTCCTCTTTTTGTAACAGTTTCATCTAGACCTTTAATTTATTAATGTGAATTTCATAATATCCTTTTATTATCTCTGTGAAATCTAAATTATGTCCCCTATTTCATTTCTGATAGTGATTTATTGTGCCTTTAATCAGCCTTGCCTAGGAGTTTATCCATTTTGTTAGTTTTTTCCAAGAACTGAGTTCTGGCTTTATTAATTTCTTTATATATGTTTTCCATTTCACTGATTTCTGCTTTTTTCTTTATTATTTCCTGTAATTTTAATTTGCTGGGGATTATTTACTTAGTCATTATGACTTTTTGAGATATACCCAAAACAGTGGCTTTCAACTTTATTCTTTTCATGTCTAGTTTTCTGTCTAAACATCCATTTTTCCCCCAGAAATTTTGATATGTTGTATTTTCATTGCCATTCAATACAAATTATTTTCATGGTAATTTTTTTTTGATCCAAGGGCTATAAATACATAGCTTAATTTTCAAATATTTGGGCATTTTTCTTCCCAACATTAAGACAGAAATTTCTCTTTAACTGTTTATCTCTTAGCAGCTCCTTTCTGCTTGGTTTCTTGGTGTCATGGTTTTCTCTTTCTTGTGCATAGCTTAGGAATTGACCAATACTTCAAGGAGAAGTCATGCACAAGATGTTGATCTTGTTTGTCTATTAAGTATTCTCCTCCAGATCATTGTCTGGCTGCCTTGGTGGCTTTTTGTCTCTTCAGTTGAGTGAGGACTACAGTTTCTAGATTGCCCGTTTCTGTGTGACCTTAAAGCTCTGTGAAGCAGATCAGCAAGTATTCCAAGGGGAAAGTGATGACAAATATAGGGCTTAATCTCAGTACACTTTGCTTCTGAAACACTGTCTCAGTTGTTCACTGTTAATGTGAAATAACTGTTTTATGTACTGTTTCATCTATGGTTCTCCAGGCAAGAATACCGGAGTGGGTAGCCATTCCCCTCTCCAGGGGATCTTCCCGACCCAGGGATCGAACCTGGGTCTCCTGCATTGCAGTCGGATTCTTTACCATCTGAGCCACCAGGGAAGCCCATAGTTGTTCTCAAACGTAGGCTGTTCCATCCCACAGACTTCTTAATATTTTTGTGTAGTCAAATAACATTTCTTCTTTTGCTGTTGTGCATGCTGTTTTCTGTTGTGCATATTATTCTGTATTATATTTTTCAAAAATGTTTTGGGGAGAATTCCCTTTGTATTCTCTTTTTTGCTACTGTGTGTGTTTAACACTTTTTTTTCCTTCTAGAGATTAGGAAATAATAAATTTGCATTTAATTTTTTCCCTTTCAATTTTCTTAATTCTCCATTTCATAATAAAACAGTATTTATTGGCCTTTCTATTTCAGATATGAATGTTAGTATGGTGTTTCATCCTTCCACCTTTTGACTACTTTAGGTAGATTGTACACCCACACAACATGCTGCAAAAATACAACTCTCTTAGACTTAACTATAGGTTGTATTGGTTTTAGTGCTCATCCCGAGTGTATTCCTGATTACTTTCTTTAGACAGGTATGTGGTATGTATCTGAAAGTGTTTTTCATGATCTGAAGACTTCTTTTTTCAACTAAGGAAATTTTATTATACAGGCATTCCTTGGAGATAGTGTGGGTTAGATTCCAGACCACCGCAATAAATGGAATATCACAGTAGAGTGAGTCACACAAATTGTTTGGTTTCCCAGTGCATATAAAAGTTATATTTACACTATATTGTTGTCTATTAAGTGTGCAGTAGTATTATGTCTTAAAAAACAAAGTGCATAACTACATTTAAAAAGACTGTTGCTAAAGAACACTAGAGCCTTTAGCAAGTCATAATTTTTTTGCTGGTGGAGGATCTTGCCTTGATGTTAGTGGATGCTTACTAATCAGGGTGGTGGTTGCTGAAGATCAAGGTGGCCTTGGCAATTTCTTGAAATAAGACAACAGTGAAATCTGCCACATTGATTCCTTTTACAAATTGTTTCCTTTCACAAGTGATTTCTCTGTGGTAGGCAATGCTGTTGAATAGCATTTTACCCACAGTAGAACTTCTTTCAAAATTGGAGACAACCCTCTCACACTCTGCCATTGCTTTATCAACCACGTTTATGTAATACTGTAAATCCTTTGTTGTCGTGACAACAGTCCTCACAGCATATTCACCAGGAGGACATTCCGTCTCAAGAAACCTCTTTTCTCATCTGTAGAAGCAGCTCCTTATGTGTTCAAGTTTTACCATGAAAGTGTAGCAGTTTAGTCACATTTTCAGGCTCCACTTCTAATTCTAGTTGTCTTCCTGTTTGTACCACATCTGCGGTTACTTTCTCCACTGAAGTCTTTGAACCTCTCAATGTTACGCATGAGGGGTGCAATTTACTTCCTCTAAACTTTGTTTGGCTTTGATATTTTGACCTCTTCCCATGAATCATAAATGTTCTTAGTGGCATTTAAAATGGTGACTCCTTTCCAGATTTTCAGTTTACTTTGCCCAGATGCATCAGAGGAATCTGTAGCTTTACAAAATGTACTTCTTAAATAATAAGGCTTGAAACTCTACACTCTTTGATCCAGATTTAGCATAATTCTTAAGGACCCTAGGATTTTCAGATTGGTGAATGAGCCTTGAGTTCAGCTGAATGTCACCAGCTGTATTAATCCCTAGCAAGAGAGTCAACCTGTCCTTTGAAGGCAGGCATTGACTTCTCCTCTCTAGCTGTCAAAGTCCTAGATGACATCTTCTTCCGATGGAAGGCTGTTTGTCTACATTGAAAATCTGTTGTTTTGTGTAGTCACCTTCATTAATTATCTTAATTAGATCTTCTAAATAAGTCATTTCATCTTCTATATCAGCTACTTCACCTTGCCCTTCTATGTCAGGGGGCAACTTCTTTCCTTACACCTCCTGAACTAACCTCTGCTGGCTTCAGATGTTTCTTCTGCAGCCTCCTCACTCTTCTCAGCCTTCACAGACTTGAGGAGAGTTAGGCCTTGCTCTGGATTAGACTCTGGCTTAAGGGACTGTTGTGCCTGGTTTGATCTGTCCAAACCACTCAAACTTCCTCCACATCAGCTTTAAGGCTATATCGCTTTCTTATTATTTATGTGTTCAGTGGAGAAGCACCTAATTTTCTTCAGGAATTTTTCCTTTGCATCCATAGCCTGGCTAATGTTTGGTGCCAGAGATCTAGCTTTTGACATGCCTTCCTCATTCAGCTTAATCATTTCTAGCTTTTGATTTAAAGGAGACATGTGTGACTGTTGCTTTTTTTTGAAACACAGGAGGACACTGTAGGGTTGTTAATTGGCCTTATTTCATTATTGTTGTATCTCAGGAGGAGATGGGAATGGCTGATCAATGGAGCAGTCAGAACACACACATTTATCCATCAAGTTCACAGTCTTATTATGGGTGTGGTTCAAAACTATTACAGTAGTAACATCAAAGGTAACTGATCACAGATCATCATAACAAATACAATGGAAAAGTTTGAACTGTTGTAAGAATTACCAAAATGTGACACAGAGGCACAAAGTGAACAAACGCTGTTGGAAAAATGACGGCAATAGACTTGTTTGGTGCCACAAACCTTTAATTTGTGGGAAAAAATAAAAATATATCTGCGAAACATAATAAAGCGAGATGTACCAGTACCTTGAATTACTGCATCATCCTATTTTTGTTAGTTCTTAGGAATGCTAGTTACTATATGTTGAACTCTGCTTTTTATCATCCATTTTAATAACGTTTAACATTTTAATTCTTTTGTCTTACCTCTTGTTATTCTCAGAAAGTTACATGAGTTTTCACCTCCATCTCTCTTCTGATCTTATGCAGTTCCAGTTCTATTGTTTTTTTCCCCCTCTAAAATGCATGTTTTAAGTTTGTAATTGTATTTTTTCTTCTTTACAGTCTCTATTCAGACTATTCTCTATCCAGAGATTCCAAATGAACCATAGGGCACACACATATTTTGTGTGTGATATTTTAAAATATTTTATTAAAAATTAGGGTGTTTTCTGTTAAAATATGATTTATAGCTTCCTAAACCAAATTTCACTGCAGATGGTGATTGCAGCCATGAAATTAAAAGACGCTTACTCCTTGGAAGGAAAGTTATGACCAACCTAGATAGCATATTCAAAAGCAGAGACATTACTTTGCCAACAAAGGTCTGTCTGGTCAAAGCTATGGTCTTTCCAGCAGTCATGTATGGATGTGAGAGTTGGACTGTGAAGAAAGCTGAGTGCCGAAGAATTGATGCTTTTGAACTGTGGTGTTGGAGAAGACTCTTGAGCATCCCTTGGACTGCAAGGAGATCCAGCCAGTCCATTCTAAAGGAGATCAGTCCTGGGTGTTCATTGGAAGGACTGATGCTGAAGCTGAAACTCCAATACTTTGGCCGTCTCATGTGAAGAGTTAATTCATTGGAAAAGACCCTGATGCTGGGAGGGATTGAGGGCAGGAGGAGAAGGGGACGACAGAAGATGAGACGGCTGGATCGCATCACCGACTCGATGCACATGAGATTGGGTAAACTCCGAGAATTGGTGATGGACAGGGAGGCCTGGCGTGCTGCGGTTCATGGGGTCACAAAGAGTCGGATGCAACTGAACTGAACTGAACTGAAACCAAATTTCTAGTGTATTGCAATCTCTTATTTAAATTGTTTTTCCAGCCTTGGAAGAGATCTCCTGGCATCTTTTATGAGGAATAGCATTTATTCCTGGGTAAATTTAAGCAGTTTGGAGTTTTCTCAGAAGCAGTGAGTGAGAGAAGTATAGCATGTGAGATGCTGCTTTCCCAACTCTTCAAGTCTTAACTCCTGCCCTCTGCTAATTTCAAAATCTCACAGTGAAAGAGCACTGTGCCATCTATTTCCACCTGTATATATTCCATTGTTCAATTATAGCCTCAGACAGGTGAGGAATGGAAAGGTCAGAATAAGTCTTGTCTACCACTGTAAGCATTTCTTCACTTTTCCTTTCTGATAAACAGAATCCTCAGAGAGGGTGAATGGATAGCAAAGTCCAGAGATCTTTCTCTGAGCTCAAGGTTTCACCTAAGCTTTGATTTATCAGTGATTTGCACACTTATATATTAGGTTAACCTCAGATGAATTTAGTAAAAGTTTTAAATATATGCTAAAATTACATATTATAATATGTAATTACAAAATTACATATTGAGTAAGTTCCTGGAGTTGGTGATGGACAGGGAAGCTTGGCGTGCTGCAGTCCATGGGGTCTCAAAGAGTTGGGCACAACTGAGCAACAGAACTGAACTGAACATATGCTAAGATTTTTTTACCTCATTTTTGCTTTACATCTTTCCCATTTGAATTCACCTTATTATGTGGACTATTACACAGTTAGGAATTGTAGTGAAGTTAGTTTTACTGAGGTTTATGCTTTTATTTCTACAGGTCCTGCTCAGTCTGGAATTCTGTCAGATCGGGAGGTGGTCAATCTCTTTCTTCATTTCACTGTCAATCCTAAACCCCGTGTTGAATACATTGATCGACCGAGATGCTGCCTCAGAGGAAAGGAGTGCTGCATCAATAGGTTCCAGCAAGTAGAGAGCCGGTGGGGCTACAGTGGCACGAGTGACCGGATCAGGTATCTGCCACATTGGAGTCTCAGGAGTGGGCAGAACAGGGGTTAGCCTTTGACTCTCTGTTCATATCCTGGGAGATGATTTACTACATTTTATTTTATACTTTGTTTAATACATGTCTAACTTGATACAGCAACAAGGGAGGCTTACTGGTCTCCTTACTGAATTATGAGCGAGGGAACCTTTCAGGAAACAGGTAAAGTAAGGAAGGATTGAATGGGGCTATGAGTTTTGTAAGGATTGTCACTGGTGGGGAGCTGAAGTCTAGACCTTAATTGACCAAACACTGTTTTAACAGTCTTAGGGCTACAGTTTAATACATTGAACATTAACTCAGTTTAATGTAAGTTTTTTCTTTGCATAGGTGTTACATGGAAAATACCTCAGTATACATTTATAACAATTTTGAATGGGAAAAAATTTTTTAATCTTAAAAGATGTATGCATATAACCCTTTTGGAATTTATATTTGCCCTACCGTGTTTCTTAGGCTAAATGTGAAAATAGGATATGTATCTGTTTTCATAAAACCTACCTTTTGGATTTTTCACTTATTGAATGTTAATAGCACTTTGGTGTAAAACTAGAAACTAACAGCAAGTTTGTTTAAAACTAGAACTCCCAAGGGGGAGAGGACTCCTATAATTATTGGGTTAAAATAGAAATAAAAATGCATTTGTGGCCTATTTAGTAGTAATTCACACAGTGAGAATACTATATATGAAAACTTAGGGGATGAGGCCAAAGCATCACAGAGAGAATTAGCAATAATTAACTACTTTTACTAAATAGAGTAGAAATAAATGATTTAACCATTTCACCCATGAAGCTAGAAAATGAACAGCAAAAAACCATATGAAAAAAGAAAAGAAATAGATAAAAATAGAAATTAATGAATTAAAAATAGTAGAATTGCTAAATCCATAAGCTGGTTCCTGAAAAAGACCAATAAAGTAAATCTCTAGCAAAGGTAATAAACTACATCTACAAATAATGGAATATAATCATATACTGAGGACGTTTTTATTTTAATTCTGGGTTTACTCTGTGCTAATAAATTGAACATCTTCATGGAATGGATCATTTTATAGGCAAATATAAATAATCAAAATTGACTGAAGAAGAAAGCCTGACTAGACCAGTTACCATGGAAGAAATTAAAAGTTATCAAAGAACTGTCCCTTCACAAGGTGGTTTTGACAGGTGAGTTTGATCAGACCTTCAGGGAACAAATTGTTTCCTTGAACATTCAAAGAAGAAAATACTTCTTGGTTAATTATTGAAGGAAGCCTAACCCTTATACAGGAATCTAACAAGCTCACTGATATAGAAAAGACATCCTACCAAAAATAGCTTATTGAGTCTGGCAGTACCTCACAAGGATAATACTATAAAAGCAAGTAGGTGTAAATCAGAAATAGGTGTACATCAACTATACTCCAATTTAAAAAAAGATAAATCAGAGTTGGAAAAATACATCCAGTGGAGATAAATATGCAAGATCCAAGTTCTGACATCTTAAGTTTGGTTCTGAAGCTGTAAAGTTACAGAAATTGAAGTGTTTATAACATGAAAGGCACACATATTGCTCAGGAGAAGTGTGGCCATTTCAGATACAGAGACTTAAGTTCCTCCTGTGGTTTCTTAAAAAGAGGACACTGAGTGATGCATTGAACATCTTTTAAAGCAGCATCCATCCAACAGTGAGTTTTGTAGGACTATTCCTAATAAAGTCCATCAATGGAAAAGGAGTGCAAAGAAACGATAAAAGGGAAAGTTTGTTTGAAGTTTGAAAGAATGGCTCAATACTAGTGTTACTTTAACTCACCATGGTAGCAGATCAAAGAAAAATAAACAATGTATTTGGAGAGATGTCAAAAACTTTTGATAAAATTTCACCCTCAATCCAGGTATAACTATTAATAGGCTAGGTCTAGAGGAATACTTATTTTAATACAATAGACTATTGAACCCTCAAGATAGGGGTGCCTGGTAACCTTGCTGATTTCAGCAGTATTCTTTTAACACTGATTGATGTAGGCATAAAGGATAAAGAAACATAGTAATTAGCACAGCGCTGTAAATCAAGTATACTTCAATATAAATAAATATTGGAAAGGAAGAGTCTTTTTCATTTTTTGCAGATAACATCTATGTTAGTAGTTCTGCAGTCCATCAGATCTAGGTCTCCCTCTTTTATAATAAATATTTTGTATTCCCCCCTTTAGTAACCTGAAGTGAAATTTATAATGTGTTTCTTTTTCTCTTTTAAGAGTAACTTTTTCTTGTATAATTATTTAGTTTTAGCTTTTTCTCTAGTCGCATTGAGCAGGAGCTATTCTCTAGTTGCAGTGCCTGGGCTTATTGCAGTGGCTTCTCTTGTTGCAGAGCACAGGCTTAGTAGTTGTGGTGCACGGCCTTAGTTGCTCTGCACATGTGAAATCTTTCTGGATCAGGGATTGAACGTGTGTCACCTGCGGATTCTTTATCACTGAGCCACCAGGGAAGCCTGTGTTTCTTTCTTTTTAAGTGGTATAATGGCTTAGTTGTAATGTAAAGGAAAATAAATGTAACTGATAGTAAAATAAAATGCATACCTCAACATGTAGGCACTTGGGCAGCAACAAAAGACAAGAAGCAATCAGACATAGTACCTGTGCACACCAGCACGCCGAGACAGCTGCAGGTGCAGAGAACAGGGTGTGGAGTGCTGCTGCCAATTTTGTCGTTTTCTTTAAAGGTTTTCAAGCAAAGCACATTACAGTCCATCCTATTTTTCCATATTTGAGAACTCATCTACTCACTAGAATTTATTTGTGACCCCCAAATCAACACCAGTAGCGCGTTCTCAGTCATTCCCAGGAAACATCTGAATCATTCTTAGAATTTAAGATTATACTCCACATAAGTCGGGTGTGTGTGTTGTTGTTTAGTCGCGAAGTCATGTCTGACTCTTTTGTGACCCCATAGACCGTGGCCCTCCATGCTTCTTTGTCCATGGGATTTCCCAGACAAGAATACTGGAGTGGGTTGCCATTTCCTTCTCCAGAGGGTGTTCTCAACCAGGGATTGAACCCTCATTTCCTGCATTGGCAGGAGCCTCCAGGGAAGCCTCGGGTGTGCATACATATTCCCCCAAGAGCAGTACAGTGGTTTAGTATTTGCTGATTCTGTGTTTGTGAAAACTATAAAATATAACTACCATAAACAATGAGAATTGACCAAAATTCTACTTCCTTGATTTGAATTGTAATCACCTCTTGTAAAAGTCAGTGAATATTAAAATTGCCGTAAAAATCTTTGCTCTATAAATAAGTCTTGATTAGGTTCAAGGCTCATAGTTAAAAACAGGTGTTTTATCTGCATGAATTCTGACCGGACACTTGAACTGATAGGGGTTCTTTGTTTTGGGAGCCTGTCCCAAGCACTGCAGCAAACCTGGTGCCCCTGGCTGCCTGCTAGTGGTGCTTCGTAGTCCTCATGGAAACAGCATACCTCGTAGGGGTAGGAAGCCTTTTGAGAACAAGTATTTAACCCAGACAGCTTCAGGATCAGTAAAAATCTGTTAGAACCAATAAAAAAGAATAGTGGTCAGTTACAAAATGTATTTACAAAAGCCAGTGATGTTCTCATGTCATTAAAATTCCATTACAGGGATGGATGGTGCTGGTGGTTAGCAGCAGTCTGAATGTGCTTAATACCACTGAACTAGAGACTTTAAAATACTTAAGATTGTACATTTTGTTATATATTTTGTCACAGTAAAAATTTTTAGGGAATTCCTGGCAGTCCAGTGGTTAGAACTTAGCACTTTCACTGCAGAGGCCCAAGTTCAGTCCTCGGTCAGGGAAACTGAGATCCTGCCAGCCACACAGCACAGCCAAAAAAAAAAAAATTTAATGTTTGAATTTTCATTTATAATAGTAAAAACAGACCCACCTGCAATAGTAACAAAGTAGCAGAATTAAATCCTATAGGAAATGTACAGTGTGGTATACCACCTAAAGAACTGGAGAACTTTGACTGAATTCAGACAGTATCTTTCCAAACTAACCTCTGTGTTATGCAGTTCCTTATAGAGGTCGCATGTTTTTGGTAGGGAGGGGTGGGTTGGCAAAACTATTCCAAAATTAATCTGCAAAAATAAATATTTCTTTTAAGAGAGTGGTATTAATATGAAAAATATTGTAAAGCTATAATAAGGTAGTATATATAAAGAGTTCAGAAACCAATCTAATGTAAATGAACATTCAGAATGTGAGGCAAGAATTAACCACTGGGAAAATAAAGTTCAGTCTTTACTGATGCCATCTTCCAGCATTTGCATAAATTAAAATTTTAACATTAAAAAAATGAAACTGAGAAAGTGTTGGAACAGAATGTTTATTATAAGGATGAGATAGGCCTTTCTAAACTTGGCATAGGTCATAACTGGACTACAAATAAGTCAAATGTTTACATCCAAAACCATAAAATTGAAAGATAAATGACAAATGAAACTTTCTGAAATGGATATTACTGACAAAGCATGAGCTTTCAAATCCACATGAAAAAGACACTCAGCCGAGAAATAGGGGAAAGAACATGGGTGGGATTTTCATTAAAAGAGAAAATCCAGTAGACAGTATGCATATAAGCAAATGTGCTGACTCATTAATGGTGGTGGTGGTGGTTTAGTCACTAAGTCGTGTCCAACTGTTGGGACACCATGGACTGTGGCCTACCAGGTTCCTCTGTCCATGGGATTCTCTAGGCAAGAGTACTAGAGTGGTTAGCCATTTCCTTCTCCAGGGGATCTTCCTGATCCAGGAACCAAACCCAAGGCTCCTGCATTGCAGACAGATTCTCTGCTGACTGAGCTAAGAGGGAAGCCCAAACTCATTCATAATCAAATATAAATAGAATTTGTCAGTCATCAGTTTCTCAACAGTAAAAAGATGATACTTGTAGTTGAGAGTGAGATAGCAGTGATTTTCATTCCTTCTTGGGTGTGAAGTTTTATAATCTGCCCAGAGAGCAGTTTGATAAAGTTCATCTAATACCTTAAGACTATACCTTTTTTTTCCCCCAGAAAATCTCCTTACAGGAATTTATTCTAGGAAATAGTCAAGGCATTGTGATATGAGTTAGCTATAAGGTTGTTCATTGTGGCATTGTTATATAACAACAAATATTGCAAACAACCTAGATTATCTAACATATAGGAATTAAATATAATGAATCGGTAATCTTTCGCCTTTTTATATGAAGTTATAAAAATATATACTGGCATGGTTTTTTAAATAGCGCATGTATATTCACAGAAAAAAGTCTATTTTTCTGTTCTTTAAAAATAGAAGTAAAAGTCTGAAAGGGAAATGCACCAAATTAAAAATGAAGTTATCTCTAGATAGTATATTTAGAGATGCTTTAAATTTTTCCTCTTATTTGTTTAGCTACATTTTCTAACTTTTTAAAATAGTATATTGCTTTTCTATAATAAAAACTACATTATAAATTTTTTAAATTTTAAGGAGAGTCTCATACTGGGAGTTTTAGCATGATGTTTAAGAGCATGACCTTTTGATTCATGCAGCCCTGGGGTTGTGTCCCAGCTCAGGTATGCAGTTTTAATCCAGGCAGATTGATTTCTCTAAACCTCAGTTTCTTCAACTATAAAAACTGAGGATGATAAAAATAATACTGTTACTTAGTATATAGAACTATTATGACTAAAGGAAATATTTCATATAAAGAACTGGGCTCAGTGCCTAACACAGGAAATGCTCATAAAGTGGTAATGGTGTGGTAGTAGTAATAGTAAAATTAAACTTGTGACTTCAATTCTTGAAACATGAAATGTTGAGGATAACTCCTTTATGTTATAGATTCTTTATTATTATACAGTTATTTGTGCCATTTGTGCTTGATGCTAGTTTTCATACGTTTATAAATGGAGTAAGGTGAGTCTGTTTCTTAACTATAGTAACCAGACTGGACCTGCTCGTTGTTCTAGTGTGGAATCCCATTCTGATCCACTGGTGTAACTCAGGTCCTATGCCCAAGTCCTCCACCACCTATTCTGTTACAGCAGCCTGCTTCCTTCACAGTTCTTAACACAGTTTATAATTAATGATTAACTCTTTGTTTACTTATCTATAATCAGTGTCCTCGACATAAGTGCAGTAGGGCCAGAGACTGTCTTGTTGACCATTATTTCCACAGGGCCAGGCGCAGTGCCTCCATCTAATAGGCCCTCAGTAGACCAACCTAGGTAGCATATTCAAAAGCAGAGACGTTACTTTGCCAACAAAGGTTCGTCTAGTCAAGGCTATGGTTTTTCCAGTGGTCATGTATGGATGTGAGAGTTGGACTGTGAAGAAAGCTGAGCGCCAAAGAATTGATGCTTTTGAACTGTGGTGTTGGAGAAGACTCTTGAGAGTCCCTTGGACTGCAAGGAGATCCAACCAGTCCATTCTAAAGGAGATCAGTCCTGGGTGTTCATTGGAAGGACTGATGCTAAAGCTGAAACTCCAATACTTTGGCCACCTCATGTGAAGAGTTGACTCATTGGAAAAGACTCTGATGCTGGGAGGGATTGGGGGCAGGAGGAGAAGGGGATGACAGAGGATGAGATGGCTGGATGGCATCACCGACTCGATGGACGTGAGTTTGAGTGAACTCCGGGAGTTGGTGATGGACAGGGAGGCCTGGCATGCTGCGATACATGGGGTCACAAAGAGTTGGACACGACTGAGCGACTGAATTGAACTGAACTGAAGTAGTCATCCAGCCGAGGAATTGTCAGTTTGGGATGCTGCTGGTTGACACATCTGTGTTCAGGAAGGAGATGTACAGGCAGATGTGGACTAAAATGATGACAAAAGAAGTGGGCATGTAGGCTGAAATGCTTGACTCAAAGGTGTACAGTACAGGCAACAGATTCTAGTTAAGTTCCTGTTAAGTTACTCTAGCTAGAGGTTTTGGGTAAGCAGAAGACATTTCTCAGGATGTTTAATTTTTAATAGTTTTCTTTATTATGAGCAAAGTTAGATGTGCTGAGTAACACTTAAAAAATGTATAAGCCTTTAGAACATGAATGCTTATTGAATTTTGTATGTTATTTGATATTTGGCCTCATTCCCTTAGGTTCACAGTTAACAGAAGAATCTCTATAGTTGGATTTGGTTTATATGGCTCTATTCATGGTCCCACGGATTATCAAGTGAATATACAGGTACACTTTTTTCACCCACTCTATACCATCTGAAATATATAACAAGTGTAATTTTGCAGTAAGGTACTGTTTTGATGAAATCCAAGTTTCATCAAAGGCATCAGAAAGCCTACTAGTAGCATTTTAAGCCTAGAGGGTTCCTTTTTACAATTGATCTAAAGTGTGTGGTTTCAGAAAATTGGGATCCTGGGGCTCTTAACAGAAGCATTCACTATAAGGAGCTCTCCTTTGTCCGGGAAGCCCTTCTGTTAGCCCTTCCTAGCTGCACTGGCTATCTGCAAACCCCCACCTGCTTTCTTCCTGATACTTGAATTCTAGAGCTTGAAACTGCCTAATTCCCTATAACTCCTGGTGACATCTCCGATCTCTGATGGTCTGTCTGTGCCCTGCCCCATTCTTAGGTCTGCTCCACCTCAGTTTTTTCCGATAAGGCATGATCATTTACCCTTGAAGAAAGTGAAGCTCTTCTCTCCTTCCCTCCCAGTCCACCAGTGTTCTCCACACTTTCCATTGCATGCCCTAGTTAGTAAAATTACTTTTGAAACACATCTACATTGTACTTTTATCTACTATACACATACACCTATGCAGTACTATACTAATTTTATACATAAATAAACACACAAAGGAAAAAAGGAAGTAAACAATATTTCAGACTTCCATAAACAGAAAATACTGCCCTCTAAAATGTTATTAATATTCTATTTTTAATAGTGAAAACGTGAGTGAACTTTGTGATCAAAATGCATCATTAGTCTTTAGGACCACACGACAATTCAAAGACCTTGTCTGATGACACCCAAAAAAGATACTTCACTTCTTCACAAACACTCACAAAGTAGCCCAGTCATGTCCAACTCTTTGTGAGCCTATGGACTATACAGTCCATGGAATTCTCCAGGCCAGGATACTGGAATGGGTAGCCTTTCTGTTCTCCAGGGGATCTTCCCAACCCAGGGATCAAACCCAGGTCTCCCGCATTGCAGGCAGATTCTTTACCAGCTGGGCCACAGGGGAAGCCCAAGAATACTGGAGTGCGTAGCTTATCCCTTCTCCAGCGGATCTTCCCCGCCCAGGAATCAATCTGGGGTCTTCTGCATTGCAGGCGGATTCTTTACCAACTCAGCTATCAGGGAAGCCCCCTCACAAAGATACCTCATTCCAAATGGAAGAATTGCTTTATTGGCTGGGCTAATGAAATCATGCTCATTTTAAAATCCTGTCCACTAAAATCTAGTGAAATTCAGCTATAAATTTATATTGTTCATATTAATTCGTTGCTCTTATAAATCAGAAAGTTACAGTTTTAATATTTTTAACAAATAGGTTCAAAAGCCACTGAAATTTGTTTATCTGAGAGATTTTAAAGGTTAGAAAATAAAAAAATCACAGAACTCTGAGGGGTATAAAGATTTTCATGATCACTCCTGGTTTTACTGTATATATTGTTGCTGCTAACTGCTAAGTCTCTTCAGTCGTGTCCGACTCTGCAACCCCATAGACGGCAGCCCACCAGGCTCCCCCATCCCTGGGAGTCTCCAGGCAAGAACAGTGGAGTGGGTTGCCATTTCCTTCTCCAATGCATGAAAGTGAAAAGTGAAAGTGAAGTCGCTTGGTCGAGTCCGACTCTTAGCAACCCCATGGACTGCAGCCCACCAGGCTCCTCCATCCATGGGATTTTCCAGGCAAGAGTACTGGAGTGGGGTGCCATTGCCTTCTCCTATATATTGTTGAGATCCTATCTAATAGGATCCGTAAACCCACTTAGGCAGGCTGTGTAATCTGCAGGCCTGGAAGAGCGAGGGCCTGACGATCATTCTCTATGGCTGAAGAGCCCTCTCTTCCTTCAGTGCCCGTCACATGTTACATGAAACTCCAGAGCCCTTGACAAACTGAGGGAGGGCATCAGGGTTATAGGTGTACTTAGCTGATAAAATAGAAAATGAATAGAAATAGGACTTCTCTTTATGTTCTTCCACTGAGTGACTGGTCTTATGCACCCTCTAGATACATTACCAGATAGATCTCCCTGGGTTTGAATTTCAACTCTGCTATCTCCACCGTGTGACTGTGGGCAGATTGTGTGACCCCTGTAAGCCTCAGTTTCCTTGTTTACTTTGATAGGCATGCTATGCTATGCCAAGTCGCTTCAGTCATGTCCGACTCTGTGCGACCCCATAGACGGCAGCCCACCAGGCTTCCCCGTCCCTGGGATTCTCCAGGCAAGAACACTGGAGTGGGTTGCCATTTCCTTCTCCAATGCATGAAAGTGAAAAGTGAAAGTGCAGTCGCTCAGTCGTGTCTGACCCTCAGCGACCCCATGGACTGCAGCCCTCCAGGCTCCTCCATCCATGGGATTTGGAATTCCAGGCAAGAGTACTGGAGTGGGGTGCCATTGATAGGCATAGTACCTCCATTATAATGTTCTGAGGACCAGTTGAGACGATGCCTGTAAAGTGTTTGAAACAGAGTCTGTTGCTATCATTGTTGCTCTAGTTTTATAATTTGATTCTCACAATAGCCTTAGGAGGAAGGCAAACAAATTTTTTCCCAAATTAAAAGGTAAAACTGAGTGGCTTGCTGTAGGTTGCATTGCCACAGCCAAATTTTGTGTCTCAGCTACTTTATTCCCGGGTGCCAGCATGTCTTTTGTTTCTTTTAAATTTTTTACTGAGCTGTGATACAGTGTGGTCCCTCCGTATCCTTGAGCGGTTGGTTCCAGGACCCCACATGGTTACAAGAACCCATAGATACTGAAGCCCCTTATATAAAATGATGTCATACAGTAAGCCCTTCACGTCCACAGGGGCCAATTGTATATACAGAAAAGTACACATAGTTATAAGTGTGTGACTTCCTTTCCATTTACTGTGGACTTGCTTGTGTAACCAGTGGCCTGATGAAGGAACAGTGCAATACAGCACCCCAGACATCCTGCGTGATCTTTTCTGGTCTCTCCCCGCAAGGTAGCCACTGTCCCAATCTTCCACTGCATGTACTGGTTCAGCCTGTGTTGCTATTACTCTCTTTATCTGAAATATGCAAAAAGATGGTTTTGTGAGCCTTGGCTTCCACACATACTGTCTTTACATGAAGACTTTTCTCTTATAACCTGGACCTCTGGCTTGAGCTTTTAAAACTCTTCTGTGGAGCCTCACCACTTCCTGATAAAATCAGTGTTTCCTGTCCTCCTCCACTTCATCTCAAGCACAACTCTCCTACTGCAGGTGCTGTTCTGAATTGTCCCTGTTTACTTGTCTTCTCATGACTAGAAGCTCCTTGAGGGTGTCTCAGTGCCTGGCACAGGTTATGGGACAGACAGAATTATCATATTTTAAATATCCACATAGGATATTACAGGAATTTCCCATCAACAAGACAGAGGCTTCTGCTGCTGCTGCTGCTGCTAAGTTGCTTCAGTCGTGTCCAACTCTGTGTGACCCCATAGACAGCAGCCCACCAGGCTCCGCCGTCCCTGGGATTCTGTAGGCAAGAACACTGGATTGGGTTGCCATTTCCTTCTCCAATGCATGAAAGTGAAAAGTGAAAGTGAAGTCGCTCAGTCATGCCCAACTCTTAGCGACCCCATGGACTGCAGCCCACTAGGCTTCTCCATCCATGGGATTTTCCAGGCAAGAGTACTGGAGTAGGGTGCCATTGCCTTCTCCAAAGACAGAGGCTAGCAAAGAGTAAAGGCTCATTTCCCTCAGGTTTCTAAAATCCACACGTTCTTTAACACCAGTTCCCAAGCCATGTGTCCTTTATAGAAGCTCCTCTTCTACAGCCAAGGCCGGTGAATGCGTTTTCTGACAGCGTGTTTCAAGCCATCTTTGGTGGTTAGAGATGGCAGAGAAAAATGACAACAGAAAGTAGAAGCCTGCTGTGCTGTTCCTAAGGGCTTCATATTCTTTTCTAGGAAACTTTATTTCAGTTGATGTAACTTAAATTTAACTTTTCTTTTAAAAATTACAGATCATAGAATATGAAAAAAAACAAACACTGGGACAGAATGATACTGGATTCAGTTGTGACGGAACTGCTAACACATTCAGGGTCATGTTCAAAGAACCCATAGAGATCCTGCCCAACTTGTGCTACATGGCATGCGCAACACTCAAAGTAAGAGTCTTCCCGAGTGTTCTACCTGGTGAGCTGCAGGGCCTGGGGTTTCCTCCTGCATGTTGCAGAGCACGTGTTTCAATAGCAGCTGAGAATCACTCACAATAAATCCTTGGCGGAAGCAGGGAAGGCAGGAAGCTGGGAGCTAAATTGTACCACGGCTTTGAGAAAAGCAGTGCCTCTCAGCACAGCTCTGCTCGGGAGAGCTGTTAGTTCTCCACAAGAATCTAGTAGCCCTTTGTTTGATCAGGAGATTGCAAGTTTAATAGAAGATAAAACAGTTTTGTTTTTTTTTTAAAACCATTTCACTGTTCTCTAATACCCGAGCTCTACGTTCAGTATTTTTAGTCATTAATTAGCTTGTAGCAGAAACTACATTTTTCAGTAAATGACTTGGCATAAATTGTTATACAAGAGCTATAAAGAAATAAAGTAGATCGTTAATCTAATTGAAATGCCATGTCCAGTTGAGTGCTTATTAAATGAAAATGACTAATGAACCGTTTGCTCTCATTTAGGGTCCAGATTCCCACTATGGTACAAAAGGACTGAAGAAGGTGGTGCACGAAACACCTACTGCTAGCAAGACTGTCTTTTTCTTTTTTAGTTCTCCTGGCAATAATAATGGCACTTCAATAGAAGATGGGCAAATACCAGAAATAATATTTTATACATAATTCAGCTTTATAACATCCAGCTGAACAGTACCTAATTCAGCATTATCATACACCCCGGCTAAGCAGTACCATGCAGTCTAGTCTCAACGGCATAAAGAACTGGTCACAAAAAAAGAGTTGGCGTGTTATGAATATTTATAACTGTAAGATAAGAGACATTTTGGTTTCTTAGGTAAATAAATGTTGACTTAAATCTCTGCATGATTTAATGGGTGATTTCCATTTTCTTGTAACCTTAAGGGAAAAAAGAATGGGTTTAATTGTTTTTAAAAAAACAGCTATTTCAGCTTTATCTTGTATAATTTCTTAGATCAGCTGACTCATGATATTTCAACAGTTTTATAATTGAAAGATTCTTGTTTTATGTAGCTTGTTTGTGTTTTTTGTTTGTTTCTGTTTGAACTATTTTGAAGGTTACATAAGATGAAGTAGGTCAGTATTTCCACAGAATTCCTACTAACTCAAGTTAATTTTCAGAAAATGAAGAAAGCTGACTTCATCCTTGGAGTTTTTAAATATCTGGTTGTTAGCATTTGGCATATTGCTAGAAATAGGCTTAACAAATGCCTCAGAAAATTTTGAGTGCATTTATAGGAAAAATATTTCATAATAATCTAGTAATATATTACATAGTACAATTTTAAACGATAAATTGAATTTGTACAAATTCACAGTAATCTGTTATGAACAGAGGATCTAAAGGTGTACTTTAAGACTGGATTCTTTATCACGTAATCTTTATCACTTAAAGTTTATAGTATATATAAACTATACCCATCTCTCTGAATGAGGCATGCTGTTGAGAATTCCCAAAATTGAAGTGATGATGGTGATGGTGGTGGTGCCTGGCTAAACAGACATCATCAATTCAACATTTGGTGATAATCTCATAAAGGAAGAAATGGAATGAAATACTAACATCTCTAACGACTGCTTTGATATCCAACAGAATCACACCTGCTGGAAAATATACTTTCTGAACACCTACACAGTTCTATCCAAGAAATAAGATTTAATATTTACGACCTCACTGTCACAGGTGCAGCTGCCTTAGGAGGGAATGGAAAGTATATTGGCAGGATGATATTTATACACTTTTATAAAGCAAAATTTTTATATAAATAACTTTCTTTTTCTTTCCCTTGAAAATGATTATCTCATTTAAAATGTATGTATAATTAAGCTCTATCAAATAGTTGTGGAAGATGTGCAGAAATCACAATTCTCTTTAGTATCAACTTAAAAAGAATTTTTTCTAAATGGTAATTAGGATAAAAAAATTTCCATCTAAAGTAGTATTTCACTGGATATTTTCATGAAGATAGGGAGGTGTGTTGGTGGCAGAGGTCTCTTTAAATGGCTAGAGGAAAAGGGAAATTTTTCCCTCTCTGGTAATATGATCTTAAGACTGTAAACCTCAGTTAACTGGAATAACTCTGAAATGTGTGGTCTGGTAAACTGAAGATTAACCAGCAAACACTCTTTAGTTTTGCTGGAAAGTACGACTGCAGAAAATACTTCTGCCTTAAAAAATACAGTATGCCAGAGGTAAGTTAATGTTTTTTGACGCTTGAAGTATTTCAGTTGCTTCAGATGTGTTACACTGAACGATTGTAACTGAAAGTAGTCATAGAAGGGACAAGAAATGGAACAGTTTACTGATATGGGACATCCCCTGGAATTATAAATAAATAAATATTATCCTTTTATTTTTTGTTACTTGTCTTTTTTTTCTAAAAGTGTTTGCTGCTCAGTTGTGTCTGAGTCTTTGTGACCCCATGGACTGTGGCCCACCAGGCTCCTCTGTCCAAGAGATTCTACAGGCAAGAATACTGGAATGGGTTGCCAAAGACACTGTTTTGAATAAAAGTTCTAGTTAATTGAGGTTTAACATTATTTTTGTTGATGTGTGTGTATGTGTGCTCAGTTGCTCAGTCAGTATCTGACTCCTTGCAGACCCATAGACTGTAGCCCACCAGGCTCCTGTGTCCACGGGATTCTCCAGGCAAGAATACTGCAGTGGCTTGTCCACTCATCCTCCCCGCCCCAGCCTGGTCAGCTCATTGCAGAACAGGCCAAATTTGAGAATTCCTTGGCCTTGATAATAGGTTGGAGTGAGGGGACAGAGCACAAAGGCTATAGACATTTAAATTTTTTTAAACGCTGGTGCCAAAGAATTTCTGCCCAAAGGGAAAAAAGAACAGGAGAGAGTCAACCAAGCTTTCAGAATAAACAAATTGGATTTAACAAGAGAAACTTTTTTTTTCCCCAGCATGTCTGTGGACTGCCATCTCTTATTTGATGGCCATTTGGAGATCATTTCAAGTCCATTCCATAATTGTTTTCTTGCTAAGCTTCCTTTGTGCAGAAAAATGATAATACAGTTAGGATGCTTTCACAAGTCCCCAGGGAAATTAATTTGTTTATGGGATTGTGTATCGTACAGTTAAACCAACAAGGAGGAACAGAGGCTTTCTCTATGCTGCACTAAAACCACTGCCCTGCGAGGTCACAGGCAGGCAATACTCTCAGGGCCCCAGTGAGCTCAACAGGTGCTTTGTTTTTTGTTTTTATTTTTGTTTTCTTCACAGTTTTAAAAATTAATTTTTATTGGAGCACAGTTGCTTTACAGTGTTGGGCTAGTTTCTGTTGTGCAACAAAATGAATCACCTATACCTATACATACGTGAAAGTGTTAGTGGCTCATTCGTGTCTGACTCTGCGACCCCATGGACGTCAGGCTCCTTCGTTCATGTGATTCTCCAGGCAAGAATACTTGAGTGGGTTGCCATTTCCTTCTCCAGGGCATCTTCCCAATCCAAGAGTCGAACCTCAGTCTCCTGAATTGCAGGCAGACTCTTTACTGTGTGAGCCACCAGGGAGGCCCATATATGTATATGTGTATGTATGTGTATATATATATATATGCCTTTTTGTGAATTTCCTTAACATTTAGTTCACTACAGAGCATTGAGTAGAGTTCCCTGAGCTGTACAGCAAGTTATCTCATTTGTTACCTATTTTATATGGTGTTCAGTCACTTTAGTTGTGTCCAATTCTTGCAACCCAATGCACTATAGCCCACCAGGCTCCTCTGTTCATGGGCTTTCCCAGGCAAGGATGTGGAGTGGATTGCCATTTCCTTCTCCAGGGGATTTTCCTGACCCAGAGATGGAACCTGGGTCTCCTGCATTGCAGGCAGATTCTTTCCCAGCTGAGCCACCCTCTATTTTATACATAGTAGTGTGTATATACTTAAACCCTGGCCATCCAGATGCACCCTAGAGCCATGCTTCTGAGAGTTGCTTCCACATCATCCCCACAGGGGGACTCTTCAGCTCAGCTCTCTGCTCTGAAATTTTGGTCATCTTCCCAAGACTGATGAGTGCAGCACAGACTGACACCCCTTCTGTAAGCCACCCCTGCTGCATCCTTGCTTGTGCGCTCATGAACCTCTCTCCATCTTAAAACCACGCAGATGCTTTGTGACACATGAGTATTATTCCTTCAGCCTGAGGTGAACCTTGATAACACTGAAGCAGATGGCACTAGGAGTCAAAAATAAGTGCACAGGGACTTCCCTGGTGGTCCAGTGGTTAAGACTTCAGCTTCCACTGCAGGAGGTTCAGGCTCGATCCCTGTTCAGGGAGCTAAGATCCCACATGTCTCGTGGCCAAAAAGTCAAAACACAAAGCAGAAGCAGTGTTGTAACAAATCTAATGAAGACTTCAAAAATGGTGGTTGTCCGTTTTAGTTGATAAGTTGTATCCTGACTCTTGCGACCCCTTGATCTGTAGCCCGCCAGACTCCTCTGTCCATGGAATTTCCCAGCCAAGAGTACTGGAGTAGGTTGCAGTTCTCTTCTCCAGGGGTTCTTCCCAACCCAGGGATTGAACCCAAGTCTCCTGCATTGGCAGATGGATTCTTTACCAATGAGCCATACCAAAAAAAGAAAATCTAAAAACTAAGTGCACAAAATTGAGAGATGATAAACTCACATAAGGGGCTTTCCTGGTAGCTTAGTGGTAAAGAATTCTTGCCTGGGAAATCCCGTGGGCAGAGGAGCCTGTCAGATTACAGTCCATGGGGTTGCAAAAGAGTCAGATACAATTTAGCAACTAAATAATAAACACACAAATGATTGGTCTGTATCATCCAACGGTGCACTGTTAATAGAGAATTTCCACTTGACGGCACTGAATCATATATCTTAATTGTCTTTCACATACACCAAGTCTGCATTATCACAGTTTCCGAATTTGCAGGGCAGAAATTTAATAAGAGTGATCATAATTAGCTCTAGTTTGTCTTGTTAAATCTCAAGAAAAATAGTGCAAACATTTAATCCTTCCTGTGATCAGGCTGGGACCATGCATTCAATCACACAGTGCGTTCTCCCTCAGCAGTCAGCCTACTTGCCAGGGAGCTCCAATAAAAATGAAAACAAAAGAATTAGTGACAGTGTGTATGTTGAGTTTAACACAGTGCCTGGAGCATTGTGGAAACCTGAAAAGCAGCAACCTCACCATGGACGCATGGCTAGGAAGGTTGGAGTTTAGCAGTTATATATGAACTATTGTTATGACCATCATCACCATTACTAACATTATTTCAACTTCAGCCTAAAAGCTTGATTAGAATGGTTTTGAAATTATTTATTTTTCAAGACCTGACCTGGTTCATGTAGAGAATCTGTAAAGAAAGTATATTGCTTCCCTATGTTGCTGGACCTTGCAGGCTGCTTCCCTCATCCATGGCTGACTGCAATAAATGCAAACACCCACAGTTAAATTCTACACTGTTGATTGACTACTGTGGCATGTTAATTAGATTCGTATGCTTTTTGGAAAGAGGAGGCATTTTCACAATTTTATTTGTAGCCAGATTAAAGAGCACACACGTATCTGTTAGATAATTCTGTTATATAATTAGTAAGCAAATTTGCAATGTACTTTCTTTACAAATAATTGCTGAACTCCTACCTTTCTAGCTGTGCTTCCATGGTGAGGTTTAAGTAATATCATTAGAGACACAACAATAAAACAGTTGTCAGTTTTTAGGTTTCCACTATGCTCCAGGTGGGCTTCCTGGTGGCTCAGATGGTGAAAACTGCCTGCAATGAGGGAGACTAGGGTTTTATCCCTGGATCAGGAAGACCCCCTGGAGAAGAAAATGGCAACACACTCCAGTATTCTTGCCTGGAGAATTCCATGGGCAGAGGAGCCTGGCATCCTACAGTCCATAGGGTCACAAAGAGTCAGACAGGACTGAGTGACTAACATGCTCCAGGCTCTGTGCTAAACTCAACATACATGCTATTACTAAATCTTTTTTTTTTTTTTTACTTTTTATTGAAGTATAGTTGCTTCTACAGAGTTGCGTTAGTTTCTGCTGTACAGCAATGTAAATCAGCTACATGTATACATATATCCCCTCTTTTTTGGAATTCCTTCCCATTTAGGTCACCAAAGAGCCATACAGTAGGTTCTCATTAGTTGTCTATTGTATACATACTTATGTATACATGTCAATCTTAATATCCCAATCCATGCCACACCCCCTTTCACCTTGGCAACAACTTTACAAGGTGATTTCCACTTTACAGGTAAGAAAAGAAAGGCTCAAGGATAATCAGTGACTGTTCAGAATTCTCTCATAAGCTTCTAACTTTTGAATAAAGATTTGAAGGAAGAAAGCAGGAATTCCATCCAGTAGAAGCAGATATGTTTCTTTTTTTATTTTTTAATTAGGGGAAATCTACAGGAGCACTAGGAACTGAGAAAGAGAGCCTTCCACACACTAAATGCTTCAAGAAGTTTCTAGAAGATAAGGTAAAATGGAAGAAGATTAAGGAATGCTCTGATGACCACTTTAAAACTTGTTCATAGAAAGTGGAAGTGCATTCAACAGAAGCTTGCTGGAGTCCACTGTTCAGTCGAAAAATTGTGTCCAACTCTCTGCAACCCCATGGATTGCAGCACACCAGGCTGCCCCGTCCTCTGCTATCTCCCAGAGTTTGCTCAGATTCATGTCTACTGAGTCAGTAATACTATCTAACCATCTCATCCTCCATTGCCCCTTTCTCCTTTTGCCTTCAGTATTTCCCTGAATCAGGGTCTTTTCTAGTGAGTCAGCTCTTCACATCATATGGCCAAAGTATTGGAGCTTCAGCTTCAGCATCATACACAAATTTATCAAATTTACTAGATTGATTCACGAATGTCCTTAGAGTTTATGTGTTCTAATCAAGACCCAAACAAGGTTCACTTATTACAAATGGTTAATCTCTTTAGGTTCTTTTAAAAATATATATTATTAATATTAATGTTTTACTATTAATAGTATGGTACCTATATCACAGTAAATGAGCCAAATTGATACTCTATTATTAACTAAAACATACTTTATCAGGTTTTCTTAGTTTCTGCCCTGGATCCCATCCAGCTACTACATTAGGTTTAGTTACCTTGTCTCCTGAGGCTGTTCTCGACTGTGATGGTTTCTTGGCATTGCTTGTTTGGAATGGCTTTGATATGTTGGAGGATTACTAGTCAGTTTTTTTGTAGAATGTCCCTCAGCTGAGATTTGTCTGCGATTTTTCTCATGATTATACTAGGGTTATTGCTTTTTATATACACTCCCTCCATTGCATCACATTTCCTCCTCCTCATGTTACTGTGAAGCCATTTCTAGACCTTATGTAATTTCATCTATAGTTGTATGTGTTTATTGCACTTTTTATATATTTATACAAAATCATAATGGCTCCTAAGACACAATTAATGGTAATCCTCTAATATGAAATATCTAATAGATACCAAAATTTGTTCTATAGTTTTTATAGTGTCTTTGTTTGAATTAAAATCCCAATAATGGGCACATATTGCCATTGGTTGCTATGTCTCCTTTGGGTATTTTGTTGTCATTTAGTTATGTGTGTAGGGGGGGAGGGGTATAAGCAGGGGTCTTTTTTTCCATGATATTACTTATCTGGGAAACTCAAAATATCTCACCAATTATACTCATGGATTCCATATGACCTCAAGAAAATTAATCACTCTGCATCAGACTCTACATCTTTAAAATGAGAATAATTAGACATGAATCCAATTAGTAATCATTTATTATATCCCCATAAGAACAATGACATTATTTAAATATTTTTAAAAATAAAGTTTTAAAGTCATTTTACTATTATACAGAGCATATGATTAAGCATATTGAAGATGGCCTTGAGATCAGGTACACATATGAACAACATGAAGTGATACACAAAGGTTTGGTTGGGCCAGTTCAACCTATCCAGTAGTCATGTATGGATGTGAGAGTTGGACCATGAAGAAGGCTGAGCGCCAAAGAACTGATGCTTTCGAATTGTACTGCAAGGAGATCAAATCAGTCCATCCTAAAGGACATCAATCCTGAATATTCATTGGAAGGACTGATGCTAAAGCTGCAGCTCCAGTACTTTGGCCACCTGTTGCAAAGAGCCAACTCATTGGCAAAGACCCTGATGCTGGAAAAGATTGAGGGCAGAAGAAGAAGGGGACGACAGAGGATGAGATGGTTGAATGGTGTCATCAATTCAATGGACATGAGTTTGAGCAAATTCCAGGAGATAATGAAGGACAGGGAAGCCTGGTATGCTGTAGTCTGTGGAGTCTCAAAGAGTCAGACACGACTGAGCAACAGAACGACAAGTTCATGCTATATTTTATCATCAGCAACTGGGAAAATGTTTGCTTTATAGTTTTTTTCTTTTTTTTATTGGAATGTAATTGCTTTACAATGCTGTATTAATCTCTGCTTGCAACAATGCGAATCAGCTGTATGCATACATACATACATGAGCCTCTTGAGCCTCCCTCTCACCCTCCACATCCATCTCACCCCTCTAGATCATCACAGAATACCAAGCTGAGTTCCGTGTGTTATACAGCAGCTTCGCACTGGCTGTTTATTTTACACATGGTAGTGTATGGAGGGAGAAGGCAGTGGCACCCCACTCCAGTAGTCTTGCCTGGAAAATCCCATGGATGGAGGAGCCTGGTAGGCTGCAGTCCATGGGGTCGCTAAGAGTCAGACACGACTGAGTGACTTCACTTTCACTTTTCACTTTCATGCATTGGAGAAGGAAATGGCAACCCACTCCACTGTTCTTGCCTGGAGACTCCCAGGGACGGGGGAGCCTGGTGGGCTGCCGTCTATAGGGTCGCACAGAGTCGGACACGACTGAAATGACTTAGCAGCAGTAGCAGCAGCATAAGAGCATTCCACTTCCTTGAACCCCTGTTACACTGGTATGATATTTCAAAACTCAAAAACAGTTATATCTTGATATAATAATTTTTTTTTCATTTGGAACAGAGAAGCAAAAAAAACCAGGAGCCCTATTTGTTCGGTTTCTTCAAGGAGAAAAATGAAACTCTTAGAAAACAAAATACATGCACCTCGTGGGCTCTTTGAGTCACTGTTTGCAGGAAAATTTTTATTTTTTTTCCAAATATGACCCTTCATTTCATATAACAACAAAACACAGAAGAAACTAATTTGAAATGATGGCTTATTTCTACCCAGAAAACCTGAATACAAAGGAACCAATGGGAAACACAATGATTAGAGTGCCAAGATTTTAAGAATATTTTAGGTTTGCAAATAATAACTAGAATGCTTGCAATTTCAACAACATATTTCTATTCTGATAAAGAATGTACTTTTCTAGAAGGCTTCCAGTGTGGCCGCCTCCTGCTGGAGGCCTGGGATGCTGGAATCAGGCCACTTCCGGTGTATCTTTATAGGAGACTGGGCTGCACTCTAAGAAATTCCTGGGTCTCCCCTTCATCCTGATGATCATGTGGCCAGAGAAATTGATAACACTGTTGTTTTGCCTGCTGAAATGTGTAATGATACAGATCCTTTCAGTTTCCTGATGTGGGTGAAGTGTAGAGCCCAGTGATGACTTCTTCTTCAAGAAACGTACATCCTAGTTCCCACATGAGGGTGAGCCCCTGTCCAACGATGAGAGACCTTACATGTGTGTGACCTGTGCCTGCTGGGAGACCAGCCCTAAACTAGTTTGAACTTAACCAAGTTCTGTCTACATGGTAGATTTAGACCTCTCTAAGTCCTGTCTACACTGATGATGTTGAGAGATGAGACCGTGTGCTTTCTGCAGTGAGGACATTTAGGCCTGACTGTTCTGTGTGCACTGGGACGTGGGGACCCGGGTGCAGGCCTGGCCTGGCCTCTGTCTGGGAAACTCCGTGCCTGCGTCTGAACGTCAGTGCTCAGATGTCTGGGCTCTGGGGCTGGGCAGACTTCTCTGGGAACCGTGCTCTCCTCTGAGTGGGCTTCCCTGGCCCTCTCAGGGGTCAGTGCTGCGGTCGGGCTCCTAGTCTGTCCCCCGCCAGGTTCACCTCCCTGGGGCTCCTGGAGACCCCTCAGGTGGGCTACCTGGTAATCATTCCAATTTTCCAGCACATTCAGGTTGAGTAGGGAGGCAGGTACACCTGGTGAATTGATTCCAGGGCACAGGGATCAGACAAAAAGTCAATGGGCAGCAGGTGAGGTTGCTGCTGTGCTCTCCTTCCACTCGACTCTCTCCTCGGAAGGGAACAGAGCTGCCCCTCGTCTTTCAGCCCAGCTCTCCTGTTTCCTCGGGAGAAGGCAATGGCACCCCACTCCAGTACTCTTGCCTGGAAAATCCCATGGACAGAGGAGCCTGGTAGGCTGCAGTCCATGGGGTCGCTAGGAGTCAAGACACGACTGAGCGACTTCACTTTCACTTTTCACTTTCCTGCATTGGAGAAGGAAATGGCAACCCACTCCAGTGTTCTTGCCTTGAGAATCCCAGGGACAGGGGAGCCTGGTGGGCTGCTATCTATGGGGTCGCACAGGGTCGGACACGACTGAAGCGACTTAGCAGCAGCAGCAGCTCCTGTTTTCTCAGCACCTCAGCGGGACAAGAAAGACAGAGCCTGCCAGAACCAAGGTAAAGTATTCACCTCTAGAATGAACTTTCAAAGCAACAAAAATCACACAGAACCAAAGTGAAAACAGGAGGGGCCTGACTTCTCAGGGACAATTGTGGGGAGAGAAGACTGACCCTAGACTTCTTTCTAGGGTCCCTGGAAGTCCCAGGGACCTGGCTTGTTTACACGTTGGGAACCCGCCAACCACAGCCATGGTGTCCTTGTCCTGACAAGGGATTTGTGACCCCAGGTGGGGGGTCTGGGTACTGTGTGAGTCTCACACGATCTGCATGGGTCAGGATCATGTGTACAGAGAGACCACACACAGACAACTAGGAAAAAGGGAAAAATACACGTGTGCTTCACCTGTGTTTAGAAATTAATGCTTTACGGTGTTCACTTTATACAGGCCTGTGCCTGTCTGCCTCTTTACCCCCGAGAGGTTCACCCTCCCTGGGGCTCCTGGGGATTCCTCAGGTGTCTACCTGGTGATTATTCCAATTCACCAGCACAAGCATAGTGGGAAGGGAGGCAGGTTCACCTGGTGAGTTGATTGCAGGGCACATGGATCAGACAAAAGGCCAATGGGCAGCAGGTGAGGTCGCTGCTGTGGTCTCCTTCTGGTTGACCATCCCTCCTCAGGAGAGACTAGACCCGGCCCTCGTCTCCCAGCCCTGCGTCTGGTGTGTGTTTTCTCAACACCTCAGTGGAACAAGAAAGGACCTAGCCTGCCAGAACCAAGGTAGTGTGTTCAACATTATCATGACAGCTGTAGAAACAGTTAATATCACACAGAACCAAAGGGAAGAGAGGAGGACTTCTCTGGGACAGTGTGGGGAGAGGAGACCGACCTTACACTTCTTTCTACCATCCCAGGGGGTTATAGGAACACACTTGCTTCCACTTTAGGGGCCCAATTGGCAGAGACCTGGTGACCTAACCAAGGGCCATGGGACCCCAAGTCTGGGGATTCTGTGGGCTCACCCCCATGCGCATGGGTCAGGTTCCTGTACCCGGAGACCCTGTATCTGCTCTTTACCTGCAGTGTGTCCTGTCTCCTCAGAGATTCCCAATTTCTGAATTGAGGGTGTTGCCCTGATTAACCTGTGGTCCTTTTTCTTCTCTTCACCTTGTCGCATTCACATGAGGTCAGGCACCTTTGAGTGGGTTGCTGCTCTGTGTTCTGCTGAGTGAAAACCTTTGGAGGTGTCATATTAATATCATAGTAGATCACATGTCTAATTCATAGGTCACCACTGTCTGGTTTCCCCTTCACCAAGCTCAGGTAATTTAATTTTTATTTTACAGCGGAGTAGAGTTGATTTCCACTGTCTTGTTGGTACAGGAACTTGATTTGATTCTACATAGAAGTATATCTATTCTTTTTCCAGTTTTTTCCTTATATAGGTTATTACAGTTTTTTCGGTAGAGTCCCCTGTTCTATTCAGTAGGGCCTATTTGATTATCAATTTGATAAATATTAGTGTTTATAGCAAACACACACACACACACACACACATGGAGAAGGCAATGGCAACCCACTCCAGTACTCTTGCCTGGAAAATCCTATGGATGGAGGAGCCTGGTGGGCTGCAGTCCATGGGATCGCTAAGAGTCGGACACAACTGATCGACTTTACTTTCACTTTTCACTTTCATGCATTGGAGAAGGAAATGGCAACCCACTCCAGTATTCTTGCCTGGAGACTTCTAGGGACAGGGGAGCCTGGTGGGCTGCCGTCTCTGGAGTCACACAGAGTCAGACACGACTGAAGCGACTTAGCAGCAGCGGCAGTGTTTATATATTAATCAAAACTCTTAATTTATCCCTCCCTTTTAACTATCTTTTGATCATCAGAATTTGGTTTTCTCAGTCTGTGAGTCCATTTTTGTTTTGTACATTAGTTCATTGGGATGAATTTATAGATTCCACCTGTGTGTGATATCTTAGGATATTCGTCTTTTTCTCTTTGGCTTGCTTCACTTGGGATGAAAACTTCTCAGTCCATCCATGCAGCTGCCAATGTCTTATTTTATTCTCTTTATTGGCTGAGTAGTATTCCAGTGTATAGATATACCACATAGTCTTCATTTTTCTGTCAGTGGACACTTTGGTGGATTCTACATCTTTGGTATTGTAAATAGTGCTAGCCTGAAAACAGGGGTGCACGTGTCATTTCGCTGAATGAATTTCAATGATGAATTTCTCCAGATCTAAACCTAGGAGTGGGATTGTAGCATCATGTGATACCTGTATGTTTAGTGTTCAAGGAAACTGCATGCTGTTTGCAATAGTGGCTTCACCAGTTACATTCCCACAAAGACTGTGGGAAGATTCCCTTTTCTGTACATCCTCTGTGGTATTTACTCTTTGTAGAGCTTTTTTTTTTCATTTCATTTTTTTTTGAAATTCTAAATATAAATTTATTTATTTTAATTGGAGGTTAATTACTTTACAATATTGTATTGGTTTTGCCATACATCAACATGAATCCACCACAGGTATACATGTGTTCCCAATCCTGAACCCCACTCCCACCTCCCTCCACGTACCACCATCCCTCTGGGTCGTCCCAGTGCACCAGCCCCAAGCATCCAGTATCATGCATTGAACCTGGAGTGGTGATTCATTTCATATATGATATTATACATGTTTCAATGCCATTCTCCCAAATCATCCCACCCTTTCCCTCTCCCACAGAGTCCAAAAGACTGTTCTATACATCTATGTCTCTTTTGCTGTCTCGCATACAGGGTTATCATTACCATCTTTCTAAATTCCATATATATACATTAGTATACTGTATTGGTGTTTTTTTTTCAGCTTCACTCTGTATAATCAGCTCCAGTTTCATCCACCTCATTAGAACTGATTCAAATGTATTCTATTTAATGGCCAAGTAATACTCCATTGTGTATATGTACCACAGCTTTCTTATCCCTTCGTCTGCTGATGGACATCTAGGTTTCTTCCATGTCCTGGCTATTCTAAACAGTGCTGCGATGAACATCGGGGTACACGTGTCTCTCTCAATTCTGGTTTCCTCGGTGTGTATGCCCAGCAGTGGGATTGCTGGATCATAAGGCAGTTCTATTTCCAGTTTTTTAAGGAATCTCCACACTGTTCTCCATAGTGGCTGTACTTTTGTAGAGCTTTTTGATGATGGCAACTGTGACCAGTGTGAGGTGATACTTCATTGTAGTTTTGATTGGCATTGACTTAATAATTGCTGATGTGGAGTATCTTTCCATGTGCTTTTGTTATTTTACACCTTGTATGTAAAGTTTACCTCTTAAGTCTGCTTTCCTGAAAGTTGGCCCTGTATGGAATTCTTTTCCAATGATTTATCCCAGGACATTTCTTGAGGGCGGATGTCATTTACAGCCCTGTCAGACTTGTGACTGTTAAGAACCCTTCAGCACCTTTTTTATGGTATATATATTAAAATTAACCAGCTAATGGCTCTCTGCCCCCTGAAACTTTCTTCTTTTGTAACCATAAGTTTCTTTTTTAAGTCTCTGAGGTTGATTCTTTTTTGTAAAAAGTTCATTTGTATCCATTTTCAGGTTCCACCTGAAATGATATCCTGTGACACCTGTCTTTCCCTGTCTCAATTAGTATGATCATCTCTAGTTTCTTCCCTGTAACTGGAAATGGCATTATTTCATCCCTCTTTATTTCCAAGTAATATTGCATTATGTATATATACCACATCTTCTGTATCCATTCATCTGTCCTTGTACACTTAAGTTGCTTCCCTGTCTTTGCTATTGTACCCAGTACTGCCATGATCACTGGGGTGCAGGTGTCTTTTAAAGGTTTGGGTTTCACTGGATCTGTGCCTAGGTATAGAATTGCTGGGTCACTTGGTGCCTCTGTGTTTAGTGTTTTAAAGAACCTCCATAATGTTCTCCCTAGTGGATGTAGCTGTGTACATTCCTATCCACGGTGGGAGGGTTTTCTTCTCTCTACATCTGCAGAATTTATTGTTGTAGATTTTTGTGAGATAGTGATTCTGATTGATGTGAGGTAATGCCTAATGGGACAACTGTCTTGCCTTTCGGGTAAGTACCTAGTGATATAAGAATCTTTTCTTGTACTTTATGGCCATCTCCATGCCTTCTGTGGAGAAATGTACATTTAGATCTTTGGCCAATTTTTTATTGGATTGTTTGTTTTTTATACTGAGCTGTATGAATTGTTTGTACAGGTAAAGTCCCTGTGTCTATCTTCATTTACACGAATTGTGTCCATTCTTGGTTGTCTTTTTTTCTTTCACTGATGGTTTCCTTTGTTGTACAAATGTTTTTAACCTCTGTTAGGTCCCATTTGTTTATTTTTGTTTTATATGTCCTGATTCTTAGATGTGGATCAAAAAAGATCTTACTGCATTTTATGTCAGAGTGTGTTCTGCTTTTTTCCCTCAAGAGTTCCATAGAATCTGTCCATTTATTTAGACCTTTAATTTTTTTGCAGTTTGTTTTTGTGTATGGTGTTAGGTTGTAGTCTAATTTCATTCTCATTTTCATGCTAAGGACCTGCCTGGTGTCCTCCACCGTGGCTGCTCCCAATTTCCATTCCCAGCATCAGTGTGGGAGGGTTCCCTTTGCTCTATACCCTCTCCAGCATTTATTGTTTACAGAGTTTCTGCCTCTGGCCATTGTGACCTGTGTGAGGTGATAACCTCGTTGAAGTTTTGATTTGCAGTTCTCTCGGATTTAGTGATCTTGACATCTTTTCATGTGATTTTTTAAAACAGTGTGTTAAACTTTATTATTCAAATTGGCTTGTTGAATGACTTCCCTGTTTTGAATGTTTTTCTGATGACCTCCCCTAGGATATTTCTTGAGGGCAGGTGTTTTTTTAACCTAAGCCCCTCAAGCCTTATGCCTATGAGCATTGGTTTTACGGTTGTTGTTATGGGAAATGGCCACAAGGTGGCCGCATGTCTTTATGCCCAACTCTGGTTACTGGGGGAACCAGAGCCTTGGGGAAAGCACTGTTCCTGGATTGTTAGAGTGGAATGTGACAGAAGAAACACTCAAGGCTTGTGTCCCATTCCTTCTTCCTTCCCTATCCCTGTTTCCTGGACACATCCCAGTTCCTGCAACACCATTTTGTGGAGCATGCTTTCACCCATAGCTTGGGCAACCCTAAGGAAGGAGGTTGGAGGTAGAATTCCACCACCAGGAGACAGGAGCCCATGGGGCTTTTCAAAGATCTTTCAGCCCAGAGGCTCCACATCCTTTGGGTGCAGTAGGCATAGTTTCACTGCAGGAGGACCCTCCTGGATCTGGAGGTTGTGGGCCCGTGCAGAAGGGAGCAGGCATGCCAGGTCCAAGGGGCAGAGCTCATTGGCTGGCACATCCTTCCCAGCTCTGTCAGCCCCATGACAGTCCATCCTTGGGAACCAAGCCTGCCCAGGCTTCAGGGATGTGACAGCAGCCCAAGTCACCAAAGCCTGAGGGGAATAGAGTTGACATTCACTCTTTGTAATTTGTATTTTGTATTGGTATGTAGGTGACTTACAATGTTGTAGGGTCTGTTTGTTTTTGTTTTAGGTGGATAGCAACATGATTCACTTATGCATAGATGTGTACATGTCCTTTTTTGGGTTCTCTTCCCATACAGTTTATTATGCAGTGTTGATTTTGGGTCCCCCTTGGTTTTTTATAAAGAGTAATGTGTATACACTCATCAACACCTGCTCATTCTTACCACCCACCACCTTTCCCTTTTGGTAAACATAAGGTGCTTTGCTATGTTGCAAGGCCGTTTCTGTTTAGTAAAGTTCATTTGTATCCATTTTTAGAATTCAGCACTAAGTGATATCGTATGATACTTGTCTTTCTTTCTCTCATTTCACTTCCTATGATCCCCTTATTGCTGGACATGGCATGATGTCACGCTTTTATGGCTGAGTAATAACGCGCTGTGTGCGTGTACCCCATCTTGTTTACCCATTCATCTGTCCTTATCCACTGAGGTTGCTTCCAGGTCTCAGCTACTGTACATGGTGCCGCCATGAACGTAGCATGCACCTGTCTTTAAAATTATGATTTTCTCTGAATTTATGCCCAAGAATGGGATTGCCAGGTCCTATGGTGCTTCTCTGTTTAGTTTTTAATGAGCCTTTGTTTTGTTCTCCTTCATAGATTTACTGACTTTCATTCCCACCAACAGGGAGAAGGGTTCTTTTTCCTCCATACCCTCTCCAGCATTTATTTTTGTAGATTTTTTTATGCTGACCATTCTGACCCATGTGAGGCAATAACACATTGTATTTCTGATCCACAGTTCTCTAATACTTACAGGTGCTGAGCATCTTTTCATGTGCTTCCTGGCCACCTCTGTGTCTTCTTTGGAGAAATGCCCATTTAAATCTTGTGCCCCTATTTGATTGGGTTGTTTCTTTGATATTGAGGTGCATAAGCTGTTTGTACATTTGGAAGATAAATTCTTTGTGGGTGTCTTTGCAAATATTAGTTTAATTATGAGGATCATCTTTTTGTTATGTTTCCATTCCCTTTGCTGTTACAACGCTTTTAAGGGTAGTTAGGTCCCATTAATTTATTTTTGTTTTATTCTTCATGATTCTAAGACATGGGTCAGAAAAGGACTTGCTGCATTTTATGTCAAAGTATATTCTGCTCCTTTCCTCAAGAGTTTCATTATATCCATCCTTTTATTTAGGTCTTTAATCTATTTGGAGTTTATTTTTATGTATGCATCGAGGGGTATTCTAATTGCATTCTCATTCTCATTTCTTTAAAAACCTGCACACCATTCTCCATAGTCTATTACTAATTTAATTACATTTTCACTAACAGTGTAGGAGGGTTTCCTTTTTTCCACACTTTTTCTAGCATTTATTGTTTGTCGACTTTTGGGCAATGGCAATTGTGAATCATATGAGGAAATACCTCATTAGAGTTTTGATTTGCATTTCTCTAATATTTAGCGATGGTGACATATTTTAATGTGATTTTTTTAAGGGTGTGAGTTAAACTTACCACCTTAAATTGGCCACTTGAACACCTGCTTTGTGTTGAATTCTTTTTGGATGTCCACTCCTAAGACCTCAAGTGTATGTGTTTTTCCTTACAGAGCTTGAATCCTTGTGAATATTAAATGCCCAACAGCCTAACTTTTCATCATGTAATCACAGAAAATGGCCACAAGGTGGCAGCACTTCCTCATGCCACACTTTTTTTTTTTTTTTAACCTGTAATTTCGTTACTATTTTATATTGGAATAGAGTCGATTTCTGATGTGGTATTTGTTTCCGGTGTACAAGAATTCAATTTAGTAATATATGGATATTTATTCTCTTTAAAGTTCTTTTTGCATATAGGTGATTACAGTGTTCAATAAACTTCCCTCTGCTTTTCAGCAGTTAATTTTTGATCATCTTTTTGATTACGTATTAATATGTATATGTTAACTCCAAACTCCTCATTTCTCATGCCTGTATCTGGAGGCTCTGCAGAGGGCAAAAGCACTCCAGGTTCTTTGTGGAGGCACGCTGCCTGCCACATGCTCAGAGCTCCCTCAGCCCCAGGACACTGCAGCCTTGGGACTCAAGCCAGTCAGGCTCCAGGGATGTGACCACAGCCTAGGTCACTATGGCCTGAGGGGAATAGAGTCAGCATCTCTTTTTATTTTTCTTTTTAATGTTGTTATCCTATAATTTGAACTGGAGTAAATAGATGAATTACAATCATGTGGGTCGTTTTTTTTCTTTTTCTTTTTCCTTTTCAATCTAGGATAACTTGATTCACTTCTACATAGATGTATATACATTATTTTTCAGTTTTTCTATGTGTAGGTAATCACATAGTGTTGTACACGTTTTCTTGTGTTACATAGTAGGTCCTGGTGACTTTATAAATAGTAGTGTGCATATATTAGTCTGAAGCAGCTCATTTCTCCCTCACCCATAGCTTTTTATGTTGGAGAGCAGTTGTTTCTTTTCTAAGTCTGTGAGGCTGTCTCTATTTTAAAAAGAAGTTCATTTTCATCCATTTTTCTATTACACCTAGAAGTGACATCATATGCTTGTCTGTCCCTGTTTCCCTTACTTCACTTTGAATGATCATCTCTAATTTCTTTTCTGTGACTGGACTTGGCATTATCTCCTACCTCTTTATAGCTGAGAAATATTGCGTTGTGTATATGTACCCCATTGTGTATCCATTCATCTGAAATTTCTACAATTACCTTGCTTCTCAGACTTGGCTGTTGCATCTTTGGCCATGATTGCAGGAGTGTCTTTTACATTTTTTTATTTTCTCTGGATTTATGCCCATGCATGGGATTCCTGGGTCCTAAAATACTTCTGTGTTATTTTTCAAATGAACCTCCATACTGTTCTCCCTACTGGATGGACCTATGTACATTGTGATCAACAGCTCAGGAGGGTTTCCTTGTCTCTACACCCTCTCCAGCATTTACTCATTTCTAAATAATTTTATTTAATCATTTGTCTTTGATTGCACTGGGCCTTGGTTGCAGAAATCCAGCTCTCTCTATCTGCAGTGAGCGGGGGCTACTTTCTAGTTTCACTGTCAGAATGAGGCTTCTCACTGTGGTGGCTTCTGGTTGCAGAACGCGGGCTCTAGAGCACCAGGCTCCAGAAGCTGCAGTGGGAGGCCTCAGAGGTTGTAGCTCAGGGGCTCTAGAGCACAGGCTCAGCAGCTGTGGCACATGTGGGCTTAGTGGCCCCACTGATGTGGAATCTTCTGAGACTATGGTTCCAAACTGTGTCTCCTGCATTGGCAGGCACATTCTTAACGCTGCACCACCAGGGAAGTCCTAGCATTTATTCTTTAAGATGTTTTAAGGTGACCATTCTGACTAATGTGAGTGCTTAGCTCCTTGGATTTTGATTTGTGTTTTCCTAATAATGAGTGATGCTGAGCACATTTTCATGTGCTGGGAGGGATTGGGGGCAGGAGGAGAAGGGGAAGACAGAGGATGAGATGGCAGAATGGCATCACTGACTCAATGGACGTGAGTCTCAGTGAACTCCGGGAGTTGGTGATGGACAGGGAGGCCTGGCGTGCTGTGATTCATGGGGTCGCAAAGAGTCAGACACGACTGAGCGACTGATCTGATCTGATCTGAAGTGCAATCTATAGACATTCCTGAGAGAATTAACCATTTTAATCTTTGGCCCGTTTTGTTCTTGGTTATATGTATGTTGATATTAAGCTGTACAAGTTGTTTGTATGTTTTGGAGATGAATCCCCTGTGGATATCTCCTTTGCCAAATATTTTTTCCTATTCTGAGGATTGTCCTTGTCTTTCCTTGAGGGATTCCTTTAGGCATGCAAATGCTTTTAAGGTTAATTCAGTCCCACTCTCTGATTTGTGGTTTATTTTTCATTATTCTAAGAGGTGGACCCATAAAGAATTTGCTGCATTTTATGTCAGATTGTGTCCTGTTTATATTTTTCTCAGTAATTTCATAGTATCCATCATTACATTTGGATATTTATGCTCTCTGGGGTTTGTGTTTGGTGTTAGGATGTTTTCTAACTTCATTCTCATTTTCATGGTTGAAGGAATCCTCACGGTGTCCTCCAGAGTGGCTGTTCCCCATTTACTTCCCAAGCATCAGTGGAGGAGGGTTACCTTATCTGCACATCTTCTCCAGCACTGACTGTTTGCAGAGTGTTTGACAATGGCCATTCCTCCTGGTGTGATGTGATACCTCATTGTAGTTTGGAATTGTATTTCTCTAATGTTAGTGATGTTGACATCTTTTCATGTGATTTTTTTAGAGTGTGACTTAAACTTACATCTTGAAATTGCCTTCTTTAACGCCTGCCTTGTTTCAGATTCTTTTTCGATGACAACCCCAAGGACAGTCCTGGAGTACGAGTGTTTTTTACTTACAGCCCCTGGATCCTTGTGAATATTAAATTCCTGGGGCACCGCTCTTAGTGGTGTTATTACATAGAATAGCCACAAGGCGGCAGCACTACCTCATGCCACATTTTTTTCTCCCCTGTAAATTCCTTGTTATTTTCTATGGGCTTAGAGTGGATTTCTGATGTTGTGTTTGTTTTAGGTGTGCAGGAACTCGATTCAGTTATACATAGACGTTTATCTATTCTCTTTAGGGTTCTTTTTCTCATATAGATGATTACAGTTTCAGTAAACTTTCCTAAGCTATTCAGTAGGTACTTTTTATCATCTATTTGATATATACTAATATGTATATGTTAATTCTAATCTCTTAATTTCTCCTGCCTGTCTCTGGAGGTTGAGGTCTCTCCAGAGGCAATAGGCACTCCAGGTCCATTTTGGAGACACACTGCCTGCTACATGCTCCCAGCTCCCTCAGCCCCAGGACACTCCAGCCTTGGGACACAAACCAGTCAGGCTCCGTGGATATGGCACCAGCCCAGCTCAGTGTGTCCTAAGGAGAATAGAATCAGAATTTCTTTTTTGATTTTTCTGTTTTCATTCCATCATTTGAACTGGAGTATACAGTAAATTACGATCTTGTGGGTGTATTGTCTTTTCCTTTTCTTTCTACCCCAAATTGTTTCACTTTTACATAGATGTATATATGATTTGTTGGGGTTTTTCTTTACAGGTTAATACAGAGTGTGGTAAGTGTCCTTGTGTTACACGGTGGGTCCTGGTCACTTATTTTATCAATAGTAGTGTGCATATCTTAGTCTGAAGCAGCTCATTTCTCCATGCCCCACATCTTTATATCTTGGTGATCAGAAGTTTCTTTTCTAAGTTTGTAAGCCTGTGTCTCCAGGCAATAAGTTCATCTGTATCCACCTTTAGTTTTTAGCTAGAAGTGATATCATATGATACTTGTCTTTCCTTGTCTTCCTCACTTCACTTGGAATGATCATCTCTACTTTCATTCCTGAGGCTGGACTTGGCATTATCTCCTACTTCTTTATGATTGAGAAATATTCTGTTGTGTACATGGACCCCATTGTCTGTATCCATTTGTCTGTGCTTCTATAATTAGATTGCTTTCCTGTCTTGGCTGTTGTAGCTAGTGGGGCCGAAATCACAGGTTAGGTGTCTATTAAAATTTTGGTTGTCTCAAGCTGGCTGTCTTGACTCCAGCCCAGTCCAGACATGAGACTCAAGCCTGCTCAGGCTCCAGGAATGGGAGAGCAGCCCAACTCAGGGAGGTCGTGGGGAATAAACTAGGCACTGCTTTTCTATTCCTTTTCCTCAGTCTCATGCCTGTGCTGTCTTGGAGCATAGTCAACTTGCAGTTTTGGGCTTATCTTCAGCTGATTCACTTACGACATATACATACAGCTTATCTGATCTTATTTGGATTCTGTTGCCATAGAGGTTATTGCAGAAGGTTGAGCAAAGTACCCTGTGCTGACCATGAGGTCCTTCCTGAGTATCTATTAGAGATACAGATTTCTGTGTATATTTGGCAAGAAGGAAGGAAGGAAAGAGATAATCCTTCTGGATTATATATTACAGATACAGATTACCGTGTATATGTTAGCCCTGACGTCCTGACATCACTTTTTCTTGGAAACTTCTGATTGTGTCAAATTTTGAGTCACTTTTTGTGTTGTAAATTTGTTCCTTTGTATCTCTTTTTGTATTTTGCCTACAAGGGACATCATATGCTATTGTCTTTCTCCATCTGACTAATTTTGCTTAGTCTGTGATCCTCCAAGGTCAATCCTTGTGACAATTAGTGGTATAATTTCAGTGGCCATTTTTCATGACTGAGTAACAGTCCATTGTATGTAGGTACACATCTTCTTTAACCTTTAATCCATCGGGTGACATCTGGCTGGTTCTGTGTCTTGGCTCTGGAAGCAGTGCTGTAGTGAATGATGGGGTGCCTGAGCCTTTTTCACTGACAGTTTTCTCAGGATACAGGCCCAGGTGTGGGTATGTCAGACCATGGGCTGAGCTCTTTTGAGATTTTAGCTTCTGGCCTGAGGAGACTGTCCTTTCTAGGGGCTGTTTCCAGTGTCCATTCACACTGACCATGTAGGGGGGTTTCCTCTCCGCCTGGCTCTCTTCCCTGTTTATTGTTTGTAGACTTGTGAGGATGACCATTCTGACAGGTGGGGATTGACTTCTTGTTGTCTTTTAGATTAGCATTCCTCCTGAAATAATTAGGAATGTTGAGCATCTTGTCCTGTGACCGTTTGGGGATTTTTCTTTTCTGTAAAGGATGTGAGGAAAGTTTACCTGTTGTAATTGACTTCTTGAGAGTTGGTTGTGTTTGAATTTATTTCTGCAATAACCATCCCAGCACCTTTCCTGAGGGCAGCTGTCATTAACAGCCCACAGATCTTGTGAACTGGAGGGCTAGTAAGCGCCAATGTTTAAGTTGTAGTTACAGGAAATGTCCACAAGGAGGCAGCACTTTTTCATGTCCACTCTGGTTCCACCTGCAACCAGAGCCTTAGGGAAAGTTGGCTTCTTGGGCTGTGAATTAAAGTGGAATGTGCCTGAGCAAACGCCCAACAGCTCATATCTCACTATTTCTTTTCTCTGAAGCTTCACCCCTCCCTTCTAGCCTCATGCCAACCTGGGGCACTGCTCTCTGCTGAGGTGCCCAGGAGGCTGCTCTCTCAGGAAGGAGTCTTAAGCTGGGGACCCCAGCACCAGGAGACCTGGGGTCTGGGTGATTTTCCATGTTCCTCCAAGTCAGAGCATTGGTCCATTAGGATTCAGGTTCACTAGGGATTCTGGCCCCAGCCAGGGCAAACCAGACAGCACAGGTTTAAGAAGGGTATCTAAAATGGGCACCCTGCTCAGTTGTCTCGACCCCACCCCAGTCCAGCCCTGGAACCCAAGCCTACTCAGGTGCCAGGATTCGGATAGCATCCTAAGTCAAGCGGGTCGCAGGGAATAAATTAGGCATTACTTTTCTCTCCTTTAATTTCATGCCGATGCTATGTTGAAATCTAGTTGGTTTGCAGTTTTGTCCTTGTCTGCAGTCTACAATGGACTGATTCTGTATATATCCAGGACATATACATACAGGCTTTAGTATTTTTATTTATTCTTTTGCCATAGAGGTTATTGAATAAGGTTGAGTACACTTCTCTGTGCTGAACATCAAATCCCTGTGGGACATTTATTAGAGTACAGTTTGTTTTTTTTTTTGTACACGTGCAAGGAACGAAGGAAAGAGATAGTTCTTGTGGATTATCTATTACAGCTATAGATATCTTTGTATATATTAAAGATAAATATTTCTCTGAATACATGCTTGGAAGGAAGAAATGAAGGAAGGACAGAAGGTGGAAGATAATCCTTGTGGATTAGCTAATACACATACATATTTCTGTGGTTATGTTAGAGATCCTGGAGAAGGAAATGGCAACCCACTCCAGTATACTTGCCTGGGAGATGCCATGGGCAGAGGAGCCTGGGGGGCTACAGTCCATGGGGTTTGCGAAGTGTCATACACAACCTAGTGAACACACAGCAACAATGTTAGACATACACATTTCAGTACATATGTGGAAGGGAGGAGATAATCCTTGTGGATTATCTATTACAGATATAGATTTCTATGTTTAGGGTAGTAGCAACCTCCTAATTCATTCCTAGCACTTTCCTTTTTTTTTTTTTTTTGGTGGGGGGGATTCTTTGTGTTTGAATCTCAAAGTCTCTTTTTATGTTGTAAATTACTTCCTCTGATCTCTCTTCAATTTCACTCTCAAGGGATACCATCTGCTATTTTCTTCCTCTGTTTTTGACTTCACTTAGTGTATTTTCCTCCAAGATTCGTCCTTTGGGGACTGTTGGCCTAATTTCATTTCAGTGGTGGTTTTTCATGTCTGAGTAAATTCCATTGTGTATATGTACCACATTTCTTTAAGATTTAATCTGTCGAGGGACATTTTCTTGGGTCTGTGTCTTGGCTATTGGAATTAGCACTGCAGTGAATGTTGGGTGCGTGTGTCATTTGAATGATGGGTTTTTGTAATATAGGCCCAGGTGTCGGTATTAAAATCCTAGGCTTAGCTCTCTTGAAATTCTTTTTGGCCTTTGGAGGCTGTCTTTTCTAGGGGCTGTTGCCAATGTCCATTCCTAGAGAATTTGTAGGGGGGTTCCGTCATCTCCCTGGTCTCTCCACCATTTACTGTTAGCAGACAGTCAGGATGACCATTCTGTCAGATGAGATTTGATTTCTTGTTTTCGTTTTGATTGACATTCTTCTTGTAATAATCAGGGATGTTGAGTATCTTGTCTTGTGGCCATTTTTTGCTTTTTTTCCCTTGAAGGATATGAAGGAAAATTTGCCTGTTTCAATTGATTTCTTGTAAATCGGTGGTGTTTAGAATTTATTTCTGCAATACCTGTGGCAGGACCTTTCCTGAGGGCAGCTGCCATTAAGAACCCCACAGGCCTTGTGAATTGGAGGTGCCAGCAAGCACTGGTGGGCAATTTGTAGTTACAGGAAATTTCCACAAGGTGGCAGCACTTCTTCATGCCCAACTCTGGTTCCACCTGCAACCAAGCCTTAGGGAAAGTTGGCTTCCTGGGCTGTGAATTGGAGTGGAATGTGTCTGAGCAAACTCCCAAGGGCTTGTGTCTCACTACTTCTTTCCTCTGAAGCTTCACCCCTCCACGCTAGGCTATTCAGTACCTGGGACATCACTCCCTAGTGAGGGCCTATGAGGCTGCACTCTCAGGAAGGAGTCTTGAGCTAGACCCCAGTACCAGGGGCCCTGGATACTTGGTGACTTCACCTCTTGTCCTCGAGGCCAGAGGGTTGGGCCACCATCATTTGGGTGCACTAGGAGTTCTGGTCCTAGTCAGGGCAAATCAGACAGTACAGGATTGAGACAGATCTCAATGAAGGGCACCCTGTCGTGCTGTGTTGACCCCACCCCAGTCCAGCCCTGGGACTCAAACCTAATCACGTTCCTGGGATCAAATAGCATCCTGAGTCCAGCAGGTGTGAGGGCATAAACTAGGCATTACTTTTCTTTCCTTTTCTTTAATCTCCTGCCAACGCTATGTTGAAGTCTAGTTGATCTACTGTTTTGTGCTTGTCTTCAGTGTGTTGCTGGCCAAAAGCTTGGCCTTTCTGTCCACCGAAGCTGAATGAAAAATATGGAGACAGAGTTTGGGGAAATAGAAAGGTGGCTTTAATTCTCAGCGGGCAGAGAGCGGAACACAGTAGTCTCATGCCTCAAGAACTGTGCCCCCGCTCCATGAGGGACAAAGGTATTAGGATCTTGATTTCTTCCTCGTGCATTTTTTCATCAACTAAAAAATATAGTCACAACCTGAAAATAGTTATTTTCTTCCCAACCCAGGGATTGAACCTGGGTCTCCCGCATTGCAGGCAGACGCTTTACCATCTGAGCCACCAGGGAAGCCTTAGATATTTTTTATCAGGATATAATTTTTTATATCTCTGTGTAGATGTTAACATCTGTAGGTAGATATTTATATCTCTCAGTAGGTATAAATAGATATTCCATAAAATTAAAACTTCCATAAAAATGTTTAGGACTTCAAACCCAGGAGACAGCATCTCAGTAGCTCTGAGAAAACTGCTCCAAGGAGGCAGAGGGTAAGTCAGGCTATATTCAGGTTTGCAACACAGGGAGCAGGCAGTCTGCACATCAAAGATCAGGTATCAGGTTAAGGAATTCAGCGTTGTGTGTGTGGGGAGGTGCAGCTTCGGGCTCACTGAGTTCACTCGTTTCCAGCGACCTCAGCCATTGGGGCCAGTCCTGTCTCCTTGCTCACCTTGCTTCCTGCACCTACAGCCCCTCAGCAGTCACCGGGGCGGGGGCAGCATCCCCTGGATCACAATTTGGGGAGCCTTCATTCACATTTGGAGAAGGCAATGGCACCCAACTCCAGTACTCTCGCCTGGAAAATCTCGTGGGTGGAGGAGCCTGGTAGGCTGTAGTCCATATGGTCGCTATCGGGCACGACTGAGCAACTTCACTTTCACTTTTCACTTTCACGCATTAGAGAAGGAAATGGCAACCCACTCCAGTGTTCTTGCCTGGAGAATCCCAGGGATGGTGGAGCCTGGTGGGCTGCCATCTATGGGGTTGCACAGAGTTGAACACGACTGAAGTGACTTAGCAGTAGCAGTAGCATTCACATTTGGGGGCCAGAAATCACTGATGGTGGTAACATTTCTTGTTCATTAATGAACATTTCTTGTTCATTAATATGGCAGAATGTTTTTGAACTGCGGTATTGGAGAAAACTCGTTCTCCAGGGAAGCTCCCCTGGAGAAGGAAATGGCAACCCATTCCAATACTCTTGAGAGTCCCTTGGACTGCAAGGAATTCAGTACTCTTGCCTGGAAAATGCCATGGATGGAAGAGCCTGGTAGTCTACTGTCCATGTGGTCCCAAAGAGTCAGCCATGACTGAGTGACTTCTCTTTCTTTCACTTCAAAAAATATCTGTGTACATATCTCTTTATATTCTTGGTGAGGTGTGTTTTTCAGTCTACTTAAGAGTGTGCCTGAAAAACTATGGACAGAGGTCTGTAATATTGTACAGAGGTGGCAAACAAAACCATCCCAAAGAAAAAGAAAAGCAAGAAGGCAAAGTGGTTATCTGAGGAGGCTTTACAAATAGCAGAAGAACAAAGAGAAGTGAAAAGCAAAGGAGAGAGGGAAAGGTACATCTAATTAAATGCAGAGTTCCAAAGAACAGCTAGGAGAGACAAGAAGGCCTTCTTCAATGAACAGTGCTGAATAGAAGGAAACAAACAAACAAACGGGAAAAGACTAGAGATCTCTTCAGGAAAATTGGAAACATCAAGGGAGTATTCCGCCCAAAGATGGGCACAAGAAAGGATAAAAAATGGTAGTAGTAGACCTAGTAGACACTGAAGAGATAAAGGAGAGATGGAAAGAATACACAGAAGAACTGTGTAAAAAAGATCTTGATGAACTGGATTACTACGATGGTGTAGTTAGTCACCCAGAGCCAGACATTCTGGAGTGTGAAGTCAAGTGTGAAGTAGGCCTTAAGAAGCACTGCTGTTGATGAAGCTAGTGGATGCAATGAAATTCCAGCAAAATGATTCAAATTCCTAAAGGATGACGCCATCAAAGTTTTGCATTCATTATGTCGGCAAGTCTGGTAGATCCAGCAGTGGCCACAGGACTGAAAAAGGTTAATCCTCATCCCATTTCCCAAGGGTAGTACCAAAGAATGTGCTAACCATCGGACAATTGCACTCATCTCCCATGCTAATAAGATCATGCTTAAAATCTTGCTTGCTCGGCTTCAGCATTGTTTGATCCAAGAACTTTGAGATGTACAAGTTGGGTTTAGAAATGAAGAGAAACTAGAGATCAAATTGCCAACATTTGCTGGATTGTAGAGAAAGCAAGGGAATTTCAGGGAAACATCTATCTCTGTTTCATTGACTACATTAAAGCCTTTGTGTGGATCATGACAAACTGTGGAAAACTCTTAAAGAGTTGGGAATACCAGAGCATCTTACCTGTCTTCTGAGAAACCTGTGTGCAGGTCAAGAAGCAACAATTAGAACCCCATATGGAACGACTGACTGGTTCAAGATCGAGAAAGGAGTACAACAACGCTGTCTGCTGTCACCATGTTTGCTTAACCTGTACTCTGAGCACATCATGGGAAAGGCCGGGCTGGATGAGTTACAAGCTGGCATTGAGATAGGCGGGAGAAACATCAACAACAACAGATAGGTGGATGATACCACTCTAATGGCAGAATGTGAAGAAGACCTAAGGAGCTTCTTAATGAGAGTGAAGGAGGAAAGTGAAAGAGCCGGCTTAAGACTAAATATTAAAAAAACTAAGATCGTGGCTCCTGGCCCTATTACTGCATGGCAAATAGAAGGGAAAATGTGGAAGTAGTGCCAGATTTCCACTTCTTGGGCTCCAAAATCACCGTGGATAGCGACTGCAGCCATGAAATCAGAAGATGATTGCTTTGGCAGGAAAATGATGACTAACCTAGACAGTGTGTTGAAAAGTAGAGACATTAACTCTGCCGACAAAGGTCCATAGAGTCAAGGCTATGGTCTTCCCAGAGGTCACATATGGTTGTGAGAGCTGGACTATAAAGAAGGCAGAATGCCAAAGAATTGATGCCTTTGAACTGTGGTGTTAGAGAAGACTCTTGAAAGCCCCTTAGACAGCAAAGAGATCAAACTAGTCAATCTTAAAGAAGATCAACCCTGAATATTCACTGAAAGGGCTGAAGCTGAAGCTCCAGGATTTTGGTTATTTGATACAAACAGATGACTCATTGGAAAAGTCCCTGATGCTGGGAAAGATTGAGGGTAGAAGGAGAAGAGGGCATCAGAGGATGAGACAGCTGGATGGCATCACTGATGCAATGAACATGAACTTGGGCAAACTCTGGGAGATGGTGAGGGACAGGAAGGAGTGGTGTGCTGCAGTCCATGGGGTTGCAAAGAGACAAGTCTGGGCGACTGAACAACAACACTGCATATAAGTTAAATAAGCAGGGTGACAATAAACAGCCTTGACGTACTCCTTTCCCAATTGGAACCAGTCCATTGTTCAGTTCTAACTGTTGCTTCCTGACTTGCATCCAGGGTTCTCAGGAGGCAGGTTAAGGTGGTCTAGTATTCCCATCTCTTTAAGAATTTTCCACAGTGTGTTTTGAGCCACACAATGAAAAGCTTTCATTGTTTGAAAATGTTTATGAGTTTTAAATTTTATGAAAGTTTAAAATTTTATGGTACAAAAATATGTACCTCTATTTTCATATATGAGATATGTACCTATATTGTCATATAAGAGATATATACCTCTATTTTCATGTATGAAATATATATAGAATATTACTCAGCAAAATAAAGGTGGGAGATTTTTTAAAATAGAAGATTCCATTAGGAAACTAATTTTGATAAGAATTTTTAAAAATCACATAAAGTAGTTTTCCCCTTAATTTTTTTTACAAAGAATTATTCAGTCAAATGAATCTAATTACAGGACAATTTATTTGTAAACTTAAGTTCCTCTCTCAATGTTCTTTGACAATATATTTTATTTTTATTATTTTTGATGCCTACATATTGATTTCAGTTTGTAGTACCCTATAAATGGAAATCAGTTAGCAATCTTCTAGTTTCAAATTAAGACTTTTGTATGTATTAAGATGTAAGACAGTATACTTGAATTAGAAGGGTTATCTTCAGTCTCTAAAAGCATTACTCAAAAGACACGGTGATTTTCATTATGGTCCCTGGACTGGTATTTGCAAATTGACTAAATCAGAAGGTCTGAAACTGCCATCTGACAATTTGGGTTCATAAACCCTCCAGGTGATTCTGAAGCACACCAAAGTTTGAGAACTATAGAAGTCCCAGTGAAACACATTTTACCGAGCCCAAGTTGTAAGAATTAGTATCGTTATAAGTTATAGTAAAATTTAAATTCCTTTGGTTAAAGAACAATAGTAAAGGATTCTACTCTTCAAATATATATACTTATATTTTCATATAGGAAATATATACCTAGGTTTTCATATGTGAGATACATACTGAATACTACTCAGCTATAAAAAAGATTAAAATAATGGGTTTTCAGCAATATAACCCTGGACATTATGATAGTAAGTGATGTAAGTCAGAAAGACAAAGAGAAATACCATGTGTTATCACTTCTATGTGAAATCTAAAACATGACACCAGTGAGCTTATCCATGAAACAGAAACAGACTCACAGAGAACTAGAGGTGCCAGGGGGGAGAGGGAGGTGGGAGGGGCAAGACCGGTGTCGGGACAGAGACAGAAACTGCTAGGTATACAGTCAGTAAGCTACAGGGATATATTCTACAGCACAAGGAAATATAGACTCTATTTGTAGTAACTTTAAATGGAGTATAATCCATAAAAATAGTGATTCACTCTGTTGTACACCCCAAACTAATATAGTGTTGTAAATAAACTGTACTTCAACTTAAAAAAAAATTGTTGATGGCTATCTGCACAAAATAATCAAAAAAATTAGTAAAATAAAAATGGGAAAATTTTAAAAATAGAGATTCCATCAAGAAACTAATTTTAATGAGAAATTTCCTTAGGCTCATGGTGTAACCCCATGTCCTGGTGTAACTTGAAAACATATATTTTGCTATTAGAGGGCTGTTAATCCTGCAGAATCCTAAAATGTCATTAACAACTCACCTAGTCATACAGAAAGAGGTCAAGCTGTATCACCAGGGCAAACTGTTACACCTCAATTGGAATGGTCAGTCTGAGGCCTGAGATGTGGGAAATGTCAGCTGACAAGGTGGTCTCACCATGTGCCCCCTGGGCAGTGACTGAATTTGCTCAAGGAACAGTATTTATTGGGAAGCAGACCGTGGTCCCAACACAAGACTTCCGTTTATGGGGAGCATGCAGGTCTCTAAAACTGCTCAAAGATGCACGTGTGTGTGTGTGTGTTAGTCACTCAGTTGTGTCCAACTCTTTGCAACCCCATAGACTGTAGCACGCCAGGCTTCCCTGTTCATCACCAACTCCTGGAACTTGCTCATGTCCATTGAGTTGGTGATGCCATCCAGCCATCTCATCCTCTGTCGTCCCCTTCTCCTCCTGCCCTCAATCTTTCCAGGGTCAGGACCTTTTCCAATGAGTCAGTTCTTCACGTCAGGTGGCCAAAGTATTGGAGTTTCAGCTTCAGCATCAGTCCTTCCAATATATATTCAGGACCTATCTTCTTTAGGATGGACTGGTTGGATCTCCTTGCAGTCCAAGGGACTCTCAAGAGTCTTCTCCAACACTTCAGTTTAAAAGCATCAATTCTTCAGTGCTCAGCTTTCTTCATGGTCCAACTCTCACATCTATACAGGACTACTGGAAAAAACATAGCTTTGACTAGACGGACAGACCGTTGCCAGCAAAGTAATGCCTCTGCTTTTTAATATGCTGTCTAGGTTTGTCATAGCTTTTCTTCCAAGGAGAAAGTGTCTTTTAATTTCATGGCTGCAGTCACCATATGATCCAGCAATCCTACTCCAAAGCATACATCCAGACAAAGCTTTAATTTGAAAAGATACATGCAATATTCTAAAAGAATTTGTCCATACAAGTTGCATATCTGACAGGAAACCTTTACCCTCACATCTGAGATATCAAATTTGTCTTCACATATTGCCTGCTATATGTAGACACTTGGTTCACACTCTATGTAACCACATACTGTCATGAAAGTGAAGTCGCTCAGTCGTGTCCAACTCTGCGACCCCATGGACTGCAGCCTCGCAGACTCCTCTGTCCATGGGATTTTCCAGGCAAGAGTACTGGAGTGGGTTGCCACTGCCTTCTCCAGGGGATCTTCCCAACTCAGGGATTGAACCCGGGTCTCACACATTGCAGGCAGACTCTTTACTCTCTAAGCCACCAGGAAGCCCATAATTAAGTCCAATTTTAATTTTAGCTTTATTTTTAGGATGTTTTTTCCCCTCCAGCAGCTTAGGTGTATATTCCCTTTTCTCCAGGTCCTGTTTCCCTGCTATGACATTTCAAATTTCAAAAATGTTACCTGTTGATATGAATAACACTTTCAATCTAGCTCAGTTTGAACAGAGAAGCAAAAAATCAGGGGGCCTATGTTTTCTGTACTAATAAAGAATGTATTTTTCCAGAAGATTTCCACTGTGGTCACTTCCTGCTGGAAGCCTGGGATGCTGGAATCAGGCCACTTCCTGTCTGTCTTTACAGGACACTGGGCTGCACTCTGAGAAGTTCCTGAATCTTTCCTGGATGCTAACCATCATGTGACCAGAGAAATTGGTAACATTGTTGTTTTGCCTGTTGAGATGTTTAATGACACAGATCCTTTCACTTTCCTGATGTGGGTGAAGTGTGGAGCCCAGCGATGATTTCTCCAAGAAATGTACATCCTGGCTCCCACACAAGGGTGAGCCCCCTGTTCAACAGTGAGACCCCCTGCATGTGGGTGACCTGTGCCTCCTGGGAGACCAGCCTTAAACTAGTCTGAACCTGACCAAGTTCTGTCTACATGGTAGATTTAGACCTCTCCAAGTCTTGTCTACACTGATGCTGTTTAGACGAGACCGTGCACTTTCTGCAATGAGAACATTTAGATCTGACCTTGTACTCTCTGCACTGGGACATGGAGACCGGGGTGGAGGCCTGGCCTGGCCTCTGTTCTGGAAAACTCCACCCCTGCGTCTGAGCGTCAGTGCTCAGATGCCAGGGGTCTGGAACTGAGGTGGGCTTCTCTGGGTAACTGTGCCCTTCTCTGAGTGGGGTTCCATGGCTCTCCTGGGGTTGGGAGGGTGGTCAGTGCTGCAGTAGGGTTTGTAGTCTTTCTCCCTGCCAGGTTCACCTTCCCTGGGGTCCTTGAGACTCCTCAGGTGGGCTAAGTAGTATTTATTCCAATTTTCCAGCACATTCAGGGTTAATAGAGAGGCAGGTTCACCTGGTGAATTGGTTCCAGGGCAAAGGGGTCGGGCAAAAAGTCAATGGGCAGCAGGTGAGGTTGCTGCTGTGATCTCCTTCCAGTCCACTCTCTCCTCCGAACAGAACAGAGCTGCCCCTTGTCTTTCAGCCCAGCTCTCCTGTTTTCTTGGAGAAGGCAATGGCAACCCACTCCAGTACTCTTGCCTGGAAAATCCCATGGATGGAGGAGCCTGGTAGGCTGCAGTCCATGGGGTCGCTAAGAGTCGGACACGACTGAGCAACTTCACTTTCACTTTTCACTTTCACGCATTGGAGGAGGAAATGGCAACCCACTCCAGTGTTCTTGCCTGGAGAATCCCAGGGACTGCGGGGCCTAGTGGGCTGCCATCTATGGGGTTGCACAGAGTCGGACATGACTGAAACGACTTAGCAGCAGCAGCAGCAGCAGGAGCTCCTGTTTTCTCAGCATCTCAGCGGGACAAGAAAGAGCCCGCCAGAACTAAGGTAGTGTGTTCACCTCTAGCATGAGCTTTCAAACCAGAAAAAAATCACACAGAACCAAAATGAAAACAGGAGGGGCCTGACTTCTCAGGGACAATTGAGGGGAGAGCAGATGGACCCTACACTTCTTTCTAGGGTCCTAGAGGTCCCAGGGACCTGGCTTGGTTACACATTGGAGGCCCACTGACCACAGCCATGGTGTCCTGACCAAGGGGATGTGTGATCCCAGGTGGGGGGGTCAGGAGACTGTGCGAGTCTCACCTCATCTCCATGGGTCAGGATCATGTGTGTGGGGAGACCATACACACAAAGCTAAGAAAAAGGGGAGAATACATGTGCACTTCACTTGTGTTTAGGAATTAATGCTTTACGGTGTTCACTTTATACAGGCCTGTGCCTGTTTTCTTCTTACCCTCTCGAGGTTCACCCTCCCTGGGGCTCCTGAAGACTTCTCAGGTGTCTCTACCTGGTAATCATTCCAATTCACCAACACGAGCATGGTGGGAAGGGAGGCAGGTTCTCCTGGTGAATTGATTGCAGGGCACATGGATCAGGCAAAAAGCCAAAGAGCAGGAGGTGACGTTGCTGCTGTTATCTCCTTCGAGTCGACCGTCCTTCCTCAGCATAGACCAGACCTCCCCCTCGTCTCCCAGCCCTGCGTCTGGCATGTTTTCTCAACACCTCAGTGGAACAAGAAAGGACCGAGCCTGCCAGAACCAAGGTAGTGTGTTCAACATTATCATGGCAGCTGTAGAAACAGTTAATATCACACAGAACCAAAGGGAGGAGACGAGGACTTCTTGGGACAAGTGTTGGGAGAGGAGACCGACCCTACATTTCTTACTATCATGCCAAGAGTTTACAAGAACCCACTTGTTTCCATCTTAGGGACCCAACCAGCAGAGACATGGTGTCCTAACCAAGGGTCGTGGGATCCCAGGTGCAGGGTCTGGGGATTGTGTGGGTCTCACCCCTTCCACGTGGGTCAGGATCCTGTGTACACAGAGACCACACATCTGCTCTTCACCGGCTGTGTGTCCTGTCTCCTCAGAGATTCCCAACGTCTGAATTGAGGGTGTTGCCCTGATTAACCTGTGGTCCTTTTTCTCTTTTCATCTTGTCGCATTCGTGTGAGGTCAGGCACCTTTGGGTGGGTTGCTGCTCTGTGTTCTGCTGAGTGAAAATCTTTGGAGGTGTCATATTAATATCACAGCATATCACATATCCAATTCATAGGGTCATGACTGTGTGGTTTCCCCTAGACCGAGCTCAGGTCTAGTTTGTAATTGAATTGTTATTTTATATTGGGGGTAGAGTTGATTTCCGATGTTTAGTTTTAGGTGTACATGAACTTGATTCAATTATACACGGATGTATATATATTGTTTTTCTGTTTTTTTCTCATATAGGTTATTACAGTTTGTTCAGAAGACTTCCATGTTCTATTCAGTAGGTCCTTTTTCCTTATCAACTTGATATTTATTCATGTGTATATTTTCATCCCAAACCCTTAATTTATCCAACTTTTTTTTTGATAATCAGAATTTGGTGTTCTCAGGCTCTTTCTGTTATGTACATTAGTTCATTGGTATGAATTTATAGATCCCACCTGTACGTGATATCTTAGGATGTTTGTCTTTTGTCTTTGACTTACCTCACATAGAATTATAATTTCTTGGTTCATCCATGCTGCTGCCAATATGATTATTTCATTCTTTCTTGTGGCTGAGTAGTATTTTAGTGTATAGATGTACAATGTAGTCTTCATATTTGTGACAATGGACATTTTGGTGGATTTTTGTGTCTTGGCTATTGTAAGTAGTGCTGCCCTGAAAATCGAGGTGCACGTGTCATTTTGAATGATGATTTTCTTTGGATCGAAGCCCAGGAATGGGATTGCAGGATCATATGATACCTCTATGTTTAATGTTTCAAGGAACCTCCATGCTGCTTTCCCTCATGGCTTCAGCAGTTACAGTCCCACCAAGACTGTAGGAAGATTCCATTTTTGTGTATGTTCTCTATAGTATTTATTCTTTGTAGATCAATGATGGCCATTGTGACTAGCATAAGGTGATAGCTTATTGAAGTTTTGATTGGCATTGATTTAATAATTATTGATGTGGAGTATCTTCCCATGTGCTTTTATTATTTTATACCTTGCAAATACAATTTACATCTTGAAACTGGCTACTTGAAACTTGGCCCTGTTTGGAATTCTTTTGCAATGATTTTTCCCAGGACATTTCTTGAGGGAAGGTGTCATTTAAAGCCCTGTTAGACTTGAGACTATTAAGAGCCCTTCATCACCTGTTTTATGACTTCCCTGCTGGTTCAGTGGTAAAGAATCCACCTGCGGTGCAGGAGAGTTATAGGAGACATGGGTTCAATCCCTGGGTCAGGAAGATCCCCTGGTGGAGGAAATGGAAACCCACTCCAGTATTCTTTCCTGGGAAATCCCATGGACAGAGGAGCCACACAGAGTCAGACATGATTCAGTGGCTAAACTACAATAGCACCTAACCCTAATCTGAACCAGCTAATTATTCCCTGACCCCAACCCCGACCTATCTCTTTTGGTAACCATAAGTTTCTTTTCTAAGTCTGTGAATCTGTTTCTCTTTTGTAAAGAAGTTCATTTGCATCCATTTTTAGATTATACCTAGAGTGATATCATATGATACTTGTCCGTCCCTGTCTTGCTTCCTTCACTTGGAATGATCACCTTGACTTTCTTTTCTGTGGCTGGACTTGGAATTATTTCCTATTTCTTTGTGGTTGAGAAATATTGCGTTGTGTATATGTACCCAGTTGTGTATTCATTTCTGTGTAATTTCGTCAATTAGCTTGCTTCCCAGACTTGGCTATTGTCCTTTGTGGAGCTGAGATTCCTGGGGTTCCCGTATCTTTAAAATTTTTGCTTTTCTCCAGATTTATGCCCAGACATGGGCTTGCTGGGTCCTGAAATACTTCTATGTTATTTTTTAAATGAACCTCCATGTGTTCTCCCGACTGGATGAACCTGTGTACATTGTGATTGACAGTTGAGGAGGGTTCCCTTATCTCCACATTCTCTCTAGCATTTATTCTGTTTAAAATAATTTTATTTATTCATTTATCTTTGGTTGCACTGAGTCTTGGTTGCTGAGCATAGGCTTTCTCTATCTGCAGCAAGTGGGGGCTACTCTCTAGTTTCACTGTGCAGCTTCTCGTTGCGGCAGCTTCTCGTTGCAGAATGTGGGCTCCAGGGTGCCAGGCTTCAGTAGCTGCATCACGAGGGCTCAGTAGTTGTAGTTCAAAAGCGCAGGCTCAACAGTTTCAGCCCATAGGCTTAGTTGTTTCACGTGTGTGGAATCTTCCCAGACCAGGGATCAAACCCTCGTCTCCTACATTTGCAGGCTGATTCTTAACCACTACACCACCAGGGAAATCCTAGCATTCTTTAAGATGTTTTGAAATGGCCATTCTGACCAATGTGAGTGCTTAACTCATTGGACTTTTGATTCGCGTCTTTCTGATAATTAGTGACGCTGAGCATCTTTTCATGTGCCTAACTGCAATCTGTAGGCCTCCCTTGGAGAAATATCCATTTCAGTCTTGGTTCGCTTTGTTCTTGGATTATATTTATTTTTTATATTGTGTTGTACAATCTGCTTGTACATTTTGGAGATGAATTCCCTGTGGGTATCCTCATTGCAAATCTTTCTCCCTATTCTGAGGGCTGAGATTGTCTCACAGTTAGGGTTTCCTTTGGTAGGCAAATGGTTTTAAGTTTAATGAGGTCCCATTTTCTGATTTGTGGTTTAGTTTTCATTATTCTGAGAGGTAGATGCACAACAAACTTGGTGCATTCTATGTCAAATCGTGTCCTGTTTATATTTTTCTCAAGAATTTCATAGTATCCATCATGACCTTTAGACATTTATAGTATTTGGAGTTTATTTTGTGTGTGGTGTTAGGAAGTTCTCTAATTTCATTTTCATGTCTGAAGGAACCCTCACCGTGTCCTCCATAGTGGCTGTTACCAATTTCCATCCCAAGCATCAGTGGGGAAGGGCTCCCCTGTCTGCACGTCCTCTCCAGCACTTGTTGTCAATGGCCGTTCTGACCAGTGTGATGCGCTGCCTTGCTGTAGTTTAGGTTTGCGCTTCTCTAATGTTTAGTGATGTTGACGTCATTTCATGTGATTTTTTTTTAAGGGTGAGTTAAGCTTACATTTTGAAATTGGCTTCTTTAATATCTGCCTTGTTTTGAATTCTTTGTCCATGACTACCCCTAGGACATTTCTCAAGAGCATGTGTTTTATTTTTTTACAGCCCCTAGATCCTCATGAATATTAAATGTCCAGCAGCACAGCTCTTCATGATATTATTACAGAAAATGGCCACAAGGAAGCAACGTCCAACTCTGGTTCTTCAGGCAAACTGAGTCTTTGGGAAAGCTGGCTTCCAGGGTTGGGAATTAAAGTGCAGTGTGCCCCAGGACCTCGTGTCTCACTACTTCTTCCCCTTAAGTCTTCACCCCTCCCTTTCAGCACAGGGAGCTTACTCAACCTTGTTCAATAATCTTTATGGCAAAAAAATTGAAAAAAGAATGGATATGCTGTATGTATATGTCATAACTGAATCAGGAGCCTGTACACTGACAACAAACACAAAACTGCAAAACAAATATAGGTCAACATTGTGTCAGCATGAGATTAAAGAAGAGAGAAGACTACTGCCTATGTTATCCTCCTCAGTCTCCCTCACTTAGACTGCTTTCCAATCCCTGGAACCTGACCAGGCTTGGGTCCCATGACTGGACTGGAGAGGGGTTGAGACAGGGTGGGTGCCCTTAATCCCAGCCTGGGACAGCGCTCTCTGCTGAGACACCAGGGAGGCTGCACTTTCACAAAGGTTTCAGCGGGGGACCTCAGCAACAAGAGACCTGGAGCTTAGGTTATATCACCAGGGAAGCTCTAAGTATCTATTAGAGATACAGATTTTTTATATATGTGGAGGGAAGGAGAAAGGAGATAATCCTTTGTATTATCTTTTATGGATACAGATTTCTATGTATATGTTAGACGTACGGATTTGTGTGTATATGTTAGACATACAGTTTTCTTCGTATATGTGGAAGCAAGGAAGGAAGAAGATAATCCTTGTGGATTATCTGTTACAGATACAGATTTCAGTGTATATGTTTGAGACACAGGTTTTTGTGTATATGTAGTCCCAAATTCCTAATTAATCCTTGGCCCTTTATTGTTTCTTTTCTTTGGAATTCCTTGTGTTTGAATTTTCAGACTCTTTCTGTATTGTGAATTAGTTTCTTTGTATCTCTTTTTTTATTTGACTGCAAGGAACATCATATGCTATTTTTGTCCTCTGTCTCCTGAATACACTTAGTGTGTGACCCTCCAATGTCCATCCTTGTGGCCATCAGTGGCATAATTTCATAATTTCAGTGCTGCTTTTTCATGGCTAATAGTCCAGTGTATTTATCACATTGTCTTTAAGCTTTAATCTGTCAGAGGATATTGTGTTGTTCTGTATCTTGACTATTATAAGTAGTACAACAGTGACTATTGGGGGGCATGTGTCTTTTTGAATGATGGATTTCTGGGGATATAGGCCCAGGTGTGGATGTTAGACACTACAATTAGCTCTCTTGAAATGTTTATATTCTGGCATGTGGAGGCTGTCGGCAACGTCCATTCCCACCAACCTTGTATTGGGGTTCAATCAGCTCCTGGCTCTCTCCCACATTTACTGTTTGTAGACTTTTGTGTATGTCAATTCTTACTGGTGGGATTTGGTTTCATGCTATCGTTTTGATTGTCTTTCCTCCTGTAGTAATTAGGGATGCTGAACATCTTCTCCAGTACCTTTTTTTTTTTTAATTTTTCATAAAGGATTTGAGGAAATTCACCTGTCACAATTGGCTCCTTGAGTCGGTTGTGTTTGGAATTCATTTCTGCAATACCCTCCCCAGGACCCTTCCTGAGAGCAGCTGTCATTAGCAGCCCCACAGGCCTTGTGAATACCATGGACGGAGGAGCCTGGTAGGCTGCAGTCCATGGGGTCGCTAGGAGTCGGACACGACTGAGCAACTTCACTTTCACTTTTCACTTTCATGCATCGAAGAAGGAAATGGCAACCCACTCCAGTATTCTTGCCTAGAGAATCCCAGGGACGGGGGAGCCTCGTGGGCTGCCATCTATGGGGTCGCACAGAGTCGGACACGACTGAAGCGACTTAGCAGCAGCAGGCCTTATGAATGGAGGTACCAGTAAGCACAGGCGTACAAGTTGTAGTTACAGGAAATGTCCACAAGAGGCAGCAACTTCTTCATCCCCAACTCTGGTCCTCCTGCAACCAGAACCTTAAGGAGCGCTGGCCTCTTGGACTGTGAATTAGAGTGGAAAGTGCCTGAGCAAACACTCAAGGGCTTGTGTCTCACTACTTCTAAGCTTCTTCCCTGCAGACTCATCCCAACCTTGGCCACAATCCCAGGTAGGGGCCTGCCTAGGAGGCTGCACTCCCAAGGAGGGGCCTTGAATTGGAGACCCCAGCACCAGGAGACGTGGAGGTTACATGACATTTCCCAGGCCTTCGAGCTCAGAGAGTCGTGCCACCATTCTCTGGGTGCTCTAGGGCGTGTGGTCCCAGCCGGAGGATACCAGACAGTACAGGAGTCTAAATTAAGGCACATTTCCTGATGTCATGACCCCACCCCAGTCCAGCCATAGGGACCAAGCCTCCTCAGGCTCCAGGGATGGTATAGGAGCCCATGTCATGGAGGCAAGAGGCAATGAAACAGATACTTCTTTTATTTCCTTTTCTTTTCTGTAATCTCATGCCTTTGCCATATTGAAATATAGTTGATTTGTGGTTTTGTGCTTGTCAGTGTACAGCTGTGTTTTTCAGTTATGATGTATACATACAGCATATCTGTGCTTTCTTGGATTCTGTCTCCATAATGGTTATTGCAGAAGGTAGAGGAAAGTTCCATTTGCTGAACATCAGATCCTTGTGCAGTATGTATTACAGATACAGATTTTGGTTTATATGTTGGACTAACAGATTTCTGTGTGTATGTTAGTCCCAACCTCCTCCTGGCCACTTAAATTTTTCATTCTTTTTTTGTGTTTGAATTCTCAGAGGATCCTTTTGCATTGTAATTAGTTCCTTTTTTATCTGTTTTTATGTTGCCTAGAAGGTCTTCATCTGCTATTTTCTTCCTTTGTCCTGAAAATTTCACTTAGTGTATGATCCTCCAAGGTCCACCCTTGTGGTGACCACTGGCCTAATATCACAATTTCAGTGGTGCTTTTTTATGGCTGAGTGATAGTCCATGGTAAATATGTATCACATCTTGTTTAAGCTTTAAGTTGTGGGTGGAAATTTTGTATTTCTGTGTCTTGTCTATTGTAAGTAATGCTGCAGTGAACATTGGGCTGCATGTGTCTTTTTGAATGATGGCTTTCTCGGGATAGCTCAGGTGTGGGAATGTCAGACCTTAGTTTAACGATCTTGGAACTTTAACTTCTGACATGCAGAGACTGTCTTTTCTAGTGACTATAGCCAAATGTGCATTTCCACCAAACGTGTATGGGGGTTCCCTCACCTGCTGGCTCTCTCCTACATTTGTTGCTTGTAGACTTGTGTGGATGGCCATTCTGACTGGTGTGGTGTGATATTTGTTGCCATTTTGTCATTCTTTCTGTAATAATTAGGAATGCTGTGCATCTTGTCCTTTGGGCATTTTGGTTTTTGTTTTTTTTTTTTTTAAGAGTGTGAGGAAAATTTACCTGTTGCAGTTGGCTTCTTGAAAGTCGGCTGTGTTTGGAATTTATATCTGCAATACTCACCCCAGGACCTTTTCTGAAGGCAGCTGTCATTAACAGACCCCAGACCTGTGAATTACACCTGCAATTAAGCACTGTTGGTCAAAGTGTAGTTATAGGAAATATCCACAAGGCAACAGCAGCTCTTCGTGCCCAACCCTGCTTCCCTGGGCAGTGAGATCCTAAGGGAAAACCAGCTTCCTGGGCTGTGAATTAGGGTGGAAAGTACCTGAGCAAACACCCGAGGACTTGTGTCTTACTGCTTCTTCCCCCTAAAGCTTCACCCTCCCCTCTATACTCCTCCCACCCTGGGCCACAGCACCTTGCTGAGGTGCCCAGAAGGCTGCACTCTCAGGAAGGAAGCTTGAACTGGGGACCCCAGCACCCAGAGACCTGGAGGCTAGGTTACTTTTCCAAGGTCCTGGTGGTCAGATGGTTGGGCCACCATCTTTTGGGTGCACTGGGGACTTTGTTCACAAGCAAACCAGCCAAGAAAACCAGACCATACAGGTTAAGTGGGGCCTCAATTAAGGGCACCCTGTCCAGCTGTCTGCCCCATCCAGTCCAGCAGTGGGACCCAAGCCTGCTCAGGTTCCAGCGGTGGGATAGCATCCCACTTCAGGGAGGTTGGAGGTAACAAAATGGACATCCCTTTTCTTTCATTTTTCTTTACTCTCCAGTTTTGTGCTTCTTGTCGGTGGGCAGCCGCCTGATTCAATTATGACATACACATATCACATATCTCTTGTTTGGGGGATTCATTTACCACAGAGCTTATTTCAGAAGGCCGAGGAAAGTATCATCTGCTGAAAATCATGCTACCAGGATTACCTTTAGAGATGCAGATGTTTTGTATTTGTGAAAGGAAGGAAGGGAGGAGATAATCCTTGTGAATTATCTATTACAGATATCATTTTCTGTGTATATGTTGATATGCAGATTTCTGTGTAATTTGGAAAGATGAAAGAAAGGAAAAATATAATCCTTGTGGGTTACCTATTACAGATACAGATTCCTGTGTATATGTTAGTTGTGACCCTTTGAATTTATCCCTGCCCCTTTACTGTTACTTTTTGGGGATTGTTTGTGTTTGAATTCTCAGGGACTTTTTTTTGAGTTTTAGATGATTTTCCCTCATGTATTTAAAAATTTTTGCCTGTAGGTATATCATATTCTTTTGTCTTTCTCGGTCTCACTAACTTCACTTAGTGTATGATCCCCCAAGGTTCATCCTTGTAGTGATCGATGGCATAATTTCAGTGGTGGCTTTTCAAGGCTGAGTAATAGTCCATTGTATACATGTACCACTTTTTCTTTAATCTGTCAGTGGACATTTGCTTGGATCTGTTTCTTGGCTCTTGTAAGTAGTGCTGAAGTGAATGTGCGGTGCATGTGTCTTTTTGAAATATATGGGCAGATGTGGGTATGTCAGATCCTAGGATTAGCTCCTTTGAAATTCCCCCCTACCCCCGCATGCAGATACTCTCCTTTCAGTGGCTGTTGCCAACGTCCATCTCACTGACTGTTGGGTAGGGGAGGCAGGTGTCACATCTCTTGCCAGCTGTCTACTGCATTTACTGTCTGTGGACTTCTTAGAATGGCCATTCTGACTAGAGTGATTTGATTTACTATTTTGATTGACTTTCCTCCTGTAATAATTAGAGATACTGAGCATCTTGTCCTGTGGCCATTTGGGAATTGTTTTTCTTCCTTAAATTGTGTGAAGAAAATGTCCTTGTTGCAATTGGCTTCTTAAAAGTCAGTTATATTTGGAATTTTTTCTACAATACCCGTTCCAGGACCTTTCCTGAGGGCAGCTGTCATTAGCAACCTCACAGAACTTGTCAATGGGAGTTGTCAGGAAGCAAGACGTTTCAGTTGTAGTTATAGGAAAAGGAGGCAGCACTGTTTCATGACCAACTCTGGTTCTTCAGGCAAACGGAGCCTTTGGGAAAGCTGGCTTCCTGGGCTGAGAATTAGAGTGGAACTCGCCTGAGCAAACCCTCAATGCCTGTGTCTCACTACTTCTTCCCCTTAAGGCTTCACCCCTCCCTTTCAGACTCATCCCAACCTGGGGCACTGCTCCCTGCTGAAACGCCTAGGAGGCTGCACTCTCAGAAAAGAGGCTTCAGCTAGAGACCCCAGCACCAGGGGACCTGGAGGCCAGGTGATTTTTCAAAAGTTCTCGTGGTCAGAGGCTCAGGCTACCATTTTCGATGCACTAGGGTCTATAGTCCAAGCCAGGACAAACCAGATAGTACAGGTTTAAGGAGGGGCTCAATTAAGGATACCTGGCCCTGCTGTGTCAGCCCCTCTCCAATCCAGTCATGGGACCCAAGCCTGCTCAGGTTCCAGGTATGGCAAACAGCACATGTTGAGGAGATCAGAGGGAATAAAATAGGCATCACTCTTTTCTGTTCTTTAATCTCATGCTGATACAATGTAGCCCAATATTTGATTTGCAGTTTTGTTCTTATTGTCAGTATACAGGCTTCTTATTCTGTTATGCCATATACATACCGCATATCTTTTTTCAGTCATTTGCCAGGGAGTTTATTAAACAAGGTCCAATAAGCTTCCAGTGCTGAACATTATGTCCTTCTGAAGAATCTATTCTGACTCTATGGGACCCCAAGGGCTGAAGCCCGCTGGGATCCTCTTTTCATGAATTCTCCAGGCAAGAATAGGCCTCTAGGTAAACCCTCAGCTCGTGTGTGACTATAAGGCCTTGAGGCAGACTTTCAGCTCCTTGTGTCTATGACACCTCCAGGCAGACCCTCAGTTTGTGTCTCTCTAGAGGCCTCTAAGCAGATGCTCAGCTTGTGTTTGACTGTAAGGCTTGTACGAAGACTCTCAGTTCGTATCTATCTAGAGGGCTCAAGGCTGAGGCTCCTCTTGTGTGTGTCTATGAGGTGGATGCTCAGTTCCTGTCTCTCTCGAGGCCTCAAGGCTGATGCTCAGCTCGTGTGAGACCATGGGCATCTAGAAAGACTCTCAGCTCTTATCTACATCTTGTCCTATGGCTCTCTAGCTTCTTGTTATCTCTTTTCTTTTTCTTAAAGGATGTGAGAAAATTTGACCTCTGAAATTGGCTTCTTGAAAGTCAGTTGTGTTTGGAATTCATTTCTGCAATACCTGTGACAGGACCTTTTCCGATAGCAGCTGTCATTAACTGCCCCACTGACTTTTTGGATTGGAGGTGCCAGTAAGCGCGGATGCAAAAGTTGTAGATTTGGGAAATGTCCACAAGGTGGCAGCACCTCTTCATGCCCAACTCTGGTTCCACCTGCAACCAGAGCCTTAGGGAAAGTAGGCTTCCTGGGCTGTGAATTAGGGTGGAATGTGGGCAATGGCACCCCACTCCAGTACTCTTGCTTGGAAAATCCCATGGACGGAGGAACCTGGTAGGCTGCAGTCCATGGGGTCGCTTAGAGTCAGACACGACTGAGCGAGTTCACTTTCACGCATTGGAGAAGGAAATGGCAACCCACTCCAGTGTTCTTGCCTGGAGAATCCCAGGGACGGGGGAGCCTGGTGGGCTGCCGTCTATGGGGTCGCACAGAGTCGGACGCGACTGAAGCGACTTAGCAGCAGCAGTGCCCGAGTAAACACCCAGGGGCTTGTATCTCAGGACTCCTTCCCTGTGAAGCTTCACCCCTCCCCTCTAGCCTCCTGCCTACCTGAGGCACCGCTCCCTGCTGAGGTGCCTAGGAGCCTACACTCTCAGGAAGGAGTCTTGAACTGGGGACCCCAGCACCATGGCGCTGGGGTCTGGGTGATTTTCTGTGTTCCTCCAAGTCAGAGGGTCAGGCCATTAGGATTTGGGTTCACTAGGATTCTGGCCTCAGCCAGGGCAAACCAGACAGTACAGGTTTAAGAAGGGTATCTAAGATGGGTACCCTGCTCAGCTGTCTCGACCCCACCCCAGTCCAGCCCTGGAACTCAAGCCAACTAAGGTTCCACAATTCGGATAGTCAAGCAGGTTTCACGGAACAAACTAGGCATTACTTTCCTTTCCTTTAACATCATGCCGATGCTATGTTGAAGTCTAGCTGGTTTGCAGTTTTGTCCTTGTCTACTCATGTATACCTCTGAGGGCTCTCAGCAGGTGCTTAGCTCCTGTGTGTCTATGAAGGTTCCAGCAGATACTCAGCTCGTGTGTGTCTATGAGCCCTCTAGGCCATGCACACAGCTCATGTGTGTCTATGTGGCCTCTAGACAGATGCTCAGCTCGTGTGTCGAAAATCAAGCCCATCGGCTCTTAACACAAAAAGGACACACACAACATCGTACTGGCTGAACCAGCTACTGAATTGCATATACTTACCCTACAAACAAAATTGAGTCCCTCGACTCTAGAAGATTGTCCGTTCCTTGTCCCAACTGCCAAGTGCTGGGGGCGGGGGGGGGGGGCGGGAAGCAGAGGTGGCTTCTAGAAATGGATCCAAATGAACTTCTTTACAAACAGAAACAGCTTTACAACATAGCAAAGCACCTTATAGTTACCAAAAGGTAAAGGTGGTGGGCAGTGAGGAACGAGCTGTGCAGATGAACATGCACACGCTACTCTTTGAAATAATCAGTGAGGACACCTAGTCACATCGCATAATAAACCATATGGGAAGAGAACCCAAAAGAGGAGGAAACAAATTCACTCAGAAGGACAGTGCAGATAGTGGAGTGCAGTTTATTACACCGGCGGGCCCAAGGCAGGGTCTCCTCTTAGCCAAGGACCCAGACCACTTTTTGTGAAAACCTTATATACCCTAAGTGTACATGCCCAAACCCACCTCCCCAAATTCCCCAAAACTAGTCTGAACAAAGGAAAAAGAAAGATACAAAGTTAACCCGTGATTCATATGCCTTAAGCCTAGGTAGTTAACAGTGGACAATTATCAATAGGCCTGTGGTCATACCAATAAAGTATAATGCAACATATGATTCTATTCGTTACACAGATAATTATTCTTTTAGGAGATGGAGAGCCCTGGGCTCTTCCTTCTGGGGGCCTGGTGTTCCAGTTGGTATGTCGTTTCCATAGCTACTGGGCATATAGCTCGGAGTCCACAGTCCGGCCCAAGATGGAGTCCTGCTTTCAAGATAGAGCCTGTTCTGTTTCTTCCTTCATCCCCCCTCTTGATGCTCTTAACTCATAGTATGAGCATCATTCATAAGGATATATTGCACCCTGGCTCTCCGACCGCCAATTCAGGAGAACGACACCAACCTTTGGGTTACAAAGTTCATAATACATTGTAAAATGCAGGGTCCACAGAGCAGAACTATCAAGGCAACTATAACAATGGTAAATATAGTTTTTCACCAATCACCCTTCACCCAAGATAGTACCGGAAGTCCAGAAAGGAATGTTTTCATTTGCTATTGCTTTTACCTGGTTTTTCATGATATTGAAAGCAGCTGATACATTGCCAGATAAATCAGGAATATATACACAACATTCAACCTTAACTATATAGCACAGGTCCCTCCTTGAGCACCTGTGAGCAAGTCCAAAACCATTTTCATTTGAATTACTGCTTCTGTTACTTTTATGAAACTGGTGTTTACATAATATGTAACCCCATGACCCGAGTCTATTGACTGTAGGTCTGGCTTACATCAAGACAGCAGGGAGAGATTATGATTGACAAGTGGGATCCGTCTGTGCAGTCCACTCAGCGTTTTCTGGGTCTGCGTGGTATGTTCTCTCCACCTTCATATGATGGCTCCAAGGGGCAATACCTGCAACTTTAACTGCAGTAGGGGTAGTTAGAGTAACAGTATAAGGGTCTTCCACCGAGGGGCTAGTAAATCAAGTTTCCAATCTTTGACCCATACTTGGTCACCAGGCGTAAACTCATGAATCTGTTCCCCAAGGGGAAACAGCACCCTTTCTTGTACAAACTTAGTTACCTGATTTATTACCTTACCCAGTTCCATCTGCTGCGAAATCCTATCCCCCCTTACCTGAGGCAAATTTGTTGACACCTCTATTATGGGAGGGGGCCTCCCATACACAATTTTGTATGGAGAATAGCCTTGGGACCGTGGGGTCATCCTGAGTCTGAGCAGAGCCATCGGAAGCAAGTCCACCCAGGAGCAGTCAGTCTCTATGAACCGCTTGGAGAGTATCTCTTTAAGATACTCTGGTTGGTCCGTTCCACCATCTCAGAACTCTGGGCCTATATGCAGTGTGCAGTTTCCATTTGATGTTTAAAGTTTTGCTTACTTGTTGTACTAAATCAGCTACGAAATCCAGGCCATTGTCTGATCCAATGCTGGTAGGAAATCCAAATCTGGGAACTATTTCCCTAAGCAGGCATGGGGCTACTTCTGATGCTCTTTCAGTCTGGGCAGGAAAAGCTTCTACCCATCCCGAGAACGTACAGACCATGACCAGCGGATAACAGTAGTGTCGGTGAGGTTTCATTTCAGTCAAGTCCACTCCCAGGTGTTCAAAGGGCAGCGTGCCTTTCAGCTGAATCCCTGGAGGTTCCTGTCTGTGCCGAGAGGCATCACTGACCTGTGAGCAGGCAGTGCAGTTCTGAGATTCTGTCCACATAGGGAAGAGAGGTGGGGAACCAAGAAATATTTTTGAATTAGCTCTTCCAGTTTATCATGGCCCAGGTGGGTCGCTTGGTGTGTTTTGCTTACCAGAGTGGGTGCCAGCTCCTCCGGTACAAATAATTTGCCACTTGGCAATTCCCACCATCCCTTTTCAGTCTTGATGGCTCCTTCTGCTTTGGCTAGTTTGTTTTAGGCTTCGCTGTATTTTGGAGACTCCAGCGTTAGCTCAGGCAGCTCTGCCAATACAAGAACTTTAACAGGGGACTCACTTGTCACCCCCAAGCCTGCGGCTGCTTGTTTAGTGGTCTTATCTGCCAGTCTGTTTCCCTGAGCCTGGGGGATATCCTCTTTTTGATGTCCTCCGCAGTGTATGACTGATGTCGACAGCCATTTATAGGGGTCCCCTGGCAGGAGAGTGTTGACCTAATGCGGGACTTTTATGATCAAATCTTGGCCCAAATTCAGCTTGATTGCCTCCCAGACCAGTAAGTCAACCACAGCAATTGCCTGTAAGCATCTCGGCCACCCAGTGGCAACATTGTCCAGCCATTTTGGGAGATAAGCCATGGGTCTGTCCCACATCCCCATAGTCTGGGACAACACTCCCATAGCCACCTGGTCCTTTTCAGTCACGTAAAGAGTAAATGGCTTAGCAAGGCCTGGCAGGCCCAAAGTGGGTGCTGACGTAATTGTACCGGGTTTGAGTTCTGTTACTACTGGGACTTGTTTTGCAAGCCTGTGGGGAGTTGGGTTGTCTTCTGCCCAGACCTCAGAGAATATGTTAACTCTCTGTCTACACCGTTCAGCCCACCCGGTTTCCCTTCCAGGAGATCGTGCAACCTCCATTCATCTTGAGGGATTACCAAGAGAAAGAGTAAATAGGTGGTTGAGCCCACTCAAAGGGAAGCTCTTTTGTTGGGGGGAAAGGTCACTTCTGCCCCCAATTTACACAGCAAGTCTCTTCCCAACAAAGGTACTGGGCATTCAGGGATGTATAAAAATTCATGAATCACTTGGTGCCCCTCCATCTGACATTTTTGGGGTAGGCTTGAGACACAAAGGCTGCATTTAATCACCATCTGAGACCCAGCAGCCTCTGTTTGATTCCGGTATCTCCTTTACCCTTCCCGTCAGTACTCACGGGAGAGGCGGGTATAGCTTGGGTGGTTCGGCTGAGCCGGATCCTGGAAGTGTTGGCCAGAGGCTTCTGCCACCGAGATTGGAGCCTGCAGAGGTGGCAGCTCTACGACCTCCAGGAGAGCTGGCAGAGGAGCTGCGGCTGCTGCAGGAACTTCACCTGGCCCTGGATCAGGCATTAAGGCGGCCTCCGGTCCTGGTGGGGCACTGGGCCGGTGGGCGCGTCGTCATCCAGTATGGGAGAGGGGCAGGTCATCCTCGTCCAAATCCTGCCAGATCCCAGAGAGAGAAGGGGGATCTGCGTGTCTTCACCTGCTGGTCAGCAAGGCTGAACCAGAGCACCACGTGGTCCAAGACTGTTTCTCCCTTAAAGTCCATTCTGCCTTGGTGGGCTTGATCAGGTGCGGATGAAAACACAGATGGGTTAAATATCCCATGTCCCAGGCTGTCTCTGGAAAGCCAATTCATACTCACTTATGTATCTCCCTCCTTCTAGCCTGACAATTCCGAGGTGGGGGGGGTCAAGAATTTCACAGTAGACGGGACACCTCCTGGGAGAGGGCAGAATACAAGCATATGAGGACCAGTTTCTTTTCCTAAAAATCCCCTGGCGATCACTTGGTAATAATTTTCCCCAAGATGGCACACCTCCTAAATGACCTTCACAAATTTCCTTCCTAAGCCCTAACACACTCGTTGACCTGTGTACCAAGCAATCGCTGCCACCTGCCTATTCAGGCTTCTGTGGGTCTGTGCCCCCTTCTAGTCCCTCCTAGGGGGGTGATCAGGCCCCCTCTTCCACGCTGCTGGGTGGGTTCCTCCTCACCTGAGTGCTCAGTTCCCCTGCTGCCGTCCACTACCTGCTAATGTGAAAGGTCTAGGCATTGAGAAGCAGAATCCTTCCAGAAGGGCGAGGCGCCTTCCCCCCTCTAGAAGATTCAAGCCTCAAGGCCTCCGCGTAGTCCCAAATGGGACTTGTCTCCTTAAAATGAGGAGTTTCCCAGCCAATGCACCAAATGTAGCCATGCGTTCTGGGAAACAACCTCACTCAAAAGGACAATGCAGATAGTGGAGTGAAGTTTATTACACCAGTGGGCCCAAGGCAGAGTCTCCTCTTAGCCAAGGACCCCAACCAGTTTTTGTGAAAACCTTGTATACCCTAAGCGTACATGCCCCCTCCCCCAAATTCCCTGAAACTAGTCTGAACAAAGGAAAAAGATACAATCAAAATTAACCCGTGATTCATATGCCTTAAATCTAGGTAGTTAACAGTGGACAATTATCAATAGGCTTGTGGTCATACCCCAATAAGCATAATAGAATGTATGATTCTATTCATTACACAGATAATTAGGGTATTCTTTTAGGTGATGGAGAGCCTGGTTTTCCACTTGCTATGTCATTTCCATAGATACTGGGCATATAGCTCAAAGTCCACAGTCCGGCCCAAGATGGAGTCCTGCTTTCAAGATGGAGCCTGTTCTGTTTCTTCGTTCAACCCTACAACATTGTAAGTCACCTACATACCAATACAAAATACAAATTATAAAAGAATTCTGATTCTATTCCCCTCAGGCCTTGGTGACCTGAGCTGCTGTCACATCCTTGAAGCCTGGGCAGGCTTGTTTCCCAAGGATGGACTATCATGGGGCTGACAGAGCTGGGGAGGATATGCCAGCCAATGAGCCCTGCCCCGTGGACCTGGCATGCCTGCTCCCCTCTGCATCAGCCCACAACCTCCAGATCCAGGAGGGTCCTCCTGCAGTGAAACTACCCCTACTGCACCCAAAGGATGTGGAGCCTCTGGGCTGGAAGAGCTTTGAAAAGCCCGTGGGCTCCATGTCTCCTGGTGGTGGGGTTCCCACTTCCAGCCTCCTTCCTTAGGGTCGCCCCACCTATGGAGGAAAGCACCTTCCCCAGAGGGGTGGTGCAAGAACTGGGATGTGTCCAGGGGATGGGGTAAGGAAGGAAGAAGGGATGGGATACAAGCCTTGGGTGTTTCTTCTGGCACATTCCTCTCTAACTGGCAGTCAAGGAACAGGACTTTCCCCAAGGCTCTGGTTCCTGCAGGAACCAGAGTTGGGCATAAAGACATGCTCCCATCCTGTGGCTATTTTGCATAGCAACAACTTTAAAACCAAAGCTCAAGAGCACTTAATATTCACAAGGCCTGAGGGGCTGTAAGTAAAAAAAAAATCATCACCTGCCCTAAAGAAATATTCTAGGCAAGTCATCAGAAAATGGAAAAAACTATTAAATATAGGTCACGGTTCAAGAAGTCAATTTCAGTAAGTAAGTTTAACTCACATTGTTTTAAAAAATCACATGAAAAGATGTCAGCATCATTAATATGAGAAAAATGCAAATTAAAACTTCAATGAGGTATCACCTCACACAGGTGAGTGTGGCTATAGGCAGAAACTACAAACAATGAATGTTGGAGAGGGTATAGAGCCAAGGGAACCCTCTCACACTGATGGTGGGAATGGAAATTGGGAGCAGCCACTGTGGAGTACACGGGCAGGTTCCTTAGCATGAAGATGAGAATGAAATTAAATGACTCCCTAACACCATACACAAAAATAAACTACAAATAGATTTAAAAGGTCTAAATAAAAGGACAGATACAATGGAACTCCTAAGGAAACAAGTAGAATGCACTTTGACATGAAGTGCAGAAAGTTCTGTTTTGATTCACCACTTAGGACAAATAAAAATAAACAAGTGGGACCTAACAGACCTTAAAAAACATTTGCATAGCAAAGGAAACCAGGGAATTTATCTCCACACATACAAACTCATAAAGCTCAATATAAAAAACCAATCCAATAAAAAATTTCTAAACATCTAAATACACATTTCTCCAGAGAAGGCATAGAGTTGGCCATAAACTATAAGAAAAGATTGTCAGCATAATTAAGTTCTTCAGTTCAGTCACTCAGTCATGTCCAGCTCTTTGTGACCCCACGGACTGCAGCACACCAGGCTTCCCTTTCCATTACCAACTCCCAGAGCTTACTCAAACTCATGTCCATTGAGTCAGTGATGCCATCCAACCATCTCATCCTTTGTCATCCCCTTCTCCTCCCCTTCAATTTTTCCCAGTATCAGGGTCTTTTCAAATGAGTCAGTTCTTCGCATCAGGTGGCCAAAGTATTGGAGTTTCAGCTTCAGCATCAGTCCTTCCAATGAATATTCAGGACTGATTTCCTTTAGGATGGACTGGTTGGATCTCCTTGCAGTCCAAGAAATTCTCAAGAGTCTTCTCCAACACCACATTTCAAACGCATCAATTCTTTGGTGTTCAGCTTACTTTATGTCCAACTCTCACATCCATACATGACCACTGGAAAAACCATAGCCTTAAGCCTTTGACTGTGTGGATCACAACAAACTGTGGAAAATTCTGAAAGAGATGGGAATACCAGACCACCTGACCTGCCTCTTGAGAAATCTGTATGCAGGTCAGGAAGCAACAGTTAGAACTGGACATGGAACAACAGACTGGTTCCAAATAGGAAAAGGAGTACGTCAAGGCAGAGTACATCATGAGAAACGCTGGACTGGAAGAAACACAAGCTGGAATCAAGATTGCCGGGAGAAATATCAATAACCTCAGATATGCAGATGACACCACCCTTATGGCAGAAAGTGAAGAGGAACTCAAAAGCCTCTTGATGAAAGTGAAAGAGGAGAGTGAAAAAGTTGGCTTAAAGCTCAACATTCAGAAAACGAAGATCATGGCATCCGGTCCCATCATTTCATGGGAAATAGATGGGGAAACAGTGGAAACAGTGTCAGACTTTATTTTTCTGGGCTCCAAAATCACTGCAGATGGTGACTGCGGCCATGAAATTAAAAGACGCTTACTCCTTGGAAGGAAAGTTATGACCAACCTAGATAGCATATTCAAAAGCAGAGACATTACTTTGCCACAAAGGTTCGTCTAGTCAAGGCTATGGTTTTTCCTGTGGTCATGTATGGATGTGAGAGTTGGACTGTGAAGAAGGCTGAGCGCCAAAGACTTGATGCTTTTGAACTGTGGTGTTGGAGAAGACTCTTGAGAGTCCCTTGGACTGCAAGGAGATCAGCCCTGGGATTTCTTTGGAAGGAATGATGCTAAAGCTGAAACTCCAGTACTTTGGCCACCTCATGCAAAGAGTTGACTCACTGGAAAAGACCCTGATGCTGGGAGGAACTGGGGGCAGGAGGAGAAGGGGACGACAGAGGATGAGATGGCTGGATGGCATCACTGACTCGATGGACGTGAGTCTGAGTGGACTCTGGGAGTTGGTGATGGACAGGGAGGCCTGGCGTGCTGTGATTCATGGGGCCACAAAGAGTCGGACATGACTGAGCGACTGAACTGAACTGACTAGACGGACCTTTGTTGACAAAGTAATGTCTCTTCTTTTTAATATGCTGTCTAGGATGGCCATAGGTTTTCTTCCAAGGAGCAAGTGTCTTTTAATCTCATGCTGCAATCACCATCTGCAGGGATTTTGGAGCCCCCCAAAATAAAGTCACTGTTTCCCCATCTATTTGATGGAACTGGATGCCATGCTCTTAGTTTTTCTGAATGTTCAATTTTAAGCCAACATTTTTACTCTTCTCTTTCACTTTTATCAAGAGGGTCTGTAATTCCTCTTCGCTTTCTGCCATAAGGGTGGTGTCGTCTGCATATCTGAAGTTATTGATATTTCTCCCGGCAATCTTGATTTCAGCTTGTGCTTCATCCAGCCCAGCATTTCGCATGATGTACTCTGCACATAAGTTAAATAAGCAGGGTGACAATATATAGCTTTGATGTACTCCTTTTCTGACTTGGAACCAGTCTGTTGTTCCATGTCCAGTTCTAACTGTTGCTTCTTGACCTGCATACAGAGTTCTCAGGAGGCAGGTCAGGTGGTCTGGTATTCCCATCTGTTTCAGAATTTTCCACAGTTTGTTGTGATCCACACAGTCAAAGGCTTTGGCAAAGTCAATAAAGCAGAAATAGATGTTTTTCTGGAACTCTCTTGCTTTTTCTATGATCCAACAGATGTTGGCAATTTGATCTCTGGTTCCTCTGCCTTTTCTAAATCCAACCTGAACATCCAGAAGTTCACGGTTCACTTACTGTTGAAACCTGACTTGGAGAAATTTGAGCATTACTTTGCTAGCGCGTGAGATGAGTGCAATTGTACTGTAGTTTACTAGTTCTTAGAGAAAGGCAAATCAATGGTCCAATGAGGTATCACCTCACAACGATCAGAAAGACCAACTCAAAAAATCTACAACAATGAATTCTGCAGAAGGTGTGGAGAGAAGAAAGCCCTTTGACAACGTGGTGGGAACATAAATGAGTACATTCACCAGGGAGAACATTAAGGAGGTTCTCAATACTAAAAATAGAAGTACCAAGTTACACAGCAATCCCAGACCTAGGCATAGATACAGAAGAAAACAAAAAATTTAAAACATACCTGCACCCCAATGATCATGGCAGCACTAGGTACAATAGCAAACACAAGGAAGCAACTTAAATGTACAGGACAGATGAATGGATACAGAAGATGGGGTACATATACACAATGCAACAATACTCAGAAATAAAGAAGGTTGAAATAATGCCATTTCCAGTTATAGGGAAGAAATCTGAGATGATCATGCTAAGTGAAGTGAGACAGGGAAAGACAGCTATCATAGGACATCATTTGTGGTGGAATCTAAAACTGGATAATCAGTCTCGGGGACTTAAATAAGAAAATTATGGTTACCAGAAAAGGAAGTTGAGGGGGGCGGAGAGCAATTAGCTGGTTCAGATTAATAGATAAACCATAAAACAGGTGCTGATATGCTTTTCATAGTCAAAAGTCCAGATCAGATCAGTTGCTCAGTCATGTCTGACTCTGCGACCCCATGAATCCTAGCACGCCAGGCCTCCGTGTCCATCACCAACTCCCAGAGTTCACTCAGACTCACGTCCATCGAGTCAGTGATGCCATCCAGCCATCTCATCCTCTGTCGTCCCCTTCTCCTCCTGCCCCCAATCCCTCCCAGCATCAGGGTCTTTTCCAATGAGTCAGCTCTTCGCATGAGGTGGCCAAAGTACTGGAGTTTCAGCTTTAGCATCATTCCTTCCAAAGAAATCCCAGGGCTGATCTCCTTGCAGTCCAAGGGACTCTCAAGAGTCTTCTCCAACACCACAGTTCAAAAGCATCAAGTCTTTGGCGCTCAGCCTTCTTCACAGTCCAACTCTCACATCCATACATGACCACAGGAAAAACCGTAGCCTTGACTAGACAGACCTTTGTTGGCAAAGTAATGTCTCTGCTTTTGAATATGCTATCTAGGTTGGTCATAACTTTCCTTCCAAGGAGCAAGCGTCTTTTAATTTCATGGCTGCAGTCACCATCTGCAGTGATTTTGCAGCCCAGAAAAATAAAGTCTGACACTGTTTCCACTGTTTCCCCATCTATTTGCCATGAAGTGATGGGACCGGATGCCATGATCTTCGTTTTCTGAATGTTGAGCTTTAAGCCAACTTTTTCACTCTCCACTTTCACGTTCATCAAGAGGCTTTTGAGTTCCTCTTCACTTTCTACCATAAGGGTGGTGTCATCTGCATATCTGAGGTTATTGATATTTCTCCCTGCAATCTTGATTCCAGCTTGTGCTTCTTCCAGTCCAGCGTTTCTCATGATGTACTCTGCATATAAGTTAAATAAACAGGGTGGCAATATACAGCCTTGACAAACTCCTTTTCCTATTTGGAACCAGTCTGTTGTTCCATGTCCAGTTCTAACTGTTGCTTCCTGACCTGCATACAGTTTTCTCACGTCCAACAGGGCTGTAAACGACACCTGCCCTCAAGAAATGTCCTGGGGTAAATTATCAGAAAAGAATTTCAAACGGGGCCCAGTTTCAGCAAGCCAGATTCAAGAGGTGAATTTTACTTACAAGGTATAAAATAATAAAAGCACATGGAAAGATATTCCACATTAGGAATTATTAAATCAATGCAAATCAAAATTACAATGAAGTATCACCTCACACTGGTCACAGTGACCATCATCAAAAAGCTCTAAAAAGAATAAATACTGCAGAGGATGTACAGAAAAGGGAATCCTCCTACAACCTCGGTGGGAATATAAATTGTGAAGCCACTGTGGAAAAACCATGGAGGTTCCTTGAAACACTAAACACAGAGGTATCCTATGATCCTGCAATCCCACTCGCAAGCTTAGATCTGGAGAAATTCATCATTCGAAATGACATGTGCTCCTCGATTTTCAGGCCAGCACTATTTACAGTAGCCAAGACATAGAACCCACCAAAACGTCCATTGACAGAAAAATGAAACCACATGATGCATCAGTACAGTGGAACACTACTTAGCCGTAAAATAGGAAAAATAATCATCTTGGCAGCAGCATGGATGGACTGAGAAATTTTCATACTAAATGAGGTAAGTCAGAGAGCAAAGGTAGTGTTGTAAGACACCACAGACAATTAGAGTCTATAAGTTCAGACCACTGAACTCATTTACAAAACAGAAATGGACTCGCAGATTGAGAAAACCAAATTATGATTATCAAAAGGAAGTTAAAAGGGAGGGATAAATTAAGACTTTCAGATTAAAATATACACATAATAGCTATCAAACTGATAATCAGATAGAATCTACTGAATAGAACAGTGAACTCTACTGAACAATTGGTAACAACCTATATGAGAAAGAAAATGAAAAAATAGATATATGTCTATGTAAAATCGAATCAAATTCCTGTACACCTAAAACCAAAACAATGGAAATCAACTCTAACCCACTATAAAATCAAAATTAAATTACAAATTAAATTACCTGAGCTTGGTGAAGGGGAAACCAGACAGTGGTGACCTATGAATTAGACATGTGATGGACTGGAAGAAACACAAGCTGGAATCAAGATTGCAGGGAGAAATATCAATAACCTCAGATATGCATATGACACACCCTTATAGAAGAAAGTGAAGAGGAACTAAAAAGCCTCTTGATGAACGTGAAAGTGGAGAGTGAAAAAGTTGGCTTAGAGCTCAACATTCAGAAAATGAACACTAGTTTCAGCTAAAGCTGAAACTCCAGTACTTTGGCCACCTCATGCAAAGAGTTGACTCATTGGAAAAGACTCTGATGCTGGGAGGGATTGGGGGCAGGAGGAGAAGGGGACGACAGAGGATGAGATGGCTGGATGGCATCACCGACTCGATGGATGTGAGTCTTAGTGGACTCTAGGAGTTGGTGATGGACAGGGAGGCCTGGCGTGCTGTGATACATGGGGTCGCAAAGAGTTGGACATGACTGAGCGACTGATCTGATGCTACGATATTAATGCGACACCTCTAAAGGTTTTCATTCTCCAGAACACAGAGCAGCAACCCACTCAAAGGTGCCTGACCTCGTGTGAATGCGACAAGGTGAAGAGAAGAAAAGGGACCACAGGTTAATCAGGGCAACACTCTCAATTCAGATGTTGGATATCTCAGAAAGAACAAGACACACTGCAGGTAAAGAGCAGATATGGGGTTTCCAGGTAAAGATTCCTGACCCTTGTGGATGGGGTGAGACCCACACAATCCCAAGTCCCAGCACCAGGGGTCGCATGACCCTTGGTTAGGACCCCAGGTCTCTGCTGCTTGGGCCCCTAAAGTGAAAACAAGTGGGTTCCTGTAACCTCCTGGGATGGTGGAAAGAAGTGTAGTGTTGGTCTCCTCTCCCCACACTTGTTCCAGAGAAGTCGTCTCCTCCCTTTGGTTCTGTGTGATATTAACTGTTTTTACAGCTGTCTTGATAATGTTGAACACACTACCTTGGTTCTGGCAGGCTCGGTCCTTTCTTGTCCCACTGAGATGTTGAGAAAACACTCCAGATGCAGGGCTGGGAGACGAGGGGGAGGTCTGGTCTCTGCTGAGGAGGGAGATCAACTGGAAGGAGATCACAGCAGCAACCTCACCTGCTGCCCATTGGCTTTTTGCCTGATCCATGTGCCCTGCAATCAACTCACCAGGTGAACCTGCCTCCCTTCCAGCAATGATTCTGCTGCTGAATTGGAATAATTACCAGGTAGAGACACCTGAGGAGTCTTCAGAGGGAGGGTGAACCTCGTGGGGGTAAAGAGGCAGACAGGCACAGGCCTGTATAAAGTGAATACTGTAAAGTGTGAATTCCCAAACACAAGAGAACCGCTCATGTATTCTTCCCTTTTTCTTAGCTTTGTGTGTATGTCGTCTCCCTATACACATGCTGCTGACCCATGCACATGGGGTGAGACTCACACAGTCCCCAGAACCCCTCCTGGGATCACACATCCCCTCAGTCAGGACAAGGAGACCATCACTGTGGTCAGTGGATCCCCCCAGTGTGTAAACAAGCCAGGTCCCTGGGACCTCCAGGGACCTTTGAAAGAAGTGTAGGGTCCATCTCCTCTCCCCTCAATTGTCCCTGAGAAGTCAGGCCCCTCCTGTTTTCACTTTGGTTCTGTGTGATTTTTTGCTGGTTTGAAAGCTCATGCTAGAGGTGAACACATTACCTCGGTTCTGCCAGGCTCTGTCTTTCTTGTCCCACGGAGGATGTTGAGAAAACACAAGAGAGCCAGGCTGAAAGACGAGGGGCAGTTCTGTTCTCTTTGGAAGACAGAGTCAACTGGAAGTTCACAGCAGCAACCTCACCTGCTGCCCATTGACTTTTTGCCCGATCCCTGTGTCCTGGAATCAATTCACCAGGTGAACCTGCCTCCCTGCTCAACCTGAATGTGCTGGAAAATTGGAATGATTACCAGATAGCCCACCTGAGGGGTGTCCAGGAGCCCCAAGGAAGGCGAATCTGGCAGGGGACAGACTAGGAGCCCGACCATAGCACTGACAACCGGGAGGGCCAGGGAAGCCCACACAGAGGAGAGCACGGTCACCCAGAGAAGCCCACCCAGCCCCAGAGCCCAGACATCTGAGCACTGATGCTCAGATGCAGGCATGGAGTTTCCCAGACAGAGGCCAGGCCAGGCCTGCACCCGGGTCTCCATGTCCCAGTGCAGAGAGTACAAGGTCAGGTCTAAATGTTCTCATTGTAGAAAGCACACGGTCTCATCCAAACATAATCAGTGCAGATAGGATTTGGAGTGTAAATCTGCCATGTAGACGGAACTTGGTCAGGTTCAAACTAGTCTAGTCTAGTTTGGTCTCCCAAGAGGCACAGGTCACACACATGCAGGGTCTCTCACCGTTGGACGGGGGCTCACCCTCGTTCGGGAAGAAAGCATCACTGGGCTCCACACTTCACCCACATCAGGAAACTGAAAGGATCTGTGTCCTTAAACTTTCAACAGACAAAACAACAATGTTACCAATTTCTCTGGTCACATGATGGTCAGAATCCAGGGGAGATCCAGGAACTTCTTAGAGTGCAGCCCAGTGTCCTGTAGAGACAGACAGCAAGTGGCCTGATTCCAGCATCCCAGGCTTCCAGCAGGAGGTGGCCACACTGGAAGCCTTTTGAAAAAGTACATTCTTTATCAGAATAAAAATATACCGTTTTAATTCCAAGCATCCTAGTTATTTGCAAACCTAAAATATTCTTAAAAGTTTCAAACCATGCTTTTATAGTTTCCATTGGTTCCTTTGGCTCAGATCTTCTAGGTAGAAGCAAGCCATTATCTCAAATTATTTTCTTCTAATTCTGTTATTTGTTATTACATGAATGAAGGATCACACTTGAAAATAAAATTCCTGCAAAAGATTAGTGACTCAAACAGCACATGAGCTGCAGGTAATTTTTCTTCCAACAGTTGCATTTTTCTCCATGAAAAAAACAAAACATAGGCCCACTGATTTTTTTTGCTTCTCCGTTCAAACTGAGCTAGAATTAAATTGATATTCGTATCAACAAGTAACAGTTTTTGAGGTTTGAAATGTCACACCAGGGAAACAGGACCTGGAGAAAAGGGAATGCTCCTAAGCTGCTGGAGAGAAACCACATCCTAAAAATAAGGCTAAAATTCAAATTGGATTTAATTATGACAGTATGTGGTTACATGGAGTATGAACCAAGAGTCTAACTATAGCAGACAATATATGAAAACAAATTTGACATCTCAGATGTAAGAGTAAGGTTTCTTGTGAGATCTGTAGCTGGTATGCACATACTTCATGTATCTTTTCAAATTATAGCTTTGAATGGATGTATGGCTGGGGATGGGATTGCTGGATCATATGCTATTTTTGTGTGTGTGTGTGAAACTGCCATACTGTTCTCTACAGTGACTGCGCCAATTTACATTCCCAGCAACAGCGTAGGAGGGTTCCCTTTTCTCCACACCCTCTGCAACACTTGTTATTTGGACATTTTTAAATGATGGCCTTTCTGACCCGTTTGAGGTGGTACCTCACTGAAGTTTTGATTTGCATTTCTCTGACAATTAACAATGAGGCGCATTCAGGATGAATCTTTAATTTTCAGATGTGTAAAATAAATTAGGTTTGACATCTCAACTTGACAATTTTTTCACAGATAAGAATTTATGAAATATTTAGTTATTTCCTTTCTTCTTAGTCTAATGATAGGGACATGCATTATCATGTTAATCAAGGCGATGGGCTCAGTTTTGCATCTTTGAGCTGTTTTAAAGATGTGCACTGCTTCCTTCAAAGGGAAGGCTTGTGGTGGGACCAAGTTCCACCACCCAATACAAGCTGTTCCTTGAGCGAATACAGTTACTACCGAGGGGGCACATGGTGAGACCACCATGTCTACTGACCCTTCCCACATCTCAGGCCTCAGTGTGACCTTTCCATTTGAGGTTTAACAGTTTGCTCTGGTGATACAGCTTGACCTCTTTCTGTATGACTAGGTGAATTGTTAAGGACTTTTTAGGATTCTACTGGAGCTTCCAAGGGTGGTAAAGAACTGCCTGCCAGTGCAGGAGACATAAGAGACACTGGTTTGAACTCTGGGTCAGGAAGACCCCTTGGAGGAGAGCACGGCAACCTATTCCAGTATTCTTGCCTGGAGAATCCCATGGACAGAGGAGCCTGGTGGGCTATGTTTCATAGCGTCAGAGGGTCGGACATGACTGAAGGACTCAGCACACAGACGCTCACCCTCAGGAAAGGCCCTGCAGCAGATACTGCAGAGATAAATTGCAAACACAACCAACTTTCAAGAAGCCAATGGCAAAAGGTAAATTTCCCTCACACCCTTAAGAAAAAAAACAAAAAAACTGCCACAGGACAATATGCCCAGCATCCCTAATTATTACAGGAGAAATGCCAATCAAAATGACAGCAAGAAATCAAATCCAACCTATCAGAATGGCCATCCTCACAAGTCTGCAATAATACATGTGAGAGAGAGCTGGGTAGTGATGGAACCTACCCGACACTATCAGTGGGAATGGAGATTGCCAACAGCCTTAGAAAGTACAGCCTCCACATGCTAGAAAAAGATCTTCAGAAAAACTAAGCCTAGACTCTGACATACTCTCACATGGGCTTATATCTAAAAAACCACCATTCAAAAAGACACATGCACCCCAACATTCACTGCAGCCTTACTTACAATAGCAAAACACAGACCCAGGAAAATATGTTCACTGACAGATTAAAGCTTAAAAAAGATGCAGTACATGTATAAAATGGACTATGAAAAACTGCCACTGAAATTATGAAACTATGCTCCTGGGATGGACTATTGCCACAAGGATGGACCTTGAAGAATTTTACACGAACCAAGTCAACCAGTCAAGGAAAGACAATAGTATCCTATCTCCCTTCTGTGCTAAAGGAGAAAAAGAGTTGCAAAGGAACTAATTTACAACACAAAAAGAGACTCTGAGAACTCGAACACAAAGTCCCCCTCTGCAAAAAAGAGTGAAGGCCAGGGATGAATTAGAAATTTGGGACTAACATATATACAGGAAGGACTTCCCTGGTGGCTCAGACGGTAAAGCGTCTGTCTACACTGAGGGAGACCCGGGTTTGAGCCCTGGATTGGGACGATCCCCTGGAGAAGGAAATGGCAATCCACTCCAGTACTATTGCCCGGAAAATCCTATGGACAGAGGAGCCTGGTAGGCTACAGTCTATGGGGTCGCAAAGAGTCGGACACGACTGAGCGACTTCACTTATATACAGGATATGTACCTTTAATAGATAATCCATAAGGACTATCTCCTACCTTCCCTCCTTCCTTCCACATATACAAAGAAATCCGTGTCTCTAACTTATACACAGAAATCTGTAATAGAAAATCCACAAGGATTATTTTCTTTCTTCCTTATATACACAGAAACCAGTATCTCCAATAGATAATCCATAAGGAGTATCTCCTCCCTCCCACATAAACACAAAATCTGCATCTCTAACATATACACAGAAATCTATATCTGTAATAGACAATTTACAAGGATTATCCCCTTCCTTCATTCTTGCCACATTTACTCAGAAATGTGTATATCTAACAGATACTCCACAAACACCTGATGGTCAGCACAGGGAACTTTGCTTGAAATTCTGCAATAACCTCTAGCGTAAAACAACCCAAAAAAGAACAGATATCCTGTATATACTCACATGTCATAATAGAATCAGGTGGTTGTATACTGATGACAAGCAAAAATGGCAAATCAACTATATTCCCATATAGTATTATCATTAGATTAAAGAAAAGGAAAGAAAATCAATGCCTAGTTAATTTCCTCCCACCTCCCTGACTTGTGCTGCTATCCCATCCGTGAAGTCTGAGCAGCCTTGAAACCTTGACTGCCCTGGAGTGGTGTCAGACAGCTGGGCAGGGTGTCCTTAACTGAATACTGTCTGGTTTGCTCTGACTGGGACCAGAGTCCCTAGTACACCCAAAGTACGGTCAACCATCTGGCCTCAAACCCTGGAAAGGTAACCTAGACTCCAGGTCTATTGGTGCTGTGGTCCCCAGTTCAAGCCTCCTTCCTGAGGATGCAGTCTTCTAAGCAGCTACCTCAGCAGGGAGGTGGTGCCCCAGGTAAGCATGAGTCTGGAGGGAAGGGGTGAAGATTCAGGGGGAAGAAGTAGTGAGACACAGGCCCTTGGGTGTTTGTTCATGTACTTTACTTCACTTCAGTCGCTCAGTTGTGTCCGACTCTTTGCAACCCCATGAACCGCAGCACGCCAGGCCTCCCTGTCCATCACCAACTCCCGGAGTTCACTCAGACTCACGTCCATCAAGTCAGTGATGCCATCTAGCCATTTCATCTTCTGTCGTCCCCTTCTTCTCTTGCCCCCAATCCCTCCCAGCATCAGAGTCTTTTCCAATGAGTCAACTCTTCACATGAGGTGGCCAAAGTACTGGAGTTTCAGCTTTAGCATCATTCCTTCCAAAGAAATTCCAGGGCTGATCTCCTTCAGAAGGGACTGGTTGGATCTCCTTGCAGTCCAAGGGACTCTCAAGAGTCTTCTCCAACACCACAGTTCAAAGCATCAATTCTTTGGCGCTCAGCCTTCTTCACGTCCAACTCTCACATCCATACGTGACCCCAGGAAAAACCATAGCCTTGACTAGACGGACCCTTGTTGGCAAAGTAATGTCTCTGCTTTTGAATATGCTATCTAGGTTGGTCATAACTTTCCTTCCAAGGAGTAAGCGCCTTTTAATTTCATGGCTGCAGTCACCATCAGCAGTGATTTTGGAGCCCAGAAAAATAGTCTGACACTGTTTCCCCATCTATTTCCCATGAAGTGATGGGACCGGATGCCATGATGTTCATTTTCTGAATGTTGAGCTTTAAGCCAACTTTTTCTCTCTCCTCTTTCACTTTCATCAAGAGGCTTTTGAGTTCCTCTTTACTTTCTGCCATAAGGGTGGTGTCATCTGCATATCTGAGGTTATTGATATTTCTCCCTGCAATCTTGATTCCAGCTTGTGTTTCTTCAAGTCCAGCGTTTCTCATGATGTACTACTCTGCATATAAGTTAAATAAACAGGGTGACAATATACAGCCTTGACATACTCCTTTTCCTATTTGGAACCAGTCTGTTGTTCCATGTCCAGTTCTAACTGTTGCTTCCTGACCTGCATACAGATTTCTCAAGAGGCAGATCAGGTGGTCTGGTATTTCCATCTCTTTCAGAATTTTCCACAGTTTATTGTGATCCACACAGTCAAAGGCTTTGGAATAGTCAATAAAGCAGAAGTAGATACTTTTCTGGAACTCTCTTGCTTTTTCCATGATCCAGCAGATGTTGGCAATTTGATCTCTGGTTCCTCTGCCTTTTCTAAAACCAGCTTGAACATCAGGAAGTTCACGGTTCACGTATTGCTGAAGCCTGGCTTGGAGAATTTTGAGCATTACTTTACTAGCATGTGAGATGAGTGCAATTGTGCGGTAGTTTGAGCATTCTTTGGCATTGCCTTCCTTTGGGATTGGAATGAAAACTGACCTTTTCCAGTCCTGTGGCCACTGCTAAGTTTTCCAAATTTGCTGGCATATTGAGTGCAGCACTTTCACAGCACCATCTTTCAGGATTTGGAATAGCTCAACTGGAGTTCCATCACCTCCACTAGCTTTGTTCGTAGTGATGCTTTCTAAGGCCCACTTGACTTCACATTCCAGGATGTCTGGCTCTAGGTCAGTGATCACACCATCGTGATTATCTGGGTCGTGAAGATCTTTTTTGTACAGTAGTTCTGTGTATTCTTGCCATCTCTTCTTAATATCTTCTGCTTCTGTTAGGTCCATATCATTTCTGTCCTTTATCGAGCCCATCTTTGCATGAAATATTCCTTTGGTGTCTCTGATTTTCTTGAAGAGATCCCTAGTCTTTCTCATTCTGTTGTTTTCCTCTATTTCTTTGCATTGATTGCTGAAAAAGGCTTTCTTATCTCTTCTTGCTATTCTTTGGAACTCTGCATTCAGATGCTTATATCTTTCCTTTTCTCCTTTGCTTTTTGCTTCTCTTCTTTTCACAGCTATTTGTAAGGCCTCCCCAGATAGCCATTTTGCTTTTTTGCATTTCTTTTCCATGGGGCTGGTTTTGATCCCTGTTTCCTGAACAATGTCACGAACCTCATTCCATAGTTCATCAGGCACTCTATCAGATCTAGGCCCTTAAATCTATTTCTCACTTCCACTGTATAATCGTAAGGGATTTGATTTAGGTCATACCTGAATGGTCTAGTGGTTTTCCCTACTTTCTTCAATTTCAGTCTGAATTTGGCAATAAGGAGCTCATGGTCTGAGCCCCAGTCAGCTCCTGGTCTTGTTGTTGCTGACTGATAGAGCTTCTCCATCTGTGGCTGCAAAGAATATATAGCTGCTGGCAGAAAAGGCCCTACGGTAGGTACTGCAGACATAAATTCCAGACGCAACTGACTTTCAAGAAGCCAATTGTGACAGGTAAATTTTCCTCACACCCATTAAAGAAAAAAAAGGAAAAAACACCAAATGGTCATGGGACAAGATACTCAACATCCCTATTTATTACAGGAGGGATACCAATCAAAATGACAAGCAGTCTAATTCCATTTGAAAGAATGGTTAACCAACTGTATGCAAACTGTAAATGATGGAGAGAGCTGAGAGATGATGGACTCCCCCTTCTTGCTGCATGGGAGTGGATATTGGCAACAGGCTCTAGAAAGGACAGCCTCCACAGGCAACAATGAAAAATTTCAAGAGAGCTAAGCCTAGGATCTTAATATCCACACCTGGGCCTATATTACAAAACCCATCATTCAAATGACACATGCACCCCAACATTCACTGCAGGGCTACTTCCAATAGCCAAGACACAGACCAAAGATACGTTCCATCGACAGATTAAATCTTGAAGAAATACGGTATATTTATACAGTGGGCTATTACTCAGATTTGGAAAAAAACCCATGAAATTATCCCAGTGGTTCCCACAAGGAGGAACCTTGGAGGATCATAAACTAAGAAAGTCAGCAACAGAAGAAGAAAATAGCAGATGCTGTCCCTTATAGGCAAAAAAAAAAAAAGAGAGAGAGAGAGATCCACAGGAAGTATTTTACAATATAAAAAAAGACTCTGAGATTCAAACACAAAGAATTAAAAAAAAAAACAAACAGGCCAGGGATGAATCAGGAGGTCAGTACTAACATATAGACAGAAACCTGTAGTTGTAATAGATAATCTGGAAAGATTATCTCCTTCCTTACATAGGCACTAAATTCTGTATCTCTAACATACCCACACAGGGAGGCCTGGTGTGCTGCAATTCACGGGGTCACAAAGAGTCGGACACGACTGGGCGACTGAACTGAACATACCCACAGAAATATGTATCTGTACTAGGTAATCTACAAGGTTTATATCCTGCCTTCTTTCCTTCCTACCATACACATATAGGTAGAAACATTTATCTCTAACACATACATAGAAATCTGTAGCTGTAATAGATAATCCACAAGGACTCTTTCGTTCCTTGTTTCCTTACACATGTACAAAACATCTATGCCTCTAATAAATGTCCCACAGGGAGCTGATGTTCAGCACTGAGAACTTTACTCGACCTTGTTCAATAACCTCTATGGCAAAAGAATCCGAAAAAGTACAAATATGCTATATGTATATGTCATAACTGAATCAGTCCGTTGTACACTGACGACAAGCACAAAAGGCAAATCAACTATACTTCAAAATAGCATTGGCATGAGAGTAAAGAAAAGAACAGGAATGAAAAGTAAAGCCTAGTTTACGCCCACTGACCTCCATAATTTGGGATAGTATCTGATCCCTGGAATCTGGGTGGTGTTGAGTCCCATGGCTGGACTGGGGCCAGCAGAGTGCCTTTCATGAGACACCTTTCAAACCTGTTTTTCCTGGTTTTCCCTGGCTGTGACCAGAATCCAGAGTGCACCCAAAAGATGGTGGCCTGACTCTCAGGCCTAGGGGACCAAGGTGAAGTCACCAAGTATTCAGGTCCTCTGGTGCTGGCGTCCCCAGCTGAAGCCTCCTTTCTGAGAGCGCAGACTCCTTGGCCCCACAGCAGGGAGCCGGGCCCCAGGCTGGGATAAGTCTGGAGTGGGTGGGTAGAGCTTTGGGGGAAGAAATACTGAGACTTATGCCCTTGGGAATTTGCTCAGGCATCAGATCAGTCGCTCAGTCGTGTCTGACTCTTTGTGACCCCATGAATCGCAGCACGCCAGGCCTCCCTGTCCATCACCAACTCCCAGAGTTCACTCAGACTCACGTCCATCGAGTCAGTGATGCCGTCCAGCCATCTCATGCTCTGTCATCCCCTTCTCCTCTTGCCCCCAATCCCTCCCACCATCAGAGTCTTTTCCAATGAGCCAACTCTTCGCATGAGGTGGCCAAAGTACTGGAGTTTCAGCTTTAGCATCATTCCTTCCAAAGAAATCCCAGGGCTGATCTCCTTCAGAGTCCACTCTAATTCAGAGCCCAGGAAGCTGTCTTTCCCCAAGGCTCTGGTTGCGTGTGGAATCACAGTTGAGCACAAATAAGTGCTGCCTCCTTGTGGACAGTTCCTATAACTACATGTTGGCCATGATTGCTTCCCAGCACCTCCAATTCACAAGACCAGTGGGGCTCTCAATGACAGATGCCCTCAGGAAAAGACCTGCGGCCAGTATTGTAGAAATAAATTCCAAATACAACTGACTGTCAAGAACAGATAAAATGTGCCTCACACCTTTACGGAAAAAAATATAAAATAAAAGACCCAAATCGCCCAGGACAAGATGCTCAACCTATGATTACCATAGGAATCCCAATCATCAATGACAACAAATGATCAATCACCATCTGACAGAATGGCCACCCTGACTGTATGCAAACAGTAAATGGGGGAGAGAGCCGGGAGATGATGGAACACCCTGATATGTTCTGCGGGAATGGAACATATCAGGGTGAACTGTTGCCAATGGAACTGGCAACAGCCCCTAGAAAAGAGCCTCCACAGACATCAATGAAAAATTTCAAAAGCACTAAGTCTAGGATTTCAATACCCACACTTGAGCCTATATTACAAAAAAAAACCCATCATTCAAATGACACACGCACCCCAACGTTCACTGCAGTGCTACTTCCAACAGCCAAGACAGACCAAAGAAACATTCCACTGAGAGATTAAATCTTAAAGAAATGTGGTACATATATACCTTAGGCTCTTACTCAGACATGAAAAACTGTCATGAAATTATGAAATTATGCCACTGATTCAAACAAAGTTGGATGTTAGAGGATCATATATTTAGTGTACTCAGCAACATAGAAAAAACATAGCAGATGATGTCCCTTCTCCACAAAAATAAGACATACAAGGGAAGCAATTTATCACACAACAGGAGACCCTAAGATTCAAACACAAAGCTTTTGGGAAAAAGGAAAAAAAGGGAAGGGCCAGGCAAGTACTAATGTGTACACAGAAATCAGTATCTGTAATATACAATCCACAAGAGTTCTCTTTCCTTCCTTCCTTCCACATGTGCACTGAAATCTATCTATAACATACCCAGAGAAATCTTTACTAGGTAATTCACAAGGATTATCTCCTGTCTTCCTCCTTTTTCTTTCTTCTTTCCCTCCAAGCACATATACAAAGAAACACTTATCTCTAACATACACATAGAAATCTGTAGCTGTAATAGATAATCCAAAAGGACTCCTTTGTTTCTTGCATATATACAAAATAAATCTGTATCTCTAATAAATACTCCACAAAGATTTGATCACTGAGAAATTTACTCCACCTTGTTCAATAACCTCTATGGCAAAAAAAAAAAAATGATAAGTACAAATATGCTACATGTATATGTAATAACTAGTCCATTGTACACAGCAGACAAGCACAAAACTGCAAATCAACTGTACTTCAACATACCATTGGCTTGAGATTAAAGGAAAGAAAAGTAATGCCTAGTTTATTCCCTCCAACCTCCCTGACTTGGGATGCTATCTGACCCCTGGAACCTGAGTAGGCTTGAGTCCCAGAGCTGGACTAGGGTGCGGCTGACACAGTCAGGCAGGGTGCCCTGCATTGAGACCTCTCTTAAACCTCTCTGTCTGGGACCAGAATCCCTAGTGCACCCCAACGATGGTGGCCTGATCCTCTGGCCTCAAGGGCCAAGGTAAAGTCACCAAGTATCCAGGGCCCAGGTGCTGGGAGTCCAGCTGAAGCCTCCTTCCTGAGAGTGCGGCCTCCTAGGCACCTCAGCAGGGAGCGGTGCCCCAGGTAGACACGAGTCTGGAGGGGAGAAGTAAAGCTTTAGGGGGAAGTAGTAGTGATATTTAAGCCCTTGGGTGTTTGCTCAGGCACATTCCACTCTAATTCACAGCCCAGGAAGCCAACTACTCCTAAAACGCTCGTTGTTTCTACCTGAGCTGTGTATGAAGAAGTGCTGCCGCCTTGTGGTCATTTCCTGTAACTGCAACTTGACCACTGGTGCAGACTGGCATCTCCACTCCAATTCACAAGACCTGGAGGGCTGTTAACGACAACTGCCCTCAGGAAAGGTTCTGCTGCAAGTTTTGTAGAAATAAATTCCAGAAATAGCCAACTTTCAAGAAGCCAACGGCAACAGGTAAATTTTCCTCACATCCTTTAAGGGAAAAAAAATGCAAATGGCCACAGGGCAAGTTGCTCAGCATCCATAATAATTACAGGAGAAATGCCAATCAAAATAACTAGAAGAAATCATACCCCATCTAACAGAATCACTATCTAGTCTGCAAACAGTTAATGGGGGAGAGAGCCGGGAGATGATGGATTACCCCTACAGGCTTCCGTGGGAATAGACATTGGAAACAGCACTTTGAAGGGACAGCCTCCATAGGGCAGAACAAAAAATTTCAAGAGAGTTAAACCTAAGATTTTAACACCAACACCTGGCCTATATTATGAAAAAACATCATTCAAAATGACACACATAGGTACCCCAACATTCACTGCAGTGCTACTTCCAATACTCAGGATACAGACCCAAGAAGTCCATCTACAGGTTAAATCTTAAAGAAATGTGATACATGTATACAATGAACTATTACTCAGACATAAAAAACCACTGAAATTATAAAATTATGCCAATTTTTCCCACAAGGATGGACCTTCAAGGATCATATGCTAAGTGAAGTCAGCAGCAGCGAAGAAAATAGCAGGTGATGGGGAGGCAATTTACAGCACAAAGAGAAACTCTGAGATTCAAATACAAATGTATATCTGATTTAGATAATCCACAAGGATTATCTCCCGACTTCCTTCCACGCACAGAGTCACAGAAATATTTTTCTCTAATACACATAGAAATCTGTCACTGTAATAGATATTCCACAAGGACCTGATGTTCAGCAGGTCTTTACTCAACCTTGTTCAGTATACTATGTCAAAAGAGTAAAAAAGAGTACAAGTGTGCCTTAAGTATATTTCATAACTTAATCAGTTGGCTGGACACGGAGAAGCACAAAACTGCAAGTTGGCTATACTTCAAAAGAGCATCGGCACTAGATTAAAGAAAAGAAAGGGAAAGAAAAGTAATGGCTACTTTATTCCCTCCGACCTCCCTGACTTGGGTTGTTCTCCCATTCCTGGAGCCTGAGCAGGCTTGTGTCTGATGTCTGAACTGGGCTGGGGTCCAAGCACCCAGGTTATGACAATGAAAATTTTAACAGAAATGGGTAACCATATGATTTTCGCCCCACGAGGTACAATAGCCAACACAGGGAGGCAAGCTAATTATGAATGGAAACAGAGGATGGGGCACATGTACATAATACAATATTTCCAACCATGAATAAGTAAGAAATAATGCCAAGTCCAGCTTCAGGAAAGAAAGAAGAGATAATTATCCTAAGTGAAGTAAGGGAGACAAGACAGGCAAGTATCCTATGATATCATTTCCAGGTATAAACTAAAGATGGATACAAATGAGCTTATTGCCTGAGACACAGCCTCGCAGACTTAGGAAGGAAACTTCTGGTCAGCAAGATATAAAGATGTGGGGCATGCAGAAATGAGCTGCTTCAGACTAATATATGCACACTACTATTGATAAAATAAGTGACCAGGACCCAATGTGTAACACAAGGAAACTTACTCCATGCTCTGCAATAACCTATAAAGAAAACATCCCAACAAATCATATCTACATCTATGTGGAAGTGAAAAAGTTGTAGTAGAAGGAAACGGAAAAAACAAACCACCCACAAGATTGTAATTCACTGTATACTCAGTTCAAACGATGGGATGAAAACAGAAAGAACAAAAAAGACATTCTGACTCTGTTCTTCTCAGGACATACTGAGCTGGGCTGGTGTCACATCCCTGGAGCCTGGCTGGTTTGGTTCCCAAGGCTGGAGCGTCCTGGGGCTGAGAGAACTGGGAGCACGTAGCTGGCAGTGTGCCTCCAAAAAGGACCTTCTAAAAGGACCTAGTTGGGGACCATCTGGAGAGCCCCCAACCTCCAGGTACATTCGGGATAAATTAAGAGACTTGAATTAACATATACACATTAATATATATCAAAGAGTTGATAAAAAGTACCTACTGAATAGCATCAGATCAGTCGCTCAGTCGTGTCCGACTCTTTGCGACCCCATGAATCGCAGCACGCCAGGCCTCCCTGTCCATCACCAACTCCCGGAGTTCACTCAGACTCATGTCCATCGAGTCAGTGATGCCATCCAGCCATCTCATCCTCTGTCGTCCCCTTCTCCTCTTGCCCCCAATCCCTCCCAGCATCAGAGTCTTTTCCAATGAGTCAACTCTTCGCATGAGGTGGCCAAAGTACTGGAGTTTCAGCTTTAGCATCATTCCTGCCAAACAAATCCCAGGGCTGATCTCCTTTAGAAACTGAGTAGCATAGAGAATTTTATTGAACACACTGTAATCACCCATATGCAGAAAAGAAGGCTAGACTGAATAAATGTCTATGTGTAGCTAAATCGAGTTTCTATACACCTGAAACATACACAATATCAGAAATCCATTCTAGTTCAATAGGAAATAAGGAAATCACATGGGGTGAGGGGAAGAGTGCGGCATGAAGAAGTGCTGCCACCATGTGGCCATTTCCGGTAACAACACTATGAAGAGGTATGAAGAGTTGCTAAAGTCTAAGTCGCTCAGTCCGTCTTTGCAACCCCACAGACTATATAGTCCATGGAATTCTCCGGGTCAGAATACTGGAGTGGATTGCCTTTCCCTTCTCCAAGGGATCTTCCCAACCCAGGCATCGAACCCAGGTGTCCCACACTGCAGGCGAATTCTTTACCCAGCTGAGCCACAAGGGAAGCCCAAGACTACTGTAGTGGGTGGCCTATCCCTTCCGGCGAATCTTCCCAACCCAGGAAATCGAACCCGGGTCTCCTGCATAGCAGGCGGATTCTTTACCAACTGAGCTATGAGGGAAGCCCATGAAAAGTTGTGCTGCTGCTGCTGCTGCTGCTAAGTCACTTCAGTCGTGTCCGACTCTGTGCAACCCCATAGGCGGCAGCCCACCAGGCTCCCCCGTCCCTGGGATTCTCCAGGAAAGAACACTGGAGTGGGTTGCCATTTCCTTCTCCAATGCATGAAAGTGAAAAGTGAAAGTGAAGTCGCTCAGTCGTGTCCAATTCTTAGCAACCCCGTGGACTGCAGCCTACCAGGCTCCTCCATCCATGGGATTTTCCAGGCAAGAGTACTGGAGTGGGTTGCCATTTCATCCTCCATTAGAGTTGTGCTGCTGGGCACTTAATATTCACAAGGATCCAGGTGGGTAGTAAAAAACAGTTGCCCTCAGGAAATGTCCTAGGGGTTATCATTGAAAAAAAATCCAAAACAAGGCAGGCATTAAAAAAGCCTATTTTAAGATGTAAGTTTAACTCACACCCTTTAAAAAAAAATCTTACGAAACAATGTCAACATCGCTAAACATTAAAGAACAGTAAATATAAACTACACCCAGATATCACATCACACTGGTCAGAATAACTATTGCCAAAATCTGCACAAATGAGAAGTGCTGGAGAGGGTATGGAGACAAAGGGAACACTCTTCCACCCGTGCTTGAGATGTAGATTGGTTAACAGCCATTAAGAAGGCTCTGTGAGGGTTCCTTCAACCATGGGAAGGAGAATGAAATTAGAAAACTCCTTAACACTCTACACAAAATAAACCCCCAATAGTATAAATACCTAAATGCAAAGACGGATACTATGAAATTATTGAGGAAAAAATATAAACAGAATATGATTTGACATACATGCAGCAAACTCTTTGTGGCTCCACCTCTTAAAATAGTGGAAAATAAAACACAAATCAGAAAATGGGACCAAATTAACCATAAAAGCATTTGTGTACCAAAAACACACTAAACAAGAGAGAGGACAACCCTCAAAATAGGAAGAAATATTTGGAAAGAAAGATACCCACAAGGGATTCCTCTCTAAAACACACAAACAGCTCGAGCAACTGAATATCAAAAATAAGTACAATCCAAGAAAGAAATGGACTAAAGATCAAAAAGGATATTTATCCAAGGAAGGCCTACAGATTGCACTTGGGCACATGAAAATGTGCTCAGCATCACTAATTATTAGAAAAATGCAAATCAAAGTCCAGTGAGCTAAGCACTCACATTGGTCAGAACGGCCATCTCAAACCATCTTAAGGAATAAAGGCTGGGCCTTCGCTGGTGGTCCAGTGAATGAGCCTGCCAGTGCTGCGGACACGAACTGGATCCCTGGTCTGGGAAGATCCCACATACATGGGGCAGCCAAGCCCATGTGCCACAACTGTTGAGCCTGTGCCCTAGAGCCCTTGAACCACAACCACTGACCCCTTGCAATGCAACTCCTGAAGGTGGGAGCTCTAGAGCCCACGTTCTGCAGTGAGAAGCCTGCCCAGTGAAACTAGAGAGCAGCCCCCGCTTGCTGCAGACAGAGAAAGCCTGAGCTCAGCAACCAAAGAGAAACGAGTAAAATCATTTTTTAAAAAAGAATGCTAGAAAAGATGTGGAAACAAAAGAACCCCCCTGCACTGTTGATCACAATGTACCTAGGTACATACAGTAGGGATAACGTATGAAGTTTCATTTAAAAAATAACATAGAAGTCCTTTCAGTACAGTTCAGTTGCTCAGTTGTGTCCGACTCCTTGCGACCCCATGAATCGCAGCACGCCAGGCCTCCCTGTCCATCACCAACTTCTGGAGTTCACTCAGACTCATGTCCATCGAGTCAGTGATGCCATCCAGCCATCTCATCCTCTGTTGTCCCCTTTTCCTCCTGCCCCCAATCCCTACCAGCATCAGAATCTTTTCCAATGAGTCAACTCTTCGCATGAGGTGGCCAAAGTACTGGAGTTTCAGCTTTAGCATCATTCTTTCCAAAGAAATACCAGGGCTGATCTCCTTCAGAATGGACTGGTTGGATCTCCTTGCAGTCCAAGGGACTCTCAAGAGTCTTCTCCAACACCACAGCTCAAAAGCATCAATTCTTCAGTGCTCAGCCTTCTTCACAGTCCAACTCTCACATCCATATATGACCACTGGAAAAACCACAGCCTTGACTAGACGGACCTTTAGGACCCAGCAATCCCATGCCTGGACATACTTCTGGAGTAATTCCAAAATCTGAAAGACAGGGGCACCCCTGAAATCTTGGCCCCACAAGGTACAATGGCCAAGTCTGGGAAGCAAGCTAATTGTAGAAAATACAGATGAATGAATACAGTTGGGGTACATTTACAAAATGCAGTATTTCTCAACCATAAAGAAGTAGGAAATAATGCCAAGTCCAGCCATAGAAAAGAAAGTAGAGATGGTCATTCCAAATGAAGTAAAGGAGACACGGAGAAGCAGTATCATAGGATATCACTTCTAGGGGTAATCTAAAAATGGATACAAATGAACTTCTTTCCCAAAGAGACACAACCTCTCAGACTTTGGAAAGAAACTTCTAGTAAGCAAGAAAGAATGATGTGGGTCAGGGAGAAATGAGTTGCTTCAGATCAACATATGCACTCTGCTATTTGTAAAATAAGTCACCATGACCCACTGTGTAACACAAGGAAACTTATGCAACTCTGTAATAACCCACGTGGGAAAATACCCCCCCTCCCAAACAAGATATATACATCTATGGAGAACTGGATCAAGTTGCATTAGATTGAAAAAGAAAAAACAAAGGTCCCACAAGAATGTAACTTACCAATATAATGCAAGTCAAATTATAGGATAAAAACATTTTTAAAAAATGACTACTCCCCTCAGGCCATAATGACATGGACTAGTGTCACATCCCTGGAGCCTAATTGCCTTGGGTTCCTGGGCTGGAGTGTCCTGGGGCTGAGGGAGCTGGGAGCATGTAGCAGGCAGTGTGCCTACAAAATGGACCTGGAGTGCCTCTTGCCCCTTGCAGAGACGCCAACCTCCAGATATATAGGCCGGATAAATTAAGAGTTTGGAATTAACATGCACATGTTGATACATATAAAGAAGATGATCCACAGCAACTACTAAAATGTAGAGGGAGGTTTATTGAACAAACTGCAATCACCTAACGGAGAAGGCAATGGCACCCCACTCCAGGACTCTTGCCTGGAAACTCCCATGGACAGAGGAGCCTGGTGGGCTGCAGTCCACGGGGTCGCTAAGAGTCGGACACGACTGAGCGACTTCACTTTCACTTTTCACTTTCATGTATTGGAGAAGGAAATGGCAACCCACTCCAGTGTTCTTGCCTGAAGAATCCCAGGGACGGGGGAGCCTGGTGGGCTGCCGTCTATGGGGTCGCACAGAGTCAGACACGACTGAAGCGACTTAGCAGCAGCAATCACCTAAATGCGAAAAGAACCCAAAAGATAACAGATAAATGTCTATGTATAACTGAATAGAGATCCTGTACACCTGAAACAAACAAAAGATCAGAAATCCACTTTATTCCAATGTAAAGTAACAAGGAAATTATAGGAAAAAAATAAAATGAAATGTGTGGTATGAAGAGGTGCTGCCACCTTGTGGCCATTGCCTGTAACAACACCATGAACAACTGTGCGGCTGGATATTTAATATTCACAAGAATCCAGGGGCTGGAAGCATAAAACATATGCCCTCGAAGATGTCTTAGACGTGGTCATCGAAAAAGAATTCAAAATGAGCCAGGCATTTATGAAGCCAATTTCAAGGGTAAGTTTAATTCACACTCTTTAAAAAATCACAAGGAAAGATGTCAACATCATAGAAGTAACCTTAGGACCCAGCAAGCCAATACCTGGGAAAAAATTCAGAGAAAATCTAAAATTTAAAAGACAAGGGTAACCCTAGCTCTTGGTCCCACTAGCCAAGACACAGAAGCAAGCTAATTGAAGTAGTGAAGGAGGAAAGGCTCCATCTTGAAAGCAGGACTCCATCTCGGGCCAGACTGTGGACTCTGAGCTATATGCCCAGTAGCTATGGAAACGACATACCAACTGGAAAACCAGGCCCCCGGAAGGAAGAGCCCCAGGGCTCTCCATTTCCTAAAAGAATACACTAATTATCTGTGTAACCTAATGGAATCATACATTCTATTATGCTTATTGGTATGACCACAAGCCTATTGATAATTGTCCACTGTTAACTACCTAGGCTTAAGGCTTATGAATCACGGTTAACTTTGATTGTATCTTTATTTTCCTTTGTTCAGACTAGTTTCAGGGAATTTTGGGGAGGTGGATTTGGGCACGTATGTTTAGGGTATATAAGGTTTTCACAAAAACTGGTCTGGGTCCTTGGCTAAGAGGAGACTCCGCCTTGGGCCCGCCGGTGAAATAAACTGCACTCCGCTATCTGCATTGTCCTTCTGAGTAAGTTTGTTTCCCGGAACGCGTGGCTACAGCAGTAGGGCAGATGAAAGGATACAGAAGATGGGGAATTCTGCAACTATCTTCCAACATAAAATAATAGGAAATTAAGGGGAAAAAAAGAAGAGTGAGGCATAAAGAAGCGCTGCTCCTCTGTGGCCTTTTTCCGTAACAAACCATGGAAAGCAGTGGCGCTGGGCACTTAATGTTTACAAGGATCAAGGGGGCTGTAAGTAAAAAAAACACATGTCCTCAAGGAATGTCTTAGGAGTTAGGACAATTCTTTTTCATCGATTCAAAACAAGGCAGGAGTTTAAGTGGTCAATTTCAGGTGGTGGTTTAACTCACATCCTTTTAAAAAATCACATGAAAAGATGCCAGATCACTAAATATTAGAAAAATGCAAATCAAAATTATAATGAGGTATTTCTTCACATGGTTCACAATCATCATTGTCCAAAAGTCAACAAACAATAAATGCTAGAGAAAGTGTGGGGGAAAGGGAACCATCCTACACTTTTCATGAAAAGGTAAATTAGTAAAAGCGACTGTGGAGAATGGTGTGCAGGTTTTATAAGAAGCGTTAGTGAGAATGCAACTACAATACTCCCTGATGCACCCACAAAAGTAAACTCCAAATAGATTAAAGATCTAAAGAAAAGGATGGATACAGTGAAACTCTTGAGGTAAAGAGCAGAACACATTTTGACATAAAACGCAGCAAGTCCTTTTTTGACCCACCTCTTAGAATCATGAAAAGTAAATCCAAAATAAATAAATGGGACCTAATTCTCCTTAAAAGTATTGGCACAACAGAGGAAACCAGAAACACAACAAACAGACAAACTTCATAATGGAAATAATATTTGTAAACAAAGACACGCACAAGGAATTTACCTACAAGACGTACAACCAATTTATGCACCTCAACATCAATGAAAAAACCCAGTGAAAAAGGGGCACAAGATTTAAGTGGACATTTTCCCAAAGAAGACATAGAGGTGGCCTGAAGCACATGAAAAGATGCTCAGCATCCATAAGTATTAGAGAACTGTGGGTAAGAGGTACCATGTGGTATCGCCTCACAAGGGTCAGAATGGTCAGCATCAAAAAATCTACAATAAATGCTGGAGAGGGTATGAAAGAAAAAGAACCCTCCTCCCTGTTGGTGGGAATGAAAGTCAGTAAATCCATGAAGGAGAAAAGAAGAAAGGTTCATTAAAAACTAAGGAGAGAAGTACCACGGGACCCAGCAATCCCATTCCTGGGCATAGATTCAGAGAAAACCGTTATTTTAAAAGACAGCTGCATGCGATGTTCATGGCAGCACCATGTACAACAGCCAAGACATGGAAGCAACCTAAGTGGATAAGGACAGATAAATGGATAAACAAGATGGGGTACACGCACACAGCGCGTTATTACTCATCATACTAAGGGTGACATCATGCCATGTCCACCAACAAGGAAGGAAGTAGAGACGATCACACTAAGTGACGTGAGGCAAAGACAAATGTCATATGACGTCACTTAGTGCTGAATTATAACAATGGATGCAAATGAACTTCTTTAACAGAAATGCCTCACAACATAGCAAAGCCCCTTATAGTTACCAAAAGCGAAAGGTGGTGGGCAGAGAGAAATGAGCTGGTGGAGATGAACATACACACATACACACACTATTCTTTATAAATAATCAACGAGGACCCCTACTCAACACTGCATAACAAACCATGCGGGAAAAGAACCCGAAAAAGCACATGTGCCCGTCTATGCACAAGTGGATCATGTTGCTGTCCACCTAAAACAAAAACAGACAGACCCTACAACACTGTAAGTCACCTACATACCAATACAAAATACAAATCACAAAGAGTGAATGCCAACTCTATTCCCCTCAGGCCTTGGGGACCTGGGCTGCTGTCGTATCCCTGAAGCCTGGGCAGGCTTGTTTCCCAAGGATGGACTGTTATGGGGCTGATGGAGCTGAGCTGGGGAAGGTGTGCCAGCCAATGAGCCCTGCCGCATGGCCCTGGTGAGCCTCTTCCCCTCTGCATCAGCCCACAGCCTCCACATGCAGTGAAACTACTCCTACTGCACCCAAAGGAGGTGGAGCCTCTGGGCTGGAAGAGTTTTGAAAAGATATGGGTTCGATGTCTCCTGGTGTTGGGGTTCCCACCTCCAGCCTCCTTCCTTAGGGTCATCCCACCTATGGATGAAAGCACACTCCCTAGAGTGGTGTTGCAGCAACTGGGATGTGTCCAGGGGACAGGGGTAAGGAAGGAAGAAGGAATGGGACACAAGCCTTGGGTGTTTCTTTTGGCACTTTCCACCCTAACTGACAATCTAGGAACAGGACTTTCCCCAAGGCTCTGGTTCCCCCAGTAACCAGAGTTGGGCATAAAGACATGCTGCCACCTCGTGGCCACTTATCATAACAACAGCTTTGAAACCATTGCTCACGGGCACTAAATTTTCAACAGGTCTGCGGGACTGTAAGTATAAGACACCCCTATCAAGAAATGTCCTAGGCAAGGTCATAGGAAAATATCCAAAATACGGCAGGCATTCAAGAAGCCAGTTTCAGTAAGTTTAACTGACACTGTTTAAAAAAAAAAAAAAACACATGAAAAGATGTCAACATCAGCAAATGTGAGAGAAATGCAAATCAAAACTTCAATGAGGTATCTCCTTACACAGGTCAGAATGGCCATAGGCAGAAACTCTACAAACAATAAACGCTGGGTGTAGAGGGTGTAGAGCAAAGGGAACCCTCCCACACAGATCGAGGGAATGGAGATTGGAAGCAGCCACTGTGGAGGACGCTGGGCAGATTCCTTTGCAATGAAAATGAAAATGCAATTAGATGACTCCCTAACATACACAAAAATAAACTGCAAATAGATTAAAGGTCTAAATTAAAGGACAGATACTATGAAACTCTTAAGGAAAAAAGCAGAATACACTTTGACATAAAATGCAGCAAGTTTTTTCATCTACCTCTTAGAATCAGGAAAAATAAACAAAAACAAACAAATGGGACCTAATAAACGTTAAAAGCATTTGCACAGCAAATGATACCACCAGTGATAGACAATCCTCAGAATGGAAAAAATTCTAGCAAACGAAGATCAGTCAGTTCAGTCACTCAGTCGTGTCTGACTCTTTGCGACCCCATGGACTGCAGCACGCCAGGCTTCCCTGTCCTTCACCAACTCCTGGAGCTTGCTCAAACTCATGTCCATTGAGCCGGTGATGCTATCAAATCACCTCATCCTCTGTCGTCCCCTTCTCTTCCTGCCTTCAATCTTTAGCAGTATCAGGGTTTTTTCCAATGAGTCAGTTCTTTGCATCAGGTGGCCAAAGTATTAGAGTTTCAGCTTCAGCATCAGTCCTTCCAATGAATATTCAGGACTGATTTTCTTTAGGATGGACTGGTTGGATCTCCTTGCAGTCCAAGAGTCTTCTCCAATACCACAGTTCAAAAGCATCAATTCTTCAGCCCTCAGCTTTCTTTACAGTCCAACTCTCACATCCATACATGACTACCATAGCTTTGACTAGACAGATCTTTGCTAGCAAATTAATGTCTCTGCTTTTTAATACTCTGTCTAGGTTGGTCCTAGCTTTTCTTCCAAGAAGCAAGCATCTTTTAATTTCATGGCTGCAGTCACCATCTGCAGTGATTTTGGAGCCCCCAAAATAAAGTCTGTCACCGTTTCCATTGTTTCCCCATCTATTTGCCACAAAGTGATGGAACTGGATGCCATGATCTTAGTTTTCTGAATATTGAGTTTTAAGCCAACTTTTTCACTCTCCTCTTTCATCAAGAGGCTCTAGTTCTACTTTGATTTCTGCCATAAGGGTGGTGTCATCTGCATATCTGAGGTTATTGACATTTCTCCCAGCAATCTTGATTCCAGCTTGTGCTTTATCCAGCCCCACATTTCACATGATGTACTCTGCACAGAAGTTAAATAAGCAGGGTGACAATACAAAGCCTTGACGTACTCTTTTTCCGATTTGGAACCAGTCTGTAGTTCCATGTCCAGTTCTAACTGTTGCTTCTTGACCTGCATACAGATTTCTCAGGAGGCAGGCAAAGTGGTCTGGTAGTCCCATCTCTTTAAGAATTTTCCACAGTTTGCTGTGATCCACACAGTCAAAAGCTTTGGCATAGTCAATGAAGCAGAAGTAAATGTTTTTTTGGAACTAGTCTCAGAAAACTGGAGTGTAGTCAATAAAGCAGAAGTAGATGTTTTTCTGCAAACGAAGATACCCACAGGGAATTTATCTCCAATACATACAAAGAATTTGTGCATCACAGAGTCAAAAAACAAACAATCCAATAAAAAATTGCCAAAGATCTAAATGCACATTTCTCCAAAGAAGACACAGAGATGGCCATAAAGCGCAAGAAAAAATGCTCAGTCTCACTAGTTCTTAGAGAAAGGCAATTCAGTTGCCCAATGAGGTATCACTTCACATCAATCAGAATAACCATCTCAAAAAATCTACAATAAAATTTGCAGATGGCGTGGAGAGAAGAAAACCTCCCAATGTGGCAGGGAAATGTAAGTGGGTACATCCACTAGGGAGAACCTTATGGAGGTTCTTTAAAAAACAAAACATAGAAGTATGAAGTGACCCAGCAATCCCATGCCTAGATGTAGATCTGGAGAAAACCAAAATTTAAAAAAATAACTGCAACCGAATGATCATGGCAGCACTAGGTACATTAACCAAGATAGGGAAGCAACTTAAGTGTGGAAGGACAGATGGATGGATACAGAAGATGGGATGCATATATACAATGTAATATTACTCAGAAATTAATAGGATGAAATAATGCCATTTTAGGGAGGAACACTTGAGGTGATGACACTAAGTGAAGTAAGTGAAACAGGAAAGACAGTTATCGTAGGATATCATTTTGGCGGGATAAAAATGAACTTTTTACAAAAGAGAAACAGCCTCACATACTTAGAAAAGAATCTCACAGGTACCAAAAAAGAAAGTTGAGAGGAGGCAGGGAGCAATTAGCTGGCTCAGATTAATAGACACACCACGAAACAGGTGCTGAAGGTCTCTTAATAGTCAGAAGTCCAACAGGGCTGTGAATGACTCCTGACTCGAGAAACGTCCTGCGGTAAATCATCGGAGAGGAATTCCAAACAGAGCCACCTTTCAAGAAGCCAGTTTCAAGAGGTAAACTGTACTCACAAGGTGTGAAATAACACGAGCACATGGAAAGATACTCCACACCAACAATTATCAGATCAATGCCATCAAAACTGCAGTGAGGTGTCACCACACACTGGTCACAACAGCCATCACTGAAAAGCTCTACAAAGAATAAATACTGCAGAGCATGTACAGAAAAGGGAATCCCCATGCAGTCTTGGTGGGAATGTAAATGGTGAACCACTGTGGAGAACAGCATGGGGGTTCCCGGAAACACTAAACAGAGCGCTATCTTATGACCCTGCAATCCCACTCCCAGGCTTAGATCTGCAGAAATTCATCATTCGAAATGACATGTGCCCCTCGATTTTCAGAGTGGTACTATTTACAACAGCTGAGACACAGAATCCACCAAAACGTCCACTGAAGAAAAATGAAGACTCCGTGATACAACCATACAACTGAATACTACTCAGCCATAAAAGAGAAAAAATGATGACATTTGCGGCAGCATGGACGGTCTGAAGAATTTTCATACTGAGGTAAGTCAGAGACAAAAAGACAAATAGCATATCATATACAAGTGGGATCTGTAAATTCATACAGATTAACTGAGGTACAGAACAGAGACAGACTCTCAGACTGAGAAAACCGAATTATGATCATCGAGAGAAAGCTGAGAGGGAGGGGTAAATTAAGAGTTTCAGATGAACATATACACACCAATATTTATCAAATTGATAATCACATAGGACTTACTGAATACAATCAGGAACTCTACTAAAAAAAACTGTAATAACCTATACGAGAAAAAAATGGAAAAAGAGTAGGTATACCTCTCCTGTCCTGCCGATCCTGCTCACGGTGCCAACAGTTTCGCTGTATCTCTGCTCGTTGAATGCCGTTCGTTGAACCCATGGTAGGCAAGGCACGAGAGGGGAGCTGCCAGAAGACACGAGGAGCTGTAGAAACTGCAGACACATTTATTCTCTCCTGGCTGGCGCAGCAGCCATAACATAACCTCGTACAACCGCAAGGGCTTTCCAGTACAGAACGTAGCCCATGGCCAAGCGAGTACCTCGTGACACACATGCCCAGCGTTATAAGTGATCTCAGCTGTTACATAATCGTTATTTACAAAACGTGGAGCCCAGAGCAAGAGGCTGTGGGGTGAAAGAGCCTGAGCGCACCATCTTGGCTAGTTTGCTCTCTCCCTTTCCCTAGAAAGAAAGAAAGTCGCTTAGTCGTGTCCGACTCTTTGCGACCCCATGGACTGTAAGCCACCAGCCTCCTCTGTTCATGGGATTTTCCAGGCAAGAATACTGGAGTGGGTTGCCATTTCCTTCTCCATACGTATATGTAAAATCAAACCAAGTTCCTGTACATATAAAATCAACAAAACAATGGAAATCAACTCTACTCCAATATAAAATAAAAATTAAATCACAAATTAAACTACCTGAGCTTGGTGGAGAGAAAACCAGACAGTGGTATCTCTATGAATTAGATATGGGATATGCTATGATATTAATATGACACCACCAAAGGTTTACACTCAGAACACAGAGCAGCAACCCACTCAAACGTGCCTGATCTCATGTGAATGTGACAAAGCGAAGAGAAGGAAAAGGACCACAGGTTAATCAGGGCAACACCCTCAATTCAGACGTTGGGAATCCCTGACAGACACACTGCAGGTAAAGAGTAGATATGTAACCCGTGTGGATGGGGTGAGACCCACACAATCCCCAGACTCTGCACGTGGGGCACACTTCCACACTCTCCAAGGTGACACCACCTCCCCAGACCCAGGACCTGGCGTCCAATGACCCTTGGTTAGGACCCCAGGTTTCTGCTGGTTCGGCTTCTAAGGTGGAAATGAGTGGGTTCCTATAACCCCCTGTGATGGCAGAAAGAAGTATAGGGTCAGTCTCCTCTCCCCACACTTGTCCCAGAGAAGTCCTCGTCTCCTGCCTTTGGTTCTGTGTGATATTAACTGTTTTTACAGCTGTCATGATAATGTTGAACACACTACCTTGGTTCTGGCAGGCTTGGTCCTTTCTTGTTCCACTGAGGTGTTGAGAAAACACACCAGGCACAGGGCTGGGAGACAAGGGGCAGGTCTGGTCTCTGCTGAGTAGGGACGGTCGACTGGAAGGAGATCACAGCAGCAACCTCACCTGCTGCCCATTGGCCTTTTGCCTGATCCGTGTGCCCTGCAATCAACTCACCAGGTGAACCTGCCTCCCTTCCGGCCATGCTCGTGCTGGAAAATGGAATAATCACGAGGCAGACACCTGAGGAGTCTCCAGGAGCCCCAGGGACTGTGAACTTCATGGGGGTAAAGAGGCAAACAGGCACAGGCCTATATAAAACGAATACTGTGAAATATTCATTCCTGAACATAAGCGAAGCTCTCAGTATTCGTCCCTTTTTCTTAGCTTTGTTTGTGGTCTCCCCGCACACATGATCCTGTCCCATGCAGATGGGGTGAGACTCACACAGTGCCCAGACCCCCCACCTGGGGTCACATGTCCCCTGGGTCAGGACATCATGGCTGTGGTCAGCCGGCCCCCAATGTGTGAACAAGCCAGGACACTGGGACCTCTGGGGATCCTAGAATGAAATGTAGAATCGATCTCCTCCCCCCACAATTGTCCCTGAGAAGTCAGGCCCCTCCTGTCTGTTTTCATGTTGGTTCTGTGTGATTTTTGCTGCTTTGGAAGCTCATGCTAGAGTGAACACAGTACCTTGGTTCTGGCAGGCTCTGTCTTTCTTGTCCCGCTGAGGTGTTGAGAAAACATGGGAGAGCTGGGCTGAAAGACGAGGCGCAGCTCTGTTCTCTTCGGAGGAGAGTCGACTGGAAGAGAGCACAACAGCAATCTCACCTGCTGCCCATTGACTTTATGCCTGATCTCTGTGTCCTGGAACCAATTCACCAGGTGACTTGCCTCTGCTGCTGCTGCTAAGTCGCTTCAGTTGTGTCCGACTCTTCGAGACCCCATGGACTGCATGCAGCCCACCAGGCTCCTCCATCCCTGGGATTCTCCAGGCAAGAACACTGGAGTGGGGTGCCATTGCCTTCTCCGACTTGCCTCCCTATTCAACCTGAATGTGCTGGCTAATGCTAAGTCGCTTCAGTCGTGTCCGACTCTGTGCAATCCCATAGACAGCAGCCCACCAGGCTCCCCGTCCCTGGGATTCTCCAGGTAAGAACACTGGAGTGGGGTGCCATTGCCTTCTCCGACTTGCCTCCCTATTCAACCTGAATGTGCTGGAAAATTGGAATAATTACCAGGTAGAAGGCAATGGCACCCCACTCCAGTACTCTTGCCTGGTAAATCCCATGGACGGAGGAGCCTGGTAGGCTGCAGTCCATGGGGTCGCTGAGGGTCGGACACGACTGAGCGACTTTACTTTCACTTTTTACTTTCATGCCTTGGAGAAGGAAATGGCAACCCACTCCAGTGTTCTTGGCTGGAGAATCCCAGGGACGGGGGAGCCTGGTGGGCTGCTGTCTCTGGGGTCGCACAGAGTCAGACACGACTGAAGCAACTTAGCAGCAGCAGCAGCAGCCCACCTGAGGGGTCTCCAGGAGCCCCAGGGAGGTGAATCTGGAAGGGGACAGACTAGGAGCCCGACCACAGCACTGACCCCCGGGAGGGCCAGGGAAGCCCACTCAGAGGAGAGCACGGCTCCCAGAGAAGCCCACCCCAGCCCCAGACCCCAGACATCTGAGCAGTGATGCTCAGACGCGGTCACAGAGTTTCCCAGACAGAGGCCAGGCCAGGCCTGCACCCGGGTCTCCATGTCCCAGTGCAGAGAGTACAAGGTCAGGCCTAAATGTTCTCACTGCAGAAAGCACACGGTCTCATTAAATATCATCAGTGTAGACAGGACTTGGAGAGGTCTACTGTAGACAGAACTTGGTCAGGTTCAAACTAGTTTAGGGCTGGTCTCCCAGGAGGCACAGGTCACACAGATGCAAGGTCTCTCACTGTTGGACGGGGGCTCACCCTCGTGTGGGAACTAGGATGTACATTTCTTGAAGAAGAAAGCATCACTGGGCTCCACACTTCACCCCCATCAGGAAACTGAAAGGATCTGTGTCATTAAACTTTCAACAGACAAAATAATAACATTACCAATTTCTCTAGGCACATGATGGTCAGGATCCAGGGGAGAGCCAGGAATTTCTTAGAGTGCAGCCCAGTGTCCTGTAAAGACAGACAGGAAGTGACCTGATTCCAGCATCCCAAGCTTCCAGCAGGAGGCAACCACACTGGAAGCCTTCTGGAAAAGGATATTTTTTTATCAGAATAAAAATATATTGTTGAAATTGCAAGCATACTAGTCATTATTTGCAAACTTAAAATATTCTTAAAAGCTTGGCACTTTGATCTTTGTGATTTCCATTTCCATTGTTTCCTTTGATTTTCTAGGTAGGAGCAAGGATCACTTCAAACTACTTTCTTCTAATTCTGTTATTTGTTATTACATGAATAAAAGGTCACACTTAAAAAGTAATACAAGAAAATTCCTGCAAACAGTGACTTAACGAGCACACGGGCTGCAGGTACTTTTTCTTCTAACAGTTTTTCTCCATGAAGAAAACAGAAAACATAGGCCCCCTGATTCTTTGCTTCTCTATTCAAACTGAGCTAGATTGAAATTGATATTCATATCAACAAGTAACAGTTTTTGAGGTTTGAAATGTCACACCAGGGAAACAGGACCTGGAAAAAGGAGAACGCTCCTAGGCTGCTGGAGGGAAAGCACATCTGAAAAATAAAGCTAACATTCAATTTGGATTTAATTATGACAATATGTCCTTACACGGAGTATGAACCCAGAGTCTAAATACAGCAGACAACATGTGAAATCAAATTTGATATCTCAGCTTTAAGAGTAAAGGTTCCTGTCAGATCCGCAGCTGGTATGCACAGATTCTTTTAGAATACAGCATGTATCTTTTCTAATTACAGCCTTGTTTAGATGTATGGCTAGAAGTGGGATTGCTGGATCATACGGTAACTCTATTTTCAGTTTTTTTTGAGGAATTGCCATACTCTTCGCTACAGTGACTGCACAAATGTACATTCCCAGCAACAGTGTAGGAGGGTTCCCTTTTCTCCACACCCTCTGCAACACTTGTTATTTGGAGAGCTTTAACTGATGGCCATTCTGACCCTTTTGAGGTGGTACCTCATTGAAGTTTTGATTTGCATTTCTTAAATAATTAACAATGAGGAGCATTCAGGATGAATCTTTCATTTTCAGATGTGTAAAATAAATTATGTTTGACATCTCAACAATTTTTTCGCAGACAAGGATTTATTACATATTTAGCTATTTCCTTTCTTCTTAGTCTAACTATAGGCACATGCATTACCATGTTACTCAAGGCGATGAGCTCAGGTTACGCATCTTTAAGCAGTTATAAAGACATGCATTTTGTGTAATGATGTTTTAAATTGACTTAAACTTCAAATATTTGTATCAATGATATGTGGACTCTTTTTTTTCTATCCAAAACTGGTGCATTTTAATGAAGAAGAGTCGTTTCATGTTGTGTTAGTTCCAGGTGTATACCCAAGGGATTCAGTTAGATAAATTACATGTGTATTGCACATAATATACATTATATTTATTATATAAAAACATATATAATACATATATATGTAACACACCTACATACACGCTCTCAGATTATTAGGCTATTACAAATATTGAATATAGTTCCCTGTGCTATACAGGAGGGCCTTGTTTATTGATTTTACATATAGTAGTGTGTATCTGTTAATACCAAATTCCTAATTAATCCCCCATCCCTTTCCCCTTTGGTAACCTAGATAGCATATTCAAAAGCAGAGACATTACTTTGCCAACAAAGGTCCATCTAGTCAAGGCTATGGTTTTTCCTGTGGTCATGTATGGATGTGAGGGTTGGACTGTGAAGAAGGCTGAGCACCGAAGACTTGATGCTTTTGAACTGTGGTGTTGGAGAAGACTCTTGAGAGTCCCTTGGACTGCAAGGAGATCCAACCAGTCCATTCTGAAGGAGATCAGCCCTGGGATTTCTTTGGAAGGAATGATGCTAAAGCTGAAACTCCAGTACTTTGGCCACCTCATGCGAAGAGTTGACTCATTGGAAAAGACTCTGATGCTGGGAGGGATTGGGGGCAGGAGGAGAAGGGGACGACAGAGGATGAGATGGCTGGATGGCATCACTGACTCGATGGACGTGAGTCTGGGTGAACTCCGGGAGTTGGTGATGGACAGGGAGGCCTGGCATACTGCAATTTATGGGGTCTCAAAGAGTCGGACACGACTGAGCAACTGAACTGAACCTTATGCTTGTTTTCTCTGAGACTGTTTCTGTTTTGTCAAGAAGTTCACGTGCATCATAGTTTAGAGTCCATACATAAGTGATATCATATGATGTCTGTGTTGTGTCTTCACTTAATGAGCTAATCTCCACCCCCATCCATGCTACTGAAATGGCATTGTCATTTTTTACAACTGAGTAATATTCCACTTATTCTATGATATGTGGACTCTTGATTCAGGCCTTATAGATGTTACAGACAGACCTGTTACCATGAACATACTCCCATGGTGAGGGCTAAACCACGATTCCCCAGAAAAAATTTAACTGATGGTCTGGGCCTCCTGGAAGAATTCATCTGACATGGAGCTCTCCCTGATCACCTTAACAGAACATCACACTGCCCCTTCCACCTGCCCAGATGGACCGTTTCAAATGGGCCACTTCCCAGCTCCTTCAACACAGTAATCTCTTCACTTTGCAGTTCCCAAATTCCTAATAATGCAAGAGAGGTGCACTTTAAGGGGACAATAGAAGGCTTTGGGGCTAACAGCTTCACAAGTAACTTTTTCTCCATGAGAATTTAGCATTGACAAGATGAAGTACAGCACAACTCTTTTTTAAGTTGCTCATTCAAAAAGAAAACCCTTGTTTTAAAGGGCAGAGGGAAGTTTTGATAAAGCTTTTTCATGAAAACTAAAAGAAAAATAGAAAACCCTCGGTAATGTTGTCTTAGGACCTGTTGGACCACATGATACTGCTACCAGAACAATGTTGTTCCTGAAATAGCTACACACGCTAGTAAAGTAATGCTCAAAATTCTCCAGGCCAGGCTTCAGCAATATGTGAACCGTGAACTTCCTGATGTTCAAGCTGGTTTTAGAAAAGGCAGAGGAACCCGAGATCAAATTGCCAACATCCGCTGGATCATGGAAAAAGCAAGAGAGTTCAAAAAAAACATTTATTTCTGCTTTATTGACTATCAAAGCCTTTGCCTGTGTGGATCACAAGAAACTGTGGAAAATTCTGAAAGAGATGGGAATACCAGATCACCTGACCTGCCTCTTGAGAAACCTGTATGCGGGTCAGGAAGCAACAGTTAGAACTGGATATGGAACAACAGACTGGTTCCAAATAGGAAAAGGAGTACGTCAAGGCTGTACATTGTCACCCTGCTCATGAGAAACGCTGGGCTGGAAGAAGCACAAGCTGGAATCAAGATTGCCGGGAGAAATATCAATAACCTCAGATATGCAGATGATACCACCCTTATGACAGAAAGTGAAGAGGGACTAAAAAGCCTCTTGATGAAAGTGAAAGTGGAGAGTGAAAAAGTTGGCTTAAAGCTCAACATTCAGAAAACGAAGATCATGGCATCTGATCCCATCACTTCATGGCAAATAGATGGGGAAACAGTGGAAACAGTGTCAGACTTTATTTTTGGGGCTCCAAAATCACTGCAGATGGTGACTGCGGCCATGAAATTAAAAGACGCTTACTCCTTGGAAGGAAAGTTATGACCAACCTAGATAGCATATTCAAAAGCAGAGACATTACTTTGCCAACAAAGGTCCGTCTAGTCAAGGCTATGGTTTTTCCTGTGGTCATGTATGGATGTGAGAGTTGGACTGTGAAGAAGGCTGAGCGCCGAAGACTTAATGCTTTTGAACTGTGGTGTTGGAGAAGACTCTTGAGAGTCCCTTGGACTGCAAGGAGATCCAAACAGTCCATTCTGAAGGAGATCAGCCCTGGGATTTCTTTGGAAGGAATGATGCTAAAGCTGAAACTCCAGTACTTTGGCCACCTTATGCGAAGAGTTGACTCATTGGAAAAGACTCTGATGCTGGGAGGGATTGGGGGCAGGAGGAGAAGGGGACGGCAGAGGATGAGATGGCTGGATGGCATCACTGACTCAATGGATGTGAGTCTGAGGGAACTCCGGGAGTTGGTGATGGACAGGGAGGCCTGGTGTGCTGTGATTCATGGGGCCGCAAAGAGTCGGATATGACTGAGCGACTGAACTGAGTGACAAGAAGGGGCTCCCCTTGTGGTTCAGCTGGTAAAGAATCTTCCTGCAATGCGGAAGACCTGGGTTCAATCCCTGAGTTGGGAAGATCCTCTGGAGAAGGGAAAGGCTACCCATTCCAGTATTCTGGCCTGGAGAATTCTGTGGGCTGTAAATAATCCATGGGGTTGCAAAGAGTCGGACATAATTGAGCAACTTTCACTTTCAGTGACAAGAGAAGTTAAAGAAACCTTTACCAACCAGAGTCATCTTGGAAAATCTTGGTGACAAAATGTGCTTAGTGCCCTTAGCTGGGCAAGGTTTGGTGTTAGATAGATTAATTGGCTTGTCTTGACTAAGAAGTTCTTGGAAAACAAAAAGTATAAGAGTTAAGCTACTTTATGTGATTCTCAAAATTCTCATCTAAATCCATTATTTGATAGAATCTTCTATTTTTAAAAATTTCCCATTTTTTTTCACTTATTTTTTATTCCTTATTGTTTTTGTAGATAGCCATCAACAACTTTTAAGTTGAAGTAGAGTTTATTTACAATACTATTTTGGGATATACATATCCATTTTAAAGTATTACAAATAAAGGCTAAATTTTTGTGTGCTGTATAATATATCCTTATGGCTTATTGATTTTATACATAGTAGTCTCTATCTCTTAATCCCCTACACCTATCTTGCCCCTCCTACCATCCTCTCCCCACTGGCAGTTCTCTGTATCTGTAAGTCTGTTTCCATTTCATAGATAAGTTCACTGGTGTCATAGTCTAGATCACATGTAAGTGATATTATATGGTATTGCTCGTTGTCTTTCTGACTTATATCACTGACTGTGATAATCTCTAGGATTATATTGTTGAAAATTCCATTATGTTAATTGCCTTTATAGCTAATTAGGTATATATTTCACATATGAAAACCTAGGTATGTATTTTAAATATGAAATCCTAGTTATATATTTCATGTGAAAACCTAGGTATATATTTCATTTATGAAAACACAAGTATATATTTCATATATCAAAATATACATATATGTTTGCAGAGTACACTCATTTGCAATTGTTCTGTACCCAAAAGAATGAAAATTTTACTATAACTCATAATAATATGAAAATTTAACTATAACTCATAATTCATACAACTTGGGCTTGGTAAAATATGAGTTTTGCCAACCCTTCCAGGGCAATAGTTCTCAAACTTCAGTTGGCTTCAGTGCCTCAGATTCACCTGGAGGGCTTATTAACTAAAATTGTCAGTTGGCAGTTCCAGAACTTCTGATTTAGAAGTTTTGCAAACACCAGACCAGGGACCATAATGAAAATCATTAGTGTGCCTTTTGAGTAATGCTTTTCGAGACTTAAGATAACCCTTCTAACTGAAGTACACTCTCTTACATCTTAATACTTACGAAAGACTTAATTTTAAACTAGACAATTCCTGCTGCTGCTGATGCTAAGTCGCTTCAGTCATGTCCGACTCTGTGCAACCACATAGACGGCAGCCCACCAGGCTCCCCCGTCCCTGCGATTCTCCAGGCAAGAACACTGGAGTGGGTTGCCATTTCCTTCTCCAATACAGGAAAGTGAAAAGTGAAAGTGAAGTCTCTCAGTCATGTCCAACTCTTAGCGACCCCATGGACTACAGCCCGCCAGGCTCCTCCGTCCCTGGGATTCTCCAGGCAAGAACACTGGAGGGGGCTGCCGTGTCCTCCTCCAAGAAGATGCTAAATGACTTCTATTTATAGAGCACTGAGAACTGAAATCACTATGCAGGCATCAAAACTAATGAAAAGAAAACGTTTTGTCAGAGAACATTGACAGAAGCTTCTTAAATAAAAAAACTATCTTATATTTAGATTAATTGTCTTGACTTCACCGATAAATTCTTTGTAAAGCATAAAAGAGTGAAACCACTAAATGTGATTTTTAAAAATCTCATTAAAATCAGTATCTTGATGGAATCTTCTATTTTTAAAAATTTCCCATTTTCATTTTGCTATTTTGCTGAGTAGTATTCAATATATATTTCATATATGAAGATAGATGTATATATTTCTTATATGGCAATATAGGTACATGTATTATGTGAAAATATTAGTATATATCCCTTATATGACAATATAGGTATATATCTCATATATAAAAATAAAGGTATATATGTCACACATAAAATAAGGTATATCTTTTTACATCATAAAATTAAAAACTTTCAAATAATTAAAGCCTTTAATTGTGTGGATCACAACAAACTGTAGAAAATTCTTAAAGAGAGAATACCAGATCACCTTACCTGCCTCCAGAGAAGCTTGTATGTAGGTCAAGAAACAGCAGTTAGAACCAGACAGGCACAACGGCCTAGATCAAAATTGGGAAAGGAGTACATCAAGACTATATATTGTGATTCCACTTACTTAACTTACATGCAGAGTACATCAAGTGAAATGCCAGGCGGATGAAATACAAGCTGGAATCAAGATGCTGGGAGAAATATCTACAACCTCAAATGTGCAGATGACACCACCCTAATGGCAGAAAGCAAATAGCCTATGCTGCAAGGTAGTATTGGCCAAATGTTAAAGAAAAGGGAAAGAAAGCATTGCCTACTGGATTATGTCCAACCTCCCCGACGTGGGATGCTTTCCCATCCCTGGAGGCTGAGCAGGCTTGGGTCCCACTGCTGAACTTAGGTGGGGTCAACACAGCCTGGCAGGGTACCCTTTATTGAACACTTTTGAAAGGTCTAGTGTGTGTTCTGTCTGGCTAGGACAAGAGTCCCGCCTGGCATCAGGCCCCAAGGAATTTCAAGGCAAAATTCAGCCTCAACCTCCCCTGGTGCAGGGGATCCGAGTCCAGGCCTCCTTCCTGAGTGCAGCTTCCTAGTACGTTAAGCACCCTCAGCAGTGTACTGTGGACCCTGAAGGGATTAGTTCGGACGTGGTGTTTGTGTGAGGCTTTAGGGGGAAAAAGTAGTGAGACTCAAGCCCTTTCCTGTTTGCTCAGGCACATTTCACTCCATCTCAGGGCCCAGAAAGCAAACTTGCCCTAAGGCTCTGGTTGCCCTCAGGCACCAAGCTGAGCCTGAAAAGTGCTGCCGCCTTGTGGACATTTCCTGAAACTACAAATTGATTATTCTTGCTCACAGGCACCTCAGTTTACAAGGCCTGGGGTTCTGTGAATGACAGACGCTGTCAGGAAACGTCCTGCGGCAGGCGCCGGAGAAATAAATTCTAAACACAGCCGACTTTCAGGAAGCCAATTCCCAAAGCTAAATTGTCCTTACACTCTTTAAGGAAAAAAAAGAAAGAAAACACAAACCCAAACCTCCCCCACCAAACAAGATGCTCAGCATTCCTAATTGCTGCAGAAATGCCAGTCGAAAAGATGATGGAAAATCAAATCCCACCACTCACAATGGCCAACGTCACAGATTTGCAACAATAAATATGGGATGGAGTCTGGGGGACAAAGAATTGCCCTAAGCTCTAGGTGGGAATATACATCGGCAGCAGCCAGTATCATGGCCAATCTCTGAATGCCTGAAAAAATCTATCAAGTCCTGCTAAGCCGAGGATCAGACATTCCCCCACTTTAGCCTGTATTCTGAGAAAGCCATCGATCAAAAGGCGCAAGCACCCCATCAAACCTCCAGCACGACTTCCAGTAGCCGAGACGCACAGCCACCAAAATCTCCAACCAGAAGTTAAAGCTTAAACAAGAAGTATACATATATACAGCAGACTATTTCTCACTTATTACAAATCACCACTGAAATTAGGGAATTAGGACACCGGGAGCCACAGGGATGGACCTTGAAGGATCATACACTAAGGGGAGTCAGTCAGGCAGAGGAAGGCTATGGTATATGAGGTACAGTTCACGCAAAATAAAAATAGACAAGCAAGTCAACAAATTTACAACCCAAAAAGAGACTGCCCAGGAAACCAACTTTCCCTAAGGCTCTGGTTGCCCCAGGAACCAAATATGGGTATGCAAAAGTGCTGCCGCCTAGAGAACTTTTTCTGTAACTACAACTTGATCACCAGCTGTCCTCAGGAAATGTCATGGTGTGGATACTGGAGAAATAAATTCCAAACACAGTCGACTTTCAGGAAGCCAACTGCCAAACAAACCCAAACCTCCACCACAGGACAAAATGCTCAGCATCCATAATTGCTGCAGGAATGCCAATCAAAATGACAATGGGAAATCAAATTCCACCAGTCACAATGGCCATCCCCACAAATCTACAAACAATAAATGTGGGAAGGAGCCTGGAAGTTAAAGAAGCCCCTTAAGTTGTCGGTGGAAATATATATTGGCTACAGCCAGTATGTGAACAGTTTCCAAGTGCCTCAAAAAAATAAAATAAAAAAACTATCAAGACAGGCTAAACCTGGGATCTCACATTCCCACACTTGGGCCTATAGCAAACTATCAATCAAAAGGTACATGAACCCCAACAAATACTGCAGGACTACTTCCAATAGCCAAGACATACAACCAGCAAAATCTCCACCAAGATTAAAGCTTAAGCAAGGTGTTGTACATATATACGGTAGACTATTTATACATATATACAGTAGACTATTTCTCATTCCTAAAAAACCGCCACTGAAATTAGGGAATTATGATGCTGGGAGCCATAGGGACGGACCTTGAAGGATCATGCCCTAAGGGAAGTCAGTCAGGCAGAAGAAGTCTATGGTATGTGATATACTTGCCAGGAAAAATAAAAATAGACATACAAAGCAACAAATTTACAAGCCAAAGAGGGACTCTGAGGATTCCAAGCCAAACAAAGTGTTCCAGAAACAAAAAAAATTGAAGGGCCTGGAATGAATTAGGAGGTAGGAGCCTACATAGACAAGAAATCTGTATTTGTAATAGATAATCCACAAGGATTATCCTCTTCCTATTTTCCTTCCTTCCACATATACACAGAAATACGTATCTCTAACCTATACAAAGAAATCGTTATCTCTAAGAGATGATTCACAAAAATGATCTACTACTTTCCTTCTTGGTATTACAGAAGTGTATCTGAGATAGATATTCCACAAGGACCTGGTGCTCAGCACTTCACTTGAACTTCTATAGTAAAGGTCCAAAAAAAAAAAAAATAGAGCTACCTCATAGATATGTAATACTGAATCAGGCAGCTGTACACTGACAACAATCACAGCACTGAAAATCAACTATTCTGCAAAGAAGCATCGGCAAGAGGTTAAAGAAAAGGAAAGAAAAGGAGTCCCTGCTCTCTTATCTACCTCCCCGACTTGGGACGCAAATCCCATTCTTGAAGGTTGAGTGGGCTGGGGTCCAACTGCTAGACTAGGGAGGGCTTGACACAGCCTGGCACAGTGCCTTTCATTGAACGCTTTTTAAAGGACTACTACCTGCTACGTTCCGGAGAAAGAAATGGCAGCCCACTCCAGTATTCTTGCCTGGAGAATCCCACGGACAGAAGCCTGGCAGGCTACAGTCCATGAGGTTGCAGAGAGTTGGACAGGACTGAAGTGACCTAGCACATCTGCTACGTTCTGGGGGTGATCAGAGTCCCACATGGCATGAAGGCCTGCAGGAATTTGAAGGCAAAATTCAGCTAGCCTCCCCCTCTCCTGGCACTGGGGTTCCCAACACAAGCCTCTTTCCTGAGAGGGCAACCTCCTGGTACCTAAGCACCCTCAGCAGTGTACTGTGAACCCTGAAGGGATTAGTTTGGACGTGGTGTTTGTGTGAGGCTTTAGGGGGGGAAAGTAGTAAGTCTCAAGCCCTTTCCTGCTTGCACAGTCACATTCCACTCTATTTTACACCCCAGGAAGCCGACTGGCCCTAAGGGTCTGGCTGCCCCAGGAAGCAACGTTGGGCACGCAAAAGTGCTGCCGTCTTGTGGACATTTTCTGTAACTACAACTTGATCACCAGTGCACACAGACACCTCAATTCACAAGGGCTGTGGTTCACTAAATTGTCAGCTGCCCTCAGGAAATGCCATGAGGCAGGTATTGGAGAAATATATTTCAAAACCAGCCAACTCTCAGGAAGCCAACTGCCAAAAGTAAATTGTCCTCACACCCTTTAAAGAAAAAAAACTAAAAAAACAAAATCAAATGTCTGCCACAAGACAAGATGCTCAGCATCCATAATGGCTGCAAGAACGCCAATCAAAATGACAATGGGAAATAAAATACCACCAATCACAATGGCTGTTGTCAAAATTTGACAAACTTTAAATATGGGAGACAGAATGAAAGGAAAGGAATCCCCTAAGCTTTCTGCTTTATTGACTATGCCAAAGCCTTTGACTGTGTGGATCATAAGAAACTGTGGGAAATTCTGAAAGAGATGGGAATACCAGACCACCTGATCTGCTTCTTGAGAAATTTGTATGCAGGTCAGGAAGCAACAGTTAGAACTGGACATGGAACAACAGACTGGTTCCAAATAGGAAAAGGAGTACGTCAAGGCTGTATACTGTCACCCTGTTTATTTAACTTATATGCAGAGTACATCATGAGAAACGCTGAGCTGGAAGAAGCACAAGCTGGAATCAAGATTGCTGGGAGAAATATCAATAACCTCAGATATGCAGATGACACCACCTTTATGGCAGAGGGTGAGGAGGAACTCAAAAGCCTCTTGATGAAAGTGAAAGTGGAGAGTGAAAAAGTTGGCTTAAAGCTCAACATTCAGAAAACGAAGATCATGGCATCCAGTTCCACCACTTCATGGGAAATAGATGGGGAAACAGTGGAAACAGTGGCTGTCTTTATTTTTCTGGGTTCCAAAATCACTGCAGATGGTGACTGCAGCCATGAAATTAAAAGACGCTTACTCCTTGGAAGGAAAGTTATGACCAACCTAGATAGCATATTCAAAAGCAGAGACATTACTTTGCCAACAAAGGTCCGTCTAGTCAAGGCTATGGTTTTTCCTGGGGTCATGTATGGATGTGAGAGTTGGACTGTGAAGAAGGCTGAGCGCCGAAGAATTGATGCTTTTGAACTGTGGTGTTGAAGACTCTTGAGAGTCCCTTGGACTGCAAGGAGATCCAGCCAGTCCATTCTGAAGGAGATCAGCCCTGGGATTTCTTTGGAAGGAATGATGCTAAAGCTGAAACTCCAGTACTTTGGCCACCTCATGCAAAGAGTTGACTCATTGGAAAAGACTCTGATGCTGGGAGGGATTGGGGGCAGGAGGAGAAGGGGACGACAGAGGATGAGATGGCTGGATGGCATCACTGACTTGATGGACGTGAGTCTGAGTGAACTCCGGGAGTTGGTGTTGGACAGGGAGGCCTGGTGTGCTGCGATTCATGGGGTCGCAAGGAGTCGCATACGACTGAGCGACTGATCTGATCTGAAGCTGTTGGCGGAAAAATACATTGGCTACAGTCAGTATATGCACAGACTCCACATGTTCAAAAAGCTTTCAAGAGGGCTAAGGTGGAAAAAGTAATGCTATCAAGAAGGGTGTGTGTGTGCGCGTGCGTGTGCGTGTGCGTGTGTTGCTTTAAGAGGAAAAAGCAGTGAAGCACAAGCCCTTTAGTGGTTGCTCAGGCACATTCCAAGGCAATGTCACCCACTCCAGTACTCTTGCCTGGAAAAATCCCATGGACGCAGGAGCCTGGTAGGCTGCAGTCTATGGCATCGCGAAGAGTCGGACACGACTGAGCGACTTCACTTTCGCTTTTCACTTTCATGCATTGGAGAAGGAAATGGCAACCCACTCCAGTGTTCTTGCCTGGAGAATCCCAGGGACGGGGAAGCCTGGTGGGCTGCCGTCTATGGGGTTGCACAGAGTCAGACATGACTGAAGCGACTTGGCAGCAGCAGCAGGCACATTCCACTCTGTTTCACAGCCAGGAAGCCGACTTTCCTGAATCTTCTGCTTGCCCCAAGAACCAGAAGTGAAGTGAAGTTGCTCAGTCGTGTCCGACTCTTTGCGACCCCGTGGACTGTAGCCTGCCAGGCTCCTCTGTCCATGGGATTCTCCAGGCAAGAATACTGGAGTGGGTTACTATTTCCTTCTCCAGGGGATCTTCCCGACCCAGGGATCGAACCCAGTCTCCCTCATTGGAGGCAGACGCTTTAAACCTCTGAGCCAAACGTGCTGCCACCTTGTGGACATTTCCTGTAGCTACAACTGACCACCAATGCTTACCGGCACCTCTAATTTTCAAGGGCTGGGCAACTGCTCATGATAGCTGCCCTCAGGAATTTTGTCCTGTGGCAGGTACTGCAAGATAAATTCCAAACACAAACAACTTTCAGTAAGCCAACTGCCACAGGTCTATTTTCCTCACACCGTTAAAGGGTAAAAAAAAAAAAAACCCAAAACAAACCCCATACTTCCACCTAGGACAGGATGCTCAGCATCCCTAATCATTACAGGAAGAATGCCAATCAAAATGACAATGAGAAATCAAATCCCACCAGTCAGAATGGCCGTACTCACGTCTACAAACAATAAATGCAGGAGTGAGTTTGGAGTAAGAGGAAGCCTCCTACACTGTTGGTGGGAATGTGCGTTACCAACAACCACAATAAAGGACAATGTCTGCTGAATAAAAGCTATAAAGACACTAAGCCTAGGATCTGACATTATCATAGCTGGGCTTCTATTATCCTACTTGAAGTGTAGAAAATTCTATTTTCATATATGAAATATTCAGCTGCATTTTCAATTATGATGTATAGAAAATTCTATTTTCATATATAAAATTTGTACCTAACTTTTCATTTATTAAATATATAAAATTCTCTTTCACATATGAAATATGCACCTATATTTACATCTGTGAACTATAGAAAATTCTTTCATATATAAAATGTGTACATGTATTTTCATCTGTGAAATACAGAAAATTCTCTTTTGATATATGAAATACATACATTTTTCTCTGAAATGTGAAAAAATGTTTTCATTTATGAAATATGCATCTATATTTTCATCTATGAAATATAGAAAATTCTATTTCTATGTATAACATGTACCCATATTTTCATATGAGAAATATGGAAAAATTTATGTTCATGTATGAATATGCACCCATGTCATATACGAAATATCAAAAATTCTATTTTCATATGAAATACATACCCATAGCTTCATATAAGAAATACCAAAAATTCTATTCTCATATATGAAATATGCACCCATGTTTTCATATATGTAATGTAGAAAATTCTATATTCATCCATAAAATATACATCCACATTTTCATATATGAAATATTAAAAATTCCATTTTCATCCATGAAACATACACTCATGTTTATATATATGACATATAGAAAGCTCTATTTCCATCCTTGAAATATGCACCTATGATTTATATATGAAATACAGAAAATTCTATTTTCATATATGAAATATGCAGCCATGATTTATATGAAATACAGAAAATTCTATTTTCATACATGAAATATACACCCATGTTTTCATATGTAAAATCTTGAAAATTTCATTTTGATCCATGAAATGTACCCATGGTTTCATATATAAATTATAGAAAATTATATTTTCATTCATAAAATATGCACCCATTTCTTCATATATGAAATATTGAAAATTCTATTTTTCATCCATGAAATATGTACCCGTCTTTTTATATATGTAAATTCATGCATACTTTCATATAATAAAGAAAACTCTATTTTTAGACATGAAATATGCACACGTTTTCGTACATGAAATATAGAAAATTGTATTTTCATTCATTAAATTTACACTCATGTGTTCATATAGGATATATTGTTTTTCAGTCGCTCAGTCATGTCTGACTCTAAAATCCCATGGACTGCAGCACACTAGGCTTCCCTGTCCTTCACCATCTGCAGGAGCTTGCTCAAACTCATGTCCATTGAGTCCATAATGCCATTCGTCCTCTGTATGAATATTGTGAATATTAGATGCAGCCAACAATCTCGTCCTCAGATATGAAACATTCACCTGATTTGGGCTTCCATCCCATTCCTGGAGCCTGAGCAGGCTGCTTCCATGGCTGCACTGTGGTGGGATTGTAGCCTATCAGGCTCCTCTGTCCATGGGATTCTCCAGGCAAGAACACTGGAGTGGGTAGCCATTTCCTTCTCCAGGGGATCTTCCGGACCCAGGGATTGAACCTGGGTTTCCCACACTTCAAGTAGACTCTTTACCGTCTGAGCCACCAGGGAAGCTCTTGCTCTTCATTAAGGCCCCTCTTAAATCTGTACTTTCTGGTTTGATCTGGCAGGGACCACAGTCCCCAGGACACACCATCGATGGTGTCCTGACACTTTTGGCCTCAGTGACCTTAGAAAAGCCACCCAGCTTCCACATCTTCTGGTGCTGGGGTCCCCAGCTCAAGCCTCCTTCCTAAGAGTGCAGCCTCCTAAGTACCTCATCAGGGTGCTGTGGTCCAGGCTGAGATTAGTCTGCAGGAAAAGGGTAAAGCTTTAGGGGGAAGAAGTATCGAGACTAAGCCCTTGGATGTTTGCTCAGGCACATTGCACTTTAATTCACAGCCTGGGAAGCCAGCTCTTCATTAGGCTCTGGTTGCCTGAAGAATGATTTGGGTGTGGAAGAGTGCTGCCGCCTTGTGGACATTTTCTATAACTACAACTTGACCCCCTGTGCTTACCGGTACCTCCAATTCAACAGACTTCAGGGGCTGTTAACGACAGCTGCCTTCAGGAAACGTCCAGAGAAGAATATTGCAGACAAAAATATAAACACAACTGACTTTCAAAAAATCAACTAAACTTGTAAATTTTCCTCACAACCATGAAGGAGAAAAAAACAATCTCACAGGACAGGATGCTGAGCATCCCTAATTACTACAGGAGGAATGCCAACCAAAATGACAATGAGAAATCAAATATCACCAGAATGGCCATCCTTACAAGTCTACAAACAATAAATGCAAGCTAAACCTACCATCTGACATTCCCACACCTGGGCCTGTATCCCAGGAAAACCATCTTTCAAGAAGCCCCGTGCACCCCAATGTTCACTTCAGCACTAGTTAAAGCAGCTGAACACAGACCCAGCAAAATGTCCACCTTCAGATTAAAGCTTAAAAACAATGTAGTACATACAGAAAATGAACTATTACTCAGGCATGAAATACTACTACTGAAATCATGAAATTATGCCCCTGGTAGTCACAGGGATAGACCTTAGAGGATCAAACACTAAGTGAAGTCAGCCAGACAGAGGAAGACTAGCATGCGATGTACCTTCTAGGTAAAAGAAAAAAAAGAGATACAAAGCAATTCAATTACAACATAAAAAGAAACTCAGAGAATTCAAACACAAAGAATTCCAATAAATAAATAAATCAAACCAAAGGGCCAGGGATGAATTAGGAAGTCAGGACTAACATATACACAAAAACGTGTATGTTAGTAGATAATCCACAAGGATTATCCCCTTCCTTTCTTTCTTCCTTCCACAGCAATCTGTATCTCTATCATATCCACAGAAATCTGTACCTCTACCATATCCACAGAAATCTGTACATGTTAACAGATACTCTGCAAGGACGCGATGTTCAGCCCAGGGAACTTTGCTCCACTTTCTGCAATAACTTCTACAGCAGATGAATCTGAAAAAGAAACATATGCTTTACATACATGACATAGGTCAATCAGGTGGCTGGATACTGACAACAGGCGCAACACTGCACACCGACTATACTGCAGCATACCACAGGCATGAAATGAAAGAAGAAAGAAGAAAAGCCTTGCCCAGTTTATTCCTGCTGACATCCTGACCCAGGCTGCTATCCCATCACCGCAGCCTGAACAGGCTTTGGTCCAAAGGCTGGACTGGGGTGGGGTTGAAACCACCAGACAGGGTGCCCTTAATTGAGCCCCCTCTTAAACTTACACCTTCCGGTTTGCTCTGACAAGGACCATAGTCCCTAGTGCACCAAGCGATGTTGTGACGACCGTCTGGCCTCAAGGACCTTGGAAATGCCACCTAGCTTTCAGTTCTCCTGGGGCTGGGGTTCACAGCTTAAGCCTCCTCCTTGAGAGTGCAACCTCCTAGCACCTCAGCAGGGTGCTGTGGCCCCCATTGGGATAAGGAAATTCTGAGGAAAGGGGTGAAGCTTTAGGGGGAACGAGTAGTGAGACACGGGCCCTTGGGTGTTTGCTCAGGCACATTCCACTCCAGTTCACAGCCTAGGAAGCCAAGTCTTCCTTAGGTTCTGGTTGCCCCAAGAACCAGAGTTGGGAATGAAAACTGCTGCCACCATGTGGACATTTTCTGTAACTACAACTTGACCCCCCCCCCCCCCCCCGTCTGAACATGGGATTTCCCAGGCAAGAACATTGGAGTGGGTTGCCATTCCCCTCTCCAGGGGATCTTCCTGACCCAGTGATCAAACCTGGGTCTCCTTCATTTCAGGCAGATTCTTTACCATCTGAGCCACCAGGGAAGCCTGAACTGTGCTTACTGGCGCCTCCAATTCACAAGGCCTTGGGGCCGTTAATGACAGTTACCCTCAGAAAAAGTCCTAGGGAGAATACTCCAGAAACAAATTACAAATACAACCCACTATCAAAGAGTTAACTGCAACACGTATATTTTCTTTGCAACCATGAAAGAGGGAAAAAAAAGAAAAAGAAAAAACCATACCTTCACAGGACACGATGCTCAGCATCCCGAATTATTACAGGAGGAATGCCAATCAAAACAACAACAAGAAATCAAATTACACCAGTTAGAATGACCACCCTCACAAGTCTACAAACAGTAAAGGGGGGAGAGGGCCAGGAGGAGAGGGAACTCCCTACATGATTGGTGGGAAGGGACACTGGCAACAGCCACTGGAAAAGACAGTCTTCACGTGCCAAAAAAAAAAACTTTCAAGGGAACTATGCCTAGGATCTGACATTCCCACACCTGGGCCTGGTATCCTGATAAAACCATCATTCAAAATGACACACACACCCCAACGTTCACTGAAGCACTACTTACAAAAGCCGAGACAAACACCTGACCAAAATGCCCACTGACAGGTCAAAGCTGTAAGGAGATGTGCGGTACCTCCAGGCATGTGGAACCTTGCTCACCCTTCTGCAGTAAATTCTATAGTAAAAGAATCTAGAAAAGAACAGACATCCTGTATGTATATGTCAATACTGAATCAAGTGTTGTACGCTGACAGTAAGCACAAAACTACAAATTGACCATACTCCGACGTGGGATCGGCATGAGGAAAAGAAAAGGAAAAAAAATCAGTGCCTAGTTTATTCCTTGCGACCTCCCTCTCGTTGGCTGCTATCCCATCCCTGGAGCCTGAGCAGGCTGTGTCTCATATCTGAACTGGGATGGGGTCAAGAAAGCTAGGTGAAGACAACCAAAATTTTAAAAGAGATGGGTCACCCTGCGATTTTGGCTCCACTATATACCACAGCCAAGACAGTGAATAAGATTACTTGCAGAAGAACAGACGAATGGATACAGACAATGGGGTACATACATAATACAATATTTCTCAATAAGAAAGAAGTAGGAAATAAAACCATGTTCAGTCAAGGGAAAGAAAGTAGAGATGATCATTCCAAGTGAATTAAGGCAGATGGGGAGAGACAAGTATCATATGATGTCACTCCTAGGTGGAATCTAAAAATGCATAAAAATGAATTTCTTACCTGGAGACACTGCCTCACAGACTTAGAAATTTCCAGTCACCAAGATATAAAGATGTGGGGCATGGAGAAATGAGCAACTTCAGACTAATATATGCCCAATACTGTTTATAAAATAAATGACCAGGACCCACTGTATAATACAAGGAACCTTACTCCACATTCTGTAATAACCTATATGAAAAAAAAACAAAATATATACACATTTATGTGTTAGATATATACACATTTGAAACAAGTTGTGGTAGAAGGAAAAGGAACAAAAAACACCCACAAGATAGTAATTCAGCTACATACTCCAGTTCAAATGGTGGAAAAAAACAGAAATAACAAAAAAGAAATGTTGACTCTGATCAGAGACATCGATGTAAAGAACAGACTTTTGGACTCAGTTGGGAGAAAGGTGAGGGTGGGATGATTTGAGAGAGAGAATAGCAATGAAACATGTATATTACCGTATGTAAAATAGATGACCAGAGCAAATTCAATGAAGCAGGGCACCCAAAGCTGGCACTCTGGGACAACTCAGAGGGATAGGATGGGGAGGGAGGTGAGTAGTGTTTAGGATGTGGGGGACACATGTATACCTGTGCCAATTCATGTTGATGTATGGCAAAAACCATCACAATATTGTAAAGTACTTATTCTCCAACTAAAATGAAATTAATTTAAAAAAATAAAAATTTTTAAAAAGCAAAAAAAAAAAAAAAAAAGACTTTAAGTAGGAAAGGGTCAAAAAAAAAAAAAAAGGCTGGTATCACATCCCTGGAGCCTGATTGGCTTGGGTCCCAAGGCTGCAGTGTCCTGGGGCTGAGAGAGCTGGGAGCATGTGGCAGGCTGTGTGCCTCCACAATGGATCTGGAGTGCCTGTGGTCCTCCAGATGCAGGCGGGATAATTTAAGGGATTGGAATTAACATATACACATTAATGTACATCAAACAGATGATCAACAAGTACCTATTGAATAGCATAGGGAAGTTTATTGAACACACTCTAATCACCTATATGGAAAAAGAATCCAGATGAGAATAGATTAATATTATGTATTAATATTAACTGTGGAAAATTCTGAAAGAGATGGGAATACCAGACCACCTGACCTGCCTCTTGAGAAACCTGTATGCAGGTCAGGAAGCAACAGTTAGAACTGGACATGGAACAACAGACTGGTTACAAATAGGAAAAGGAGTACGTCAAGGCTGTATATTGTCACCCTGCTTATTTAACTTCTATGCAGAGTACATCATGAGAAACGCTGGACTGGAAGAAGCACAAACTGGAATCAAGATTGCTGGGAGAAATACCAATAACCTCAGATATGCAGATGACACCACCCTTATGGCAGAAAGTGAAGAACTAAAGAGCCTCTTGATGAAAGTGAAAGAGGAGAGTGAAAAAGTTGGTTTAAAGCTCAACATTCAGAAAACTAAGATCATAACATCTAGTCCCATCACTTCATGGCAAATAGATGGGGAAACAATGGAAACAGTGGTTGACTTTATTTTTGGGGGGTTCCAAAATCACTGCAGACGGTGACTGCAGCCATGAAATTAAAAGATGCTTACTCCTTGGAAGGAAAGTTATGACCACCCTAGACAGCATATTAAAAAGCAGAGACAGAGGTTCTCTTACATCGACCGCCTAAGAGTCGCGCTATAAGAAGTAACAACCTCTTCTCCTCCTCTCCGCCATCTGCTCAGCAGCTGCAAAACAGCAGCTATGTGTGAGTGCGTCTCCATCCACGTTGGCCAGGCTGGTGTCCAGATCGGCAGTGCCTGCTGGGAGCTCTACTGCCTGGAACACAGCATTCAGCCTGATGGCCAGATGCCAAGTGACAAGACTATTGGGGGAGGAGACGTCTCCTTCAACACCTTCTTCAGTGAGAGAGGGGCTGGCAAGCATGTGCCCAGGGCAGTGTTTGTAGACCTGGAACCCACAGTCATTGATGAGGTTCGCACTGGCACCTACCGCCAGCTCTTCCACCCTGAACAGCTCATCACAGGCAAAGAAGATGCCACCAATAACTGGCCCGAGGTCACTACACCATTGGCAAGGAGATCATTGACCTCGTCTTGGACCGAATTCGGAAACTGGCTGACCAGTGCACAGGTCTTCAGGGCTTCTTGGTTTTCCACAGCTTTGGTCGGGGAACTGGTTCTGGGTTCACCTCCCTGCTGATGGAACGTCTTTCAGTCGATTATGGCAAGAAGTCCAAGCTGGAGTTCTCCATTTACCCAGCCCCCCAGGTTTCCACAGCTGTCATTGAGCCCTACAACTCCATCCTCACCACCCACACCACCCTGGAGCACTCTGATTGTGCCTTCATGGTAGACAATGAGGCCATCTATGACATCTGTCGTAGAAACCTTGACATTGAGCACCCGACATATACTAACTTGAATAGGTTGATAGGTCAAATTGTGTCCTCCACCACTGCTTCCCTGAGGTTTGATGGCACCCTGAATGTGGATCTGACAGAGTTCCAGACCAACCTGGTGCCCTATCCCCGCATCCACTTCCCTCTGGCCACATACGCCCCCGTCATCTCTGCTGAGAAAGCCTACCATGAACAGCTTTCTGTAGCAGAGATCACCAATGCTTGCTTTGAGCCAGCCAACCAGATGGTGAAATGTGACCCTCGCCATGGTAAATACATGGCCTGCTGCCTGTTGTACCGTGGTGACGTGGTTCCCAAAGATGTCAGTGCTGCCACTGCCACCATCAAGACCAAGCGTACCATCCAGTTTGTGGACTGGTGCCCCACTGGCTTCAAGGTTGGCATTAACTACCAGCCTCCCACTGTGGTACCTGGTGGAGACCTGGCCAAAGTACAGCGAGCTGTGTGCATGCTAAGCAACACCACAGCCATCACTGAGGCCTGGGCTCGCCTGGACCACAAGTTTGACCTGATGTATGCCAAGCATGCCTTTGTTCACTGGTACGTGGGTGAGGGCATGGAGGAAGGAGAGTTTTTGGAGGCCCGTGAAGACATGGTTGCCCTTGAGAAGGATTATGAGGAGGTTGGTGTGGATTCTGTGGAAGGAGAAGGAGAGGAAGAAGGAGAGGAATACTAAAGTTAAAATGTCACAAAGGTGCTGCTTTTACAGGGAAGCTTATTCTGTTTCAAACATTGAAAAGTTGTGGTCTGATCAGTTAATTTGTATGTTGCAGTGTATACGCTCATATACAATTACTGACCTACGCTTTAAAACATGATGCTTTGTTACAGACCCAAGCTATCCATTTCTCTGATGGGTTTGAATAAAGTATTCCCTGTCTTAAATGAAAATATAAATAAATAAATAAAAAATAAAAAGCAGAGACATTACTTTGCCAACAAAGATCTGTCTAGTCAAGGCTATGGTTTTTCCAGTAGTCACGAATGGATGTGAGAGTTGGACTGTAAAGAAAGCTGAGCGCTGAAGAACTGATGCTTTTGAACTGTGGTGTTGGAGAAGACTCTTGAGAGTCCCTTGGACTGCAAGGAGATCCAACCAGTCCATCCTAAAGGAGATCAGTCCTAAGTGTTCATTGGAAGGACTTATGTTCAAGCTGAAACTCCAATACTTTGGCCACCTGATGCGAAGAGCTGACTCATTTGAAAAGACCCTGATGCTGGGAAAGATTGAGGGCAGGAGGAGAAGGGGATGACAGAGGATGAAATGGTTGGATGGCATCACTGACACAGTGGACATGAGTTTGGGTAGACTCCGGGAGTTGGTGATGGATGGTGGGCCTGGAGTGCTACAGTCCATGGGGTTGCAAAGAGTCGGACACAACTGAATGACTGAACTGAAGTATTAATATAACTGAACCAAGTTCCTGTACACTTGAAACAAACAAATACAAATCACTAGTACAGCTAAATATGAACAACAACAAAAAAAACTCAATAAAAAAATCGCTCAAAGATCTAAATGCACGTTTCTCCAGAGAGGTCATAAAGATGGCCATAAAGCACACAAATAGATTCTCAGCATCATGAGTTCTTAGAGTAAAACAAATATTTAATGAGGTGTCACCTCACACTGATCAGAATGGACCCATCAAAAAACCTACAACAATGAATCCTGCAGAGGGAGTGAAGAGAAGGCAACCCTCCTACACTGTTGATAAGAATATAAAATGGTACACTCACTAGGGAATACATTATAGAGGGTCTTAAAAAACTAAACACAGAAGTACCAAGTGATGCAGCAATTTCATACCGAGCCTTACATCTAGAGAAAACCAAAATTTAAAAACACACCTGCACCCCAAAGATCATCGCGGCACAGGATACAATATCCAAGACAAGGAAGCAACTCCAGTATGCTAGGACAGATGGATCGATACAGGAAACGGGGTACATATACCCAGTGCAGTATTACTCAGACACACATAAGGATGAAACAATGCCGTTTCCAGTTACAGGGAAGAAACCAGAGGTGATCATACTACATGAAGTGAGTGAGACGGGGAAAGACAGATAATCATAGAATAGCCCTTCTGGTGGAATCTAAAAATGGATACAAATGAACTTCATTACAAAAGAGAAACAGATTCACAGGCTTAGGAAAGAAAGTTATTGTTGCCAAAATGGAAAGGAGGGAGCAGGGAATAATTAGCTGGTTCAGATCAATACATAAACCTTAAAACAGGTGCTGTTGCCCTTTAGTCGCTCAGTTGTGTCTGACTCTTTGTGACTCCATGTTCTGCAGCCCGTCAGGTGCCTCTGTCCATGGAATTCTCCAGGCAAGAATACTGGGGTGAGTTACCATTTCCTTCTCCAGGGGATCTTCCCAACCCAGGGATCGAATCCATGTCTCCTGCAAGTCTATATACCTAAAACAAACAAAACACCAGAAATCAACTCTGCTCCAATATAAAATAACAAATTAAATTACCCGAGTTCAGTCTAGTGGACACCAAACAGTGGTTATCCCTCTGATTAGATATGGGATAGGCTATGATACTAATATGACACCATCAAAGATTTTCACTCAGCGTAACACAGAGCAGCAACCCACCCAAAGGTGCCTGACCCCATATGAATGCAACAAGGTGAAGGGAAGAAAAAGGAACACAGGTTAATCAGGGCAACACCCTCAATTCAGACGTTGGGAATCTCCAAGGGGACAAAACACACTGCAGGTAAGAGCAGATATGGGGTCTCCGGGTTCAGGATTCTGACCCATGTGGATGGAGTGAGACCCACACAATCCCCAGACCTGGGATCACACGACCCTTGGTTAGGACACCAGGTCTTTGCTGCTTGGGCAGCTAAAGTGGAAGCGAATGGGTTTCTGTAACCCTCTGTGATGGTAGAAAGAAGTGTAGGGCTGGTCTCCTCTCCCCACACTGTCCCAGAGAAGTCTTCCTCTTCTCCCTTTGGGTCTGTGTGATATTAACTGTTTTTACAGCTGTCATGATAATGTTGAACACACTACCTTGGTTCTCGCAGGCTCAGTCCTTTCTTGGTTCACTGATGTGCTGAGAAAACACACCAGACACAGGGCTGGGAGACGAGGGGCAGGTCTGGTCTCTGCTGAGTAGGGAAGGTTGACTGGAATGAGATCACAGAAGCAACCTCACCTGCTGCCCATTGGCCTTTTGCCTGATCCATGTGCCCTGCAATCAACTCACCAGGTGAACCTGCCTCCCTTCTCGCCATGCTTGTCCTGGTAAACTGGAATAATTACCAGGTAGCCACCTGAGAAGTCCCCAGGAGCCCCAGGGAGGGTGAACCTCCCAGGGGTAAAGAGGCAAACAGGCACAGGCCTGTATAAAGTGAATACCATAAAGTATTAATTCCTAACACAAGTGAAGCTCTCATGTATTCTTCCTTTTTTCTTATTTTTTTGTGTGTGGTCTCCCCGCACACATAATCCTGACCCATGCAGATGGGATAAGACTCACAAAGTCCCCAGAGCCCCCACCTGGGGTCACACATCCCTTCAGTCAGGACACCATGGCTATGGTCAGAGGGCCACCAATGTGTAAACAAGTCAGTTCTCTGGGACCCCCTGGGATCCTAAAAAGAAGTGTAGGGACCATCTCCTCTCCCCTCAATTGTCTCTGAGAAGTCAGGCCCCTCCTGTTTTCACTTTGATTCTCTGTGATTTTTTTACTGGTTTGAAACTCATGCTAGAGTTGAACACACTACCTTGGTTCTGGCAGGCTCTGTCTTTCTTGTTCCGCTGAGGTGCTGAGAAAACAGGAGAGCTGGGCTGAAAGATGAGGGGCAGCTCTGTTCTCTTCAGAGGAGAGTCGACTGGAAGGAGGTCACAGCAGCAACCTCACCTGCTGCCCATTGACTTTATGCCCGATCACTGTGCCCTGGAATCAATTCACCAGGTGAACCTGCCTCCCTACTCAACCTGAATGTGCTGGAAAATTGCAATAATTACCAGGTAGCCCACCTGAGGAGTCTTCAGGAGCCCAGGAAGGTGAACCTAGCAGGGAGAAAAGGCTAAGAGCTCTACCGTAGCATTGACCCCTGGGAGGGCCATGGAACCCCACTCAGAGAAGAGCACAGTTCCCCAGAGAAGCCCACCTCAGCCCCAGACCTCAGACATCTGAGCACTGACATTCAGATGCAGGCATGGAGTTTTCCAGACAGAGGCCAGGCCAGGTCTCCACCTGGGTCTCCATGTTTTAGTGCACACAGAACACTGTCAGGTCTAAATGTTATTGAAGAAAGCACACGGTCTCGTTAAACATAATCAATGTGTACAGAGAACTTGAAAAGTGAAATGAAAGTGTTATCATATCTGACACTTGTGACCCCATGGATGGTAGCCTGCCAGGCTCCTCTATGCATGGAATTCCCCAGGCAACAATATTGGTAGTGGGTAGCCATTCACTTCTCCAGGAGATCCTCCCAACCCAGGGCTCCTGCATTGCAGTCAGATTCTTTACCATCTGAGCCACAAGGGAACCCCTAGACAGGACTCGGAGAGATGTAAATCCACCATGTAGACAGAACTTGGTCAGGTTTAAACTAGCTGGAAAATGCTCTCCTAGGAGGTACAGGCCACACACATGCAGGGTCTATCATTGCTGGACAGAGGAATCATCCTTATGTGGCAACTTAAAGAAATCATCACTGGGCTCCACACTTCAGCCACATCAGGAATTGAAAGAACCTTTGTCATTAAACATTTCAACAGGCAAAACAAAACTGGTACCAATTTCTGTGGCCCCTTGATGGTCCAGATCCTAGGGAGAGCCAAAATATTCTTAGAGTGCAGCCCAGTGTCTTGTAAAGACAGACAGGAAGTCGCCTGATTCCAGCATCCCAGGCCTCCAGCAGGAGGTGGACACTGGAAGCCTTCTGGAAAAGCTTATTATTTATCAGAGTAAAAATATACTCTTGGAAAAACAAGCATGCTGCTGCTACTGCTGCTAAGTTGCTTCAGTCGTGTCCGACTCTGTGCGACCCCATAGACGGCTGCCCACCAGGCTCCCCCGTCCCTGGGATTCTCCAGGCAAGAACACTGGAGTGGGTTGCCATTTCCTTTTCCAATGAATGAAGGTGAAAAGAGAAAGTGAAGTTGCTCAGTTATGTCTGACTCTTAGCGACCCCATGGACTGCAGCCTACCAGGCTCCTCCGTCCATGGGACTTTCCAGGCAAGAATACTGGAGTGGGGTGCCATTGCCTTCTCCAAACATACTAGTTATTATTTGCAAACCTAAAATATTCTTAAAAGCTTGGCATCCTGATCTTTGCGGTTTTCATTGGTTCCTTTGTGTTCAGATTTTCTGAGTAGAAGCAAGCCATCTTTTCAAATTAGTTTCTTCAAATTCTGTTATTTGTTATTATAGGAATGAAAGATCACACTTGAAAAAAAGACAAGAAAATTCCTGCAAACAATGAGTGACTCAAAGAGCCCACAAGCTGCATGTACTTTGTCTTCTAACAGATTCCTTTCTCTCCCTAAAGAAACCTGAAAAACTTGGCCCCCTCACTTTTTTGCTTCTCTGTTCAAATTGAACTAAAATGAAATTGATAATCATAACAACAAGTAAGAGTTTCTGAATTTTGAGATGTCATACCAAAGTAACAGGAGCTAGAGAAAATGGAACATTCCTATGCTGCTGGTAGGCAAACCACATCCTTAAAATAAAACTTTGTTTCTAATAGTATTTAATTACCACACTACATGGTTACATGGAGTATGAACCAAGAGTCTAAAAATAGCAGAAAATGTGTGAAGACAAATTTGAGAGTAAAAGCTACTTGTTTTTCCAGCAGTCATATATGGATGTGAGAGTTGGACCAAAAAGAAGGTTGAGCAGTGAAGAATTGATGCTTTCGAATTGTGGTGCTAGAAGACTCTTGAGTCCTTTAGACTGCAAAGTGATCAAACCAGTCAATATTAAAGGAAATCAACCCTGTATATTTATTGGAAGGTCTGATGCTGAAAATAAAGCTCCAATATTTTGGCCACCTGATGCAAGAGCCGACTCAATGGAAAAGACCCTGATGCTGGGAAAGACTGAGGGCAAGAGGAGAAGGGGACAACAGAGGATTAGATGGTTGGATGGCATCACTGACTCAATGAACATGAGTTTGAGCAAACTGGGAGATGGTAAAGGAAAGGAAAGCCTGGCATGCTGCAGTCCATGAGTTCACAAAGAGTCAGACATGACTGAACGGCTGAAGAAACGTTTGTCATAGCTTGTCTTCCAAGGAGCAAGTGTCTGTTAATTTTATGGCTGCAGTCATCATCTGCAGTGATTTTGGAGTTCAAGAAAATAAAGTCTGTCACTGTTTCCATTTTTTCCCCATCTATTTGCCATGAAGTTATGGGACCAGATGCCATGATTTTAGTTTTTTGAATGCTGAGTTTTAAGCCAACTTTTTCACTCTCCTCATTTACCCTCACCAGGAAACTCTTTAGTTCCTCTTCACTTTCTGCCATTAGAGTGGTATCATCTGCATATCTGAGGTTGTTGATATTTCTCCTGGCAATCTTGATTCCAGCTTGTGATTCATCCAGCCCGGCCTTTCTCATGATGTACTCTGCACATAAGTTAAATAAAGCAGAGTGACAATAAACAGCTTTGACGTACTCATTTCCCAATTTGGAACCAGTCCATTGTTCCATGTCCAGTTCTAACTGTTGCTTTTGACCTGCATACAGGCTTCTCAGGAGGTGTAAGTAAGGTCATCTGGTATTCCCATTATTTAAGAATTTTTCACAATTTGTTTTGATCCGCACAGTCAAAGGCTTTAGTGCTGTCAATGAAGCAGAAGTAGATGTTCTTCTGGAATTCCCTTGTTTTCTCTATGATCCAACGAATGTTGGCAATCTCTAGTTCCTCTGCCTTTTCTAAATCCAGCTTGTACTTCTGGAAGTTCTTGGTTCGCATACTGCTGAAGCCTAGCTTGAAGGCTTTTGAGCATTACACTGCTAGTATGTGAAATGAGTGCAATTGTGCAGGAGTTTGAACTTTCTTTGGCAATGTCTTTCTTTGGAATTGGAATGAAAATAGACATGTTCCACTCCTGCGGCCACTGCTGAGATTTCCAAATTTACTGGTATATTGAGTGTAGCATTTTAACAGCATTATCTTTTAGAATTCAAATGGCTTAGCTGGAATTCCATCACCTCCACTAGTTTTGTTCATAATAATCCTTCCTAAGGCCCACCTGATTTTGCACTCCAGGATGTCTGGCACTCAATTCAGTTCAGTTCAGTTGCTCAGTCGTGTCCGACTCTTTGCGGCCCCATGAATCGTAGCATGCCAGGCCTCCCTGTCCATCACCAACTCCCAGAGTTCACTCAGACTCATGTCCATCGAGTCAGTGATGCCATCCAGCCATCTCATCCTCTGTTGTCCCCTTCTCCTCCTGCCCCCAATCCCTCTCAGCATCAGAGTCTTAGGTGAGTGACAATACCATCATAGTTATCCACGTCATTAAGACCTTTTTTGTATAGTTCTGTGTATTCTTGCCACCTCTTCTTAATATCTTCTGCTTCTGTTAGATCCTTGACATTTCTTCCTTTATTGTGCCCATCTTTGCATAGAACATTCCCTTGGCATCTCCAATTTTCTGAAAGAGATATTTAGTCTTTCCCATTCTTTTGTTTTCCTCTATTTCTTTGTATTGTTCACTAATGAAGACCTTCTTATCTCTCCTTGCTATTCTCTGGAACTCTGCATTCAGTTAAGTGTATCTTACCCTTTCTCCTTTGCCTTTCGCTTCTCTTCTTTTCTCAGCTATTTGTAAGGCCTCCTCAGACAACCATGTTGATTTGTTGCATTTCTTTTTCCTTGGGGATGGCTTTGATCACGGCCTCCTATACAGTCTTACAACCCTCCATGCATAGTTCTTCAGGCACTCTATCAGCTCCAATCCCTTGCATCTATTTGTCACTTCCACTGTATAACCATAAGGGATTTGATTTAGGTCATACCTGAATTGTCTAGTGGTTTTGCCTCCTTTCTCCAATGTAAGTCTGAATTTGGCAATAAGGAGCTCATGGTCTTGCTTTTGTTGACTATATAGAGCTTCTCCATCTTCAGCTGCAAAGAATATAATTAATCTGATTCAATATTGACCATCTGGTGATGTCCATGTGTAGACTTGTCTCTTGTGTTGTTGGAAGAGGATGTTTGCTACGACCAGTGTGTTCTCTTAACAAAACTTTGTTAGCCTTTGCCCTGCTTCATTTTGTACTTCAAGGTCAAACTTACCTGTAACTCCAGGTATTTCTTGACTTTTGACTTTTTCATTTCAACCCCCTATGATGAAAAGGACCTCTTTTTTCTGCTGTTGGTTCTAGAAAGTCTTGTAGGTCTTTAGAGAACCATTCAACTTAGCTTCTTTGGCATCAGTGGTTGGGACATAGACTTGGATTACTATGATGTTGAATGGTTTGCCTTGAAAATGAAGTGAGATCATTCTGTCATTTTTCACAGAATATAAAATTTTTGACCCTTTAAAAAGAATCTCATGAAAAGATGTCAACATTGTTAAATATTAAATATCACCTCACACCAGTTAGAGTGGCCATTCTCAAGAAACTCTGCAAAAAATAACCGCCGGTGAAGGTGTGGAGAAAAGGGAATATCCTCCCTTGATGCTGGGAATATAAATTGGTAACAGACACTGTGAAGGATGGTGTGGTGGTTACTGAGGCAAAGAAAATGAGGTTAGAATACTCCCTAACATCATACACAAAATAAACTCCAAAGAATATAAAGATCTAAATGTGAGGATGGATACTGTGAAAGCTTAAGGAAAACAAAGGCAGGACACATATAGACATAAATCACAGCGAGGTTTTTATGGATACACTTCTTAGATGAATGAAAAATAAATTAAAAGTAAGAAAATGGGACCTAATTAACCATAAAACATTTGTACAGCAAAGGAAACCCTAAAGGAAAGACAATCACAACCCAGAATGGGAAGAAACATTTGCAAACGAAGATACCCACAAGGAATTCATCTCTGAAACACACAGACAGCTCATACAACTCAATATCGAAAACAAAAACAACCCAAGACACAAATGGGCCAAACATAGAAATGGGTATTTCTTAGAGGAAGACATACAAACTGTGATTAGGCACATGAGAACATGCTCAGCATCACTAATTCTTCACTTCAGGTCAGTCGCTCAGTCGTGTCTGACTCTTTGCGACCCCATGAGTCGCAGCATGCCAGGCCTCCCTGTCCATCACCAACTCCCGGAGTTCACCCAGACTCACGTCCATCGAGTCAGTGATGCCATCCAGCCATCTCATACTCTGTCATCCCCTTCTCCTCCTGCCCCCAATCCCTCCCAGTATCAGAGTCTTTTCCAATGAGTCAACTCTTCGCATGAGGTGGCCAAAGTACTGGAGTTTCAGCTTTAGCATCATTCCTTCCAAAGAAATCCCAGGGCTGATCTCTTTCAGAATGGACTGTTTGGATCTCCTTGCAGTCCAAGGGACTCTCAAGAGTCTTCTCCAACACCACAGTTCAAAAGCATCAATTCTTCGGCGCTCAGCCTTCTTCACAGTCCAACTCTCACATCCATACATGACCACAGGAAAAACCATAGCCTTGACTAGACGGACCTTTGTTGGCAAAGTAATGTCTCTGCTTTTGAATATGCTATCTAGGTTGGTCATAACTTTGCTTCCAAGGAGTAAGCGTCTTTTAATTTCATGGCTGCAGTCACCATCTGCAGTGATTTTGGAGCCCAGAAAAATAAAGTCTGACACTGTTTCCACTGTTTCCCCATCTATTTCCCGTGAAGTGATGGGACCGGATGCCATGATCTTCGTTTTCTGAATGTTGAGCTTTAAGCCAACTTTTTCACTCTCCACTTTCACTTTCATCAAGAGGCTTTTTAGTTCCTCTTCACTTTCTGCCATAAGGGTGATGTCATCTGCATATATGAGGTTATTGATATTTCTCCCAGCAATCTTGATTCCAGCTTGTGCTTCTTCCAGCCCAGCGTTTCTCATGATGTACCCTGCATAGAAGTTAAATAAGCAGGGTGACAATATACAGCCTTGACGAACTCCTTTTCCTATTTGGAACCAGTCTGTTGTTCCATGTCCAGTTCTAACTGTTGCTTCCTGACCTGCATACAGATTTCTCAAGAGGCAGGTCAGGTGGTCTGGTATTCCCATCTCTTTCAGAATTTTCCACAGTTTCTTGTGATCCACACAGTCAAAGGCTTTGGCATAGTCAATAAAGCAGAAATAGATGTTTTTCTGGAACTCTCTTGCTTTTTCGATGATCCAGCGGATGTTGGCAATTTGATCTCGGGTTCCTCTGCCTTTTCTAAAACCAGCTTGAACATCAGGAAGTTCACGGTTCACGTACTGCTGAAGCCTGGCTTGGAGAATTTTGAGCATTACTTTACTAGCGTGTGAGATGAGTGCAATTGTGCGGTAGTTTGAGCATTCTTTGGCATTGCCTTTCTTTGGGATTGGAATGAAAACTGACCTTTTCCAGTCCTGTGGCCACTGCTGAGTTTTCCAAATTTGCTGGCAGATTGAGTGCAGCACTTTCACAGCATCATCTTTCAGGATTTGAAGTAGCTCAACTGGAATTCCATCACCTCCACTAGCTTTGTTTGTAGTGATGCTTTCTAAGGCCCACTTGACTTCACATTCCAGGGAGAACAGTATGGAGGTTCTTAAAAAACAAAATAGAGAAGTACCTTCAGACCTAGCAATCCTATGACTGGGCAAAGACACGGAGCAACCTAGGTACAGAAGGACAGATGAACAGATAAGGCAGATGGGGTACAGAGACACGAAGCAACGTCACTCAGCCATGAAGAAGCAGAGCGTAATGCTATGTCCAGCCTCAGAGAAGAAAGTAGAGATGACCATACTAACTGAAGTGAGGGATACAGGGAGACATATTAGCATATATTACTTCTAGCTGAAATCTAAAAATGGATACAAATGAACTTCTTTACCAAAGAGAATCAGTCTCACAGACTTAGAAAAGAAACTATGGTCCCCAGAAAATAAAGGTGTGGATCAGGGAGAAAAGAGCTGTTTTAGTCTAACATAGGGAGGCTAATATTATAAAATGAAGCCACCAGGAACCACTGTGTAACACAGGAATCCTATTCAACACTCTGTAATATCCTGTACCGGACAAGAACACAGAAAAGAACATATGTACATCTATGTGTAAGTGAATCTAGTTGCTGTAGATCCAAAATGGAAGAAAAAAAAAACCCACAACCTTGTCATTCAGCTATATATTCCATTTCAAATTAGAGAAGAAAAACACAAAAAAGAAAAGAAATAAAGAATGCTGACTCTTGCCCTCACACCATATGACCTGGCCTGGTGTCACATTCCTGGAGCCTGAGCAGGCTTTGGTTTCAAAACTGGAGGGTCTCGGGGCAGACAGAGCTGGGAGCATGTGGCAGGAAACGTGCTCCCTATGATGGACCTGGAGGGCGTCTTGCTATCTGCATGAGCGCCCAATCTACAGATCCAGGTGGGCTCAGCTGCAGAGAAACCACACCTACTTCACCCCAAAAATGGTGGAGCCTCTGGGCTGGAAAAGCTTCGCATGGTCCCCTGGGCACCGTGTGTCCCCTATTTCCCAACTCCAGCCTCCGTCCTTAGGGCTGCCCCACTGACAGATGATAGCACCCTCTGCAGAGTGGTGTTCCAAAAATTGGTGTGTTCTGGGGATAAAGGGTAAGGGGGAAGAGAAAAGAAACCCAAGCCTTGGGTATTTCTTCTGGCACATTCTCCTTAGTGGATGATCCAGTAGCAGAGTTTTCCATAAGACTCATTGCCTGAGGACCAGAGTTGTGCAGGAAGTAATGCTGTTTCCTCAGGACCACTTTTCGGACAACTTTAAAATTGGTGCTTTTAGGCTGTTAATATTCACAAGGCCTGGAGGTCTGTAAATGACACCTGCCCTTCAGTTATGTCTTGGGATAAATCATCGTAAAGGAATTCAAACAGGGCCAACTTTCAAGAAGAGAATTTCAAGAGGCAAACTGTACTCATGCTGTACAAGATCAAAAAACACCAGGAAAGGTACTCTGCTCACTAACTACTAAGCCCAGGCAAATTAAAACTACCATGAGAAGTCCCCTCAATAGGTCAGAATGGCCACCATCTAAAACATCTAGAGAGAATCCGACTGGCAGAGCTTGGGCAAAAGGGAATACTCCTACACTCTTGGTGTGGATGTAAACGGGTGCAGGAACGATAAAAACCAGCAAGGAGGTTCCTTATAAACTAAAGATCCAGAAACCATATGGTCTGACAATCCCACGTCTGGGCTTAGACCCAGAGAAGATCAGAATTCACAATGACCCGCGCACCCTTCTTTTCAGGGCAGCACGGTTGACAATGGCCAAGAACGAGAATTGCTGCTGGCCAAAATCTTGGCTTTCTCTGCCAGGTGAAGCCAAATAAAAAATATGGAGACAGAGTTTGGAGGAAATAGAAAGTAGCTTTAATTCTCAGCTGGTGAAGCGGGGAACACAGTAGGCTCGTGCCTCAAGAACTGTGCCCCCCATGAGGAGTTTGTAAGAGGAGGTCTCACAGTCAGTGATGAGGAACAAAGGTGACAGGATCTTGATTTCCTCCTCTTGCATCGTTTCAAAGACAGTCATAAACTGGTGTCAGTAACTCACTGATTGAGTCTGGCAGTTCGGTGGCCTTCTTTCTGATGTGTAACTACAAGGGGAAGGGTGTTGTAAGAGTAAACACCAGACAGGGGATGTATTTGGTGTACAGTCAGATGCCGTACAGACAAATGGGTGGGGGGAACACAGCAAGATGACTGGCCTGAGGGAAGGCAAAGACCGTGAGAACTACCCCCTTAGAAAGGATTTAAACTTTCAAAGGCATGCCTCTTTCTCTGAGCTCACTCGTGCACCTTTCTGTCCGTAGCTTTCTTTTCAATAAACTTTTTACTTTACTTTTTACCTTCTGGCATAGAGCTGCTTAGGATGCAGATTAAAATCAGCTGAGGGCAGAGGTCAAGAGCAAGGTCGGGGTCCCTCCGGTGTGGACACGCAGAAGTCCAAGCTTGCTTTGCTCCCTGCATGACACGAGGTGTGGAGGCAAGGAATAGGACTGCATTCTGAGGGCTGGCTGACAAAGAAGATGGCCAATTAATGTCTCCAAATAACCATTTTGTCAGGGTCTGGATGCCAGGTTCTTTCATGAATTAAAGATGGAGGAGGTGAGGAAACAAACTAAAAAGGCCGTTAATCATATCTTATACAACAACAGCAAGCCTCAGGCAGAGGATGTGTTAATTTCTCCTGAACAAAGGCACTTTATTTTAATAGTCAAGCAGAGGGGCAGGATTCTCTGAGGCGAGCCATTATGGGAGATTATAGTAACAAAATTAACAGAGAGCAAGTCAAAGAAACAGTTCCAACATGGAATCAGAACTGGCTTATTCCTGAACATCCTAAAATGCAGGGTTTATCGAGGCCTTCCCATCGCCCTTCCCCTCCCCCAGTGCCTGGCACCACTCACCCACCTCTTTGGGTTTGCCTGTTCTGGATGTTTCTTGTAAATGGAATCATATAGTTTGTGGTTATTCTGGGCTGAATGTTGGTGTGCCTCCAAAATTCACATGGTGAAACCTAACCTCCAAGGTGATGGTGGGAGGAGGGGGGGTGGCTTGAGGAGGTGATGAGGTCATATGAGTACAGACCCCATGAATGTGATTAATGCTCTTATAAAAGAGACTTCCAAGGAGCCCCCTCAGCCCTTCCTCCATGTGAGGATGCAGTGAAGACCCCGGCCCCCACCAAGAACAGAACTTCACCAGAACCTGACCATCCAGACACTCTCATCTCAGACCTCCAGAGCTGTAGGAAACTCATTTCTGTTGCTGAAGCCCCAGCCTTCTATTTCGCTAAGGCTGCCCAATCAGGCTAAGACAGTGTGTCCTTTTGTGTCTGCTTCTCTCACTAAGCATTGTGTGTTCAAAGAGCATCCACGTTGTAGCCTGTGTCAGAGTTTCACTCCTTTTCATGGCTGTGTCATATTCCACTGTGAGCACGGACCACACATTCTGCTTATCCATTTTTCCACCCATCCCATCTCAGCCTCAGCCTCCCCTCTCTCACTCTCATCTCGTCTTTCCCCTCCACCTCATATTTTGAAGAAGAAGAAACATAGACCAGCACCATGGAGGTGACTTACAATAGAGGGTAAAGTTCCAAAGGAACTTCCTCCAAAGATTACACGTAGAATTACCATGTGATCCAGTAATTCCGTTTCTGGACAGACACCCAAAGGAACTGAAAGTAGGGAATCGACTGGATATCCGTACACCACATTCAGAGCAACAGGATTCACAGAAGTCAAAGGTGGAAGCAGGGAACTTCCCTGGTGTCCAGCGGCTAAGACTACGTACTGCCAACACAGGGAGCCAGGGTTTGACCCCTGGTCAGAAACATGCCAGAAACAAAGATGGAAGATCCTGCGTTTCTTGACTAAGACCTGGAACAGCCAGATAGGTGGTGGTGGTTTTACTTGCTCAGTTGTGCCCGACTCATTGGGATCCCGTGGAATGTAGCTCACCAAACTTCTCTATCCATGAGATTCTCCAAGCAAGAATACCGGAGTAGATTGCCATTTCCTTCTCCAGTGGATCTTCCTGATCCAGGGATCAAATCCAGGTTTCCCACATTGCAGGCAGATTCTTTACCGCTGAGCCACCAGGGAAGCCCCTAGTGCAGCCAAATAAATAAATATTAAAAAGATAGAATGGTGGTGGCCAGGGGCAGAGGGGGAATAAGGAGTTATTTAATGGGTGATGGTGGTGGTGGTTTTAGTCGCTCAGTCCTGTCCAACTATTTTTGACCCCATGGACTGTAGCCTCCCAGACTCCTCTGTCCATGGGATTCGCCAGGCAAGAATCCTGGAGTGAGTTGCCATTTCCTTCTCCAGGGGATCTTCCTGACTCAGGGATGGAACCTGGGTCTCCTACATTGCAGGCAGATTCTTTACTACTGAGCCACCAAGGGAGCCCTGTTTAATGGGTACAGAGTTCCAATTTGGGAAGATGAAATAGTTCTGGAGTTGAGCTGGAAGGTGGTGATGGTTGCACAACAATGTGAATATACTAATGCCCCTGAACTATGCACTTAAAAATGGTTAAAATGGTAAATTTTGTTTTATTTATTTTACCATAATTTAAACAAAGGAACACATAGACAATACAGAACGGTATCTGACCCAAGATCACCTATTGCATCTGATTATTATGGCCACTCTCTTTTAACTTAGAAGATAGTTTTAGAAAATACAGTACTTACTTGTTGAAGACACCTGGTTGGTTGTCCTGCAGAATTTCCCACTTTCTGATTTTTGTGCTCTTGCTTCCTTGTGCTGTTGTTCATTTGGTTTCTCATCTCTCTTTATTTCCTATAACTGGAATTAATATCTAATGGTTGATGGATCCACATAAAACATTTTTTGGCTAGCATAAATAATTACCATTGAGCTTGTGTACTTTGTTATATCACCACTAAAGACACACAATCTCATTGAAGATTAGCAAACCATTGGCAAAACCTTTTTGGCACCAGGGACTGGTTTTGTGGAAGATAATTTTTCCATGGTCAGGGTCAAGGGGATGGTTTTGGGATGATTCAAGTGCATTAATGTTTACTATGCACTTTATTTCTATCCTCATCGCATCAACTCAGCTCAGATTATCCGGCATGAGATCCCGGAGGTTGGGGACCCTGGTCTAGGAAGTAACCTGTGTAGTGTTGCTTTGACCCTGCCTGAACCTTATCGACTAATTGAGGGTTTAACCTCAATGGATAATCCTGGGATTTGCCAATTTATGCTTTTTCTAATCCTACATTCCCCCTACCCTATAAAGTAGAGCACTCCCTCATCAACTGGGTCTGTTTGATTACTGGAAACTACAGTTCCTACTGAAAAAGCAGAATAAATGTCTAATTTTTTTCATTTTAGTGGAGAGAGGTTTGGAATAATGGTCCCTTCCCACACACTATAGGATAAATGTCTTTACCTTTTATTAATAGCTCTATGTGTGAGCAACCATCATAATTAATTCAATTTATTTCTGAGATTTCATTAGCTTTTTTTTTTTTTTTAATGTTTGGTACTTCTGTTTGTTTTCCCCTAAATACTGGATTATAGCAATGCCTTTTTTAAAAATTAATTTTTATTGAGTATAGTTGCTATACAATGTTGTGTTAGTTTCTGCTGTACAGCAGAGTGAATCAGCTATACGTATATACGAGGTGGTTTTAGTCACTAAGTCCTGTCCAACTCTTTGCGACCCCTTGGACTGTAGCTGTCAGGCTCCTCTGTCCATGGGATTTCCCAGGCAAGAATACTGGAATGGGCTGCCATTTCCTCTTCCAGGAGATCTTCCAACCCAGGAACCCACATTTCCTGCATTGGCAGACAGGTTCCTTACCACTGAGCCACCAAACAAGCCCCCATATGCATACATGTATCTTCTCTTTTTTAGAGTTCTCCTCTCTCCCATTTAAGTAACCACAGAACATTGAATAGAGCTGTCTGTGCTGTGCAGTAGGTCTTCATTAGTTGTGTATTTTATATATAGTAGTGTATACATGTCAATCACAGTCTCTCAGTTTATCATTTTTAATAATCTTCTTATATGTGAACAATGAGGCATAGCTTCATGAAACCACCTCCTGCGACAGAAAAATTCCAGAAATCACAAAGCCAATCAGCCCTAGAGAGGCCAGCCCACTCTGCAGCTGTGTTTTGTATTCTGATCTTTTCTAGAAAGTAGAAAAGATCGGTTCTTCTGGCAGTAGTTCAGAATTGCCTGCATCAGCCGGCTTCACCACTGACCACTAGAGGCCTGCTTACATACTTTATTAAACAATAAAAGTTTATGTGCACAGAATCAGAAATGAAACACAATTCTGAGAGTAGTAAAAACTTTACCAAAAAAATTATGAGAAAAAAAGTTAAACGGAAAATATAAGTCTTGGAACAAGTTAAACTGATCTTATTACTTGGAGAAGACATAGGAAAAGGACCATTTTTGGCTACTTGGCTAGCTCAGTCAGTAGAGCGTTGAACTCTTAACCCCAGGGTTGAGGGTTTGAGTCCCACTTTGGGTGGTTGTTCTCCCAAACTTTTCAAATTCACTATCAATTCTCATCCTTCATAATAATTGATCTCAATCCAGAGGATCTTATTTTCAAACAACTCAACATATAACTGATTTCAGTTCAGAGTTTTTTATTTTCACACAATTCAGTGCATTAAAAACTACTACAACTGAACAAGTTAAAACAGGGAACAATGAAGCTAGTAAACAATTTCATATGATATATACACAGTTAAAGATTATCTGTGTAGGAAAATATTTGTTATGGAGTGGCCTATTCCAAGGGCAGCGGAATGCCAAAGATTAGGAGACAGAAGACATGAAAGAGTAATGAAATTGAAAGGGTTCATAAATATTTCTGAAGTGATTTTTGTCAAAATGTTTGAAACGCATAATTTTAACTTTATGCTCTCAATACTGAAAATTAGTTCAGAGATCAACTCTAATTCACAGGGTTTATACTGTGCATATTTACTTCATATCCTTGAATTCCTCTAAGTAAATCAATTTACTTTATGCCTTTGGGAAGGGATAGTGACTATTATAGGCTGTTTAAATCACTGTGAGATTATTTCAGTGTTTCAGTGATTAATCAGGGAGCTATTAAGAACAGACACAGGGCATTCTTAATTCTTTTTTTTTTTCCCTAAGTTTTTAACCCAAACTGAACATATTTCCAGCAGCAGTACTGGAGTCTCAAAGCATATCTCATTCAATATCCTGTGATGAACCATAATGGAAAAGAGCATAAGAAAGAATATATATACATATGTATAACTGAATTGCTGTAGAACAGAAATTAATACATTATAAATCAACTAGGCAAATAGATGGGGAAACAGTGAGAGACTTTATTTTGGGGGGCTCCAAAATCACCGCAGATGGTGACTGCAGCCATGAAATTAAAAGACGCTTACTCCTTGGAAGGAAAGTTATGACCAACCTAGACAGCATATTAAAAAGCAGAGACATTACTTTGTCAACAAAGGTCCATCTTGTCAAGGCTATGGTTTTTCCAGTGGTCATGTATGGATGTGAGAGTTGGACCGTAAAGAAAGCTGAGCATTGAAGAATTGATGCTTTTGAACTGTGGTGTTGGAAAAGACTCTTGAGAGTCCTTGGACTGCAAGGAGATCCAACCAGTCCATTCTAAAGGAGATCAGTCCTAGGTGTTCATTGGAAGGACTGATGCTGAAGCTGAAACTCCAATACTTTGGCTACCTTATGTGAAGAGCTGACTCATTGGAAAAGACCCTGATGCTGGGAAAGATTGAGGGCAGAAGGAGAAGGGGATGACAGAGGATGAGATGGTTGGATGGCATCACCGACTCAATGGACATGAGTTTGGGTGGACTCCGGGAGTTGGTGTTGGACAGGGAGGCCTGCTGCTGCTGCTGCTGCTAAGTCGCTTCAGTCATGTCCGACTCCATACGACCCCACAGACGGCAGCCCACCAGGCTCCCCCGACCGTGGGATTCTCCAGGCAAGAACACTGGAGTGGGTTGCCATTTCCTTCTCCAATGCATGAAAGTGAAAGTGAAGTTGCTCAGCTGTGTCTGACTCTTAGCCACCCCATGGACTGCAGCCGACCAGGCTCCTCTGTCCATGGGATTTTCCAGGCAAGAATCCTGGAATGGGGTGCCATCGCCTTCTCCAGCCTGGCCTGCTGCAATTCATGGGGTTGCAAAGAGTCAGACACAACTGAGCAACTGAACTGAACTGAACTGAACTAAGACTTCAACTAAAAAAAAAAAAAACATATCTCAAAACATGCTTCCACGGTGTCTCAGTGGTAAAGAATCTGTCTGCCAATGCAAGAGACCCGAGAGACTTGGGTATTACTCCTGCTTTTATGTTCAGAACGATAAATTCTTTTCTTATCTGAAATATTTTCTGTCATTCCCAGTAATTATCAAACATTCTCCAAAATTATCATGTTATTATCAGCAGTTCAAGATACAATTTCAGACTTTGAAAGTAACACATGGAAAAATTTGCAATTGAAAATGAGGATCCCTAAGTACTTCTATTATTACAAAAGAATCCTCCGTCTCTAGGTGATGCGAAGTAAGGTACAATTTTTCAAAAGGCAAACTCTGTCAGAGAAAAAGCAAGCTGGTAAACTGATGAGAAGTCAATGAAGATAATATATTACTTTTAAGTATACATCTATTTTAAATTGAAGATCAGTGATATGGGTTGAATTTGTGTTCTCCTGATATTCATTCATTGAAGTCCTAACCCCTAATATTTCAGAATGTGACCTCATTTGGCAATAGAGTTGTTGCAGATGTAATAAGATGAAGGCATATCAGAATAGAATGTACACTTAATCCAATATGACTAGTGTCTTTATAAAAGAGGGAAATGACACAGGCATGCCCCTAGAAATGCACGTTTGGACACATAGGAGAGCGCCATATGAAATGAAGGCAGAGATCAGGGTGATGAGTTTATAAACCAAGACATGATAATGATTGCTAGCAAAAAAAAACACAAAAGCTGGAACTTCCCTGGTGGCTCAGTAGCTAAGACTCCGAGTTCCCAATGCAGGGGGCCCGGGATTCCATTCCTGGCTGGGGAACTAAATGCCAAATGCTGCAACTAAGGATTCTTCATTCCACAACTAAGATCCAGCACAACAAAAATAACTAAATAAATATTTTTTAAAAATAAAAAAGCTGAGGAAAAATGCTGGGACAGATTCTCCCTCAGGGCCTCCTGAAAGAAGCAACCCTACCAACACCTGGCTCTTGAACTTCTATCCTCCAGAACTGTGAGACAATACATGTGTTGTTTAAGCCATCCAGCGTGGTATTCTGTTATGGTAGCCCCAGGAAGCAAATGCAGTCAGTGTTCTACTGGGGAGGTGATTTTTATTTTAAATTTATTTTAGGATACCTTACATTAAGTAGTTGTCATTAATTTCAGCTTCCCAGGTGGCTCAGTGATAAAGAATTTGCCTGCCAAGCAGGAGACTCTGGTTCCATCCCTGGGTCGGGAAGATCCCCTAGAAGAGGAAATGGCAACCCACTCCAGTATTCTTGCCTGCGAAATTGCATGGATAGAGGAACCTGGAGAGCTATAGGGGTTGAAAAGAGTTGAACAGAACTCAGCATGCACAGGCAAGATCTAGTAACTTTAGTAATTTCAAAACAATGATAACTGTAAATAATATCTCTGAGATATATGCAAGAACTAAAGTGATAATGAAAAAAACCTATTTTTATTGTGATAAAAACACAGGTGCTGCTGATTTTATCATGGTTTGTTACCTTTATTTATAATGAAAAGAAATGCTAAATTTCACCTTGAATTTGATGACAATAAAATGTAATTTTTTTTCCCATCCAAGTTCATGGACCTTTTGATGGTATCCATGGACTCCTACATTAAGAACTTTCTGTCTAGATTAAAAGATTTAAGAAATTTAACAGCCAAATGCAATACACTGTCATTTAATAGATCCTGTTTTGGAAAAAAAAAGCAACAAGCAAAGAAACATAAAAAATTTTAGGAACAGGTGAGGAAATGTGAAACAGGAATTACCTAATTTTAGGGAATTATGGTTAATTGGGTTGGGTGTGATAATGGTATTGTGGTATGCAGGAGAATGCCTTTCTATTTCAGAAGTACACACCGAAGAAATCCGGCATAATAGGCCCTGATGTCTTTATACACACACACAACACACACACACATATATAAAGCAAATATGGGAAAATACGCACAGTTGTTGAATTAAAATGATATGTAATATCTTGTTCTATTTTTTTGTACATTTGACATTTTCATAATAAAATCTAAAGGTGATTTTTTAAGGTATTTTTATGGTATGATATAGGTGTGGTTTTCCTCTATTTCTTTGCATTGATCGCTGTGGAAGGCTTTCTTATCTCTCCTTGCTATTCTTTGTAACTCTGCATTCAGATGCTTATATCTTTCCTTTTCTCATTTGCTTTTCACTTGTCTTCTTTTCACAGCTATTTGTAAGGCCTCCTCAGACAGCCATTTTGCTTTTTTGCATTTCTTTTTCTTGGGGATGCTCTTGATTCCTGTCTCCTGTACAATGTCACAAACCTCCATCCATAGTTCATCAGGCACTCTGTCTATCAGATCTAGTCCCTTAAATCTATTTCTCACTTCCACTGTATAGTCATAAGCTATTTGATTTAGGTCATACCTGAATGGTCTAGTGGTTTCTTCAATTTAAGTCTGAATTTGGCAATAAGGAGTTCATGATCTGAGCCACAGTCAGCTCCCCATCTTGTTTTTGCTGACTGTGTAGAGCTTCTCCATCTTTGGCTGCAAAGAATATAATCAATCTGATTTTGGTGTTGACCATCAGGTGATGTCCATGTGTAGAGTCTTCTCTTGTGTTGTTGGAAGAGGGTGTTTGCTATGACCAGTGCTTTCTCTTGGCAGAACTCTATGAGCCTTTGCCCTGCTTCATTCTGTACTCCAAGGCCAAATTTGCCTGTTACTCCAGGTGTTTCTTGACTTCCTACTTTTGCATTCCAGTCCCTTATAATGAAAAGGACATCTTTTTTGGGTGTTAGTTCTAGAAGGTCTTGTAGGTCTTCATAGAACCATTCAACTTCAGCTTCTTCAGCATTACTGGTTGGGGCATAGACTTAGATTAGACTGTGATATTGAATAGTTTGCCTTGAAAATGAACAGAGATCATCTGTCGTTTTTGATATTGCATCCAAGTACTGCATTTCAGACTCTTTTGTTGACTACAATGGCTACTCCATTTCTTCTAAGGGATTCCTGCCCGCAGAAGTAGGTATAATGGTCATCTGAGTTAAATTCACCCATTCTAGTCCATTTTAGTTCACTGATTCCTAGAATGTCGACGATCACTCTTGCCATCTCCTGTTTGACTCCTTCCAATTTACCTTGATTCATGGACCTAACATTCCAGGTTCCTATGCAAGGCAATATTGCTCTTTACAACATTGAACCTTGCTTCTATCACCAGTCCCATCCACAACTGGCTTTGGCCCCATCCCTTCATTCTTTCTGGAGTTATTTCTCCACTGATCTCCAGTAGCATATTGGGCACCTACCGACCTGGGGAGTTCATCTTTCAGTGTCCTATCTTTTTGCCTTCTCATACGGTTCATGGGGTTCTCAAGGCAAGAATACTGAAGTGGTTTGCCATTCCCTTATCCAGTGGACAACATTATGTCACATACCAAGGGAACATTTCATGCAAAAACGGGCTCGATAAAGGACAGAAATGGTATGGACCTAACAGAAGCAGAAGATATTAAGAAGAGGTGGCAAGAATACACAGAAGAACTGTACAAAAAAGATCTTCACAACCCAGATAATCATGATGGTGTGATCACTGACCTAGAGCCAGACATCCCGGAATGTGAAGTCAAGTGGGCCTTAGAAAGCATCACTACAAACAAAGCTAGTGGAGGTGATGGAATTCCAGTTGAGCTACTTCAAATCCTGAAAGATGATGCTGTGAAAGTGCTGCACTCAATATGCCAGCACATTTGGAAAACTCAGCAGTGGCCACAGGACTGGAAAAGGTCAGTTTTCATTCCAATCCCAAAGAAAGGCAATGCCAAAGAATGCTCAAACTACCGCACAATTGCACTCATCTCACATGCTAGTAAAGTAATGCTCAAAATTCTCCAAGCCAGGCTTCAGCAATATGTGAACCGTGAACTTCCTGATGTTCAAGCTGGTTTTAGAAAAGGCAGAGGAACCCGAGATCAAATTGCCAACATCCACTGGATCATCGAAAAAGCAAGAGAGTTCCAGAAAAACATCTATTTCTGCTTTATTGACTATGCCAAAGCCTTTGACTGTGTGGATCACAAGAAACTGAAAAATTCTGAAAGAGATGGGAGTACCAAACCACCTGACCTGCCTCTTGAGAAACCTGTATACAGGTCAGGAAGCACCTGTTAGAACTGGACATGGAACAACAGACTGGTTCCAAATAGGAAAAGGAGTACGTCAAGGCTGTATATTGTCACCCTGCTTATTTAACTTCTATGCAGAGTACATCATGAGAAATGCTGGGCTGGAGGAAGCACAAGCTGGAATCAAGATTGCTGGGAGAAATATCAATAACCTCAGATATGCAGATGACACCATCCTTATGGCAGAAAGTAAAGAAGAACTAAAAAGCCTCTTGATGAATGTGAAAGAGAAAAAAGAAAAAAAGAAAGTGAAAGAGGAGAGTAAAACAGTTGGCTTAAAGTTCAACATTCAGAAAACTAAAATCATGGCATCCGGTCCTATCACTTCATGGCAAATAGATGTGGAAACAGTGGAAACAGTGGCTGGCTTTATTTTGGGGGGCTCCAAAATCACTGCGGATGGTGATTGCAGCCATGAAATTAAAAGATGCTTACTCCTTGGAAGGAAAGTTATGACCAACCTAGACAGCATATTAAAAAGCAGAGACATTACTTTGTCAAAAAAGGTCCGTCTTTTCAAGGCTATGGTTTTTCCAGTGGTCATGTATGGATGTGAGAGTTGGACCATAAAGAAAGCTGAGCATTGAAGAATTGATGCTTTTGAACTGTGGTGTTGGAAAAGACTCTTGAGAGTCCTTGGACTGCAAGGAGATCCAACCAGTCCATCCTAAAGGAGATCAGTCCTGGGTATTCATTGGAAGGACTGATGTTGAAGCTGAAACTCCAATACTTTGGCCACCTGATGTGAAGAGCTGACTCATTGGAAAAGACCCTGATGCTGGGAAAGATTGAGGGCAGAAGGAGAAGGGGATGACAGAGGATGAGATGGTTGGATGGCATCACTGACTCAATGGACATGGGTTTGGGTGAACTCCGGGAGTTGGTGATGGACAGGGAGGCCTGGCGTACTGTGGTTCATGTGGTCGCAAAGAGTCTGACACGACTGAGCGACTGAAGTGAACCGATAGGTGTTGTATTAAAGCGCATTACTAGTGAGTGTACAACTTGAAAAATTTTTACATGTGTAAACACCCATGGAACCACACCAGATTAAGGTCATAGAACATTTCTAGCACCCTGAAGTTCCCTAATGCTCCTTTCTAGTCAGTTCCCCCTTCCAACCCAGCTAACCAATATCCAGACTTCTAATACCATCGTTGAAGTATATTGTCTTTGATGTCTGGCTTCCTGTGCACATGACTTCCTCTTTTATTAAAACACGTTTTGAGAGACAGATAATACCATGTTTGGCAAGGATGTGGGGATCAGGTCCTCTTTTAAATTGTTGTTTGAAAGGTAAGTTGATGAAGACTTTGACAAATTTAAATTTATTTTTTATTATGTATTCATTAAATTTAAGTTTAGGACCCTACATCTAGGGTCCTGAAAGTGTAAAAACAACAGGCACAAAGATTTAGGTTGAAAGGCATACATTTCTAACAGTGAAAAAGCTACAAGCAACAGAACCAAGGTTGGATAAATATAGTCTACTTATACTACATCACAATCAAAAATGTGAGACGGACACATGTAATTTCAGTAACTTCCTAGCCATATTATGAAGTTAAAAAAGAAGACACAGAACAATATATACAGTCCATTTATCGTAAAGAGAAAAAAACAATTAGAGAGAAAAATGTCCCTGCAAAATGATGGGGAGGAAAATGAGGAAAAACAAAAGGTTCCTCAAATTTTGCCCTATATTTTATGTCTCTAAATTGTTGCACTGTGGGAGACTCAAATAGTAAATATTATTTTTATAATTAAAACATAAAGGCAAAAAGATTAACTTTAAAAAATTTGGAGAAAGAAGGCAATGAGGCTGCTAGGATACTAAACAACTTTTAATAGCTTTACCTTTGTTGGAGGTAGGAACAGATAAGGGACTGAGGTGGGAAAGGGTCTTTTTTCTATCTTCACTTTATTTTTTTTAAAGCTTCAAGCATAGTACCTGATTTTTAAGCCAACGAGGTATATTTTGCAGATAAGTAAAGAACATAAGGGGGTGGGGGGGGAGAACATAGGGCTTCCCTGGTGGCTCAGATGGTAAAGAATCTACCTGTAGTACAGGAGACTTCAGTTCAATCCCTCCAAGAGGCAGATCCCGTGGAGCACGGAAGGGCAACCCACTCCAGTATTCCTACCTGGAGAATTCCATGAACAGAAGAGCCTAGAGCCTAGAGCAATAGCTGACTAGTCCATAGCCTTGTTTTGTTTTTCTGCTTTTTGTTTGCTTGTTTTTTGGTTACCTAGGGTGGCCTGCAGGATCTTATTTCCTTGACTAGAGATTCAGCCTGGGTCCCTTGCCCTGGAAGCACAGACCCAGGGCAAGTCTCACTGTCCTCATTTTTATATTAAACGTGTTTTGAATTATTGAATAATTTAAAAATATTTTGTATTCAAAACGTTAAAACAAGACGTGTACTTCAGAGTTTTGGTGTGGTGGTGGCGTCGGCAGGAGGCTCCTACCCCTTTCTTCGATATTTTCAGGAGTAGTGCAGAGCAGATGCTATACAGACAAATGGAGTGAGGGTTCTTTGTGGGTTTCTGCGGTTAGAGAAGGGGCTGTGTTAAGGGAAGATTGAAGGAGAAACTGGAGTCAGATAAATGGAGAGGGGTCTGGAACTCATTGGGTGCACCGTCTGTTCACGGGGGTGGGGGGGCAGAATTTAGAAAGGCATGGGGACAAGTATAAAGTCTGGAGGGACGGTTGGGGGCTATTTGTGCAAGGACTTCAAATGCCAAGGTAAGGACTTTGGTATGTATCCTCCTTAACTGTGTGTTGAGCACCAGTTCACCATTCAGCCTGTGCAATTCTCACAGGGAACCCATGGGAAGGTGGTCTTATTCTCCCCATTTTGCAGCTAAGCACACGACAGACTTTTTGAACAGGTGAACCACGGGAGAAAATTCCTTTAAATCCTGTGTATATTCAATAGTTAGTGCTCAATCTCTCAGTCTTTGGGACCTCATGGTCTGGAGCCCACCAGGCTCCTCTGTCCGTGGTATTTTCCAGGCAAGAATACTGGGGTGGGTTGCTATTTCCTTCTCCATGGGATCTTCCCGACTCAGGGATCGAATCTGCGCCCTCCGCGTCTCCTGCATTGCAGGCGGACTCGTGTATATTCAGTAACAGCAACTAACTGTGCCCTAATAACAACTAGATGACAAAAAACTGCACAAGTAGGGTAGGTGCAGAACCCCGACGTCGGTACGGTGTACGTGTAGTGTTATTCAGGGTCGCCTCTTTCGGCGGCAAGCAGAGCTCCAGCATCTCTAAAAGCCAGAGGTCGACCCCTCAGCCTGCCCAGTGTCGCCCGCTTCGTCCCATTTCCGCAGGTCTCGGGTGGGGAAGGGGAGGCCCAGGACCCCACAGATGGCCGTCAGCACCATCAAACAAACTGTTAGTGAGCTTGCTGAACGAGGAAACATCCAGACGCAGACTCCATGACCTACCCCGTTTCTGGCCAAGATTGCTGGACCTGAAGCTTCCCTGTGCAGAAACTGCTCAAGATGCTACTGGAAAGGGGTTTCAGAGGCCGCCATTTCTCTCTGGCCATTCCCAAGCCCATATCGTTGCGGCCCTATATTGCCCATGGACCTCCGCAACTGAGCCTTTCCCAACTTCTTTTGTGTGGGTTAGGCAAAGCCTTGCTGTCCCTCGCTAAGACAAGAACTTAAAATCAAATCTAGGAGAAAAAAAAAACGCCGCCGCCCCTGGGGATGGGGGTGGGGCAGGGCGTTAAGGGTGGGGGAGGGGAGGAGGCCACCGCCCCGCCCCCGCCCCTCGGCGCCTCCAACGCCTCGGAACTACCAATCCCGGCGTGCCCCGGGGCGGCGCGGGCGCAGGGGCGCGTGCGCGGCGGGCAGCCGTTGGCTGGAGCGGCAGTTGCGCCGGTCGCGGTGCTGGGCGGTCTGTGGGCGCTGGCAAATCGGGCCCAGGATGTAGAGTTGGCGGTGCCTGACGGCGCGTCTGACGCGGAGCTGGGTGGGGTAGAGAGTAGGGGGCGGTAGTCAGGGGTGGTGGGAGAAGGAGGAGGCGGCGGCGGCGGTGGTAAATCTTTTATAAATGGCGCCGAAGCAGGACCCGAAGCCTAAATTCCAGGAGGGTGAGTTTGATCCCCTGGGGACAAAGCATGTAACGGCCCGGAGAGGGAGGCGGTCTCGGGACGGTTGAGATTTGGGGACCGGGGATGGCGAGGGCCGTGCCTCGAGGCGGCGGCGGGCAGGACTTTGTGCGGAGAAAGCGCATTGCGGCGACGTTTTTCTGTGCTTCGTGAGGATAAAAACCCTTTGGGAGGCGAAATCGTTAGGCAGGCGTTAGAGTGCGAGAGGGAGCCGTTGCCTCGTGGCACAGCCTTGGCGCTGTGTTTGTTGTCGTTGAGAGGAAGAGGGCGCGGAGAAAGTAGCCTATTGTAGGGAGGCGGCGGGCGCGCCATGGCGGCCGTTAGGGGAAGTGATGTGGCGTGGGGGAGGGGAGGCGGCGGCGGCCGTTCCGGCTCCCCCGTCCGCGTGGGTGTCCGAGGGTTGGCGCTCCGGAGCGACCTCGAGCCGCGAGCGGGTAGCTCGCGGTGGAGCCGCGGAGCCGCGGCAGGAGGGGGTTGGCTTCGTGTCTCGGGGCGGGAGAACTGCGTTGTAAGATGGCCGCTGCAAGATGGCGGGCGCATCATGGCCGCCGGCGCCCGGATTCCCGGCTCGCGGCCGCAGACGCCGCTTTAGGGCAGAGGAGCGCCCCCTTCTTCCCCCGCCGCTGATCGGGAACCAGTTTTTCGGCGCTGGCCCCGGGGAGGTGAGTGGGGACAAGAGGAAAAAGCGCTAGCGTCCTGGTCGGCTTTGTGTCGCCCGAAGGCATCCCTTTGATCTCGGAAAAGCGGAGTGTCGGTGTCCTATGGGAACGTGAACGCGCTTTGGCTGTGCGATGGCTTGTAAAGCGATAATTAAAAACTGCCTTAATGCGGTGTTACGTCCTCATTTATGTGAAGACCCGTTGCCTTGATGTCAGCCTTTTAAGTACGGCAGTGGTTTAATTGCAATAATTGATTAACAGTGATTTGAAAGTTGAGTTTTTATTGTCTCTGATCAACGTGAAGGCTGACTGTAGAGAGCCTGATTTCCAGAGGAAGACAGCTCTGTAATTTTCACAATTACTGCATCTATTAATTTATATAGTGGAGGTTTAACAGTAAACTAGAGTGGACATAAAATTATGTAAGGCAAGCAAGAACACTTTAAAATCCTCATTCACATTATTGTGGTTGTACGTGATACCACGGATGTCGAGACGTCTGCAAAAAATTGTAGGGATGTTCAAACTTTGATGTGCGTTAGAATTACTTTGAGTCATACAAAACCCAAGCGTATTGTAACAGTATGGAATATTTAAAAGATTGCCGCGGATGTTTTCCCTGTAACTGGCCCTTAATACCTGCTTTTTCTCACTCTGAGAAGCTACGTGACGACTACTGTGGATTGCTTTTTTTTAAACCAGATGTTTTAGAGCAAGGATTCTTGATCTGGGGTGTTTATAATTCAGATCACCCCTTGTACTTGGACAGGAAAAAGTTTCTTCTATTTTCTAACTAAAATTAAATCTACAGTTATGATTATAGATTTCCTCCCCCACAGAAAAGCAAAACAAGACCCTCCCACAGTAGTATTAGCTGTATGTTTTCACATCCCAGCATTAAAGTTGTAGAAGATACATTCAGATGTAATGTACGCTTTTCGTTGTTTCAGAATTGTGGTAGTTCCCTGGATCAGCAGCTAAATGTTGATTGTATCAATTAAGGAGCTCGTATAATACCATAACACATGATGTTTTAAATGTTTTTATAACTGTCTCAGTATAGTTCGTTTCTTTTGTAGTACGGTTTTACATGTATGTAGAAACATTCTGAGAAAAGGCCCAAAGACTTAACCAGACTGAAGGGTCCATTGCACAAAAAAATTAATCCTCACTGTAGGACATCAAAGGAAAATGACACAGACTTGGAACAGTTAAGGATGGCTTTCTGGAGGAAGTGCTTTAGTTCTAAACTGGATGGGATGGTAGAGTGAGGGACAATCCATATGCTGCTGTAGCAGTGAATTGGAGAAGAGGGCGGCCGAGGATGAGTTGGTTAGTTAGCATCACAGACTTAAGTGGACATGAATTTGCGCAAACTGTGGGAGATGGTGAAGAACAGGGAAGCCTGACGGTGCTGCAATCCATGGGGTCGCAGAGTCGGACACGACTTAGCGACTGAACTACAAAAGGAGCCAATGTAGCTCTATGGTTTTGAAAGCTACCTAAGAGTCTTTGCACTTTGCAGACATGTTTTCTACTCTTGTGTCAAAGTTGGGTTGTATAACCATCTTTTAAGACATTATTATTATTTTGGGGCTTCCCAGGTGACCCTAGTGATAGAGAATCCATCTGCCAGTGCAGTAGACGGGAGAGCTGAGGGTTCTCTGCGTGGGTAGAGACGCTCCCCTGGAGAAGGAAAGGCTCCACTCCAGTGTTCTTGTCTGTTGAAAATCTCCATGGACAGAGGAATCTGGTGGGCTACAGTCCATGGGATTGCAAAGAGTTGGACAGGACTGAGTTATTTAGAAGAGAATATCTTGTAAGGAGAAAGGAATATTCTGTTGGCACTAGCAGAATTATATTAAAACACTGCAGAAGAATTGAGCTTCTGTAATGGTAAAAATACGAATGATGGGAAAGTTTTTTTTCCTGATTCTCTCTTAAACTGGAAAATTTCTCTTGTTAAATAATGGTGCAACATATGTTACAAGCATTTTTTCAGCACAGTGGCTGTTCTGCACAGCACTTGGTCTTCCACTTGAAATGTTAAAGCAAAAAGTAAAGAAAACTATCGGGCACCTAATAATGGGGGCAGGGGAGGGGAAGGGAGGACCTTTTGGGGCAGGGGAGGGGAAGGGAAGACCTTTGGGCTTGTCAGGAGGGTGGCTGATGCTGGAATTTGAGTAGTATTTCTAGTAAGAAAACCAATGAGAGGATGAGGAATTGGAATCTCATCACCGTTGAATTTGAGAGCATTGGGCAAAATTAGCTTTGCATTTTGAATACTATTAAGGATGGAAAAGTTCAAAAAAAGTGAGACAGTGGTTTGCTCCTTCCCCAATTAACAGTCTTTCCACTTCCAGGAGAAATTAAGCACTTGTTTTGCTGGGTCATATTCCTCAACTTACTGTATATTTTTTTCAGCGGGATATTAGGGATAGATGGCTAGAATGGATGTCAAAGGGCTGTAGCCTCAGTGTGGTTGTCTTTGGTGGCAGCAACCAAAAGGAGGGAGACACTGGTAAGGCTATTTTCAGGGTGCCTTTTAAAGAAAGACTAAAATTAGGCACACAGGTCTCCCATCTTTGGTGCTTCGGAGTACGCTGTATACCTTCCTCTGTCCTTGTGGTCTCATTCTTGTCCACGGTATTCAGCAGTGGCTCCAGCCCAACTTTCTCTTGATATGTGTACTCAACTGCTTACTAGATGGCTCCAGTTTGGGTGTCCTGTAGCTACTGTAACTTACTCCAGAATTGATCTGAAACCCCCTCTCCATTTCCTTTTCTGGATAATACTTCCACCATGCTGGAAGTCAAGTTTAAACTGTTTCTACTTTGGCTTAGTTGTCCTTCTCACTGCCTTTGTTTCATACCTATTTCTGTTATTATTCCTGACTTTGAGAGGAGTCACTGGTTTCCCTGTTGCTTGTCTTCACTTAAGTTCGGCATAGACTTAGCGTCAGGCAGTGGTTCCTCACAGTGGACCACTGCACAAGAATTTATGTGTTTCATCTGTGCTTTTGTATTAATTGTTTTCCTCAGCTTGGGCCCTTGAAAAATAAATCAACCCTGTCAGTAGATAGCTATAGTAGATTTTATTTGCTTAGCAGGTGATAGATGATTTGATGATTTAAATAGATTGATATCTTAATTGTTTTTGTTTCCATCAAATGCTGAGGTGTTTTTTTGTCTTGAAATTTGATCTGAAGTGTTGATGTATACATTCCCGTATCCACTCGCTTATTAGTTTTTTGAGGAACACCATAGTACAAAGGTGATGGCTCTCCTAGATGTGAATATTCTTATATATGAAGAGAAATCACAACTAACAGTGCTTTTCCCCCGTTGTTTCCTTTTACAGGTGAGAGAGTGCTGTGCTTTCATGGGCCTCTTCTTTATGAAGCAAAGGTACAAAACCCGTTTTCTTTTAAGAAGTTAGTTGAAACTACTGGTTTGATAGTTGAAACTGCTGGTTTGATAATTAGATTTCAGTGATGGGTAGCTTTAGTGAGAGCTACCTTTTTCGTAGATTTTCAGGTTCATAGTTCCTCATCTCTTTTATTGTTGTCTTACTGCTTGCTCAGTGGTTCACATAAAGCATCCTGCCATTCGTGTTTCCCATCTGCTAAAGGCAAGTAGTTGGAAAATGTTTGAACGGAAAGGTAGAGGTTTGACTATGGAAGCAAAATAGCATTATTAGTAAATGACTTATGAGAAAATACTGCCAAAGTCAATTTTATTGGCAAATATAATATGCTGAGTAAGCACTGAGTAAAATTACGTTGAGGGTAAAGCTAACCTTTCAAATGAGTACATTTAACTTTTATTTGTTAGATTGGCAAAGTTTGAATCCTGGGGCATTCCTTTTCTGTGTATCAGTGTTGCGCAGAGGTTATAAAAACTGATTTTACATTTAACCAAAGATAAATTGGATGATGCATTAATGTTTTTAGTGTTTTGTTTCTGTTAACTTTTAGCACAAATATTTAAGCCGTGTCAACTATTTTTGATAATTGTTTTTAAGAAAATAAACGGTAAAGCCAATTTCTGTGTATGTTCTTGGTGAATAGTTTTTGTCTGTGAAAAAGTTGTAACAGTTGTAAAGTGTCAGTGTTGCTAACCATTTTACTTATTTTGAATACATAATAGGTGTATGTTTTTAAAGCTCTAAAATGACTGAAATTGGATTTATGGGATGGTCAAGAACTTCATGTATGTGTACATAGATCTTAATGGTATAATACCAATACAGTTATAAATGCGTTTTAAGTCCCAGTGATCATTTCTGTCATTGAATGTTGTTTCTGTTGTTAACTAGCTTCTAGCAGGCTCTTCTAAACTGGCAGCTTTTTCTGCTCTGGCAGCAGAAACACACCAGGGAACAATTTTAAATGGCAATTGGAGTAACTTCAACTATTGTGGTTCTCTTGGTTTGCCTCTGATAAAAATTTTTAAAATCCAAAACCAGATAGTCATCGCTTTTTCATGGTTAATGACTTCCACTAATCAGTTTTAATTTGTTTGGCTGCTTTTAAGAAGAACACGGGGCTTCCCAGGTACCACTAGTAGTAAAGAAGCTGCCTGCCAATACAGGACAGATAACGTTTGATCCCTGGGTTGAGAAGACCCCCTGGAGAAGGGCATGACGACCCACTCCAGTATTCCTCCATGGAGAATCCCATAGACAGAGAAGCCTGGGGGGCTGTGATCCCCAGGGTTGCGAAGAGTTGGACACGACTGAAGCAGCTTAGCACACAAGATGACAAGATGTTTTTCATCTGTCACTTTGTTGCTGATAATCAGAATAGCTTATTGCCTTGTGTAAACTAGTGAGCTTTTAAAATAATGTGGTGTAAATATTTTTCTTGAGCTGAATTTGTTTTTCCAAATGTAGCTTTTGACTAGCTGGACTTTGAGAAAGCACAACTACAGCTTTCATTAGCTGTTCTTAGATAGCCTGTGTAGCCCACTGATTTAAGGTTTAGGGTAACCTCCAGTGCTTACTGTTCTTTAGATTTGTTGGACTAACTCCCAACAAATGACACTATGACTGTTTGGCAGTATAACTTTGAATACTAGTCTAAAGGCTTAAATAGTGTTCTTTTCAAGAGTCTCATTAGGTTTATTTTGGCCACCAAAGAGTTACAGTGTTGGATAGTTCAAAATTAACCAGGTAGTCTTTTTTTTTTTCCTCCATTATTTCTGAATAAATTTTTTTCTTTTTTATTTCAGTGTGTAAAAGTTGCCATAAAGGATAAACAAGTCAAATACTTCATCCATTACAGTGGTTGGAATAAAAAGTGAGTATTAGATTTTTTTAAAGCAATTTTTATTTATAATTAACAAGTTGGCTTTGTGTCATAAACGGATAGAAGCCTGTGCTTTTTAATTTTTGTACAGTTTTACTGTAAGTACATACTGGGGCAGAGGTGAACTTTGTAGTATGTTGAAATATAGAAATTAGGGTTTACTGCCATTTTGTTTTACATTCTGTGGCCTATTTCTTGTGTTCTGGTATAACGTCTAATAGTCATTAACCAGATTATTTTCTAGTTTTGGTACATTTTAGGGCAGCTTGAGTTTTTTTTCTTATTAACAGACTTAGCGACTACAAATGATATTTCAAGCAGTTACACTCAAAACTAGTTGGGTTTTTCTACTAAGGAAGGGGAAAAAGATTTAAAAATTGCTTTATTTGGTTGGATGTATTGACCAAATCATGTTTTGAACTTTGAAAGCATAATTAATAACAGTGAATTCATGTGGTTCACTTTTAGCATATGGTTTATAACACAGGTACAGAAATATAATTACAGAACCTAGTTTTCCACTCTGAAGAGCTATTAAAAAAAAAAAAACAGTGATGTATTGATGTTGCTGGGAATGGACAGTGGTTGTAGACTGAACACATTCTAGAATATTCAGCTTGTGGAGCTCTGTCAGTGATGGGTCTTTCTTGGATCTCACAAATACCACATCTGACAATTGACTCATTTTTGGTGCTTGTAATTGAATAGCTTGTAATATTTACTCTGAGAGGTTTTTAATTTTACTAATGGTGTTTTGTCCTTCAAAGATAGCACTTACCAAAAAAAGTAGTTCTTGAGGGTTTTTTTTTTTTTTTTTTAAGCTTTATGTCAGCTCAGCCATGCCATCCGATTTGATGTATACTTTTTTGTTTTGGAAGGGTTTTTTTTTTTTTTTTTTTTTGGACATTTACTGATCTGTTTCTGTGGTCTTTCACACACAGTCCCTTAGCCAGTGAGTTAGTTTTATTAGAAGATTTTTTCACAAGATAGTTCTAGCTAAGAAATAGTATCAGTTTCTTCCATTAGTATAATTGTAGAAAAGTGGAAATCTGAAATGTGTAGAAGCACATTCAATAAGTTGCTTTTTCTTCCAGTTAATAATTAAAATATTCTTAGTAATGACAGTAATATAGTAACTCAAAGTGACCCTGTGAGCTTTGAATCCCTTTGGTCTTAACAGAAGTAAACTTGTCTCTGATTTTAAATGGGATTTCAGGATTAATACTAAATTGAAATATCCAGGAACGTTTATCTTCTGGAACTCCATTTTACAGCTTTCCCTTCCCCTTTAAAAAAAATGTTGAAACTGTGTCTTTCATTCGGAGAAGGCAGTGGCACCCCACTCCAGTACTCTTTGCCTGGAAAATCCTATGGACGGAGGAGCCTGGTAGGCTGCAGTCCATGGGGTCACTAGGAGTCAGACACGACTGAGCGACTTCACTTTCACTTTTCACTTTCATGCATTGGAGAAGGAAATGGCAATCCACTCCAGTGTTCTTGCCTGGAGAATCCCAGGGACGGGGGAGCCTGGTGGGCTGCCGTCTATGGGGTCACACAGAGTCGGACACGACTGAAGTGACTTAGCAGCAGTGTCTTTCATTACACTTAGGTTTTATATAAAAATACTCTGGTAAAGTTGAGAGTGTATTAGATATCATGAAAATCTTAATTCTGTATAGGAAAGCAAATATTTATGCATATCATGAATGGGAACTTTAAAGGAAATAAAAGAAAAACAGATAGCAGATTCATGGACTAGGTCTGTGCCCCATCTCCAGGTACACTTTAAAATAATTTAGGATTACATCTTAATAGCTGTGAACACAACTTTTGTGCTTTCATGTATAGTATTTTCTGTTAAATTCCATGTAGATGTGTATAACTTCAAGACTGGGTTTTAAGTGACATTTCCAACTTAAATTGTAGAAATACATAAAAAGTTTGTATTTTTTGATAGTATTGCCTGAAAATGTTTTTTCCTTTGTTACAGTATCTAGTAACACAAATAAATGATAGGCTGCATAGTTTTTTGTATCTTTGTAGAGGATGTGTTTTTTGTAGTTGTCTTGTTATGTAGATAAATATGTGTAATTTGTAATATTGATCGTTAATAATTATTTAGAGGGGCCTTTAAATTTGTACAGAATGTTTTTTATTTAGTGCTGTGTAAGTTAATGCCATAGATCATTGTGACTCTGGGAATTAATGACAAGCTACCTTTAGAAAGTTCTGAAATTCTTTTGTTTGAGCTGCATGGAAAAATTTCTGGATGTTTGGCCTTCAGATACTACCCCAATAGTGATGTTCCTCAGAGCAAAAGACATCATTTCATTTTCCTGTGGGTTAGCAACTGTTTTCAGCGCCTGGCATTTAAAAGAAACTTTGTTTTTAGATCAATGTCCTTATTTAGATGCATTTTTTATGAGAGGAAAGGAATTTTCAAGGTTCTCATATGGAACTTTCTAGTAAATAAAAGTTTGCTAATTCCTTTTAGAGAGAATTGGAACAGATATAAGTAGCAGTAGGAATAAGATCCTCATTTTGCAAATGGTTTATAAGATACCATACTTTTAGAAAAGACTACACTGGAAGCCCAATCTCCAAATTGGAACTTTCTTAAACTTCAGTAAATATATACTTCTTCAAAAGCACAGTAGATACTCTATTTGTTGACACAGACATTTAAATATTCCATTTGTAAATAAATCTTAATAAAGCGTAAGCAGAATTCTACACCTAGTTACTGAGATTACTTTGTACTATGCTGTCTGTATCAGAAGTGCTGTGAGGCCCAGGCGCTCTGAAAAAACTTTGAAGACACGTGAGGATATTGTAGCCCTTTTTCCTGTTCCTGAAGGAGCTCCCTCAGTACACCACCCCTTCCTGACCTCTAGGTAAATGCATGTTTTAAAGTTTTCTCTAGGAAATCATGTTGAGGGTTGCTTTTTATTATTTATTATTCTTTTGGCTACCTTATATAAGAGGTCAAAGGTGGGAAGTCATTAAATAAAAGACTTTGAGGATACAGTCTAATTGTGTCACTAAAGGAGCTCCATCAGCAGGAGGAAAAAAAACTTTGCACAAAAAGTTCAGCACTGCCTAGGAAATATTCTTTTTCTCTTTGGGGAAAAAAGCCACATCAGAAGTCTTGTTTTGAACAAGATCCTACTGTATAGCACAGGGAACTAACTATATTCAATATCTCATGATAAACCATAATGGAAAAGATTATGAAAGGAGTGTGTGTGTGTAATCTACTATAGAATCAGTTTGCTGTATAGTAATTAATATAAGTCAGTTTCATATCAAAATAATTTTTTTTTGAAATCTTGTTTTGAAACTTTTCTGAGTGCCAGAATGCTTTATTTAGCAGAATAGTTTTTTTTTGAAATCTTGTTTTGAAGCTTTTCTGAGTGCCAACTAGATATTTTTAAGAGAGTGGTTGGTTCTACCTTTTGATGTTTAGAAAGCCAAGAATATTTAGCCTTGGAAATTGGTAAATTCATTTGTGAATGAGTGATAACCATTGTAACACTTTAGTCTTAAGTGAGTTGATGTAGGTGGTATTGAGTTTTGTAGACCTCCTATTATGTTTCTCACGGAGCTTGAGTGTTTATCTTCTATGCATCAAAACTCTCAAGTGTTTTTTTTATATCTATTATTTAATTCTCTTAACAGTCCTGTGAGATAGATAATGTTTATCCCATTATACAGGTGAAACTACGGCACAGTGAGTTCTGAAATTTTGTATCGGAGATAACCAGCTGGTTTTAGTTCTTTAAGAAGTCATTATGGATTCCTGTCCTTTTTTTTTTTTTTTTAAAGTTTTTCAGGTGCCTTTATTCTGCAAGGATAATTACTTAGGGGCTCTTAGGTTATGTGCTGTTATATGCTGTACTCTTATGCCATTTTAAACAAACGATTTGGATAATCTTTTAGACTCTGGCACTTTGGATTTGGGGTATTGCTTCTGAGAATGTTTATATTACCATTTTATAGTACAGATTTTCTCTAGACTTTCAGTCTAGTTGAGAATGGATTTGTAATGCCAGTTCATCACCTTAGTTTAGAGAAGTCCAAACTCTTGCCTCTTGGATTTAAAAGAAAAAATTGTAGAACAGAGTCTGAATACTAATGAAATATTTTTGAATGATATTTTAACTTTTCTCTTTTTCAGTTGGGATGAATGGGTTCCAGAAAGCAGAGTACTCAAGTATGTGGATACCAATTTACAGAAACAGAGGGAACTTCAGAAAGCCAATCAGTAAGTTTGTTTGCAACATGAATAGGAGAAATGCCTGTAAGTTAATTTATGGAAATGGAATCCACAGCAGAAATCATGTTGGCTGCCTGCTTTTAAAATGATTCTTGATATCTGTCAGCTGCTGTTACGATTTTGATCTCAAGTGATCAGAGAGGCCTTTTGTAGCCTTTTTACTCTTCCTTTCTTGAATTGATTTTTGTAAATGTGTTATCTCTTTGTCCAACTTAATAAAAATTTTGTACCAGAATATGTATAGCCTTGGAACTTCAATTTGAATATAAATTTCAAAATGGAATCAAGCTATCAATTCTATATAAATATTTTATGATGATATATCATTGAAATTATTTTTGAAGGGAGCAGTATGCAGAGGGGAAGATGCGAGGGGCTGCCCCTGGAAAGAAAACTGCTGGGCTGCAGCAGAAAAATCTTGACGTGTAAGAAGCTCTTTGTTTTAATTTTATACACTGTGAAATTCAAGCTTGATACACTTAGAATTTGTTGAAAGTGGAAACTGGAACATTGTTGTGATTTGAAAAATGCCAATGAGAACTTCATTGGCGTTGGGTTATTGAAACTACATACTGATTACATATTGATTCCTTAATTTTCCTTAGCAATTTTTTTTTTGCCACTTAACTCATTTTTAAGTGTACAGTTGGGTGGCGTTAAGTACATACACAACCCCTCCTTTGTTTAATCTTTACTTTTTTGGCCGTACTGGGTGGCATGTGGGATCTTAGTTCCCTGACCAGGTATCAAACTCTTGCCCTGTACAGTTGAAGTGCTGAGTCTTAACAACTGAACCACCAGGGAAGTCCCTTACAATCATTCAAGTTAGAACAAACATGTGTGCACATAATGTGTTTTTCTTTTACAAGCATTAGCATTGGATTCTCAAGGTACAAGTTTTGAGATTTGAGGGGTAGATTTGCTTTTTAAGTATCTTTTTCCTTGAGATTAGATTCTATTGCTTTTAGACCTTAACTAGTGTGACTTTACTACCTAAAAATTAAAGATAGTATTGAAGATAACTATGCATTTTGAAATGTTTGCAGTTTTATTTTTGGGGGTAAGAAGATAATTAGGCAAGGATTAATGGATTTGGTAAGATATTTGATTTGGTTAAGATAATTGATCGGTTTGGCCAGGATTACTATTTGAGATTGATTCATAGCTTTATTTGTTAATAAGTGGTAACATATTTCCATGATCTGGATCTTTGGAAAACTTAGAGTAAACACAGGTAATTAACATTTATAAATACTAAAAGTAGAAAAGCAAACACATTCAGATGTAATATGATGGTCCCTCCAGGCATAATCTATAATCATGGCTTTATAAACTTTTTTCCTTGTGCTCCAGAAATAATTAGATATTATGTCAGGATTAGTAATTTACTGTCGGTGCATATATAAATAGCCATGAGATAAATTACTGTTAGACATAATAGTCTAGACACAGGCTTTGTTCTGTGGATGAGCAGAGTGTTTAGTGTTGTAAAGAAAGGAATGTAGTTTCGAGAAGAAATAAAGTGAAACAATTTGACCAGTGAGAGTGTGAAACATAAGTCTAATGTCAAATTATGCTGGTTCCAAAGTAATTGGGGAAAATATTTTAATCTTTGGAGCTTTTTTGTGTTTGTTGATCTAATAGTTTTATGAAGCAGGTTCTTTTTAATATAATTTACATGCTATAAACTTATTAATAGACATAAATAATAAAACCCTGGGAGAAGATCTCATGATATGGTTTTGATTTTTCTGCTGTCTAGAGGGAGATGTGGATTGAGCCAACTATCAGTAAAAAAGTCCTTGAGTCTTGAGTAGTAAATAAGAATATGCAGGAAATAAGATCAGGCAAAGATCCCTGATCTTACCATCAAGGCAGTATTTCTCTGTGGACTGAGTCTAGTAGAAGGGAATTTAAACCAGAGACGATAGTGATAATTAGCTTTTTTCTTTTTTCCTTTCAGGAAGACAAAAAAGAACAAACAGAAGAGTAAGTATATTAACTGTTTGAATTAATTAATTTGTGTTTATAACATTTGCATTTTGAATTCATTGTTAAATTTTAAGTTACGAAGTTTTAGAGTAAGCATATGTTGATGGTCTCATGAGTCACAGCAGTGTTACAGAATTAGGTACATAGCCATAGAGAACTGACATCCTTTCTACTGTAGAGAAACATAAGCATTTATTGTTTTTGTTTTCTTTAATGACTGACCCTGAGATAACTATATTTTAGAAATAGATGGTAATATTAAATATTGCTTTGTACTAGATGTTTGGTTGAGCTGTTCATGAGAGGTATATTTTTGGTAGGAATATGATTCTTCAATGTAGATTTAAGTAATCTATATAATGGACGGGTCAAGGAGTAAAGAGTTACTCATTAAGCTAACAATCTCCCTTCCTTACCCCCAAATTTTTACAGCACCTGGAAATGGAGATGGTGGCAGCACCAGCGAGACACCTCAGCCTCCTCGCAAGAAAAGGGCTCGAGTAGATCCTACTGTTGAAAATGTGAGTCTTTCTTAAATTTATGTTAATAATAGCATGTTAGAATTTTTAGTCTGTCCTGTTACAGTACGGATAAAATAATCATAGAACTATTGACTCTCTCAGAAGCATTGCTATAGCATGCTTTAATTACTGAAGTGAAAATATTCTTTTTTAGATAAAGGATATATTTGTATACATCTTTATTTCACGTGTTGCACTAGATGTATTCCTTCAGGTTTTATCCCTAACTCATCACATGTTTGTTTTAAGCCCTGTGTTCTTGTACAAGACTAAATAGTTCTTTGGTATTAAGATTGAATTGACTTACTAGGTCACATTAAATTGATTTACTGATTTAATAAATCCACAGAAAAATGCCAAGAAAGCCTATCAGTTACACGTGTATGTGTGTGGGTATAATAGTTTAGGATTTTTACATAAGTGAATTAAATGTCTATAATTTATTATATTTATAATCTCCAGAGTTATGAATTTGAAAAGAGGTTTTAAAAGTGTAACTGACCGTTTACATTTCTGAAGCTGAGATTAAAACACCAGTATGTTCTGAAAATTAGACACTTTTAGGCAGTTACTGATAGATTAGAAGATATATTTAATCTTAAACATTAAAGATGTAACTTTAAGATAGTCGTGTTTGGGCTTCATCATTGAAGATGTGGTTATTTGAAATTAATAAGTTTTGAAAATACTAAGTTAAAATGCATCAAGTTGGAGAGGTCATTTATAGAAGAAGGGAAATTTGCTTTAAAATAAAAAGCCTTCACATGAAGTAGACTATCAAGATTTTTTTCTCCCAGGAGTTAGCTGTATGATCTTAATTCATTTCACTATTTCCAAGTCACAGTTCCATCTGTCTGTTTGAGTAAGAATTTATCCCAAGGGCCTGTAAAAGTTCAGAAAAGCTTTTAGAAACTATTCCTTTTTGTTTAGGAAGAGACATTCATGAGCAGGGTTGAAGTAAAAGTCAAGATTCCCGAAGAACTGAAGCCATGGCTTGTCGATGACTGGGACTTAATTACCCGGCAAAAACAGGTAACTTGGTGTTACATAGATTGTAATCTATATGATAATGGTCTTGCTAGTGTAAAATTTTTTTTCTAAAGGAAAAGGCTGTAGACTTGGACATCGAAGGTATGACTGATGGGAATTTTAATTCAGGGACTAGACTGAGCACTTTTATTATCAGAAAGGACTGGGAGAGGAATAAGCAAGGTACCTGTACAAAAGACCATGCATTTACAGTTAGTTTTACAAAGGTTTAGATAACTGTTGGCAGTGGCTAGGACACGAATACATCATTCTGAAAATTGATTAAAAAAAAAAGAACCATATTATTTCTTGTTTAATATCATTGAAAGTGGGACATCATTACATACAGTGCTGCTAATGGAAAGTAGAAATAGGAAGCACACACTACTTCCTGCAGGTATTTGTGATTTCCAAAGGAACCTGAAGCTGATCAAGCTCCTAGGACAGAAGAATCAATTTCTTAAAATAGAAAAACAGGGGTAGGGGAGAAATGGGGACTGTGTGGGATGGGCATCAGTCATAGGCTGTGCAATATGTGGACTTTTGAGTCTTGATCTGTCTCTGAAGCTAAATGGCTAGGTTTAGCTCCCTTCTCCCACTTACTGTGTTTGGCAGCTTTTTGTGTTTTAGTTTTTATGTTTAATGGAACACTGGGTCCCAACCTTGATGTGAAGATAAAGAGTGTATTAAGCTAAGTGTTACAGGCAGAATGATGCGTAGTGACTTGATAACACGTCAGAGGTGAATTTATGTGCAGGTGTACTCCACATGTAGTGAGAGTTTATCTGTCCATTGTGGCAGCCACTAGCTACATTTGGCTGTTGAATTAAATTCTTAGTTCCTCAGCCACATGATCCATGTTTTAAGTGCTGAACAGTGCCCTTTTCTTTTTGGTAATACTATTAGGTGATCTTTCATTGCATTAAAACTTTTCCAGTGTACTTTTTCTTTGAAAAAGAATGTTAGTATTCAAGTGTATTTTTGTTTTCAAAGCTCTTCTATCTTCCTGCCAAGAAGAACGTGGATTCTATTCTAGAGGATTATGCAAATTACAAGAAATCTCGAGGAAACACAGATAATAAGTAAGAAAATACATACATCTTTGAAGTATACCAAAGACATTTTAAACATTATTTCTGAATAAATTATCTGAAATATGTACTTTAAAACAATACCATCAGAAACTAGCAAAATAGAATTTCATTGGTTACAGATAAGGTTTAGCTGGTAAACATTTATTAAAGGGCCAAGTCAGTAAATGTTCCAGGTGACATTGAAAAAGCTAATCTATATAACTATGTGTATAACCATTTAAAATACAACTGTTTGTAAATGTGAAAACTAAAATCCATCCCTACCTGTGTGTTGTAGTGTGCTCACCAGTAGTTTGTTTTTTTGAATTGATTTCTTACCTCTTATTAAATCTCTCTGTTTAGCAGAGGTTCATTGTCATTGGTTTAGCATTTAATTTCTTACCCTCATGTTGGTTGACTGAATCTTCATCTCTCAATTCATTCAGTGACCTGCTCTGAAGGTAGATACTTTTGTTCCCTTGTCAGGGAGTATGCAGTCAATGAGGTTGTGGCTGGGATAAAGGAGTACTTCAATGTGATGCTGGGCACTCAACTGCTCTACAAATTTGAGAGGCCGCAGTACGCTGAGATCCTTGCGGACCACCCTGATGCACCCATGTCCCAGGTGTACGGGGCGCCACATCTCCTGAGACTGTTTGGTAATGATCCCTTTTAGAAAATAGTTTTACTTTTTCGCCTGGGGCCTTTGATATTTTTGTCTTGCCTGATTTATATTAAGAGGTAACGTAAAATAACATTCTAAAAGACTTTAATTCGAATTTGAACTTCTATTTCATATATATTAAAATCTAAAGTCAGTTTCTAAAATCATATGCCTTAAGGAAATTAGTGATGGTTGCATTTGCTTACATAATTAAAGTATATTCTCATAATGCTACCTTGGATGTAACTTTGACTTCATTCTTTTTAAATAGTACGAATTGGAGCAATGTTGGCCTATACACCTCTGGATGAGAAGAGTCTTGCTTTATTACTGAATTATCTTCACGATTTCCTTAAGTAAGTCTAAAAATTAATGCTTGAAATTAAAAACATGAATTTATTTAGTGTACTGCAAATTACTCTTGATAGATTAGCACTGTAGATACTATAATAGAACTAAAGTAAAACAGAATATATATTTAGCGTATTTAAAATGTCTCGTTATTTTGGGGATGAACTAGGGATGGCTTATATTTTTGGGAAAATGGAAAGTGCAATCCTGATTTTTACAGTTTGCTGGAGGGCACTTTGGTAATATATATAAACATTTTAAATGATCAGCAGTTAGGCTTCTGGGAACTTGTCCTATAGAAATACTTTATATGCACAAAGATCTCCAAGCATGTTTATTAAATTGCTATTCATGGATAAGGTAGGTTTACATATACTGATCAAGAAAGATGTCCAAGGTGTGTCAATTTAAAAAAATTAGATTGCAATAGAGGTTGGTATGAGTACTCTTTTTTGTAGAGAAACATTTTCAGTCTTTGGAAAAGATTTGGAAAAATATGTATCATACTTAACAGTGAGTTATTTCTTGGACATAGGATTGGGAGAAGAGTTTTCTGTTTTTACTTTATATATAGTTCTGTATTTTAATTTTCTTAAAATGGCGCCATGTATATTAATTTTAAAATCAGTGTGAACTTGGAAATTAACTAGCTTTTATAGTCTTCTACCAGTGATGAATATTCTCTCCCTCCAATTTCTTTATGAAATAAAAGTGCTCTACTACTTGACACTTTAGGGCCCTTTGATTTTTATGGTGTTACTTTCAAGTTGAGATTTACTTGTCAACTTCTGAATCTGTAATATGATGGATTTCAAAGAGCTAAAGAAGACACCCTAGCTGTTAACTCTTTCAGGGTAATGGCACCTGTTAAGGGTGGTCCAAGCACTCAGGTTGGTATTCTAGTGACTCCTGTTTTTTGCTTCTTTGAAATAAGGGGAGTAACTCTAGACTTCCATCTTTTTTATGCATTGTTGTCTGGTATGTAACCCTATTTGAGTTAATTAAATGGTTGTGATATGTATTTTAAAGTGCTTTGTGTGGCTTCTGTATGTAATTGATAAGAGATTAGGATCAAAATACAATTCTTCTTCATACTTGTAATGAATAACATTTCATTTTTAGGTACCTGGCAAAGAACTCTGCAACTTTGTTTAGTGCCAGTGATTATGAAGTGGCTCCCCCTGAGTACCATCGGAAAGCTGTGTGAGGCGCGTGTACCCACCCATGTTTGATCTCTGTAAACACCTTTTTGTTTCTTAGTCCTTCTCTTGTACAAACAGTGTACTTTGGAAATGTTCGTGTATAACAAAATTGATGTTTGTTTTCTGTTTGATTTTAAACAGAGAAAATAAAAGGAGTTACAGCTCCTTTTTTCTTTCCTTTTTTTCATTTCAAAGTTGCTACCAGTGTATTCAGTGATGGACAACAGAGAGACATACTGTAGAGTGTTTTATTGCTTAGTTGACAAAGCTGCTTTTGAACGCTGGTGGTTTCTATTCCTTTGACACTACGCACTTTTATAATATGTGTTAATGCTATATGACAGAATGCTCTGATTACTAGTGCCAAAGGTTCAATTCAGTGTATATAACTGAACACTCATACATTTGTGCTCCCCCCCTTTTTTTTATGGTGCTTAAAGTAAAGAGCCCATCCTTTGCGAGTCATCCATCCATGTTGTTCCTTAGGCATTTTATCTTTGCTCAGATTGTTGAAGAACGGTGGCTTGTTTCATGGTTTTTGTATTTGTGTCTAATGCACGTTTTAACATGATAGACGCAATGCATTGTGTAGCTACAGTTTTCTGGAAAAGTTAATCTTTTAGAAATTGTTTTTCAGATCTTCAATAAATTTTTCTTTAAATTTCAAGGAGCAGTGTACTTGTGTGGATGCATTACAGAACCTTTGTGTATTGTGTGTGTCTTCTTGTGTTCAGACAGTGATTTTTCTTTGAGGAGAGTGATTGTCTTGTTTTCTGTGGGATGCGAAGTTTGGCTTCCTGATCTGTCTTCAGTATCTACCTTCATCCGCCAGAGCAGCTTTGGTTGTCTGCTGTCTTGAATTCTGGCTGAAAAGTCAGAAGTTTGTATGACTATTTCTCTACTTTTCATGGAATGTAAATTTTGAGCATTGAGGGAGTTTTTAGCTGTGTGACAGGTAGCCTTTTGCTAATTGTTTGAGGTGTTTACCAACATTATTCACAGTGCCTAAAATTTGAGCTCCTTCCCCCAACTTAAATACAGACCTCCTTGAGAGGGTTTGACGTGTGTTTCCTTGACCTCCCTCACCTTTGTTCTGTGGAAGTTCTTGAAGTCTCATCTCTGCTTCTAGGAGCATCCCATGATTTCCTTTCTGTTCCCCTGTACAGTCCAACCTGCCCCAGTGCCCAGGTATTCTTGGGAATGGTTACAAACCATAGAATCTACTGGCCAGAAGCTGGGCTTAAGCAGAGAGCTAGGCTCAGAGCTGTTTTTGTTCTTCCCCAGCTGTGTGACCGTCACTCACTGTCTGAGGCTTAGTCTGTTTTTGTCTGAGAAATGAGGTTAACACAACATACCAGATAGTGGTTATGTACTGTTGACAGGTGGGTTGTCATTGTTGATGAAGGAGCATGCTGTACTAAGTTGATCAGGCATGTTTGACTCTGTGACCTCATGGACTGTAGCCTGCCAAACTCCTCTGTCCATGGATTCTCCATACAGAAACACTGGAGAGGGCTGCCATGCTCTCCTTGATGAAGAATAGCTCTCATTTTACCCTGGTTGTCCTGGGACAGAATCAGTCAGCTCTGGGATCTTTTTCCCCTCTTTGTGGCTTGACAAAAAGATGGCTCAGCAGATGTGACTTTGCTCAAAGGAAGAACAGGCTGAGACTGGAGGCTGAATTGCAGAGGTTCCCCCACTGCTGACAAGGCCACCTCGTCAACCTGGAAGCACCACTGTCAGCACAGACACCTCGAGGTTCCCTGCGCCGCCCCATCTGCATGGAACCTCTCGGCGCTCACCCTCAGCGTCCCCTGGTGAGTCAGGAAACCTTAGAAGGTTGGCACCTTTGCTGGTTTGAGGTTTTCCTGTCACCTATGCAGGTTAGAGGTGTGTGTGGGTGTCCAGAATGCCTCTGCATGGGAGCTTTCAACTGTCACTTGCACAGTAACCTCACGTGTTCTTTTACTCGTCGGAGACTTCATTGTCCAGGGGATTGGTGAGGTTCTCTGCCAGCAGGCTCAGCGTGGGGTTCACACATCCGTCTTCAAAGTTTTAGCAACTTCTTCAAATTCAATCCCACAAGAAAGGTCCCAGAGTAGTAGATGAGTACTTCCTTGTGTGCTCTTCACCTCTCAGATTTACCTCTTGTGTCTTTGTCACATTTTTGTGCACACATGCACTCTCCACAGAAAATCACTTTTATTTCTCTGAATCATTTGAAAGTAAAAATAATTGCATTTTTAAGTCTCAGTGCAAGATCCTGTGTGAGAAAAGCTGGACTAGAGATTTCATTATACACTAATTTATTGGAGGGGGCAGCAGATGGAGAGGGTTAACAGTATTCTCTGTCCAGAAATAGGGCACTGTTTTGAAAAAGGTAGGCCAGGTCAAGTTCACACTGATCTAGGAGCCAAATATTAAGCTAATTGGTTGAACTCAAGAGGGTTTTAAATGGCTCATGTGCAGTGAAGAGTATTGGGGAGCCTCCCTTCTCTCTTTCTCTGGCAAACCCTCAGAATAAGGAGAGGGGAGCAGGACCTCTTCAGGGGGCTCACAGGAGGGCGACAGATACACAGGTCATGTAGACTTCCTAAACAGCTTTGGGGAAAAAACACAACTCCTTAAATTCAATTCTAAGGGGAAGCTTCTTTATCCATAGAACGTAAGAGGTGTTGCCAACTGGTATGACCCACTTGGGCAGTTTTGGGCAGAAGAGCTGTGCCTCCCTCACCCCTCAGTCTCCTGTGACACATGATCATGTCTTTCATGTTTGTCTTGATTTGTCCAAAGTGGCAAGAAGGTCATTATTCCAGCTGGCTCTGGCCCTCTCTTAAACCCCTCCATCATGCTCAGGTAGCTCGGAAGTCCACTGTGCGCCCTGACCTCCCGCACCCCTGCGTTTGTAGTGCAGCCTGGGGGGAAGGCAGGTGGGTAAAGTGCCCCCTTGGCTGTGAGGTCTGGCAATAAAGCAGATACTGTATCTTAGTCCCTACAATGCCTTTGCTTATTTCTTAGCTCAACACCGGAATTGGAGAGGGATGCAATTAACAGCCCCAGGACTTTAGTTACAAAGATGTATGTGCCTTGCTGAAGGAAAGTCGACCCAGATTGACAGTTTTGATTCTTCTTCACAACCATTCCAAGTTAAATGCTGTTAGCCATGTGGTGCAGGTCCTCCTGTATCTTCTCTTGTGTATAGACAGACACGACTTGTTTCACTGGGGCCAGGGCCGAGGGGACAGATGAGCCCCGAGGGGCCCTGCCGTCCTGTGGTCTCGATAAGCCAGTTGTCAGATGGCTGGGCTGGTCCCAGCACCCTCAGGAGAATCTGGTTTGGGAAAGGTGCAAAAAAACCAAACTGAAATAGTCTTAAGTATTGCTTTATTCATGTTGCAACACTTAAATGTTGAGAATAAATAGAAAAGTAGGAATTGAAAATGAGGAAGAAGAAATGAAAGATGGGTGGATGGTCTCAGAAGAAGAGATGGATGTGCTTTGTCATGCAGTCTTGGGGGAGACTGGAGGGCAGCTGAGCCTGGGGGGATGTCTCCTGCCTCTGGGAGGGGTTGGGGTGGAGGTGGGCCTCAGGGTGTTGGGTCTGGGAGTGATGGAGGTTAGACAAACCTGAGGGCTTGGTGTGTCCTTTATCTGATGTTCTCTAGCATGTAGTTAACCATGGGCAGAACCGTAGCTCTGATCTGAGCTTGTCGTCCTGTGGGTCTGGCAATGGTGGCATTAGGGTGGCATTGATGTCCCCACCCCGTCCCACCCCTTTTGTAAGCATACACAGGAAAGACCACATGCTTTCCACCATGTGCATGGGTAGGAGACTGCGCTGTGCTCTTATTCAGGGACCAGATCATCCTACCTTTCCTGGTGCCAGAGCTGGAGACACAAAGATGCCCCTATGGGCGTGTTGTCTGGGACCCCAGAAGTTCCTGGGAGGACCTGTGTCACTAGCTTGGGACATGCTCTTTCATCTTTACTTTTCCAGTGATGCTCAGGCCTTTATGTCCATAAGTGATGAATCTTACATCAATGCCTTCCTCTTTGATCACCCATCCCCTAAATGTCAAGAGAATTCCAAAGGTCAGTTTTTCCCAAGCTGGACTGGGACACCACACTAATTGTGGTGATCACAGTGTTGCTGACGCAAGTCCGTTGGCCTGCCTGCGCTCTGGGGACACATGCATAGGGCTGTGGGGCCACCCCACTCGGCCCTGGAACTGCTCCCCTTGGCTGTCCCTTGTTCAGCCTGCCTTCCCTGGAGCAGGACATCTGCCAGGATCCTTGCAGGCTTCTGTCAGCTGTTCCCTTGAACCTTTTGATTCTAATCTGGGCCAGCCACCAGGGTCTCTCTGCCTTTCTGCAGGGGGCGGGGTGGTGTCCCCTTCAGGGTCTTTCCTGCCATGTGCCTGCTTCAGGGCCATCCCAGACTACCCCCATGGCTGTCCCCAATTTCATCCTCTGGTTTCCTGTGCAGACTGGTCCACCCTGCCCCCTGGAATCCAGAGAGAGGCAGTCTTTGCTGAACCTCACAGTCTCTGCTAAAGCTCACACAGTAAACCCCTTTCCCCACCTGGAATAGCTTGCTGCTCCTAATCTCACATAGTCATAGCCAAGGGTTTCTCCTGTAATAGTGAACATCCATTCTCTGTCTCTAGCTTAGACTCAAATTCTCTATCACTTGATGTTAGAATAGTTACTTTAATATGTTAAAAATATATATACCAAGAATCATAGAAAGTAGATGGTGCTACCCTTCAGATACCCCCTTGTATTAATACCAGCCAGCATCCCTGCATGAGAAAAGGGCCACTCCGTGGGGTAGTTGGAGGAGAGTTTACGAAAGGCTTGTCTGCCAAGGAGGGAGGAACTGAGTGGAGTTGGGTGACTGAAGCCCCAGCACGGAGCCTGGCCTGCAGCGGGTGCTTAATAATCACGAGGTGATCTGCACAGGTGGAACCTTCACAACAGTTGCACGTGAGAACTGGCGGGGCGGTTCTTGGCTGTCTTCAGAGAGGCGAAAAGATGACTTGGTTGGAAGCCTGTGGGCTTGTGAATGTAGCTCCTAGACCTGACTTGCACGCTTGGGGATATGAGCGGAGATAACCCTCTTCTGAGCACTAAGAGCCAGATGTAACACTGGCTCCTACAAATGCCACCTGAGTTATCTCACTCATCAACAGGCCTGTTCTTGGAGGGAGAGGCCTTGTTTACTTAATGTTGATGGTGGCAAGCGTGGACCCTGGTGTTCCACAGTTCACGTGTCTTGCCGTTTCTAGGTCTTGAGTACACACAGCTATATTTGTCTGAACATAGCCTACTGCATTCATCAGGGTGGTTTTAGTTGGAAATGATAGTTGTAACTCAGAAGTAGCTCAGAGTTCATTGGCTTATGTAACTGAGAACTCTGTGGAAAGGCTTTAGGCATTGATCCAGATGCTTAAACTGTGTTCTCTGGAATATTTCATCTCTTGACCCTGCTTTCCTCTATTTTGGCTTCATTTTCAATTTTGGCATTTTCACATTTCAGCAGAGTGGCCAAACAGGAGGCTGTAAGCTATGTCTTAGTAACTTGGTCACCCAGGGAAGATGCCCCACTCTGCCCTGCCCCCTTTTTTGGCTTAAGGCGCCACACACACATTCATTATTGACAGTTTGGGAGGTCACTCTCACTGAAACTAAAATCAGTTTTCAGCAGGCTGCATTCATTCTGGCGGCTCTAGGGAAGAATCCATTTCTAAACCCTCTTGGTTTTTAACTTAAAGTATAACTGACCTGTATTAGACTAACACTGTGTTAGTTCCAGATGTACAGCAGGCTGCTGTAATATTTTTATATGTTACAAAGTGATCACCCAGAAGAGCCTTTCTGATGCTTCCCACAAAATCCCACGTTCACTGCTTCTGACTGACCCATCTTGAGCCCTGTGCTGATCCCTGGACCAGTCACCATGGCTGGGAGGGTGAAGCGTGTCATCCACAGGCCTAGGTCACATGGTCCTGGGGAGGGGGTGTGGGTGAACATAAGTATCCTTCCAGTAAAACCTCAGGGACTCATAGGGGTACAGGAGGGCGTACAGGAGCCTGTCACTCTCTGGGTTTTCCAGATTCACTGGTGTGGTGTTTCCCTCCTCTTACTTCCCAGACTCGACTCCCTGCCACATACGGCCTCCACACAGAGCTGCCCCGCCATGCTCTCTGCCTCTCCTGAGCTCTTGACATCTTCTGCCCTTTACGTGGAATGCCTTCACTGTTCCTCATTAAATAAGCCCATTCAGCTCAGTGCAGAACTCTCATCTCTGAAGGGCCTGGTTTCTTGGGTGCAGAGCCAGTACCTAGCTACATGGGTCGCCTCCCTTGGAAATACCACACAACACACAACCCTAGACAGGCTTTTCTTAAGAAGAAACAATTCAGGGACTTCCTTGGTGGTCCAGTGGTTAGAACTCTCCACTTCCACTGCAGGGGGCACTGGTTTAATCCCTGGTTGGGGAACTAAGATCCCACATTCCACTTGGTGCAGCCAAAAAAAAAAAAAAATTCACATACCGTAAAATTCACCCTGTGAAAGTATAAAACTTAGTGCATTTAAGTATATTCATTGGGTTGTGCAAGCCACCACCGTCGATAACTGCAGAATATCTTCAAGGCCCCCAAAAGCAAGCCCAGACCCATAAGCAGTGTCTCCATCCTCCTCCTCAGCTGTTGGCAATCACCAGTCTGCCTTCTGATTCTGTGGGTTTACCAGCTTTGGACATCGTAGGTGGATGGAATTACACAACCTGTGTTCTCTCACTGACACACTGTAGTGTTTCTGGAGTTTATCCCTGTGATAGCCTATATCAGAACTTCCTTCCCTTTTATGTCTGAACAACATTCCGTCATATGCATAGACCACATTTTCTTCATTTCTGTCATATGATGAACGTGGTTATTTCCACATTTGGGTAATTATGAATACAGCTGCTGTAAATGACATGAAAGCTTTTTTTTTTTTTTTCCGCTCTCCAGGCAGCATGGGGGATCTTTGTTCCCCCACCAGGGCTTGAACTCACGACTCTGCATTGGGAGTGCAGTCTTAATCACTGAACTGCCAGGGAAGTCTGGAAAGCTTTTCTTGTTAGGAAAGTGTGTCCTATAGGACAAACAGCACCAACTCATGCTGCAGACCCTGCTCCCCAGGGGCCAGAGGCTCCACAGACACACGTTGGGATGGTGGATGTGGCAGGAGGATCAGGGGAAGGAAGGGGCTGGTAAGGGAGACATAGGGGCCATCCCAAGGGGTGGGGCAGGTGAGCCGGGAGCAGGAAGCTGAGCATGGGAAAGCCACAAGGAGAGTAAGGCTTCCTAACCGATCCTGTGGGTTGAGGTCACTCTCTGCCAGAGCCTGGTGTATTTCCTCCTCCCTCCCCACATGCTCAAAACATCAAGCAAACCTGCTCTTTCATCCAGGGCCCCCCACCTGGGAGATAGCTGCACCAGCACCCTTGCATGCCATCCTTCCAGCCAGAGAGCCAACCACCCCCGGGTGCCTGTCTTAGGAGACGGCCTGGAGACAGACTCAGACCCCAGCCCACAGCACAGACCTGGCTCAGGAGGTGCCCACTGCAGGTTTATTAAAGACCACAGAAGAGACAGTGGAGCTTCTCCCCAATGTGAAATGCAGCCCTTCTGGGAAGAAAGAATATTCCTTGTCCACAAGGGGTTGATCAATGAGAAACCACGTGTAAGGCACGTGGCTGGTGGTGACCTCTGCAGCAGAAGACGTGGGCAGGCTTGTTGCTCCGTGGGATTCACCTCCCAGTTTTCTCTGGGTTTCCAGGCAGAGTGCAGGGCCACGGGTTAGGGGTGGTCTCCCAACACGTCCTCCAGGGCAGGATCTTCAGCCCCCGACTGCCTGGTCCTCGCTTTCTCCACTGACCCGTCATTGCCGCCGGGGCTCACACCAGGGGGATAGGGAAGGAGGCACAGGCCGCAAGGCCGCACATGTTCTTCCCGCGCTCAATGAGGAAGTACCTGGGCAGAGGGAGGGGCTGAGGCCTGGCCAAGATCTGACTCCAGGGGCTAGGCCCTCCCATTTATTCACAAAAGAGTAGCGCTGGGTTTTCTGGTCTCCAGGAAACCTGACTTGGCCACCACATGAACTCTGTCCCATTATTCTATCCCTGCTTTACTTCTCTCCAGAATCTCCTGAGGGCCCCCTTCTCAGCCTCACCTAGTTGGCCTCATGTTGGGGACCCCTCCTCAGATGAGGACATCAAGTCTGAGACTTAGAGAGACACAAAGTCACATTGAGATATGTCCCCAGGCCACCTGACTGAAGCCCCTTCTAGAAGGAGGGGCTGTCCACCATCGGTAAACTTGTTCCTTTCGTTTCTCTCCCTCAGGGCCTCCCAGACATGGCTGAGTCCCAGCTGGGCCCTGTGTTGTGGACTGTCTCCTAGCGGTGGTCACAGAACCCACTGAACCAAACGGCCTCCTGTGCCTGGATAGACAGTCATTATAATCTGGGGTCTGGAATGGGAGAGGGTCTGCTGGAGGGTTCTTGAGGGTGTGAAGGTTACATCCTCAAATTCCCCTCTTTTTGGCCTGGGCTAAGGCTGTTGAGCAGCCCCTTCTCGGAAGCCACACTGAGGCGGAAGAGACACACACACTCCCTCCCACCGAGGGCCCCCCAGACCTGGGCACTCACGCCTCCCTCTCAGTACATAGGACCTAGAAGCTGCTTACCCCTTCATTCCCCAGTTAGGGCCCCAAGAATTCTTCACGATCCAGTAAGGTATCCCTTTCTCTTCTCCGTACCCAACAGCCAGCACTGCGTGGTTTACTTTATCTGGAGTCTTATGACAGGAAGTACTGGAAAAGGAAAATAAAGGCTTGAAAATACGGAAAGGGTGGGATTTCTCTGGTAGTCCAGTGGTTGAGATGCTGTGCTTCCAGTGCAAGGGGTGTGGGTTTGATCCCTGATCGGGAACCTAAGATCCCACATGCCACGTGGCCAAAAAAAGGATGAAAGGATAAAATATGATTCAGTCACACCCAGCAAGTGATTTAGAGCATTGTTTTCCAGAGTGGGGACTGGGAGGCACTGAAGGTGGTGAATTAACGTTGGTTTAGTCACAGGGCAAGAGAAGTGTTCAAGCAGACGAGCTGCAGTGGCCATGCAATCATTCAACCAGTGTGTAACTGAGCTGTTGATACGTGTCAGGCCTGGGGAAGGCAAGGTGTGGGACACCAGCAGCATGCCCAACTGTGCTCCTGGATCTAGGAAGCTCCCTTTGGCAGGGAGCAGGCAGGCAAAGAGGCTGGTTCTATACAGTGACAACTAGGGGGCTGACAAGAGCCCAAGGGAAGCGGACCCGACCAAGTGGGAACAGAATGGGCAGGGTGTGGGGACAAGGAAGGCTTCCCTGGGAAGGTGGGTGCTCAGTGGAGTAGAAAATGACACCCTGCTCTGGTATTCTTCCCTGGGAAATTCCATGGGCAGAGGAGCAGGGTGGAACAGGGAGGACGTGGGTGTCTTTGATGGGATTTGAACTTGGAGAAAGAAGGACAGATGATAGAGGCTCCCCGAGCCAAGCTAAGACAAGGGACAGTGGGTGTGTGTGTGCAGAAGTGGTGCGGTGAGAAGGGTGTTCAGAAGCTGACTGGCTGTGGGTGGAGGATGGACCATTAGCGGGGGCACAAGAACAAAGCAGTAAGGAGGCGATGGTGAGGAGAGATGCAGTGGGAGAGAGGACAACATGTTTCTGAGCAGCGATCATGGGGCAGCATCTGATAAGGGGGAGGAGACAGGCAGGATCTGAGGTCCCTGTGGGCCGTCCAGCTTCATGTGGTAGGGAGGCCCTTGCCTCTCGGTCTAATGCTCAAGAGGCCCGCTGGCGGAAGGGGGCTTGGAGACTCAGCAAACAGTTGGCCGTGGAGTTCAAGGCATATGTGAGAAGAGGGCAGAGGAGAAAGTCCTGGAACACGCTCGCATTTAGGACTGGCCAGACTGCAATCGAGGCCATTGAGGAGATGGCGGGCAGCGACCGGAAGTGGCTGCACTGACTCTCATTGTAAAACAGGCAAGAGGAATGGATGAGAGGAAGCCCACCCTAGAGAACTCCTCGATGACCCTTCAGCACAGGATTCTGCATCTGGGAGCAGCTGGTTTCCCTTCCCTGTTTCATATCTTCACAGCTTTGACCATGGGTGTTTATCACCAGAGGCGGCTCTTTGGCTGAGCGAGGGGGAGCTCTGGGCTCAAACAGGGGCCCCGGACCCACTGTGTGACTCCTCTCCTCCTCCTCAACTCGGGGACTGGGGATCCTGACCCTCAGGGCTGCAGGGCGATGTGATAGGTCAGCAAACGTGGCATGGGTGGAGAAACGGTCAGACCCGGCCTGAGTCCCGGGCCCGGCCATGGGGAACCCACATGCCCCTTCTCCCCTGAGGATGCTGGGGTCCTGCTCACCTGGAGTAGATGCCCTTTCTGTACATCATAAAGTCAGCAGTCACCTCGAAGGCGAAGCTCACGGGGTTGTGTAGGGCCACGGCCTCTACCATCGCCTCCTCATCGTTCTGTGGACAGAGGGGCAGACAGGTGGACACACTGGCCCCTGCCACTTCCCCACCCCACGGGAGAAATGTGGTCCTTTGCTCCAAAGTAGGTAACAGGCACAGAGGAGGGAAGAGAAGGGTGTTTTAGACCAAAAAGCTGCCACCAAAGGGGAACTGCCCTTCCTTATAAGCAGAGCCTGCCCTGGACACTGGGAGCTGGTGTGGGTCCCCTGCCAGGTGGTGCAGTGGTAGAAAACCTGCCTGCCAATGCAGGAGATGAAAGAAACATGGGTTTGATCTGAGTTGGGAAGATTCCCTGTGGAGGAATTGGCAACCCACACCAGTACTCTTGTCTGGAAAATCCCATGGACAGAGGAGCCTGGTGGGCTATAGTCCATATGGTTGCAGAGTCAGACACGACAATGATTAAGCACAGCACAGCCCTCTTGTGAGTGAATGGCCAGGATCCTTTGTGTTTTCTATTTGCTTATGGCCCCTTCCCTGAAACCCTGCCTCCCTTTATGACCTCCCTGGACCTTGCTGGGCCTCCCTGCTTCGCTCCAAGAGAATCCTGCACCCTTTGGGTTTGAGCACAGGGTGCAGTGGGGACTCATTCACTCTCTCACTCACAACCACATGCCACAGCCCTCCCGTGAGCTCCCAGGGGTGCAGAGGTGAGTGGGACTCCCCTGTTCCCATCCCCAGGACCCCTGCACCCACAAATCTAGTCTAAGGAGCTTTCATTGCTATTTTTGGTAGAATGCCAGGGTTAGAAGTCCGTGAGCAGACAAGGCTCAGATGGCGGTAGAAACAAGAAGACCTGGCAAAGGACTGTGTGCCTAAGAAGGACTCAGCCCCGCCAGCTTGGGGTCGGGGTGGGGCAGTGGGAGGAAGTCCGGGGCTTCCTAGGGGCAGACAGCAGCAGTTGGAACCAGCTGTGCTTGTGCTCAGTCTCAGTCGCATCGGACTCTTTGCGACCCCATGGACTGTAACCCATGCTGGTGTGGGTAACCATTTCCTCCTCCAGGGGATCTTCCTGACCCAGGGATCGAAACAGAGTCTCCTGCACTGGCAGGCGAATTCTTTACCACTGCACCACCTGGGAAGCCCCTAGAATTACCTGGGGGGCTTTAAAAAAAATCCCAATGCCCAAGCTGCACCCCAGACAATAATGTTAGCATCTCTGGGGTGGGTCCAAGGCAGGATTTCTTAAAGCATCTGTGCTGGGAACCACTGGGTTACCATGAGCTGAGGAGGCCATTCCCCTGGCTAGAGACCTTGGGGAGTTGAAATAAGGAAGAGCTGAGGCCAGGGCTCTGCTGAAGGAGGGGCAGGCTGAAGAGGTCAGGGCACCAGCCTTCCTCAGTCCTCTCTCCCTGGAGAAGGGGCAGAGACCTGGCTGCAAAGGGCAAATGACTGCCTGGAAAGCAAGCTGCTTCCTTCCTTGTGCTCAGCAAAGGCCTTGTCAGGGCTGGTGAGACCACATGCCCCTCCTCCCCTGAGGATGCTGGGGTCCTGCTCACCTGGAGTAGCCTGCCCACCAAGAGGTGGTGGGTGTCATGGGGCTGGCCATTCTCATGGCCAAGGAGGGCTGGATGCCCATGCTGGCCTGCTCCTCAGGGCCTGCATGTGTCACAGACAAGTTTCTCTTGGGCACCAGGCAAAAGGGATTGGATTGACCCCCAATCCACCTCTTAATGGGCTTCAAATGGGCCAGAGTGGGTCAGCCCCTGGTGAGTGTGTCTAAGAGAAACCAGCTGTTTTCTCAAGATAAATGTATCATAGTCAGAAACATCCCAATTAAAGGTTCTGGAATGCCATGATCTCTGTTTCAGTCCAGCTTACACTTCTAGTTCTGCAGCCCTGGTCAAGTTACTTAACCACTCTGAACCTTTCTTCATCTATAAAATGAAGGCAATAATGACCCTTATCTCCTAAGGTTGTCTTAAGTCTAAAGGAGATAACACAAGTTAAGTGGTTAGTACACTCCTTATGGCAGAAAGCAAAGAGGAACTAAAGAGCATCTTGATGAAAGTGAAAGAGGAGACTGAAAAAGCTGGCTTAAAACTCAACATTCAAAAAATGAAGATCATGGCATCTGATCACATCACTTCATGGCAAATAGATGGGGAAACAACGGAAACAGTGACAGGCTTTATTTTCTTGGACTCCAAAGTCACTGCAGATGGTGACTACAACCATGAAATTAAAAGACACTTGCTCCTTGGAAAAAAGCTATGACCAATTTGGACAGCATATTGAAAACCAGAGACATAATTTGTTGACAAAGGTCCATCTAGTCAAAGCTATGGTTTTTCCAGTAGTCATGTAGGCATGTGAGAGTTGGACTATAAAGAAAGCTGATTGCTGAAGAATTGATGCTTTTGAACTGTGGTGTTGGAGAAGACTCTTGAGAGTCCCTTGGACTGCAAGAAGATCAAACCAGTCAATCCTAAAGGAAATCAACTCTGAATATCCATTGGAAGGACTGATGCTGAGGCTGAAACTCCAATACTTTGGCCACTTGATGTGAAGAACTGACTCATTGGCAAAGACCCTGATGCTTGGAAAGATTGAGGGCAGGAGGAGAAGGGAACAACAGAGGATGAGATGGCTGGATGGCATCACTGGTTCGAAGGACATGAGTTTAAGCAAGCTCCAGGAGTTGGTGATGGACAGGGAAGCCTGGCACGCTGTAGTCCATGGGGTCGCAGAGTTGGACACGACTGAGTGACTGAACTGAAGTGAACACTCCATAAGCTCTTGCCACTAGTGCCGACTGCATGCATGTACTTCGATTAGATGGAAGCTACTGTGGGACTCCCTAGTGGCCCAGTGGTTAATCCACCTGCCAATGCAGGGGACATGGGTTCAATCCCTGGTTCAGGAAGATACCACATGTGATGGAGCAATTAAGCCCAATGCACCACAACTACTGAGTTTGTGTTCTGCAACTGCTGAAGCTGGTGCACCTAGAGCCTGTGCTGCATAACAAGAGAAGCCACTGCAATGAGAAGCCCGTGCACCACAACAAAGAGTAGCCCCCGGTCGCTGAAACTGGAGAAAGCCCGCGCACAGCAATGAAGACGCAGCGCAGCCAAACAAGTGAATTTGAAAAAAAAGTGAACCAAACTCATAGCCACAGATCCATGTATATCATTTCACTGTTAAGTACAAGTAATCTTTGAGTGACTGTAATTTAAAGTGTTTAATATTGGGACTTCCTTGGTCATCCAGTAGTTAAGAATCTGCCTAATAACACAGGGGATACAAGTCCAATCCATGGTCCCACGTGCCATGGAGCAACGAAAACTAAGCCCGAGCACCACAACTGCTGAGCCCACATGCTGCAACTACTGAAGCCCATGCTCTGCAATAACAGAAGCCACTGCAATGAGAATCCCACACACTGCAACTGGAGAAAGCCAGTGCAGCAATGAAGACCCAGTGCAGCCAAAAATTAAAGATAAGAAAGAACGAAGACTTGTGCAGACTTGGGCCAGGACCAGAGCATCTGACTGCCGACTCCTGCTCTATCCCTTCCGTCCTACACCCTGCTGCCATCACGGTGACTAACATTCACTGATAATCAAAAACTTTTCAATCAAAGGGATGTGCTGCCCAGAAAGGCTGCCGTGCTATGCCCCTTGGCCATCCGACGGCAGTGGAGGCTGCCTCCTGATCAGAATGTGTTCCCCATCGCAAGGAAGGGTTGGTACTCACCAGTGTGATGTTGGCTACGTCCTTGACAAAAGCAATGGCCTTACTGGGCTGGTACTTGCAGTCACCATCCTGTTCAGGGGGCAAAGGTCATGGGATACAGGTTGGGGATGCTTACCCTGCCCTCGCCACCCTGTGCAATTTGATAACATTGACAAAGCAAAAGCTACAGGTACCAGGACTTGGGTGAGGGGGATCACTTAGGAGAGAATCAGAGGCATCCTTGTCCCTGAGGACGTTACAGTCCAGTGGGAGGAGACCATGCTGGCTTTGGCAGAGGTGGGCTCGAGTAGCCCCTGGTGGGAGCACGAGGAAGGGGCCTGACCCAGTCCAAGGAGGCTTGCCGAGAAAAGGAACCCAGTAAGAGCCTGCACGGCAGGGGAGGGAGGCCCAGTCTCAGTCCAGGGAAGATGACCAACAAGAGGCAGGACACGTGCAGGGAAGAGCAAGCCCCTCTGAGACGGAGAGACAGGCAAGATGACAATGCAAGACCTGAAGTTTAGGAAGCAGCAAGCGGCTGGGCGGGAGCGGAAGGTTTCCAAGGAGAGAGTGAAGTCAAAGACAAGACTGGGCAGACAGATTCGGGCAGAGGGACTTGGAAGGCAGGCCGGAGAGTCTGGAGTTTATCTTGCAGGCCCTGGGAAGCCTTTGAAGAGTTCTGAACTGAGTGTACCCAGAGCTTGGTCTGAGAGGCCTCTCTGGCAGCCCCTGGGGGAGAGTGGCCCCAGGACAGACCACCCTCAGGGATCCAGGATGAAGGGGGACCAAGGGCTGAGTGGGGGAAGGGACATAGGACAGACCAAGGAGCAGAAGGAAGAAGGTCTCTGGCAGGGGAGGGTCTGGGCAGGGGGACTGCCCTGAGAAAGGGACACAGGTAGCCAAGAGGTTTTCGGGAAAGGTGGTGCCTCCCATTTCTAGGAGGGGCAACACTGGAAGAGAGTCCTGGGTTTGGGGGAAAGTCAAGGTGCCCAGCCATGCACAGGCGGGGCTGAGGTGAGAGGGGAGGCCCTGGGCCCAGGAGCACTGTCTGCATGGACACGGAGTGTAGAAGCCCATAGATGGCATTCTCGTGCACCCTCGGCAGAAGGTGCGGGCCAGGCCACGAGCAGAGACGGTGCTGCCATGGACAGGGCGAAGAGGCCCCAGGACAGCTGAGCACCAGGGCTCAGACAAACAGAGGAGGCGAAGGAGTGAACATGAAGAGACAACACAGAATTCAGGAGGGAGTAGGAGTCCTCAAGAGGGTGCAGGGGAAGGGTGTGTCCTGAGGCTGGGAGAAGAAGAGAAATGGGGGCCCTGCAGACTAAGAAGATGGAGCCCAGGTTAGGAGAACAAAGATGGGGGAAGCCCAGGAGGCCCTGCAGACCAAGAAGATGGAGCCCAGGCGGGGAGAACAGAGATGTGGCACCCTGCAGACCAGGAAGACAGAGCCCAGGCTGGGAGAATAGAGATGGAGCGCCCTGCAGACCAAGAAGACGGAGCCCAGGCTGCCCGAGTTACCTGGCCCCTGTAGGGGTAGGTGTCTTCACCCATGATGCCCTTGTTGTACCGGATGTACTCGAAGGCCTGGCTGGGGAGACCCCTGCAAGAAGCACACACAGCTGTGCCCACCTGGGACTGGCCCCAATAGAGGCAGGGCCTGCCGAGGCTGGGGCGTGCCAGACGTCTGCCCTGGCGGGGCTGGGGGGCCGTGACTTCAGCCCTGAGTCCCAGGACGAGCCTGAGCGTGGTTCCCTGCAGGAGACTCCTGTGCTGGCTGCTGCTGAAGCAGGACTTGCCTGGGAGAGGGCTGGGCCGCTGGGAGGGGGCGGGAGGCAAGGCTGGGAGCCTGCTCTGGGGGGACACGAGAGGCCTGGCTTTATACCTGTGTGCTCAGGAAAGGTCTTAGAGCACTGCATGTGAGGAGATGAGGGCTGGAGACACTGGGAACTGTGAGTCAATCCCTAACAACCCGTTTGAAGAATAGGCCAGGAGGTAGGTAGACAGACTGGGAGTTTGGGGTTAGCAGATGCAAACTGGTCTATCTAGAATGGATAAACAACAAGGTCCTACTGTATATTCAATATCCTGTGATAAAACCATAATGGAAAAGAATATGGAAAAGAATGTATGTATGTGTATATAACTGTTGCTGTTCAGTCGCTAAGTCATATTTGACTCTCTGTGACCCCATGGACGGCAGCACGCTAGGCTTCCCTGTCCTTCACTGTTTCTCGGAGTTTGTTCAAACTCACGTCCATCGAGTCGATGCTATCTAACCATCTCATCCTCTGCTGCTCTCTTCTCCTCCTGCCTTCCGTTTTTTCCAGCATCAGTGTTTTTTCCAATGAATCAGCTCTTCGCATCAGGTGGCCAGAGTATTGGAGTTTCAGCTTTAGCATCAGTCCTTCCAATGAGTATTTCGGGTTGATTTCCTTTAGGATTGACTGCTTTGATCTCCTTCCTGTCCAAGGGACTCTCAAGAGGCTTCCCCAGCACCACAGTTCAAAGGCATCAATTCTTGGTGCTAAGCCTTCTTTATGGTCCAACTCTCACATTGGTACATGACTACTGGAAAAACCATAGCTTTGGCTATACGGACCTTTGTCAGCAAAGTGATGTCTCTGCTTTTTAATATGTGTATTACTATGCGGTTGCAAAGAGTCAGACACGACTTACCGACTGAACAACAATGATGTGTATAATTGAGTCACTTTGCTGTATGGCAGTAATTAACACAACACTGTAGTTAAACTAGACCTCAATAAATAAATAAAGGGGCCAAGAGAGCAGGCCTGGCAAAATACAGTGTTTCTGCCTGAACATGGCACCTCATCTATAGAAAAGCCCCTTCACACAGCCTGCAGAGCTGGGGCAGCCAGAGCTTTAGAGTAGGGGACCCCGGTCTCCTGGCCGTGGACCGGTACCTCCTGTCATCATCAACATTAGATTAGAATAAAAGCACAATAAATGTACTGTACTTGAATCATCCTGAAACCATCCCCACTCCATCTCCCTCCCCATACCCCAAGTCCATGGGAAAATCATCTTCCATGAAACCAGCCCCTGGTGCCAAAAAGGTTGGGGACTGCTGCCCTAGAGAATTCGCAGACAGCCGACCAGACACCGGTGTGTGGATCTTGCTTCTGCAGGACAACGTGCTTCTCATTCTGTGAATTCTTTTGGCCACTCACACAGAGGCCCGGGTGGTGGATGAGGCCAAATGTGCTGAGGGGTGACAGCCAGGTGACAACAGGGAAAGAGGACAGATTCTGGGAGCAGACAGGCCCGAGCCTGGCTTATAGCTCTGCCCGCTCCAGCTGATGGACCTCGGGTATGTGGGGTGACCATCCTCCTCTTTAAGTGGGGCCAATTTTGCTTCCACCCAGGACAGAGTCTCGGCCCATCCTAGACCCAACAGAAGTAACCCCGGGAAATGAGAAGGGGCTCCAGGCCTCCCCACCCTGGTCTGGGACGTACCCTTGGCAGCCGTGGTTGTTGAAGTTCTGGGCGCAGTCCACCAGCTGCTGCTCAGCCTGGAGAAGGAACACATACCCAGTGAGCTAGGTGTTCACCGGGAGAGCCCCCAGCTCAGGGCCCCCTGAGCCGACCACACCCGTGGCCCCGGCAGCTCTGGGTCAGGAGGATCAGGTTATACTCCCCCAGGGCGAGGTCCATCTCTGTGTCCAGGGGGCCAGCCCAGAGCCAGCGCCTTTTGGGGAAGAGCTCAGTGATGACCTGGCAGCCAAGCCGGCATGTGAGAGGGTGAGGAGGGGCCTGAAGGGTGCACATAGGTGGGCCCCCATGGTGGCATGTGGGAGGGAGGGGACAGGCCTTCCCTACTCCTGGGCCCTGGTGGCCCTCTCCAGCCTAGCCCTCTCTTCCCCTGCTTCCCTATGCAGGACGCCGTGGTCCGACAGTCACCCCTTGCTCTGGGGGCTCCAGAGGTGAATACACGGGTCCTAGCTCTCCCCTGCAGGAAGACGACCAGCCTGGGAGGGGGTGCAGCTCCTACAGGGCTGCCTCCCAGGCAGGCGCTGCTCCCTGAAGGCCCTGGAACACCCAGACCCACTCAGGAACGAGCCTCAGTCCTTCCAAACTGTCAGGGGAGGTTTGTATGCCAAATATCCATGAGACTGGGACACAAAGTCCAGCTGACATGGCCACTCTCATCTAATGCCCTGAAGAAGCCTGAAGGCCTGGCCTGCCCCACCAAGTCAGGGCTCAGAGCCAAGCTGTGACCCCTGCAGGAGACCCTGATCCCACACTCCCCACATCCCACCCCGCCCCGCAGCTGGTCACTCACCAGGAAGGGCAACTTCCCTGTTGCTATGGCGACAGCAGACTCCAGGGCCCCGGTGGTGGAGAAGGTCCAGCAACTGCCGCAGCTGCCCTGGAGGCCAGAGTGGAGAAAGGGAGTCAGAACCTGGGCCCCTCAGGCTCCCGAGAACCTCAGTGGACCAAGCCCCAACTCACATCTATCCGTGCTGATCCTCACAAGCCCCAAGTGGCCGGCATCCTTCTCCGCATGTTACAGATGAGAAGACTGAGGCTTGTAAAAGGGCAGCAGCAGCTGCCTCCCCATCCGGCCCCTCGCTGACCAACCCCCAATGTCCTGCAAGGGCCAGAGTTCCTCCCGACTCCATTCTGTGCTGTTCTACATGTCCTTCTACTTTTTTTCTTTCCTTGCTGCACCACGAGGCACAAGGGATCTTAATTCCCCAACCAGCATCGACCCACACCCTCTGCAGTGGAAGTTCAGAGTCTTAACCACTGGACTGCCTGGGAAGTCTCTCTGCTTCTGAATCTCCTGCTGGATTCTCTTCTTCCCACTGCTCCCAACAGAAGGACTCACCAAAGTCCTGTTTCCAGAATTTTCTCTCTCACCTTTCCCCCTCCAATCTCACCCACAGTCCTTTTAAACTAACAACTTCCCAGACCCCACTTCAGCTCTGACCTCTGCCCAGACCCAGACCACCTGTCTCCCAGAGGACCCCACCAGTATACACCCCAGACACCATAGACCCTGTGTGTCCTGCCCCAGCCATCCATCTCCCCGTCCTCTACCATGATTACGGCCACTGACCAGTCTCCTGACACCTCACTGGGGCCAGGTGTCGGGTGCTGGAGCCTGCCTGCCTACTTCAGATCACAGTCCTGCCCCCACCCACTATGTGAGCTGGGCAAGGGGTGTCTCCCCATCCCCCAGTTTCATCACTTGTAAAATGGGAACCACCATGCTTGCCCCACAGAACTGTCAGAAGCGCAGATAAGATCCTGCCAGTCATGCAGTTACCCCACGGGTTCAGTAACACCAGCTGCTGTCAGCATCTTTCTCTTATCCCCATCTTTGTCTCTTTTCCGCCCTTCACTGGCTCAACCGTCCATAGACTACTTCTGAAACATCTCCTAAGATCCTTTCCTCACTGTTCTTGTCCACTCCTCCTCGCTTGTCTCCTGGAAAGAGCCTTCACCCTCCCCCCATCCCCAGTCTCTTCCTCTCAAATCCTTCCCTTGGCAGCGGGAGGGGAGGGCCTGATCAGAGTATCTCTGGTCAAGGAGGTGGGCTTGGCCACTGAGGAAAGAGACAGAGCAGGCCTTGAGCGGAGACCCACTTGCTTTGCACCTTCAGCCTCCCTTGAGGCTGCTGAGCTAATGTCAGATCCTGTCTTCACACCTGTAACCAAACTGTGGCTACAGTGAGAGCCCATACACACCCACAGGGGTGACCACCTTGTTCGGGCCCCTCTGCTCAGGGGTCTCTCTCCTGCCTGATAGCTAGCTAACGAGAGGACCCAGAACATCCTTGGCAGACCTCTGCTTCTTCCTTGCCCAGAGGGTGAGGGGGTTCAAGCTTCCACATTGAATACCTGTTGGGCTTTGAACTGTCCCGGGATTCTCAGATGGTTAAAAGCCACCTTGGGGTCTTGGGGGAGGGGACTGACTTCATCCTACCCCTCTGCTGAAGTGGAGGCTCGTTTTGGCTTCTGGGTTCTCGTTGAACCGTCTAGCTCACTAGGCAGGCTCTGGGAATTCAGTGAGCCTGGGGGCATCATGGCTGCGTCACGTGGATTTCAGGAAAAGGAGAAAATGTTTCTCATGGCGAGTTTCAGTGGAAAGCCAAGTGCTACCAGGAAGGCAACCTTCACCCTGTTTCCTGGGAGCAAGAGGTGGGAATGCTTCTGAAGATGGCCACTGCACTGTTGCTTCCGGGGACAGCAGGCCCAGACTCTCCAGGACCCAGCAGTGTGTGGGACCCTCAGCCCTCAGGGCAGGAACGTGCCACCACTTGCCTCGCCGGGCACGCTGTGTCGTGCAGGAGGCACTCTTCAGAGCACGTCTGCAATGCGGGGTTCCATGCTGTTCGTTGACCACCTGCAGCTCCCTTGAGGGAGGCAGAGGGCCAGGGAGGGGCTGGACCTGGTGCCTTGTGGAGTGGATGGAGGACAGGAAGAAAAGACGTGTAGGAATGGGGTCCCGTATCCAGTTACAGAAGGGCACAAATGTTTAGGGCCAGCGGGGAGCTTTAGACCGGGCAGTGGAGCGGGAGGGAAGGGGTACACTTCAGCCCAGACAGGAACTACATCCATAAAAACAACGACCTCCTGGCCTTTTGGAGGAAGGTAGCTAGAGAGATAATGAAAAAATAGTGGAGTTGGGGATATTACTCTTTGTGTTTTGGGATTCTCTTGAGTTTCTCTTCCTGGCATACTGTCTGAAAATGTGGCTGTTTTGGAGGAAAAACTGGGGACCATCATGCATACCTGATTTTTCACTGGTGTGACAAAATTTCCTTTTTTTCGCCAGTCCATGGAGGGTGGGTAGGGACCAGTACCTCGAAGGTAGTTACTTTTGGTGGCTGAGCAATTCTGAAATGACAAATTACAATTTTTTTCAGGGGGGAAAAAACCCATTTCTGATGGAAAAGTATGTAATTAAAATAGTCACCACAAAAGAATGAGAAAGATTACGGTTGTCAGGACCATCCTATCGCACCCTATTAGTTCCAAATGCTAAATGACAGGTCCTTTGGGGGACTCACGTTGGGGCAGTTAGGACAGGGAAGGCAGATTTAGCAAATAAACATACAGTTCACCCAGTTAAAGCTGAATTTTAGATCAATGATGAAAAAGTTGTAGTGTACATCCCATGCAATACTTTGGATATTACTTATGCTAAGATATTATTAGTTGGGACTTCTCTGGTGGTCCAGCGGTCAAGAATCTGCCTGCCAATGCAGGGGACCCGGGTTTGATCCCTCTTCCAGGAAGATCCCACATGCTCCGGAGCAACTAAGCCGAAGCGCCACAACTACTGAAGCCCACACACCTTAGAGTCTGCAACAAGAGAAGCCACTGCAAGGAGAAGGCTGTGAACCACAACCAGAGAGTAGCACCCACTCACTGCAACTTAAGAAAGTCCTCTGCAAACGAAGACCCAGCGCAGCGGAAAAAAAAAAGCCAAACAGAAAAGACTCAGATTTGGTCCCAGTGAGTAATACCCACCTGAGGCTCTGACCAAAGATACTTGCGTTTTAATTCATCAAAGCTCATGTCTGAAAATTGATTCAGTCCCACTGAAAAAAGAGAAGGCAGAACAGTAAACAATCAAACAAAAAACAAAACAGAGGTGTTCAGTAGATCACTAATAAAGAAACAAAAAAATAATGAAATCTCACGTTCCCTCGTGTCCTATTTACAGGCCCTCAACTTGGCTTCTTTAAATTTTTAAATGGAATGGACACAGTTGAATTGTTTTAAAACAAATTTTTAAATTTATTTTTTTATTGAGGTATAGTTGATTTTACAGTTGACCCTTGAACAACATGGTTTGAACTGGGCAGATCCACTTATATGTGGCTTTTTTTCCAATAGTAAATACTACAGTGCAACATGATCCTGGGTTGGTGTAATCATGGGATGCAGAACCGTGGATACAGAGAAAGTGCACATATGGAGGAAATGCATATATGGAGGGCAGACAATCAGTTATACTCAGACTCTCAACTGTGTAGACAGTCGGTGCCTCTAACCCCACACTGTTCAAGGGTCAACTGTAATTTACTACACCAAGGTCAGCCTGACTGTGCTTCGGAATTCCCTGGGGAACTTTGCAACAGTACCAGTGTCTGGGCTGCACCCCAGAGATGCGGATGTAGTGGGCCTGGGCACCCATTTTTTAGATGCCCCGTTAGTAGGTCTGGTGGACGTCCAGGTACCGAACCACCACACCTGTGCCAAGTGCCTGCCACCTGTTACCTCCTTCAGTCTTCATAGCCTGGCGGGGGGAGCCTTATGATCTCCACTTGACAGTCCAGTGAAACTTCAGAGCTGTCAACGCCCCCCAGGGTTGACACAGCCAATACTGGGCAGAAATGAGGTTCAAACTGAGGTTTCCTTCCACTTCACGCTTCTGCCCATGTTACTCACTCAGTTGACAGTGCTGTCACTTCTGAGTCCTCAGCGCATGCAGCGTGTTTCTAGTGAAACGAACCCAGACTGAAGGCAGATGTCCTAAGGAGCTGCTCGTGAGTCCAGAAGCGCTGCTCCCCTCGGCAGCCCAGGGGCTCAGCGTCTGGGCTGGACCCTCAGAAAGCAGAAACACCACAACCCTTTGGAGGGACACCCTAAAGTTACAACCCCTTGAATCTCAGAGAACAATAGCAGAGCTGGAATGTGAGGTCGGCCCCAGCTTCAGAGCCTGGGTGGCTGCTCTCCCCCTGCCCCATTCCCCAGCCCAGTGGACCCTGTAATCATTCGTTTCTTTCCAGATCTGAACTGCTCTCTCCTCCCAGGGATGAGCGGCCTGGAGGCAAGGTGTCCCCACGTACTTTTAAATGTGTGGTTCCTGGCGTTGTGGGCGTTGATCTCCCTCAAGTTGCTGGCAAACACCTGCAGCCTGTGGTAGTACTCCTCTGAGCTGTATTTCTTTTGATGCTGAAACACATTAGCAAGCAATACGTCATGGAAACAGGACGCTGCTTACCAGAGGGTAACGGTTTTGTCTTCTAAGAGGAGGAATGGAGGTTTTCTTCCTGCCGTGATTCTCAGGCCAAAACTGTATTAGAGGTGGGACACTGCCCTGGGTTTATATAGGAACCCCTCTGCCTCCAGGGGCCTGTGGCCAGAATGAAGCCTATGCAGCTGCCGTAGAGTCAGTTAAGAGATCGAGAAGGCCAGGTGAATGACCTGTCACATTTAGATCAGCCCTGGATGCCACAACTGGCACTAGGTCAAGTTCATGGCAGAAATCACCATTTTTCAAAAATATGCACACCAGTGTTTTTCGATTGATTTTGCAGCCAGCTACACAATGTGATTTGAATACAAAAAATGTAAATAAATCTGAAGGTTTCCAAGGCTGCTAGCCAACTTCACTACTGGGGACCAGACCACTGTTTGGAAGGAACTCACTTAACAAAATCTTTTTGTGGCGTTTGACTCATCCCCATGTGGGAAAGACCCAGGGGATGGGGGCTGGAAATTCCTCCTTCATCGTCTCAAATCTAGGACAGTCTGTTCTGATAACAGGAAACAGTGAAATGAGAAACTTCACAAAGAAGAAGTTGGACACTGACCTGCACCACCCATGATTGAAAGTGAAACTTCTCTGCAAAAAGGAGAAAAAAAAAATTAGGTCTGGGTGCCTTGTGGTCATGTCTATAGCCAAGTGGGGCACAAGAGAACTGATTTGCATTTTAATAAACTGGGTTAAACTTAAAGCACCAAAAATGGTGGTATATAATGCAGAATTTGAAAAGGAACTAAATTCTTTCTGCTTTTGTGCTCCAAATTAATTTTGAAAAAGTACATGCCATTAACCTATAGTATTAAAAATCTGGATAATGGTAATACTTAGTGAGGAGTCAAAGGGGGCTTGTGGGGTGCTGGTAATGTTCTGTGGCTTCATCTGGGTGCCAGTTTCACGAGTGTGTTTAGATGATGAGAATTCACTGAAATGCATATTTAATGATTTGTGTTCTCTTCTGTGTCATATTTTAAGAAGTTAATTTAAAAACCTATATGCCAGGACTTCCCTATTGATCCAGTGGTTAACACTGTAGTTCCAATGCAGGAACTGATTGATCCCTGATTCCAATTGATCCCTGATTGGGGAACTAATCCCACATGCTGCATGGTGAGGCCAAAAATAAATACATAAAATAAAAAAAAGTTTTGAATTTAACAGAGAGCTTGTTATTCATGATAACACAAATAAATACTTTAAAAACCCTTATATACCTGGTGTCAGTAATTTTTTAAAAAGGGACAGATGGTAAATATCCTAGACTTTGCAATCTCTACAGTCTGTTACAACTACTCAACTCTACTCTCGCGTGTGAAAATGAAGGGGTATGACTGTTTCAATAAAACTTTATTTACAAAAACGGGCTGCCTAGTTGTTTGTAGACTCTTACTATATCCACCCTTGTACATTTTTAAACGTAAAATTGCATTTCAAATTTAAATAGCTGCAAAGGATGTACACCAGTTTATTGCAATTAATGACGTTTAAAAATATGACTGTCCCATCGTATTCAAAGGATGCTAGCCAAAGAATTCCATATAACATCACGATGTGATATTCACCATCAATAACATGAACAAGCCCTTCTATAAGAGCTGAATAGTTCATACAGTTTCTTCTTCTCCTTGACCCCCCATCTCCATCCATATCTCACAGAATTTTATCCTAAGGGAGAATCTGTTTAATTTATTTTGGGGGGGCTACATTGCAGGGCATGTAGGACCTAGTTCCTTGACCAGGGATCAAACCCATGCCCCCTGCATTGGAAGTGTAGAGTCTTAACCACTAGACCACAATGGAAGTCCCAGGGAGTATCTGTTTATATTTCATTGCTCTAGTATCCTTTTATGCAATGACAAGCACGGAAAGTATATATTTAAATTACTGTTACTCCTGGTGACCCATATACCTCTGGATATTATAAAAGTTCATTCTGGATTAAGTCATCATCATTATTAAGACTCCAACTGATTAAAAACATGTCAAATATATTACACCTAATGAAAAGTAATTGTTAAACAAAAAGTAAACTTGCATTGGAGAGGCATCTCTTAATGAGGTAAATTAAACTTAATTAATGCCCTCCTCATGGATTTATATATTCATGAGTGATTATTACCTGTTTTTCTGAATGGGTTAGCATTAATTCTGATCTTTGTCTCAGCCCTTTGAAAGGGCTGAGAAATTCTGCTCAGATAAGCAGGATTGCTTATTGCTTCTGGGAACAGAAGGCAAGTTTTAGAGCAAAGTCACGCAATTCCTCGTACTCCTTTCTACACCCCCACATCACATGGCACTCTATTACTATACATTATTTCTAGGACCCCAGCAGCTGACACTTGGAAGTAAAGGGAAATGGATTTACTGTCTGTACTGGTATCACTTGGTACTTTTCTGTGTTCCTCCACTGGTCTTCCCAGGTGGTACAGTGGTAAAGAATCCGTCTGCCAATGCAGGAGACACAGGCTTGATCCCTGGGTCAGAAAGATCCCTTGGAGGAGGAAATGGCAGCCCATCCAGTATTCTTGCCTAGAGAATCCCATGGACAGAGGAGCCAGGTGGGCTATCATCCATGGGGTCACAAAGAATTGGACACAACTGAGCACACACATGTGTGCCACCAATCCACACCCTGCAGCTGGAAGATCACAGTTGTATGGAATTTAGCTCTCCCCTTGTGGGTCATAGATCTGTTCCAGAAACCAAGTGACAGCCATTTTTCCTGAGAAAGAAATGCACATTTCTCCAGGATATGCCCTGTGTGGGGTTTACAGGACTGCAAATCTTGGTTAGCCATTATAGCTGATGGCTTCAGAAGAGAAAAAGTGAAGTGAAAGTTGCTCAGTTGTGTCTGACTCTTTGCGACCCCATGCAGAGCACCCTGCCAGGCTCCTGTGTCCATGGATTTCCCAGGCAAGAATATTGGAGTAGGTTGCCATTCCCTTCTCCAGGGGATCTTCCCAACCCAGGGATCAAATCCAGGTCTCTTGTATTGGCAAGCAGACACTTTACCATCTGAGCCACCAGGGAAGCCTGATGGCTTTAGAAGACCAGGGCTTGAGGCAGATAGAGTTTAGGACAACTGACCAATGTTTGCCTGCAGAGGTTTCAAAAGCTACAAGCAGGCGTGAAAATCCAGCACTACTTCTCATTCGTTCGAGGTCAGAGGGAGAAAAAGCCAGAGGTGATCTTGGGGTGGGGCCAGAAGGATATCTGGTGACCCTTGCACACTAATCTCAGACCCACTGCAGTCCATTGTGACTTTTGGAAGAAAGCACACATGCTTTCTTTGTGTGCTGTTTCGGGGAGCACATGGTACTATCTAGAACAGGGGTTAGCAAACTCTGACCTGCCACTTGTTTTTGTATGGCCCACGAGCTAAGAATGTTCACGTTTAAAAACGTTTTTTTTGAAAACCACATTGTGTAGCACTTTAAAATCATCTGAATTCAAACTTCAGTGTGTCTAAATAAAAGTTTCTCAGAGCACAACTGGCTCATTCATTTACATACCGCCTTTGGCTACTTTCAGCACAGAATTAAGTAGCTGATACAGAGACTGTGTGGTCCACAAAAAGCCTTAAATATTTACTATCTGGCTATTCACAGGAGAAGCATGCCAAACCCTACTCTGGAAGAACGGCTTCCAGCACCAGCCCCCCTCCTCCACGCAGGCCACATGGCTCTGGCTTGCGGGCAGCTGGGTTTCTTTAGGTTGGGACTGAGCTGAGCTGGGTGTCCTCCTAGGTCTGCAAGACTGGGGGGCTTCCTTGTATCTTTGGGTCGGGAGGAATGAGGCAAGATTCTAGTGGAAAAGATTCAGCCTCAGGGATCTTTGTCCTATTTCCAGGCTGCTCTTTGGAGAAGGCAATGGCATCTCACTCCAGTATTCTTGCCTGGAAAATCCCATGGACAGAGGAGCCTGGTGGGCTGCAGTCCATAGGGTCGCTGAGGGTCGGACATAACTGAGCGACTTCACTTTCACTTTTCACTTTCACATGTTGGAGAAGGAAATGGCAACCCACTCAAGTTTTTTGCCTGGAGAATCCCAGGGACGGGGGAGCCTGGTGGGCTGCTGTCTCTGGGGTCGCACAGAATTGGACACGACTGAAGCGACTTAGCAGCAGCAGCAGGCTGCTCTTCGGCTACAATTCTTTGTCCTCAGGGTGAGGAGGCAGGTGGTCTTGGGAGGTCAGAGCCTGTGGGCGGTGGGTTGAGGCTGAGGGTGGTGGACAGGGGGCAAGGCAGGAGGGCCTTCGGGAGAGCCTTTAGCTTGGGAAGGTGGTTGGATCTGCAGCAACAGAACTAGGGTAAGAGCAGCCGGAAGCTGGACCACTCAGCTTCCTGAGTGGAAGCCCTGGGGCCTTACAGGGGAGCCCTGGGGCTTGACCTTACACCCTGGGTCCTTGGAACAAACAGCCTCAGTTTTCAGGGGCTAAATCTGCTATGGCTCTGCACAGTCACTCCTTGAAAGGTCAGGTCCAACCCATGCACAGGCTCTCAAGGCACCCCTGGGGACGTCCCCTGTGCCCAGTCTCTGGGAGCTGCCAGAAAAGGCTGGGAAGTCCCTGCTAGCCTCTGGCTGGGGCGTTTCCTGTCAGTGCCCCTGAGCGCCCCGGGCACCTATCCATCCGCTCCTCGGGTCCCGCAAGACGCTCACCCTCCAAACCTCCCCCTTCTCTAGCCCACACTCCCCACGCATCACACAGGCCACCCTTCCATGACTCCGGTCCCGACCCGCAGAGCCCCAGGGCCTCGGGCCTGCGACGTGCGCTGCCCGGCTCCTCCCAAGCGCAGAGTCCGGACCCACCCAAGTTCTCCAGAGTCTCCGACCTGCCGGCTCCTCTCCGGGGGCGCCTCGTCCCCGTCCCCGGAGTCCCCGTACCTAAAGAGTTCGCGGCCAGCTCGGCGGCGCCGCAAGCCGGGGCGCCCAGGAGCCAGGCTCCCGCGCAGAGCAGCGGCAGGACGGCCCACATCGCGGCGGCTGTGACTGCTCGGCCGGCGGTCGAGGGCTGGCTTGGAGGGCTGTGGGGCAGGCGGCCAAAATGTGCTCGGGACAGTGGGAGGGGCGGGGCCGGGCGGCGGGCGGGGCGGGAGGAGGAGGAGGGAGGGGGATGGGAGGAGGGGAGGAAGCGGGGGAGGAGGAGGGGGAAGAGGTGGAGGGTGCAAAACAATCCGGGAAGCCCTTGCTCCTGAGAGATGGTGGCCTTCGACTTCCCTCGGTCTCAGTCGCCTCCTTCTTACCCTCTTCTCATCTTTCACCTCTCCTCCGGGGACATCACTCTTCTCCTCAAAGAGGAAAGGCAAGTTGGACCACTCAGTCTGCAGGGGTCCTGCCCATCTACTTATCTGCCAGAACTGGCCGGATGGGCCAGGGTGGTGCCTGTCCTCAGCCCAGATTCCCCATATCCCGACCTCTCCTCACGCCGGGGCTCCCATCTCCCACCCTCATTATTCACCTTACCCTGATGGGCCCTTCCGACTTGGGATGAACTCAAACTAGAGCAGTTAGATCGCTGTTTTTATGACTATGTTCCATCCCTGCAAGCCCCTCCCCCAAGGAGCTTTAGTCTTTCTATCGAGAAAGTCATATTAGCAGCTGTAGGGCCATTTTCTCTATTTTGCAAATATGAAAAAAAAAGAATAGGATGTGTAAGAGTCCGGGTGTGAGATAAATAGAACTGGGAACATTTCCAACTAGGGCAGTGTGCTCAGGGATTGCTTCAAGGGAGAGGAGAGGGCAGTTAGACCTGCCTGCAACAACCTGTCAAGCACCCAGTGGGGCCGGGTTGTTCACTTATATCATCACCTTGCCAAGGGGCAGGTTGTTGCCTTTCCATTTTACAGATGGGGAAACTGAGGCTCCAAGCATTGATGCTAACGTTCCCAGTAAGTGTGCTTCCCAGTACAACGATTGCTCACTCTGCTCTTCTGGAGTCCTAGGCATTTGGTGTGTCAGAGCCTGTTGGCACTGGCCCGTCAGACCTGAGCCCTCTCCCTCCCTCAGACAGGAGGAAACCTCCATTTCTGCCTGACTCTGCCTGTGCAGAGCCCCCGGGGGAGCAGATTCCTGGATTTGACCTGTATGGGTACAGCTTGTGAATTTGCACTTACAGGCAACTCAAGAGCAACGGTGGTTGCTCAGTGCTGCTGGGTGGACATTAAACCTGCATGAAGATTAGCAGTGCCATAGGACACTGTCTTGGAGAAGGCAATGGCACCCCACTCCAGTACTCTTGCCTGAAAAATCCCATGGATGGAGGAGCCGGGTAGGCTGCAGTCCATGGGGTCGCTAAGAGTCGGACACGACTGAGCGACTTCACTTTCACTTTTCACTTTCATGCATTGGAGAAGGAAATGGCAACCCACTCCAGTGTTCTTGCCTGGAGAATCCCAGGGACGGGGGAGCCTGGTGGGTCGCCGTCTATGGGGTCGCACAGAGTCGGACACGACTGAAGCGAGTTAGCAGCAGCAGCAGCAGCAGCAGGACACTGTCTTTTCAGATAAAGCAGATCTTTATCAATTTATAAATCAGCCCTTGTCTGGATGCCCCTTGGGTTTGCTTTGAGGCAAATGTCTGGGGAATGACCCTACATGGTTGCTGCTACTTGGAAATTTAAGCCCCTGGCCTTGGGATAAACCTGGCCAGCCTCTGCAATGTTCTATCCTTCAGGTGTGCAGGAACTGCTCCTCTTTCTGCCCATCCAAGCCACCCAGAGAGTGGCAGGACTGAGAACCTTAACATTAGACCTCAGACCCCAAACTTGTTCTCTGTGCTGGGTCCCCAGTGACCCTCCTTGGTGGATCATTCAGGAAGGCCCGAAAACACGAACGGCACTGGCCTGATCAGTTTTAGAGTAATGTTTGGTTCTAGTCCTGTCACACATTCACTGTATGACATAAGCTGGTAGTTCTCTCACATGGGGTTTCAGATTCCTCATCTGTGAAACGGGGGTAGGTGCACTGCCTTCCACAGTGGTTAAATACAGGTTTACACTTTGTGTGTGTGTTAAGTCACTAAGTCATGTCTAATTCTTTGCAACCCCATGGACTGCAGCATACCAGGCTTCCCTGTCCTTCACTCCTCCTGGAGTTTGCTGAAACTCCTGTCCATTGAGTGGGTGATGCCATCTAACCATCTCATCCTCTGTCGCCCCCTTCTCCTCCTGCCCTCAGTCTTTCCCAACTTCAGGGTCTTTTCCAATGAGCTGGCTCTTTGCATCAGGTAGCCAAAGTATTGGAGTTTCAGCTTCAGCATCAGTCCTTCCAGTGAATATCAGGGTTGATTTCCTTTAGGATTGACTGGTTTGATCGCCTTGCTGTCCAAGGGATTCTCAAGAGTCTTCTCTAGCACCACAGTTCGAAAGCATCAATTCTTCAGCGCTCAGCCTTTTTATGGACCAACTGTCACATCCATACACTTTAGTTATAGGTGAAACACTGGCCCCAAGTGTGGCACTGTAATAGTGATTCACCCAGATGTGGGCTCAGTTTTGGGTTCTGTCTCTGTCCTTCTCTGACTGTACCCGCTTGCCTGGTGAGTTCATCGGCTCCTCTGGCTCCAGCTGGGCATCACTTCTGCGAGGGCTTCTCTGCAGTCCTGGTCCTCTGTGCTCCTCAGAGGGTGGCTGAGGACTGGTGCTGGCAACAGAGCCCTGAACCAGGGGTGCAGGCAAAATTCTAGTTTCCATGCTTTGGTTATTTGATCAAACATGATCTACACAGAGCTGGGAAGGGACTTTGCAGGTGGAATGAAAGCTTCCAATCAGCTAACTTTGAAAGATTATCCTGGATTAGCTGAACAGCCCTGATGTAATCACTGGGGCCCTTCCAAGCAGCAGAAGAAAGCAGAAGGGTCAGAGGAAGGAGGCAGGGGGAGGTCAGAGAACTTCGAACCACGAAAAAGACTCTACTGTGACAAGCTAGAGGAGTGGGAAGGGGTGGGAGGTGGGAGAGAGGTTCAAGATGGAGGGGACATACGCGTACCTATGACTAATTCATGTCGATGTATGGCAGAAGCCAACACAATATTGTAAAGCAATTATCCTCGCATTAAAAATAAATAAATTTAAATTAAATTATAAAAAAAAAGAAAGAAAGAAAGACTGTCCCTGCCATTGCTGACTTTGATGGGGGCCATGAGCCAATGAAGGTGATTGGCCTCTAGGAGCTGAGAATGACCCCAATGTACAACCAGTAAGGAAATGGAGACCTTGGTCCAGCAATCACAAGGACCTGAATTCTGCCAATGACCTGAATAAACTTGGAAGCAGATTCATCTCCACCACCTCCACTGGAAAAGAAGGCAACCTCACTGACCTGTTGCTTTCGGCTGTGTGAGACCTGGAGAGGAACTGGCCAAAGTCACGTGGTTGACTTAAAAAAAAAAGCACAATGTGAGAATTGTGAGTTAAGTTTAATTGGGGTCTGGGAGTCAGCACCTCAGATAGCTCTGAGAAACTGCTCCAATGAGGCAGAGGGGGGAAGGTCAGTATAGACATGATTTTGGGGAAGGGGGAGTATGTGCAATCAAGCATATATTTTTTTGCAGAAGGTTTCTGCTAGTCATGGGGAGCAGATATCACCATGAAGGAATTTACTGCTTTTCTAGATATGAGGAGACACGTGAATTGAGCTTATCAAAATGGCTCCTGAAAATATTTAACTATCTAAAGACCTGTCCTGCCAGTTTCCACCCTCCATCCCCAAGTACAGTGTACCTCATTTCTGCTCTCCACCCTGAGTGCCTTTCCAGGGGTGTGGAAGGTCAGCAGCTGCAGAAACACATGATTTAATCCTTGTAGAGGTGGATGGCAAGTGCCAATTTGTAGTTGACAACGTGGACTTCTCTACATGTGAGGTCATAAATTTGCGTTAAGTGCCTACATTTGTGGTGATCTCGTGCGCAGCAACCGGAAACTAGTAGAGCAGGTGACATGCCCAGGCTGACTGGTGCCTCTAGGGACAGAGGGCTGGGCGTGTGTGGTCTCAGGCTCCGGTGCCAACTTGCTGCATTCTGGAGTCTGGGCAGGCTGAGAGGGGACAGCAGGTCTCATCCTCCGCACCCAGGAGTCATTACCTTGGGAAATGAACTGTTTCCTGCCTTAGCAGTAAACAAAGGATATCACAGTCTGGTGTAAGCTGGTGAGCCTTGGGGAACTCAGGAAGGAAAGAACATGCGCCATCTTGAAGCCAACAGACTGCAGCCCTGGGAAACTTAGGATGTTCAAACACAGGGTACAGGCCCGAGACAGCTGAGGTGCACATCAAAGGATGATTTCAGTGAGCCCAGACTCTTGCATCTCCCCATACATGGAAAACTGCTTAATTCCTTAACTTGGGATATCTGGTTTTTCTTTCCTTTTGACTTCTGATTATCTGCCCTTTGTTGCAAAACTTCTGTATAACCTGGCTCCCTCCCTGCCTCCTTGGAGAAGTTTCTCGGAGTTCTGAGGCTCTCTCAGGCTGCAGTCCTCATTTTTACCCAAATAAAGTTTAACTTCCAACTCTCGTGTCACGTAAATTTTTTTCAACAACCTCCTGTAGGGATGTGTTAGACTCAGTGTGTGTACTCTACATGAATAAACTTTCTTAATTCTCTCTGTTTCCCCTCCCAAGATAGAGATGAGGTGACAGAGGCACTTAAGTAGCTATGGCCCCACAGCTAATACCTAAGAGTCCTGGGGTTTGAACTCCTGGCCAGCTGAGTCCAGAGTTCTCCCCAAAGTGGGCATCTGGGGCTTCCCAGGTGGCTCAGTGGTAAAGAATCTGCCTGCCATGGCAGGGGACATGGGTTCAATCCCTAATCAGCGGACTAAGATCCCACATGTTGCATGGTGGAGCCAAAAAAAAAAAAAAGATTTCCTCCTGCTTACTGTTCTAGGGATCACTGCTCAGCCCATCTTCATTTGTCCTTTTTCTTTAAACCAAATCTGCTGATCACTCCTCTCATCCCCTCAGAATTTTATCCCTTCTGCAATTGTTGCTTATGGCTTTAACTGGTTTTCCAGATCACTTGTCAGAGTGAACATCTTGGCTGGAAAACTGGGCCCCTCACCAGATTTCTTTCTTTCTGTTTCTAGCATCTTACAATAATAATAATTTCCATAATAATATAATAACTACCATGTATATGGATCTTGTTCTTTCATGCTCATAACAATACCATGAAGGTTCTTTGAGAAGACACACACCCACTTTCTAGATGAAGAAATTAGATTTGAAGAGTTAAGTAGGTGTGCTGGTAAGTGATGAGGCTCTTTTCACACCCACATGCTGATTTTGCATAGTAGGTAAGCAGAGGGTTGATTAAGTGGTTTGGGTGGATGATGGTCTATGTTGCTGCTGCTGCTGCTAAGTCGCTTCAGTCGTGTCCAACTCTGTGTGACCCCATAGACGGCAGCCCACCAGGCTCCCCTGTCCCTGGGATTCTCCAGGCAAGAACACTGGAGTGGGTTGCCATTTCCTTCTCCAATGCATGAAAGTGAAAAGTGAAAGTGAAGTAGCTCAGTCTGTAGGGATGCATAAATGGATGAAAGGATAGATGGATGGATATATAGGGAAATGGCTTTATGGTTGAATGACTAAATGGATGCTTGGTTAGAAACAAGGATGAATGGATGGATGGGTGGATGAATGGATGGATGGATGGGTGGGTAGATGGATGGAGGAGTGGAAGGATGAATCAGTGGACATAGAGATGAGTGACCAGAGAATTTGTAGAGTGAGAAAGGTGATGAATGCAGAAAGTGTATAACTCTGCATCAAAGAGCAACTTCAATTGGATTGTAATATGAACTTGCACCTCTTGCTAGTTCCATTGGTTTTTTTAGTTTAATTTTTATTGAATGTAAATTGTTGATTTACAATATGGTGTTAATTTCTGCAGTACAGCAAAGTGATTCACTTAATGAAAGTGAAAGTCATTCAGTCGTGTCTGACTCTTTGCAACCCCATGGACTATACAGTCCATGGAATTCTCCAGGCCAGAATACTAGAGTGGGTAGCCTTTCCCTTCTCTAGGGGGTCTTCTGAACCCAGGGATCAAACCCAGGTCTCCTGCATTGCAGGCAGATTCTTTACCAGCTGAGCCACAAGGGAAGCCCAAGAATACTGGAGTGGGTAGCCTAACCCTTCTCAAGTGGATCTTCCCTATTGGGGAATCGAACTAGGGTCTCCTGCACTAGCAGGTGGATTCTTTACCAACTGAGCTATCAGGGAAGGCTGAGTGATTCACTTACACACACTTATACACATATGCATCCTTTTTCATGTTTTTTTCCATTATGGCTTATCACAGGGTATTGAATATGATTCCCTGTGCTCTAGAGTAGGACCTTGTTTATCCATCCTACATATAATAGTTTGCCTCTATATTTTTATTTATTTTTTAAATTAATCTTTATTGGAGTATAGTTGTTTTACAATGTTGTTAGTTTCTACTGTATAGCAAAGAGAATTAGCTATACACACACACACACACACATATATATGTGTGTGTGTGTGTGTGTGTGTATATATATATATATATATATGTATTTATATTTATATATCCCTGGGCTTCCCTGGTAGCTCAGATGGTAAAGAATCTGCCTGCAATGGTGGAGACCTGGGTTCAATCTCTGGAGAAGGGCATGGCAACCCATTCCAATATTCTTTTCTGGAGAAGCCCATGGACAGAGGAGCCTGGCCAGCTACCGTCCATGGGGTCACAAAGAGTCAGACATGACTGAACAAGACTGAGCACTTTCACTTTCACACAAACATATATCCCAAGTTCCATTGTTGACAAGGAGACACCCTGTTTAACCATCTTGGTTATTTCCCTTGCCCTGAGTCAGAGAAGTGGGCCTGAAAATGTCCTCCAGCTGCTTGAGAAGGCGTTGTTTGTCCCCTAAGAAGTCAGGGAACGTGGGAACCACCACTGGCTTGGTGAAGTCCTAAAGATGCTGCATTCACATCCAAGAAAGAGTGAGGGCTGGTAGAGAAGTCCCGAAGCTGTATGTCATTATGGCCAGGATTTGGGAGAATACAGTAAGGCTATGCTGAACGAGCACAAGGTTTGATCCTGTCATTGTTTTCTTTATTAACATGTGATGTTACTCATCTAAGATTTTTGCATTAATTTCTGTTATTTTATAATATTGTATTAAAATATTATGTATCTTGATGACTGAGTTTTCTGACATTCCCTTAAAATTTGTGGGTTTTCCTGCTTGTTCAGTGGAAAAGAATCTGCCTGCCAATGCAGGAGATGCAGGTTCAATCCTTGGGTCGGGAAGATCCCCTGGAGGAGGAAATGGCTACCCACTCCAGTATTCTTGCCTGGAGAATCCCATGGACAGAGGAGCCTGGTAGGCCACAGTCCATGGGATTGTAAGAATCGGACAAGACTTAATGACTGAGCATGCACATCCTAAATTTTGCATCTGGGGTGTATGTCTCACTTCTTTCACCCTTGTCCTGGCCCTGTGAGGGAGTACCAGTTTCTGGACTTTTCTGTAAGCCACTCCTATGTGGTGGATGCTCATCCTTGTTCAGTTGGCTTCACTCCTGCCCCTGGCACTTGGGGGCTGGAGCCCAGAGCATGTCACATTGTCACGGTCTGCGCTCCTTTGTTTTCCCTTAAGACCTTCTTTGATATATCCCTATTCTGCTTGTAGTGTCCAGCTCCACTGCACTCCTCACACCAGTTCGTAGCTGAGCTCCTTGTCCTGGCTCAGCCCAACCTCCAACCCCTTCCTCCCTCCTCCGCATGAACTTTCTCTTCCCCAACTCCTGAATTCATCATCTGTATCCACAATGTGATGATTTAGCCTGTACGACTTTGGAGGGTGCCCTGCAGAACTGGTTGATTTTCAGCCAGTTTGCATCCTCTTGGCCGTTAGTCTTGGTGGTCAGTACTCATGCCATAACTCATGGCAGTTAAATATTTTGAAAATCAGGTTTCCTGTGTCTTATCCTCCTCTGTGAAATGGAGGTTAAAAACACCCGGGAGTTCTTGCTCAGAAACAGAGCTGGACACGCTGCAGGCTGGACAGAGGTGGTAGCGGCAGTAGTCATTGTTATTTATTCTGAGTCAGATGATAAAATGCTGGTGGCATTAACGGTGGTGTTTGAGGGGCTTCGGGTCCTGGCTGAGAGAGACGTGGAGGTTCTATGCTCCTCTCCTGATGAGGCTTCCAAGCGGCCATGAGAGACGTTGTTTGTTTTTCAGTCTCTCAGTCGTGTCCGACTCCCTGTGACCCCATGGACTGCAGCACGCCAGGCTTCCCAGTCCTTCACTATCTCCCGGAGTTTGCTCAAACTCATGTCCATTGAGTTGGTAATGCCATCCAACCATTTCATCCTCTGTCGCCCCCTTCTCTTCCTGCCTTTAATCTTTCTCAGCATTGGGTCTTTTCCAGTGAATCGGCTCTTTGCATCAGGAGGCCAAAGTACTGGAGCTTTAGCTTCAACATCAGTCCTTCCAATGAATATTCAGGGTTGATTTCCTTTAGGATTGTTTCGTAAGACCCCTGGGGAGTAACAAGAATGGGTGTAGGGAGTTTACCGGTGGGCTCGAAGCTTGGAGGGGCCGCTGGGAGATTCTAGATGTGGAAGAGGAGCAGCCGGTTTGCCTGGACCCTGACCTGTGCAAGCAGGATTTACTTCCCCTCCCAGCAATGAGAAGTGGACCCTGGCTGTTCCTAGGCTGGGAGTCACTTGATCTGAGTGTGGGCGATAATTGCACAGTAAACATACGTTATGGCATATGTGTGATAAGTGCTGATAAGGGGCTGATGGACTGAAAATAGAATCAGGCTGGGCCACTTCACCATCAGGCCCTGCATGACTCCCCGGCCAGTTGCTCAGGGACCCTGGCAGGCACCCCACCTGCCCCCTGCCCTCTCCCTGGGCATCTCACCAGACCTGTTCAGCCATTACTCAGGCTGTCCCTCATCAGAGACACTCAGGCCCCCCTCTTCTCTCAGCCAGAAAACTTGAGGTTTCTAGTTCTTCAAGGCCCAGTTTGGGACACTTGGGAGAAGTGAGAAGCTCTCTCTGACCAGCCCTGTTCCCTGTTTTATTTCTTACTGTTTTTTTTTTTTTCAAATGAAGTGAAATCTATGTAGTATCTATAATTCACCATTTTAAAGCATACAATTCAGAGTTCTCCCATTACCTGATATAATTTCTGATACAATAACTGATATGATTTCACATCAGGAGTACTTTCTAGCGAGCACTGAACTTGGGCAAATTCTGGGAGATGGTGAAGGGCAGGGAGGCCTGGTGTGCTGGAGTCCACGGAGTCACAGAGTCAGACACGACAGGGAAACTGAACAACTACAGTCAGTTCTTCCTCTCTCTCTTTTTGAGGTAAATTTCACATAACATGAATTGACTGTTTTATTTATTTTTATTTTTTGGTTGCACTGCACAGCATGTGGGATCTTAGTTCTATGAACAGGGATCAAACCCATGCTCCATGCAGTGGAAGCATGGAGTTTTAATCACGAGATGGCCAGGAAAGTCCCATGAGTTAACCATTTTAAAGTATAGAATCCAATGGCATTTAGTGCCGTCACAGCATTGTGCAAGTACTACCTCTCTCTAGTTTCAAAACTTTAAAAAAACCCTCTGTGAAAGAACAGCCCATGTCCTTTAAGCAACCACACTCCTTCCCTCCATCCCCAACCCCTTGGCAACCATTAATCACTTCCTGTCTTTATGAATTTGCCTGTTCTGAACATTTTATATGAAACAAATCATGCACTTTGTGATCATTTGTGTCTGGATTCTATAATGTAGCATAATGTTTTCAAGGTTCATCCAACGTATGGAATGCATCAGTGTTTTGCTCCTTTTAAAAGCTGAATAATATTCCATGGTATGTGTACCGTGTTTTGTTTATCCATTTACTTGTTGATGGGTATTTGGGTTGTTTTTACCTTTTGGCTATTTTGAATAATGCTGCTGTAAACATTCATGTACAAGTTTCTGAGTGAACACACGTTTTTATGTCTCTTGTGTATACACTAAGAGTGGAATTAGTGGATTATATTGTAATTCTGTTTAACTTTTTGAGGAAATGCCAGGCTGTTTTCCACAGTGACTGAGTGGCTGCACCATTTTACATCCCACTAACAATGTATGAAGATTCCTATTTCTCTTTTGGAGAATTGTTATTTTCTGTTTTGTCTTTGTCTTTTATCATCACCATCTTAGTGGGTGTGAAATAGTATCTCATTGTGGTTTGGATTGGCATCTCTTTAATGACCAATGTGGGGTTCCCTTGTGGCTCAGCTGGTAAAGAATCCACCTGCAATGTGGGAGACCTGGGTTTGATCCCTGGGTTGGGAATATCCCCTGGAGAAGGGAAAGGCTACCCACTTCAATATTCTGGCCTGGTTAATTCTACGGACTATATAGTCCATGGGGTCGCAAAGAGTCGGACACAACTGAGCGACTCTCACTCACTCACTCACTCAATGACCAATGTATATCTTTCCTTTTCTCCTTTGCCTTTAGCATTGCTTCTTTTTTCAGCTTTTTGTAAGGCCTCCTCAGACAACCATTTTGCCTTTTTGCATTTCTTTTTCTTGGGGATGCTCTTGATAACTGCCTTCTGTACAATGTCATGAACCTCCATCCATAGTTCTTCAAATACTCTGTGTATCAGATCTAATCCCTTGAATCTAATTGTCACTTCCACTGTATAATCATAAGGGATTTGATTTAGGTCATGCCTGAATGGTCTAGTGGATTTTCCTGCCTTTTTTCAATTTAAGTCTGAATTTGGCAATAAGGAGTTCATGATCTAAGCCATAGTCAGCTCCCAGTCTTGTTTTTGCTGACTGTATAGAGCTTCTTCATCTTTGGCTGCAAAGAATATAATCAATCTGATTTCGGTATTGACCATCTGGTGATGTCCATGCGTAGAGTCTTCTCTTGTCTTGTTGGAAGAGGGTGTTTGCTATGACCAGTGCATTCTCTTAGGAAAACTCTGTTAGCCTTTGCCCTACTTCAATTTGTACTCCAAGGCCAAATACTTCAGGTATCTCTTGACTTCCTACTTTTGCATTTCAGTCCCCTGTGGTGAAAAGGACTTATTTTTTGGTTGTTAGTTCTAGAAGGTCTTCATAGAACTGTTGAACTTCAGCTTCTTCAGCATTACGGGTCAGGGCATAGACTTGGATTACTGTCAAATTGAATGGTTTGCCTTGGAAACAAACAGAGACCATTCTGTTGTTTTTGAGATTGCATCCATATACTCATTTGAATGCAGAGTTTCAAAGAATAGCAAGGAGAGATAAGAAAGCCTTCCGAAGTGATCAATGCAAAGGAACAGAGGAAAACAATAGGATGGGAAAGACTAGAGATCTCTTCAAGAAAATAAGAGATACCAAAGGAATATTTCATGCAAAGATGGACACAATAAAGGACAGAAATAGTATGGACCTAACAGAAACAGAAGATATTAAGAAGAGGTGGCAAAAATACACAGAAGAACTATACAAAAAAAAAAAAAAGATCTTCATGACCCAGATAACCACGATGGTGTGATCACTCACTTAGAGCCAGACATCCTGGAATGTGAAGTCAAGTGAGCCTTAGAAAGCATCACTACGAACAAAGCTAGTGGAGGTGATGGAATTCCAGTGGAGCTACTTCAAATCCTAAAAGATGATGTTGTTAAAATGCTGCACTCAATATGCCAGTAAATTTGGAAAACTCAGCAGTGGCCACAGGACTGGAAAAGGTCAGTTTTCATTCCAATCCCAAAGAACGTTTAAACTACTGCACAATTGCACTCATTTCACATGCTAGCAAAGTAATGCTCAAAATCCTCCAAGCCAGGCTTCAACAGTACATGAACCGTGAACTTCCAGATGTTTAAGCTGGGTTTAGAAAAGGCAGAGGAACCAGAGATCAAATTGCCAACATCCGCTGGATCATCAAAAAAGCAAGAGAGTTCCAGAAAAACATCTACTTCTGCTTTATTGACTACCCCTTCTGCTTTATTGACTCTGACTGTGTGGATCATAGCAAACTGTGGAAAATTCTTAAAGAAATGGGAACAGTAGACCACCTGACCTGCCCCCTGAGAAATCTGTATGCAGGTCAAGAAGCAACAGTTAGAACTGGACATGGAACAACAGACTGGTTCTAAATCAGAAAAGGAGTGCATCAAGGCTGTATATTGTCACCCTGCTTATTTAACTTATACGCAGAGTACATCATGAGAAATGCTGAAGCACAAGCTAGAGTCAAGATTTCTGGGAGAAATATCAATAAACTCAGATATGCAGATGACACCACCCTTATGGCAGAAAGCGAAGAAGAACTAAAGAGCCTCTTGATGAAAGTGAAAGAGGAGAGTGAAAAAGTTGGCTTAAAACTCAGCATTCAGAAAACCAAGATCATGGCATCTGGTCCTATCACTTCATGGCAAATAGACGGGGAAACAATGGAAACAGTGACAGACTTTATTTTTGCAGGGCTCCAAAATCACTGCAGATGATGACTAAAGCCATGAAATTAAGATTTTTGCTCCTTGGAAGAAAAGCTATGACCAACTTAGACAGCATATTAAATAGCAGAGACATTACTTTGCCAGCAAAGGTCCATCTAGTCAAAGCTACGGTTTTTCCAGTAGTCATGCATGGATGTGAGAGTTGGACTATAAAGAAACTGATCATTGAAGAACTGATGCTTTTGAACTGTGGTGTTGAACTGGACTCTTGAGAGTCCCTTGGACTGCAAAGAGATCCAACCAGTCCATCCTAAAGGAAATTAGTCCTGAGTAGAGTACTCATTGGAAGGACTGATGCTGAAGCTTCAATACTTTGGCCACCTGATGCAAACTGACTCAATGGAAAAGACTCTATGCTGAGAAAGATTGAAGGCAGGAGAAGGGGATGACAGAGGATGAGATGGTTGGATGGCATCACCTACTTGATGGACATGAATTTGAGTAAACTCTGGGAGTTGGTGATGGACAGGGAAGCCTGGCGTGCTGCAGTCCATGGGGTCTCATAGAATTGGACACGACTGAGGGACTGAACTGAACTGAACTGAAAGACCAATATTGTCTAACATCTTTTCATGTGCCTATAGGCCATTTGCATATCTTCTTTGGAGAAATGTCTATGCAAGTTCTTTGTCCACTCAAAACAAAAAACAAAAAGCCCCACCTATTTATTTATCTATTTGGTTGGGCCAGGTCTTAGTTATAGCATGTGGGATCTAGTGTCCCGACCAGGGATCAAACCTGGGCCACCTGCATTAGGAGTCTTAGCCACTGGACCCCAGGGAAGTCCCATCTTTGACCATTTTTTAAATTGGTTTGTCGTCTTTTTGCTTTTGAGTTGTTAGAGTTCTTTATATACTCTGGATACAAAACTCTTATCCAATATACGATTTGCAGAAAGATTCTTTCATTCTGTAGGTTGTCTTTTAACTTTCTTGAGAATGTTCTTCAATGCGCAACTGTTTTTAATTTTGATGAGGTTTACTTTATTTTTCCTTTCACTCCCTTTTCCTGGCAGTCCCACTATGAATCAGACCTGACAAGAGCATCTTTCATGGGTTAGGTGTGGTACTGGGAGTCGCAGGAGTCAGACCACCCAGACCATGTGGAATCTCACAGGAGGGAAGTGACACAGGTCCTTGACATGAGGCAGAGATCAACCTGAGATGGGTACAGATGAAGCCCCTGATTGGAGAAAATCGGTAAAGGCTCTGAGAAGGACATTTAAAGAAAAGTGGAAGTGACTGATATAAAAATAAAAACTTGAGAGCAGTCAGTAGTTTGGTCTAACTGGCATAGAGGGTGGTGCAATTGGAGAGGTAGTGTATGGACATATCCAGGGGCTGAAATGATGTGTGCTTGTTCAAATACAGTGATTGTAAAATGGTCACGTGCTCACATATCACTTGGAGAGCTTGTTCAGATTCAGGTTCAAGAAGTCTGAGGTGGGGCGATCCTGCTTTTCTACCAGATTCCCAGGCAATGCTAGTGTTGCTGGTTCAGGGTTCACAATCTGAAGAGTGAAGATGTGGTTCATTCATTCAACAAACATTCTGTGCAGAATGTCATGACATCCCAGGCTTGGTGCTGAGCAGAAGTGGATGAATGAGCCATGGTTTTGCCTTTGTGCAATTTAACATTTGATGAATGATTTTTTTAGAGCAAACATGAAGATTCTGTTAATTTATAATTTATTAAAGTGTATTGCTATAATTGAAAATGTTACAGAGACTTTTACTTTCAGTCTTGTGTAGAAAGAAATGTGTTAAGGAAAATTATGTGAATAAATATTCCAACGAAATACATCTGAATGGTTAAAAAATACTGGAAGAGAGCTGTCTGTTTTAAAGATTAAAAATTTCAACAACAACAAAATTCTAGTAAGCACCATTCTATTTTCTGTTTCTATGAATTTGACTGCTCTAGGGACAAGGCAATGGCACCCCACTCCAGTATTCTTGCCTGGGAAATCCCATGGATGGAGGAGCCTGGTGGGCTACAGTCCATGGGGTCGCTAGGAGTCGGACACGACTGAGCGACTTCCCTTTCACTTTTCACTTTCATGCATTGGAGAAGGAAATGGCAACCCACTCAAGTGTTCTTGCCTGGAGAATCCCAGGGACAGAGGAGCCTGGTAGGAGGCCATCTATGGGGTTGCACAGAGTCAGACGCGACTGAAGCAACTTAGCAGCAGCAGCAGCAGCAGCAGCAGGGACATAATACAAGTGGAATTGTACAATGTTTACCTTTCTGTGATTGGTTTATTTCACTTAGCATAATGTCTTCATTATGTCTTGAATGTGACATAATGTGACAAGCTTTATGACATTCACAAAGCTTGAATGTCTTCAAGCTTTATCCAAGTGGTAGTGTTGGGGTCCAGCCTACCAGGCTCCTCCGTCCATGGGATTTTCCAGGCAAGAATACTGGAGTGGGTTGCCATTGCCTTCTCCGTGAACCCTGTTAACCATTGTTAAAGAAAAACCAGGAAACCCCCTTCTCACAGGTGGCAAACAACGATTGGAAGTAAGGGTCAGGTTGTCTCAGATTAATGATAGCGTCTCCACCTGCGTGTTGTAATTGTTAATTCTTCCATGCCTGCATGTTGTAAAACTAATTACTAATGTGTAACCAGTCATGTAGCGGAGGGTATAAAACCGAGTCCCCCGAAATCATCATAGGCCTTGTTGGGAACCGATTCCCCTTGGACCCGCTGGTGTAATAAACTGTTCTCCATTGTCTTGAGTGTCCTCTGAGGTGTGTTTTTGAGTCCAGATTCTACAACAGTAGTTTGTGCCCTTTTATTCATTTTTAATTTTATTTTTGGAAGGGCACATGGTGCAGCATGTGGGATCTTAGTTCCCCAACCAGGGATTGAACTAACTGAGCCCCCTGCATTGCAAGCTCAGAGTCTTAACCACTGGACCACCAGGGAAGTCCTAGAATTTCTTTCTTTGTAAAGGTTGAATCCCATTCTGTTGTTTGTTTACCACTGGTTGTTTATTGATCTGTTTATACACTTGGATTGATTATACCTTTTGGTTATTGTGAATAAGTTACTATGAAAATGAGTGTACAATTATGCCTTTGAGACCTTGTTTTCAGTTATTTTGGGCAAATACCCACAAGTGGGATTGCTGGTGTTACTGCTATTTTTAAATGAATTAATAAATAATTATTTAAAAACGTTTCTGAAGTTTTTCAAATAAAATAACCAGTAATACAATTATACCCACTGATGTAACCCACTTATATGGTCTTTTTCTGGGAGGGGTCCTTGATAGTTTTTGCGAGTATAGAGGGGTCCCTTATTTAAAAAAAACTGGGACCTGCTCATCCAAGGTAGTGGCAGAGGTGACGAAGAGCTGTGGTCAGTGTGGAGAGGTAGTTAGGGGTTAACAGTGCCTGGATCAGGTGACCCTTTAAAGGGAGAGTCAGGGTGACCTCTGGGTTTCTAGCTCGTACCACAGGGAGGGGTGTTAAGGAGACCCAGGGGCGGTGGGGGAGCTGATGAGGTCAGGTTGGTCCAGTAGAGTGAGGGGGCCGTAGGGCACCAGGTGGTGGCAGTTTCTATGTAGTTTGTTTATTTATTTATTTGGTTGCATGGAGTCTTTGTTGCTGCGAGCGGTGGCTATTCTCCAGCTGTGATGCATGGGCTTCTCATTGCAGTGGCTTCTCTTGTTGCAGAGCACAGGCTCTAGGGAGCGCGGGCTTCAGGAGTTGCAGCTACCAGTCTTTACAGCACAGGTAGTTGTGGCGCACGGGCTTAGTTGCCCCATGGCATGTGGGGTTTTCCCAGATCAGGGATCGAACCCACGTCTCCTGCATTGGCAGGCAAATTCTTTACCACTGAGCCACCTGGGAAGCCCTCTAGGTGTTTTGTTTTGAGGAGCCTGGAGGAGATGTGAGCTGCAGTTAGGAACGTGAGGGTAATTTGCTTTGTGTTTCTTCTCTTCAGCCAGGCCATGAGCTCTAGGAGGTCAGGATCAGGGCTGGCTTATAGGTATCTGATCCTGACCTCCTAGAGCTCATGATCCTGACCGAGGTATGCATGCCCAGAGGCTAGATATAAATTCTTGGGGGGTGGTGGGTGCGTCTGGGTGGTATGGCCATACTCCCGAGACAACTACAACCCACCTCTCCAGACACTCCTTCTCCAGCAGCCGATGCAGTGGGTGCAGGTTCCATCCCTGGTCAGGGAACTACGATCCTCACCTCACAAGGGACCCTAAGCAAGGACCACCAGCTGGACCCAGACAACCCATAGAATTGTGCAAAACTGTTTTCAGCCATTAAGTTTTGGAGCTATTTGTTCCTGCTACAATAGAAAACTGCAACAGTCTTCCTCATCAGACTATGTTGTTGTTGTTGTTCAGTAGCTTAGTTGTGTTTGACTCTTTGCAACCCCATGGATTGTAGCACACCAGGCTCCTCTTGTCTTCCACTATCCCCCAGAGTGTGCTCGAATTTATGCTCTTTGACGTCAGACTATGAGTTCCCCCAGAAAGAAGGAGTGGGTGCCCTGACCACTCCAGACCTCTGGTCTGAGTCCAGAGCCCGAGAAGGACCAAGTGTTCATCAAAACACTCCTTGAATGAATAAATGAAACCCATCAAAATTCCACCGTTCACCCTGAGATAGAATAGATTTATTAGCAAGAGGTAATCAGGAAACATATATTTTTACAAAACTGGAAATTGTTTTCCAAACAAGCTGTAAGTTGAAATATTATAGGACTTGAAATAGAATTCCCATACCACTAGGTATCGCTTACAGCAAAAGTTGTCTGTCTGTCGGAGTGGAGCATGCCTGCCACTTCAGAGTTGACCTGTGTTTTCTATACTGTACAATGTAAAAAATAGATGGTAGTATTCACAGAATAAGCACTACAGTACTATATTCCTGCTAGAAGGCATTTAGACAGGACTACAGTATATGCAATAAAAACACTTGGTTATTGAGTTCCTAAATCTACAGTGTGGTACTATTTTTCACAAGGCATACAGACTGGGAGCATCTCAACGTAAGCTTTGTAGTGACCATTAGGCGGCTCAAAGAGGAAAAGTGACATTTTTCACGTGTTCTCGACTTGCAGTGGATGCTGGCCGCCTTTGGCAAAGTCGACACGACTTGGTGTTGTGATTCTGTTTTCCTCGGGAAGTTCTGGGGCCTTGTCCAGGGCTACGGAGACCTATGGTCATGCCCCCTGGTGCTATTTCCAGAGCCGGGGGCAGCATGGCACCGAGGCGGCGGCCTCCAGGGCTGTCATGGGGTGTGGTTTTCAGCGGACAGGACCCTCTTCCCTCTGGGTCACTGGGAGGTGCGGAGTTTGGAGACCTGCGATTTGGGCTGGAAAAGCTGCTCTGGAAATCGGCGTCACCATCAGCAGGAAGGTTTGTCGATGACCAGACTCTGGGGTATGGTTCCCCCTCCCGCCTCCCCCCACCCCCCACCCAGTTATCACAACTACATGGAACATGCCGGAGGATGTTGCCTGGCTGACTTGGCCCAGGGGCCTGGGCTGGGGACGGACAGAAGCAGGACGGGTGCCTAAGGGTCGTGTATGCGCGGGGTCTGTTTTCCCTTCGGAGAAGAGTAAGGGGCCGGGAAGGACAGACTGAGAGGACGGTTGATGAAAAGAACCAGGCACTGCAGGAGACGAGGGGTGGGGTGGGCAGACCAAGTCTTAAACGGTGCAGAAATTCATATTCTGGTTCTATGGGAATCTAAGAACAAGAACGGATTTGTATTCTTGGAGAAGCACATACTAAAGAAGAAAACCCAGAGAAACCAAACGACTATGTACAGTATCATAGAGCACGTGTCCATGTGAGCGGCTGGATCTGGGCTGGGTACCGGCTTCAGGTGGGGAGTTTTGGTTCTATTCGGAGAGAAGACTCGTAGAGGCTTTCTTCATCCATTACAAAAGATTGGTCCAGTAAATACTGGGTTACCTGAGAAAAGGAAAAGAGAAGGAGGAATGCGAGGTGATGCAATCTCCACAATATACTAGGTGGTCACTGAGTGTCTCCCAGGAATCAGGCAGCATCATGGGGAGAGGGGCATCAGGCTTGCACATGAGGCAAAGATGCATTAAAAACAATGTGTCTTTTTTAAACTGTTTATGATTTTGCTTCTTTATTATTATTATTTTTTGGCCGCACTGCAAGGCATGGGGGATCTTAATTCGTCAACCAGGATTGAACCCGTGTCCCCTGCATTGGAAGGCGGACTGTTAACCACTGGACCACCATTGAGGTCCCTGTTGTGTCTTAATACTATTTTTTAGTATTGCCTTAAGTTTTTGTCTTCATAGTAATAGAAAATCACATATGGTCAAAATTACTCTTGACCACCATTCCTATGTGTTAGAAGACATATTTTAGGCTCATATCAAAAAGTCGTCTATATCTATGGGACTTGCCTAGTGGTCCAGTGGCTAAGACTTCACACCCCCAGTGCAAGGGGCCGGGGTTCCATCCCGGTTGGGGAACTAGATCCCTACATGCTGCAACTAAGAGTCCAAGTGCTGCTGCTAAAGACCCTTCGTGGTGCAACAAAGACCCGGTGCAGCCAAATAGATAGATATTTCAAAATATAATCATCTCTATCTATGGGCTTCCCTGGTGGTTCAGCTGGTAAAGAATCTGCCTGCAATGTGGAAGACCTGGGAAGATCCCCTGGAGAAGGGAGAGGCTACCCACTCCAGTATTCTGGCCTGGAGAATTCCATGGACTGTATGGGCTCTCAAAGAGTTGGACACAAATGAGCAACTTTCACATTCACATCTATATCTCTATATCTAAAATGTCAACTGTAGCATCTGGGCTGTGGATGTATGGGTGTTAACAGTTCTTTCATGCGTGTGTGCTTAGTTGCTTCAGTTGTGTCTGACTCTTTGTGACCCTATGGACTGTAGTCCGCCAGGCTCCTCTGTCCATGGGATTCTGTAGGCAAGAATACTGGAGTGGGTTACCATTTCCTACTCCAGAGACAGTTCTTTCAGTATTTCCATATGTTGGAAAAATGTTCTTAAACATCGGGATTATGTAGCATGAGAGAATCCCCCAGGAGCCAACCGTGAAAGCTGAGGCTGTGTAAGAAAGGAGGCTCCCTGTTCTTCCCCTCACGAGGCTCACTCCAGGGCAAAATCTCAGAGTGGAAAATCAGGAAGAGTCACCACATGGATTAAACTATTCTCCTTCCTCCACGTGTCCCACTTCACCCAGCTCCCGAGTGCTTTGCTGGACTCCTGTGTGTTAAATGTACGATGAGAGATCAGAGCCCAATCTCACAGTCAGACCCCCACCCTTCATAAAGAATCTCTCCAAGGCTCAGATGGTAAAGAATCTGTCTGCAACATGGGAGATCTGGGTTCCATCCCTGGGTCAGAAAGATCCCCTGGAGAAGAGAATGGCAATCCACTCCAGTATTCTTGCCTGGAGAATTCCATGGACAGAGTAGCCTGGCAGGCTACAATCCATGGGGTCACAAAGAGTCGGACAGGACTGAGCAACTAAACACTTTCACGTTTCCAAGGTTCAGTGACTTGTCAGTTGTTTGGAGCTGAAGGTTCATGTTTTTCCACAGACACTTAAATCAGGAGGAAGAAAACAATTACATTTCTTAGCATGTAATCAGGAACCTTCTGATAGCTGCTGGAGAAAAATCAAGTCCTTGTGAGCTTCTTTGCTAGTTGACCCTCTGCTACTGTGAGGGATAGACCCGGCTGTCTAGGATGCTGACCATTAGTCACCAATGAAAAGGTTACTGTGTCTGACTAATGGCTCTCAACCAGCACCTCCAGGAAGATGACCTCAGATTTCACGTCTAGACGAACTGTGATAAAAACATGGCAATCTTAAACAGCTATGGGAAACAGACCAGACTTATTTTTTTCTGTCTTTTAAAAAATTACTTACTTTTATTTCTTGGCCATGCCATGTAGCATGTGGGATCTTAGTAGCCCAACCAGGGATCGAACCCATGCCTCCTGAAGTAGAAGGGTCCAGTCTTAACCACTGGACCACCAGGGAAGTCCCAGGACCAGACTTTTATATCTAGCTAGTAGCTTCATATGAACAATTATTTGGAGAGCACAAAATCTCAACCCTCCAAACACTCTGGAAATCATCAGACTGGTCAGTTTTCTCCATCATGAGCATTTGTTTCCCTATGAGTGTTGCTTCTTTTGAGACTGGCAGCAAACACCACCACTGCAAAGCTGTTAACAGAAGGAGCCTGAAGGGCATGCTTAAGATTTTGTGACCCATAGATTGTAGCCCGTCAGGCTCTTCTGTCCATGGGATTTCTCAGGCAAGAATACTGGAGTGGGCTATCATTTCCTTCTCCAAGTCTAAAGGGCAGTAACATTTATTTGTATTGTACCTTGGAGCTTAAGGGCAAGTTTAAGAAGGGGGCATAGGCCTAATACAGCCTGGTACCTGGTGTATGTTCAATAAGCACTTGCCAAATGAAAGAATGAGTGAATGACAAGGAAAAAGCGGCATACTTGATTAAGGCTTCTCTTCCCCCTATGGCTATCAGTTAAAGACAGAGTGAGTTCATGGAACCTGGCAGGAGACAGGGCAAGTCTATCACAAAGGAGTGCATGCGTGTTCAGTCGTGTCCGACTCTTTGTGACCTCATGGACTGTAGCCCACCAGACTCCTCTGTCCATGGGATTTCCCAGGCAAGAAAACTGGACTGGGTTGCCATTTCCTCCTCCAGGGGATCTTCCCAACCCAGGGACTGAACCCAAATCTCTTACGTCTCCTGCATTGGCCAGCAGATTCTTTACCACTGAGCCGTGTGGGAAGCCCCAAAGAAATATGTGCGTGTGTATGGTCTGCTAACAGAATAAAAAAAAAAAAAAGTTTTGCTGTGCTTGCAAACACACACAAAGAATGAGTGATGCAATTGGCGTTGGGAGGGGAACTTACTTGGAGGCTGGGGGACTTTCTGCTGGGTGCCCTTTCTAGCTGTGAATTTTGAAACTGGTGAGCATTTCAAAAAGATGTGATAAACACGGCCTCTCTTGCCTCTGAGGAGACCAGGCATGATTCTAAGCCATCCTGTGGCAGGTAAAGATCAGACGGGAGCTATGGGATGACCACAAGCTCTGTCTGAAGGAGAGGGAACTTGTGGCAGGTCAGGGGACAGGACACAGGGAGGAGGGCTTCCTGGAAGAGTGGGGCCCAGGGAATTCAAGGCAGAAAATGCTTGGGTTTGGAGGGGGAGGGGAAGAGGCAGGAAGAAGGGGGGGGCTGCCACAGCACTCCTGAGAAATCAGAAGTGACTGCAAATGCTGCCAGCTTACCTTTGCTTGGTGCTCGATCTTGTAGGCAGTTTGTTGAAACTGGCGAATCTCTCGGATGATGTGGGATATCTGCGGGAAGGAAGGAGAGTTTTAAATATTTATTTTAACTTATATTTATTATTTATTTGGCTGTGATATGTCTTTGTTGCCACATGTGGGATCTAGTTCCCTGACCAAGTTTCAAACCTGTGTCTCTTGCATTGGGAGCATGAAGTCTTAGCCACTGGGCCATGAGAGAAGTTCCAGGAAGGTGAGTTTTAGAAACACTTTGCTCTTAGTATCACCCCTGGACGCCCTCCCCCTGCAGAACAGAAGGGACATCAATAGCCATCAACTCAGCCTCTTAATTTACCTCCTGGGAGATGCTACTGAAGCATCATGATTTTCCTTCTACCAGCAACCTGCCTCAAAGGCTGATCCTTGGTAAGAATCTATAAATCTATAGGTTATAAGGGGTAACACAGACTATCTGTCCTTCTCTGACTTATTTCACCAAGCACAATATCCTTGAGGTCCATCCACGTTGCTGCAAATGGCAGAACCTCACTCAATTTATTTATTTATTGAAGTATAGGTGATGCACATTATTATATGTTACAGGTGGACAATACAGTGATTTACAATTTTTAAAGGTTATACTCCATTTGTAGCTATTATAAAATACTGGTTACATTCCCTGTGTTGTACAATATATCATTATAGCTTATTTTATACATAACATTTTGTACCTCTTAGAACTTCATTAATTTTTAGGGCTGAATAATATTTCAGTGTGTGTGTGTGCACGTGTATATATATATATATATATATATACACACACACCACATCTTCTCTTGGAAAAGGAAATGGCAGCCCACTCCAGAATTCTTGAAAATTCGATGGACAGAGGAGTCTGGTGGGCTACAGTCCATGGGGTTGCAAGAGGCAGAAACAACTTAGCAATTAAACCACCACCACCACCACATCTTCTTTATCCATTCATATAATCTATAAAAAACACTGAATCATTATATCATATACCTGAAACTGTCACAGAATTGTAAATCAACTATACTTCAATAAAAAGATGCATATTCTGAAATGTAAAACATATATTCAGTCAGATTACACTAAAGACGATGAAAATTATTTTAAAGACTCACAGATAATATAGTAAGAGAAAATTACCAATAATTTTCTTTGAGTAGTGAAAATAAATGAGTGATTTTGTTGCTAAAAAAAAATCCTGACGACCCTGATGCTCGGAAAGATTAAGGGCAGAAAGACAAGGGGGTGGCAGAGGATGAGATGGTTAGATAGCACCACTGACTAATGGACTTGAGTTTGAGTGAACTCCGGGAGATGGTGAAGGACAGGGAGGCCTGGTGTGCTGCAGTCCATGGGATCAGAAAGAGTCAGACATGACTTAAGGACTGAAAAACAACAAAAATTACAGTATGTGATTGAGAGAGAAACACATCACTTGATCAGTGGTGCCAGCTTATCCAATATCCTAAAACAGCTCCCCTCAACTCCAGCAACAGCTAAAGGCCACTTTCCATGTGCCCACGGTGTGCAAGACCACACAAAGTCTCCCTGTCCTGCCACTAGGGCAGTGCTGCCAACTTGCCCTTGACAGAGAAATCTTACCAATTAAACGAAACCTTAGGAGGAAGCCCATGATACAGAACCAATACAAATAGAGGCTCCCTGGCTGGAGACAACAGGGGAGAAGCATGGGTATAAACAAGGCTCTCTGCTGGAAGGGGGTCTTCATCTCCCCTCCCAGGTCCTAGATTTCTCTGGGGAAATTGGAAACCTACTTGCTTAGAAATGATTTGGCTGTGGCCACATAAAGCAAGGGCTTTTCTAGGACTTCCCTCATGGTCTCAGTGGTTAAGAATCTGCCTGTCAATGCAGGGGACACAGGTTTGATCCCTGGTCTGGAAAGATCCCACATGCCTCGGGGCAAATATGCCCATGTACCACAACTACTGAGCCTGTGCTTAGAACCTGTGAGTTGCAACTACTGAAGCCCGTGTGCCTGAGAACCTGTGCTCTGCAACAAGGGAAGCCACTGCGATGACACTGCAACTAGAGAGTACCCATGTGTAGCAATGAAGACCCAACACAGTCAAAAATAAAGAAAATAAAGTTAAAAAAAAAAAAAAGCAAGTGCTTATCTGAACAACACTGGATGGGCTTGGAATAAAGATACACCTTTGAGGTCAGACAGAGCCCCAGACCCGGCTCTGCTGTTTACTTAGGGGTGATCTTGGGCTGGTCCTGGATCTCTCCCAGCCTCAGCTTGCTCCCCTGTAAGGTGGACAACACCCACTCCTCAGCCTGTAGGTGTTAGAGGAGGGAATGGAGGTACAACTGGCTCAGGGCAGGCCAATGCTAATCGCCACTTAAGGGGGTTACTGTTCTTACAGGAGGAGCAGGGCTCAGGTTCCCCCAAGTCGGCCAGGCCTGGAGGCAGAGCTCCGGTGGGCCCGGGCTCGGGTTTTGATGACCCCTCCCCCTCCCCGCTCTGCTGCAGGGAACTCACCATTCTCATCTTGGAGAAGTTGACCAGGCCGTCCTCCGTGTAGTTGGGCGTACCCTCTTCGATGAAGGCCAGGTCAGTGAGGTACATCCCCAGGTAAGGGACACAGGGCGGGTCGCAACTTTGAAGCAAACGGCATTGACAGAGGTTTTTCACTTAAAACTCTGGTGTCTCTCCCAAGAAGAGACACACCCCTGTGGGTCACTCACTTTGCTGAATGGAAAGGGGTTTCTATTTGCCAAGAGTTAACAGTAGCGCTTGGGGCTGAATTGCCTGCTGGGCAAGAGGGTCAGTCCTCTGGATGGTGGGGGTTGACATGGTGCCAGCTGGGGCTTCTCAGTGGACCATCCCCTCCCACCCCAAGCTGGAAGGTCCCCCTCTACCTGTCTGCTCGCCTTCCCAGATAGAGTCCTGGGGCTTGGCCGCCAGCTCCCGCCGGGCTCTCCTTTCCTTTCCATCTCTCCCCTGAAACTTTCCATTGCAACCTCATCCCAGAATCACGTCCTGGGGGTGCCTTGTAGTGCCACCCCCATTCCCGCCAGTCACCCCCAGACACTCTCTCCCTGAGATGTCTCTGCCTTTGTTTCTCGCCCCACTGGGACCTCTGCCCACCCAGGCACTGAGCTACCAGCACAGAAAGCCCTGCTCTCTGAGACCACTGTCCTGGATGTGGTCTGGGCGGGGGTTGATGGCCTTTGTGGGGGATGGGCCAGGCCTCTCTCATCTGTGGCTCTGAAGCAGGGGTTCCAGTCACTGGTCCTTCACGCCCCGTCTGGTGCCTCTTATGGGGTGCTGGGTAAGGGGGTGATGCTGTGATGGCTCTGGTGGTCACTCTGCCCCGGCAGAGCTCCTGACAGCTCCCTCGAGGGACTCCCCACACAGTGCTCTACAGACTCCTCTCAGCTCAGCACACAGCCACAGCAATCCTGCTTTCTGCCACCTGTCTCCTGGTGGCAACTCTGCCTCTCCAGAGGGAGTCAAGACAGGGAGGACGGTAGAGCAAGGATAGAAACCTGTCTCAGTCCTCTGTCTGCTTGCTCTGTGACCCTGGGCCGTATCTTTCCCTCTGGTCCTCAGGCTCCCCTTGTACAACAGCGCTCATGTTAGCTGAGACAATTCTAGGTGATTTGAGAGTTGATTTTAGGTGATGCTCAGACACTGTTTAAATAAATCGATTCATATGATGATAAACATTTGATTTTCACCCCCACCACCCAGCATCATGAGTGTCAGCATCATGGTTTTGACACTTCCTAACACTTGCCATTTCCTTCACTCTTTTTTTTCTTTTTTGAACAAACAGTAACAGGACTCACTAAGGATCAGAGCCTTGGCATACATCAGGATCTGGTAAGAATTTAATAACATTGTTTTGTTTTCACTGTATTTATTTTTTATGGTAACCATATATATTTATGGCAAATATGCTGGTTTCCCATTTGCTATCATGTTGGTTTTTCTTCTTTAAATAAAGAAAATAAATTTAAATATTTATTTCTGGGAAATAGTTAATTTAAAGGAGACTATTAAGTACATGTAAATACAGCTGACACGTGGGTATGACAAAGTCTTAAAGGAGGTGGATTTTTGGAGTTTGAGAAATAGTGGAGAGGAGAAATATTATTTGAACTGTCAGTCTTGACTCCTTCATGGGTGATAAAATCAATTTGGTGAATGTTGATCAGATTTTTTAAAAAGTTTTAAAAAAGAGAGAATAGGGAAATATCTGAGTTCATTGCATGGTCTAAAATTGCTTTGAGACATTTTTGTCCCTTTTAGGCATATATGTGTTTGTATACAGGGTAACACTGTCAAACATAATTTTATTTTTTTCTTTACTGCAGGTTGTGGAAAAAAAAAAAAAAGAAGTAAGAATCATGCTGTCACTGGCAGACCTCTCTGAGCCCTTCCGGCCATTAATAGTTCATGATTGTTATTGAGTGGGCCAAAAAGTTCGTTCTGGTTTTTAACATCTTATGGAAAAACCAGAATCATCTTTTTGGCCAACCCAATACATGCCTGGTTTTCCATCAAACTCCAAATCTGAAGCACAGGCTGGTGGATCTGATGGAGAAAAGAGTTCAAAGGTCTTAGAAGCCACTCTGGGGCTGGAGGGCTGGTTGGTGGCTTCTGGGGGTGCCCCACTCCTCCTGCCCTTGGTGGGCACCAGGCAGCTTGGAGAGCTTGGAGGACCTCTTATCTTGGACAGAGGCAGAGGGAAGGCTGAGTGACTGCTCGCTGACTGTGAATGACTGAAGGAAGTAGGATGTTTCTGAATGCCTCACGGGGTCCTGACCACCCAGACCAGTGAAAGAATAGCTGAAGTCCTCAGGCCACTCGGTGACTTCCCTGAATGATTTACTGGGGGTTATGACCCAGGTGTGGAAAGATGATGGGTGGGCAATTTAGTCACTTGCATGTGGCACCACCAGTCCCGGACTCTATTCTTGTTCATCACCTACATAGTGAGGGGCTTTAGGGAACAGCACACTTCATTCAGTCATGTACACACACACACACACACACACACACCCCAGAGTCCAGAGCCATGTGGGAAATATATGGTGTTGTCAGAGTGGCTAGAGTAAGGGACAGTGGGGGCAGAGAAGGCTGGAGGAGGGCCCCCAAAGGGCAGTACTGTGTGGATACAGACCGTGCTGAGCATCTGAGTGTACAGGGAAGCACAGTGGGGGCTTTGTGTGGGCAAAATACCCAATGTGCGGCTAGCTCTGAACTCTCACGTGGCCATCTGATCTGTTGGGTGGGGTCCAGCCTTGCCTTGCATCAGGGCCTGGCCAACAAGGCTGTTACGGACGGAGGCAGAGCCCTCACATGCCTGTACCTGATGTTCTAGGGAGCAGAAAGAAAGTGCCCACCCCGCCCAGTCTAAAAGCTGCTTCTGGTTTCCCAGGCACCACCTAGACATGCTTGCCAACACCTGGTGACTCCTGGCACCTGGATCTTATCTATGATCATTTGGGGCCCCCAAGCCTGATGTTTCTGCCAAGAAATTCCTGATGATGTCAAAGGGGATGAAAGAAATGAGCTGGCATCAGTGACTGAAAGCAAGATGCAGCTGCCTGATGGGGTTCTCCACCGAACCCCAGGAAAGGGGAGGTGACAAGCAGGGGTCACCCTCTGCTCCTCCCCCCGACCCCCACCCCTGGCTGTGAGCTGGACTGCCCTCTCTTACAAGCTTCTGGTCTGGGATCTCCTCTCTTTCTCAGGGAGGGGATGAGGGCTACGAGGGGCTGGACTAGAATCCCTGGGGTCAGGACCAACAGTGAGGGTATATGGTGCAGGGAAATCAGGTCCTCAGATTTTGCGGAAATTTCTTTTTGGTAATGCATTGGGAGTGGGGTGGGGCTCAGAATCCTTTTTGCCACCTGGATTCTACCTGCTCTGCAGTTTCATGAGCAAGAGACCAGGCTTCGTTCTGTGGCCACAGGCTGAAAATAAAGATGCAAACAGATACTTGCTCCTGTTGGAGCCCCTGAAACTCCAGGACTGTGGATCCATCACATCCACGTACATAGACGGATGTCCACACCATCAGGAGGTCGTATGGGGTGGCCTGCTGCTTGGCCAGCAGACTTGCTCCCCTACAGCTGTCCCCATCCTCCACTTAGGGGAATAGAGGGGAAGGGCTGTGACAGGAGCAGCGAGAGCCTGGCTCCTGTGTGCCCTCCATGGGCATCCTATTCAAACTAAAGATAGATGTGCCAATGAGCAAGCATCTGCTGGGTTAAGATTACACAGATGGGCAAAGCTGGAACTGGCCCCTCAAGAGCTTGTGACCAAATTTTACAGCAAAATGTTGTCGAGTGGAGCTGTGGGCAGCTTCTGGTCACTCAGTGGATGATAGGAGGGACAGTCTTGTGGGTTTCATCAGGGTGTGGTTTGAGGAAGGAGAAGGGGGAGATCACGTCCGTGTGGGGGCATCAGGGCAGCAGACTGACGGGGTGCACACAGCAAGCCTTGTAGGTGGCCCAGGAGATATTTAAGAGAGTAGCTGGAGACAGGAGGTAGGATTTGGGGGTACAGTCTTGGCTGGTAAAGCTAAAAGGCCACGTGCTAGCCTGGGTGCTGCACAAGGCTGCATATTATGATGACGGACTAAAAAGGACACCCGGGACATCAGAACAGGTCTGAGGACCCATGGACCCACACAGTGAGGCCCATCATGAGCTCCTTGTCTGGGCGACTCACCAACTGTGCCCACCCACCACCTCATGCCCTCTGATCTCTGCCCCTCGCCTGGTGAGATGACCCCCAAGTCTTCACATACTGCTGCTTTATGTGTAAATCTTGGTGCTTCCGGAGTAAAGGGGGATAAACACATGTCCCAATCTGTCCTTCCCCTGCCTGGCCTGGCCTGCATCTCTGTAAGGCAGGAACCTGGTTTGCATAAAGGTCTCAGTGGCCAGAACACCTGAAGGCCACCTGTGCCCTGCATGGCTGGGTGAAGACGCGTCTAGGAGAGGCACTTACACAAGCCCACAGGGAACCTGAAAGAGGGGAGACAGGATGGGGACGCAGACAGAATGGGGACCACGGAGGCGGTGAGGCCGTGGCGGTGCTGGGCGAGGAAGCCATGTGAAGGAGGCAGATGGAGCAGCACCTGGGGGCGGACGGACGGACGGACGGACAGGTTGGTGAATGTGGGGGCAGCTCCCCACAAGCACAGTCCACGGGGGCTCGTGGAGCCCGGGCGGAGGAAACACGGCCGGACAGCACAGATGGGTGGAACATCTGTCTGAGGACACAAACAAAGTGGAGATGATGGTCAAGGCGATGGGACGCAGAGCCAGCAAGAGGAACACACCAGGGATGACGGGAGAGAAATGAGAAAGGTGGACGGGGCTGGCGGGAAGGGGCTGTGGGGTGTTGAAGTCACTGGAGGGGCTGGAGGTGTGAAGGGTTCCATCCCCAGGTGCTGGGGGCTTTAGCGGGCCTGGTGTGGGCAGTGGTCATGGGATCCCTCTTGGAAAGGAGGAGAGGCGCTCCCGGGCTCCATTGGAGCCAGGGCCCTGGGGTCTCCCAGGGACTGGGAGGTCCAGCAAGTGGCCACCTAGGAACGGAGAGCAAGGGTGAGGGCCAGCCCAATAGGCCACGTGCTCAAGTGCCCGAGAGGAACACGGAGGCAGAGACTAGTGGAGGAACCCCAAGGGAGCATCTAACGAGAGTGACAGCAAACCCATGTTTCAGGTGAGTGTGCAGCCTCGGCACGTGACAAGGGGCTGAGTCACTGCTGTCCAAGGAGAGCTGGCCTGGCCTCTCAGGCAAACCACAGGGCATGGCTTGGGTCAAGGCCTGGCTCCATCACCATTTCCCCCAATCCTTTGGCCAGCCACTAGCCCCTCAGTGTCCTCCTTTGGAGAAACATCATGGGAGATCTTGTCTTACAATGTGGTTCTCAGTGGGGGCAATTGTGCCTCCCTGAGGGTATCTGGCCATGTCTGGAGACCTTCCTAGTCCTCATAACTCAGCGGGGGCGGGGTGGACGGGGGCACTGGTCCCATGCATAGAGGCCAGGGATGTTTGCATTCTTTCATGCACAGGACAGCCCTCACCACAAAAACTATCCTGGTCTAGGGACTTCCTTGGTGGTCGAGTGGTTAAGACTCCACGCTTCCACTGCAGGTGGTGTGGGTTTGATCCCTGGTCAGGGAACTAATATTCCATATGCCCCAAGACTGGGGAAAAAAAAGTAAAAGATCCAATGCAGGAGATGCGGGTTTAGTACCTGGGTCAGGAAGATCCCCTGGAGAAGGAAATGGAAACCCAGTATTGCCTGGGAAATCTCATGAACAGAGGAGACTAGTGGGCTACAGTCCAAGGGGTCAAAAAGAGTCAGACATGCCTGAGTGACTTAAAAACAAAAGGACAAGAGGACCGAGGTTGAGAAAGTTCACCTCCTGGACAGTGTTAACAGGGCCAGGGAAGTCACAAACTTTGCAAACTGTGAAGTGTCAATTACTGGTAAAATCGTATTTGTTTGATTCCAAGATGCCGTTTGTCTATAAAACGCACTCTTGTTTTGATGACTAATTATCAAGTACAAAAAGGAAATGCAATCATATGAAATAAACGCATTGACTATGAGATGTAGCCTGACATCAGAAATAGTAAAATATAAAATAAAATGTGCATTTTGGAATCAAGGAATCTGGCACATCTATAATTGCTATCACACCTACCACACTTCTCAAGACTATTCCTGTGTCTCTCTCTGGAAATGCCCCAACACCATGAATTTTCTTTGGGAGATGATGGAGGACAAAGCTGACCTGCCCTGGGGTCTGGGGATGTGTAGGGATTGGTCTTGTGGGAAGACAGATGGACAGACAGACAGACAGGCCTCCTGCTCCGGCCAGGTGAGGCACATGAACGCCTCTGCAATGCAGTTCTATGATTTAAAAAAGAATGGTGACAAAATGACACACAACTTACTTTTTCAGAGCTTCTCTCAGATTCTTAAATCTGCCCTCTGATGACACAAGCTTTTGGAGCTTGTCAATCAAAGCTTTAGTCTGGAAGGAATTAGAAGCATTTACTAGCACACAGCACAGGTCAAAGCCCGCGGCTCTGGCCCACACTCCAGGGCCCTGTCCCACCTTGAGATGGGGCAGGTGGGTTCGGGGACTTCCTGGGTCTAGCAACTTGACCCTGAACCCGTGAGGAGGTGGACAAGGATCTTTGCTTTGTGTGCCCATGCTCATACATCTTTCAGAAACTGTGCGTGGGGCCAGGAGGGTCCAAGTGCTGGGGTCCTGAGACCTGGGCTGTTGGGAACAACGTGATGGGTAACTCCAGAGAGCCGGAGCCAGAACAGGGCATCACTGGTGTTTCACCATCATGACCTTCCTCATCACTGTACCCAAAGGATGCGACCATCTCCTCACACCTTCACTTTTTTTTTTTTTTTTTACACCTTCACTTTTATATATCAGGCAGTGAAGTGAAGTGAAGTCGCTCAGTTGTGTCCAACTCTTTGCGACCCCATGGACTGTAGCCTATCAGGCTCCTCCATCCATGGGATTTTCCAAGCAAGAGTGCTGGAGTGGATTGTCATTTCCTTCTCCAGGGGATCTTCCCGACCCAGGGATCAAACCCGGGTCTCCCGCATTGCAGGCAGACACTTTACCGTCTGAGCCACAGGGGCACCACCCAAATTTAATGGGCTTCCCAGGTGGCACTAGTGGTAAAGAACCTGCCTGCCAATGCAGGAGACATAAGAAACTTGGGTTTGATCCCAGGGTAGGGAAGATCCTCTGGAGAAGGGCATGGCAACCCACTCCAGTATTCTTGCTTGGAGAATCCTATGGACAGAGGAGCCTGGTGGGCTATAAGTCTATAGGGTTGCAAAGAGTCAGACGAGTGAAATGACTTAGCACGTGAATTTAAGAATCAAGAAAAAAAAAAGATGGTGAATAAACTTATCATCAAAGAAGAGAATACCTTGATGGAAAAGAGTAAAGTCTGCAGCAGAGGGTCCTCTCTGCCAAATGACCAAGGCAGGCCCCACCCACACATTAGGAGGAGCCACTCAGGCGGCTGGTGTTTGTCTTAAGGGTCCAGGTGGGTGCTGCGGAGCGTGTCCTGGGTTGAGCCTGGGTTTGTGCTTCTTCCCCCGCACGACCTGGGGAAAGTCCCTCACTTCGGAGCTCCTCAGCGCCCTCATTTATAAAATGATGAGATGAGTAGTGATTTCCTTTCTAGCACCAAGCCTCAAGATTCAGAACATGGTTGAGAAATCGGGCCAGAGACCTGCCGTGCACCATAGATTAATTTTTATATGAGAAACCTACCCACAGAAAACAAGCCAAGTCTTCATTCAGATGGAAGAAGAGATCAGTGTGTGCTCTTCAAGGAGAGAGAATGGCAAAACACAGCCCCTCCATGCTGGTCCCTCCATGTCAATTAGAAATGTGGTCGCCTGGTTTGGACCAATCCTGCTCAAAGGAAAAATGTATTCTGGGTCTGATGAAAGAGACACATGCTTCCTAGCATAGGAAGAAGCCCCACCAGGCCAAGGGTGGATGATTCTACTTTCGAGATGGCTGCTCTCAGATGCTCAGGCCAACCTCCACCCCAGGCTCCCAGCCACCCTCCTGCACTTGGCCTCTTTCCAGAGCTGTGCCCTCGCTTCCTCTTCTTTCCCCTCCACCTGCAGAGAAATGAGATGCTGCAGCTGAGGCCAGATGTGGGGACTGAGGGTCAGAGCCCTTGGTGGGCTCTGTTGCCTCCATACTCTATACATCTATAGGCAAGTTCACACTCAACGCACATCCAGAAAATGGAAGGGTGGGTCTAGATGTTCCTTAACGGCAATGCTCATTCAGATAGTCCAGAATTGTGGGTGACACAGCAGTTACACTCTCACATAGCTCCAGGTGAGGCATCATCATGCTCGTTTTCATTCTTTTTCAGTTGTTAAGTTGTGTCTGGCTCTTTGCAACCCCATGGACTGCAGCATGCCAGGCTCCTGTGTCCTCCACTATCTCCTGGAGTTTCTCATGTCCATTGGGTCATTGATGCTACCTAACCATCTCATCCTCTGCTGTCCCCTTCTCCCGCCCTCAATCTCTCCCAGCATCTGAGGCTTCTCCAATAAGTGAGCTCTTCACATCAGGTGGCCAAAGTATTGGAACTTCAGCTTCAGCATCAGTCCTTCCAATGAATATTCAGGGTTGATTTCCTTTAGGATTGACTGGTTTGATCTCTTTGCTGTCCAAGGGACTCTCAAGAGTCTTCTCCAGCACCACAATTTGAAAGCATCAATTTTATGGTGCTCAGCCTTTTTTTTTTGGTGCTAGTGGTAAAGAATGCACCTGCCAATGCAGGGGATGTAAGAGATGCAGGTTTGATCCCTGGGTTGGGAAGATCCCTTGGAGAAGGGCATGGCAACACGCTCCAGAATTTCATGGACATAGGAGCCTGGTGGGCTACATAGTCCATGGGTCTCAAAGAGTCAGACACAATTGAGCACATACACACACTGGCTGGCCCTGGGTCTTGAATGACATCCTCGAGGCAGGCCAGATCACACACTTTGCCCTCTAACTAACCTCAAGTTGCACCGTCCTAAGAGAATGGAAGACTTCAGGATGGTGTAGGCAATTCCCTCCCAACTCTATGACAAGGGTGATGTAGAGAATGAAGCCAAAAAAATCCCAAACCCTCAGTGGGATGGGAAAACAAAGCCTGGTCAGAGGGCCTCTGGAAAAGATGATATCATTCTGATGGAACAGGGAAGAAGAAGAAAGATGCTGACCTGAAATGGGTCACTCGGACTCTGCCCATAGCCATGTTTGAACCTTGACAGACTGAACAGCCTAGGTGACCTGGAGGTTCTACAGCAGCCTCGCTCAACCTCAGACTCCAAGAGCTCATGAGGTCGTGTGCCACATGTGGGCAGATGTGGCGTGCTGCCCTGAGCTCCTGCACTGCCAGCCCCTGTTCTTCCACTCGCAAGAGAGGCATCTTCCAGCTTTTGTCCTGAGCCCGGCATCCCTGTGTGCTAAGAAGCAAGTGGCCCAGCCTCACTGGGTGCAGTGCAGATGGTAGGGGTGCTCTGCAGTCCTGCTGTCATCTGGAGCTGGAGTGACTGGTTGGCAGTGGAAGGGCAGCAGAGATGTCCCAGGATGCCCTGAGTCTGGCTGTTTATCCAAAGAGGAGGGATTTATGGACCTGCTGCCTCCCTGGGGCATGGAATCATGAGCTGTCATTGGCATGAGAAGAGTAGTGAGGAGCAGGTGATGAACAGAACCATGAGGGGACACAGTATGCCAGTTCAGAATGGCCCAGATGAAGCAGGCTCCTTGGAGACCCTGGGCCCCACACAGCTCACCTGGCTGTAAGACCAGACAGTATATTACTGATGCCTTTGGAGGCATCCCCTGACCCCTGGCGGTCCCTGTCCAGCTTTCAGGGACATCCAGTAGTACACCCAGGAGCTGGCCCAAATGCCTCGTCTCAGGAGAGCTGTCTCCTGATGACCCCAGGGCATAGAGCTTTATTCCTGAGGAAGACTCTGTCTTATGGTTTTTCAGAATCAGGTTCTGAGTGAATAACCATTAAGTTCATATATAAGATCAGCAACTATCTAATGGGTAACAGGGACAAGTTAACTCTCTGGGGGCCAGAAGGGTTGTGAAATCAAAGTCTGAGGAGAGGACTTGCAGGATCATCTGATCACCATCTTGGTAACCTGCAGGTTTGGACTGAGATCCCCCAAAAGTCACCACTCCTTTGTCCCAACTCAGGGAGAAGAGTGTTGGGAGCAACAATTACTGTCATATGTCCCACTCTGAGGTACTGACTATTCAAGTGGGAATTAAAGTCCCACAGCGTGCTAGTGCCACACTGTGGGCCTGATATCTGGTCTCAGGAGAAACAGGAGAAGAGGTTCTCTAGTTTACCTGAAGTGTTGGCCCTCACCCTGTCCTTCATCCACCTATGGATGGTGGCCCTCTGGTCTCCCTGCCCCAGCCCCAGCCCAGCCCAGCTTCCTGCTGGTACCTGCTTAGAGACTTTGAGCCACGTCTTTTTCAGCCGGAAGATCGCGCTCCGGTTCATGGACGAGGTGATCTCCAAAACAGCATTGTAGTTGTGTAAGCATCGGCATATGTCGGCCACGGCCACCCACTTCTCGATGGTGCTCACCCTCGCGTTGATGTCCTCGTTGCGGACGATTTCTGAAGCGATCAAGTTACTGATCTTTAAGTCCATGCAATAGGACAAGAAAAAAAAGTAAAGGGAATAAGTACTGTAAAGATGATAAATCACCATTATTTGCAGACGAAATGATTGTTTGAAAATTCCCAGAAGAATGAATTGGAAAACTGCTGGAATAACCAACAGAGCTCATCAGGGTAGCTGGTTAAAGATTCAGTATACAAAAAGAACTTTTAAAAATATAGTAGCAATACCAAATTGGGCTCCAAAATCACTGCAGATGGTGACTGCAGTCATGAGATTAACAGATGCTTGCTCCTTGTAAATAAAGCTATGACAAATCTAGACAGCACATTAAAAAGTAGAGATATCACTTTGCGGACTAAGGTCTGTATAGTCAAAGCTACGGTTTTTCCAGTAGTCATGTACATATATGAGAACTGGACCATAAAGAAGGCTGAGTGCTGAAGAACTGATGATTTCAAATTGTGCTGGAGAAGACTCTTGAGAGTTCCTTGGACAGCAAGGAGATCAAACCAGTCAATCCCAAAGAAAATCAACCCTGACATTGGAAGGACTGATGCTGAAGCTGAAATTCCAGTACTTTGGCCACCTTATGTAAAGAACTGACTTACTGGAAAAGACCCTGATGTGGGGAAAAGATTGATAGCAGAAGGAGAAGGGGCCAGCAGAGGATGAGATGTTTGGATGGTATCACTGACTCAATGGACATGAGTTTGAGCAAACTCTGGGAGAGTGCAGGTCAGGGAAGCCTGACGTGCAGCAGTCCTTGGAGTCGCAAATAGTCGAACACCATTGAGTGACTGAACAACAGCACCAATTAGAAAATACAATGAAAAAGATATCACCTTCAAAATACCAGTGGGAATCTGTAAATTACCTGGAAACTTTAATGAGAACTATGTAGGACGCTCCATGAAAAATAAAGTTGCCAAAGGTAATAAGAGGACTGATTAAGGAAGAAAAGGATTAGAATTCAAAATGGGAATGTAAATGTCTTTTTTCAAAACTAACAAGCACGTTCAATGCAATCCAATAAAACATGCAATGGGAGTTATCTGAAAGTCTGACAAAGTGATTCTAAAGTTTATCTGGAAGAACAGTTAAGAAGAGTGAAGGTTTGAGGGAATCTCCCACCATACAACTGAAGCTTGGAGAAGACACACACTTTGCAGCAACCCTTGTCTCGTTCACATATCCAAGGACTCCTCTACCCTGCCTACAAAGCAAATAATCACATATACACACACAAACTACATGCGGGCTGGACTTGGAGCAGCCAGGGGTTGGGGAGGTGGTGGAAGCTGGAGCTCAAACATCAGAGAACTAGAACTGCAAGGAACTGGGGCAGCAAGAAATATTGGCCTTGCCAGTACATTTCTTTGCATTTTCTTTGAGTCTACAATCGTTTCAAAATAAAAAGTACGAAAAACACGACTTGTTATTAAAAAATAAAGATAAGAGGACACTTACAGATGAGTATAAATTATAGGGCTTTACCACCCAGCATGGTCTTCTTTAGAAAAGTTTCTAGAGAATGTACATAAAGAAGAATGAGTTTAAAATGATGTAAGAATGGAAAACTACTGAAGTGAATCAGGAAGGAATGATAGCACAAAATAGCACACATATTATAAGCCTTAATTAAATGGAAATTTTTTTCCATAAAGAAAATACTGAATTCAAAACAGTTTTACACGTTATATAATTTTTTTTAAAAAGGAATAGATTAGTCAAATTTTCCAGAGAGGAGAGAATGAAGGAATACTTGCTAGTTTATTCTATGAAGCTAGTATAATCTTGATACCAACACCAGATACAGATAACCTTAGAAGAAGGAAAAAGTACACATCCTTTTGTTTAATATAACATGAATATGTTAGATTTGTCCATGGAATGTAAGGATGTTGACTATTAGAGAAAAATCTATAACTGTCATTCATCACATCGATAGATTGAAAGGAGAAAAGCCATATGTCCATCTCAATAGATGCAGAAGACAGTTGATAAAATGCAATACTTATTTATGGTAAAAACCATTATTGGCAAACAAGGAATAAGAAAAAGAATTTCCTTAACTTGATAAACAAACAAATTCTATCCTAAGTGGAGAAATATTAGAAGCACTCTTTAAGGCAGTTCAGACGGTAAAGAATCTGTCTTCGATGTGGCAGACCCGGGTTCAATCCCTGGGTCAGGAAGATCCCCTGGAGAAGGGAATGGCTGCAGACTCCAGTATTCTTGCCTGGAGAATTCCATGGACAGAGGAGCCTGGCGGGCTACAGTCCATGGGGTGGCAAAGAGTTGGACACGACTGAATGACTAACACTGATAGAGATTAAAACCAAGAACAAGATTCACTATCACCATTTCTGTTGAACACTGTGGTCTGGGGGCCAGGTCTAGAGGCACCCAGAGTGCAAGTGCATGCACCTGAAGGCGAGAAGTTCCTTAAATTTGTCCCTGAGCACTTCACACCAGTTTCAGCCCTGATCCTGGAGATCCCAGCCAGTACAATTCAATAAGACCAAGACGACTTCCCTGGTGGTCCAGTGGTTGAGAATCTGCCTGCCAATGCAGGGGACACAGGTTCGATCTCTGGTCTGGAAAGAGCCCACATGCCACCGGGCAAAGAAGGCCATGCGCCACAACTACTGAGTCCAAGCTCTAGAGCCGGTACTCTGCAACAAGAGAAGCCTGTGCACAGCTACAAAGGGTAGCCCTCATTCTCACTGCGACTAGAGAAAGCCAGGGTGCAGCAACCAAGACCCAATGAGGCCAAAATAAATAAATCAATTAAAATTTAAAAATTTTAAAAGAAAATTTGTTTTAAAAGGTAAGACAAAGAATTAAAGCCAATAGGGCTGGAACCCAGCAAAGACAAAACCAAACCAAACCCTGTGTCAGGGAGAGATTAAGAAACAGTTTCAGGCTATGATTATCACCATCAAAGGGGCGCCCATTCTGTGCATGAAAAAAAGGTGAATTTTTAACAGAGATGGCCACACGCCAGGTAGTGATGAGGGCAGTCCTCCGGAGGTGGATTGTGTGGGTTCGAAGTGGGCTCTCCTGCTGATGACTGGGGATGAAATTTAACCTCCTCAAGCCTTAGTTTCTTCATCCATGACAGAGAATAAGAAGATGAGGCTGATGAAACCCTGAGCACAGTGCCTGGCACATGGTCAACATGTAATGAATCCTCACTCCATAGTCTCGTCCTTTACTTACTTGAGTCCTGGGCACACAGTGGGGGAGGGTGGCCGGGGGGAAGAGGGACTTTTTTGCTGCCTCCTGCTGTGGTTGGAGTTGTGGGTCAGGTGTGGTCAGACTCAGGCCTCGTGTGTGTTTCCTGAGGGCCCTGCCCACTTCATCACGTCCTCTCTCCTGCTGCACATGCTGCTCTCCACTCTGCAGCCGTATTCGCGACAGGGTTCCTTCTCTGAGCTCCAAAGCCTGGATTGTTTGTGTTTCCTCCCGGGATGAGGGTCCGCCCCAGGCTGTGGTTGGCGTCATGTGGCTTTGACCAGGCCGTCAGGACAAGTGGGATCATGTGCTCCCACTTACAGCCATCAAAGGCTCTTGTGTTGATGATTAAATGCAAAGGAATTAAGACGCTAAGTGCAAACGCCCTTGAGGTTGTCACGAGGCCAGGAGTGGACGGGTCCCTGTGGTTACAAGCGCTGGAACTAGCGCGGATGTGGGGAAATCAGGAAGGGATATTTTCCCCAGGACTGGGGCTTTGCAGTGGAGAAAGGCCATGAGCTACCAGACACGGGTCAGAGACCTCAGGCATTTGCCCTTCAGAGTTTTGGTGTCTTCATATCTAAAGTACGATGACAGCCCCATCTTTTAGGATGAGTGAACTTTGAAAGAAATTATTTTGCATATAATTCACAGGCCCAGAGAGGACCCAGGTGTTATGGATCTAGCAGGTGTACAGCCTGTTCTGAGGGTCCCACCAAAGAGAAACCTGCAGAAAAAGGCACTGCACCCCCCACCCCTACTCACATCATTGAAATGCTTAGTGGTTTTCATGATATAAGGGGTCCTCTCATTCTTTTCCAGTTTCATCCACCCTTGTCCGAAGAACTCCCTGTAGGAAGTAAGGGAGAAACCCAGAGTGGGTGGGGTTAGGTTTGTTCTTACTGATTTCTATTCTGAGTTCTCTGCTTTTTGAAGTGGTCATTACTGGGGAGTAACTTTCTGCAGAGGCTTTGAGAGGAGGGGACCCTGGGGTCAGGTCTAGCTGTGTCCCGTACCAGCTGTGTGGCTTTGGGTAAGCCTTGGGGCCTCAGTTTCCTCACCTGTGAAATGGGAATAATGACAATACTCTTCTTACAGGGTCATGGAGAGGCCGGACTGAGATTTGGTGCTGAGAGCACATCAGGTCTGGTTTTGGATCTTGCTTCTGACAGGGAGAACCCTCCATTTTAAAGTCACATTGCAGAAGTTGGTCTGCAGAACAGGAAGGACAGAAGGCCACAGAAAGGGCCAGACAGATGGAAAAAGGTGTCTGCAAGCCATGCCACAGCGTGTTCTGGGAATGGCGACCTCACAGGACCACAGGCTGTCTAGGCCTCCAGGACAAGCTCCTTATTTGACAGTGACCGTGACAGAGTTCCATGGGCAAGAGTGAGCAGTAACTACTGCCCAGAATAACCACTGTCTCTACGCCTGGGAGATGCGGCAGATGTATAAAGGCTGACACTCCACAACCAGCGGGGGCAGCACCCGTGCCAGTGGGGGTCTCTGTGTGTGTCCGGTGGGGCTATCTTTCTAGAAGGCAGAGATCCGGAGTCCTGTGATGATTTATGACCTCAGAATCGGTGACTCCAATTTCAGGAAACTATTCTAGGACACGTGTCAGAAACCCAGAGATATATTTAGTTATGAGGAGGCTTTTTGACCCCCACCTGTAAGTATAAAAGTGAAATCTGAAAACAGCCTCATGGCTTGGTGCACTGCCAGGGAATACAGTGTAGTTATTAAAAATGGTGTTCACAGATACCATTTTGGCATAGGGTCAGATGAAGAAAAGGTGACACAAATTATGTAGGTGGTACAGTTACAACTACCTGGGGGTGACTGACTATAGGCCAGAGGAGGTATTGATCAGGCCTTGGGGCTTCTTCAAAGGCCAGAGCTGTCCCCAGAGTCCATTCCTGCACATGCATACACAGAGACACATACACATGCGTGTGCACACATTTGCTCACATGTACACACGTGCACATATGTGAACACATACTCTTTCTAGACCTCCAGAAAAGGAGCATGGAGCTAGATGCTTCTGGAAAACTGTGTGTGCATGTATCCGTGTGTGTGTGTGTGTGCGTGTGTGCATGTGTGTGTGCATGCACAAGTGCAGCTGGTGGGGAAGGAGGGAGCCTGGGGACAGGAAGGGACAGGAATCCTTCATCATCCCTGCCGGCACATGCATTTATGCTTCTCTCTGTGGAGCATCAACCATGCAGCTCTGGAAACCTGGTGCACATGCTTCAGGAGGGGGACTCAGTTGTGATCGTGCCTGAGGAGGAAGGCGGGGGCTGGAACCCATGCCCACTCACTCATAAGGGATCTTCTTGAAGACGAGGTGATCCAGTAGGGTCAGTTGCTCCGCAATCTCCAGGGCTGAGTGGTTTTCAAAGGGCTCGGCCTTCACGCCTTCAGCCTGAGAGGAGCAAGGTCCAAGTCAGGCCCGCGAGGGGCCCCTTCTGGCTTTGGGTCCCCTTCCTAGAGGGAACATCCATCTTGATTCTGGTAAGTGGGAGGGTGAGGCGTGACTGGGGAGGCCCCCCCTACCCCGGGAGACTGGCCAGCAGGGGACGGTGGGAGCTGGGAACCATCATCTGCTGTGCCCCGTGTGTGTGTGTGTGTGTTTGTGTGTGTGTGTGTGTCTGTCTGCAGGCCTGTGCTGCGCTTCAGTCACTCATGAGGTCATCCTTACGCCAACACACAGGTGAGACCACAGAGGTGTCTGGAGGTTAATGACTAGCCCAAGGCGCTCAGCCAGGTTGATGGGGACAAAGCCTGGGCCGTCTGATTCAGGCTGGAACCTGTTTTTTCCTTCGGGTCCTGTCTGTCCACACCTGCATTATAGAACTTCCTTTTAAATTTCTTTAGGGGAGGACTCACAGGTGCAATGACCTCCCGTACCTCTGAACCATGTCCACAACACAGTTGTTTGCCTTCGTCCTGGGTACAAGTCCCTGCCCCAAGGGCTACCATGGACACCACGTCTAAAGGTGACCACTCCCCAAGCCCTTGACCAGGGAAATCTTCAGGAAGCACTCTAGGGAAGCGATGTCCCCATGGCTGGGATCAGACAAGAGGAGGCCTGCAGCCCAGAGGCCTCTGGGAAAGCCTGGTGGATCCGGAAAGGGTAACTGGGCACTCACGGGAGGAGAGTCAGGAACACGGATGCCCCTGCTCCCCTCCTGGGTGTTGACTGGGCTGTATAGGAGGAGACAGCTAGCTACCCCGCCCAGAGGGCCCAGCCAGTTCACTAATGACAAAGAAAGTGGGGGTGACCCCGTGTCAGGGGAACAAGCCTCCATCCTGGATGGAGTCTTCCTGCCTACTTCTCAGCAAAAGGTCATTGAGAACTGCCCAGGCAGATCCTTGTGAGATGAAAAGATCAGAAGACACAGTCCTGGCTTCAGGAGCTCCAGGCACAGACTCAGAGCAGGGACAGAGTTTGGGCAAGCGGAGGAAAGAGCTCCTGCTGCAGCCTGTGTGTGGTGTGTGTGATGTTGTGTGTATATGTGTGTGGTGTGTACATGTGTGTGAGGTACGCATGGTGTGTGTGTGGTGTGTATGCGTGTGTGCATGGTGTGTGCAGAATGTACATGGTGTGGTGTGTACACGTGTGTGATGTGTATGTGTGTGTATGCATGTGCTGTGAGTGCTGTGTACATGTGTGTGCTGTGTATGTGTACATATGTGTGTGTGGTGTGTGTGTGGGTGGTGGGCATCCATGTACTCCCCCCAGTAGAGTCGCCCTGGGCCAGGCACGGTCTGTGCAGAAGTCCAGATTCAGGAGCTTGAGTGTGGGGACACGATGCTACCAGGAATGACAGTTCTCAGGAAGGCAGTGGAGACGTGGGGATGAAGGTGGCACGGGCCACCTGGGTGCTCAGGACCCTCACGAGGAGCAGCCCCAGCCTCTGAAGCAGGGGCGACAGGCAACCAGCACAGCCCACCCTGAAGGCCCAGGCCTATCCTGGGGTGAGGCCGTGAGCTGGGGTGGGTGCCCAGGGCATGGACACCTGAGGAAGGGGCCTGGTCCGGAGGTGCACTGCCTAGGAGGAGCTGGCCGGCCCCGGGGAGTGGCAGGGCCTGGAGCAGAGGCCTGTGAGCGTTGTCACAAGAAGCCCCTCTGCTCTCTGTAGGGCCCTGGGGCTTCCTCCAGACTGGACGTGCCCCACGCAGGCCCTCAGATTCTGGGAACCACGTCAGGGTTGGGCAGGGAGCTGGGGGTGCAGCTGGGTGGGCGGGCGGCCCTTTGTTCTAGAAGAGACTTGGCTACACATGAAGTTGGAACAAGGGCCCTCAGGCTCTTGATGGGTGAACGTTCCGGTCAGGCCCCTGTTGGGAAACACGAGCAGTGTGGCTGCTGCTCTGAGTGGCCTGGCCAGTACGTGGACGTCCCTGGGCGGGTGCCTGGGGCACAACCCTGCAGCACTGCTCTTGGGGTTGGGGTGCAGGCAGGGCGCCAGCTGCCCCACGGATGGCTGCCCCCACCCCCAGGGCCAGGAGAACCCGCTCTAAGAGTCAGGAGCGGGGACGGGAGGGAAGCAGTGAGTGCAGGACTCAGAGGCCTGAGTCTTCCCATTGGCTACTCTGAACAGGCTGGATATCACTCAGTCTGACGAGTGGGCCTCCACCTCTGGGGAGGTCAAAGGTGGCCCTGAGCTTCCTTGGTCGCAGTGATGGGCAAAAGAGGCCCAGAGAGGGCCCAGCCAGGCCCCAGAAGCACACAGACCATCATCCCTTCCACTGCAAGGAACCCTGCCTTGAGCTCTGCCTGGAGTCCCCTCACTGCCAGGCAGGTGGCCACCTACCATGACCCAGCTTAGGTCACCCCACCTCCCCCTGCCTCAGTTGCCTCATCTGGAAGATGGGGATAAAGATACAGATCCACAGCACTGTTGAGAAGAGTCCTTAAGACTCTAGCACGCAGTGGGGAGCCTGTCCACACCAGGCCTGACTTCTTACCCTCCTCCTTCCAGGGACAGTGTGAGCAGAGACAGTGGGGGCTGGTTAGGGGAGAGATGAAAGCAGAAGATGAAGAAAACACAAGACTTGGTGTTATCAGTTGAATCTCTCTCCCCAAAAGATATGGTAAGTCCCCTACATATGAACCTTCAAGCTGTGAACTTTCAAAGAGGTGAACATGTGTTCGCATGTCCAGTCGTGTGAGTCAGTTCCCGTGTCTGGCATACAAGTCACGTGCGTGCATCCTCCACAGAGGTTGTGCTGTGTGTATTTACTGTACAGTCCTATACAGAGGATAGCAGTGCAGCGTCTTTATTTCAAGTCCAGGATGTCCAGAAGCAACCGAAAAAGCAGAGGTGAGGAAGCTGGTACCACTGTACTCTTCAAGGTACTGTACTGTAAGATTAAAATGGTTTTCTTTAATTTTGTATTTGTTTTTTATGTATCATTTGTGTGAAAAATATTATAAAGCTACGACAGTACAGTACTATATAGCTGACTGTGTTAGTTGGGTACCTAGGCTGACTTCGTTGGATTCACGAACAAGTTGGACTTACGAGCAAGCTCACAGAACTCGTTTGTATGTAGGGGACATACTGTATGCTGAAGTCCTCAACCTTGGGACCTGTGACCGTGAACTTATTGGATATAAGATGTACTCAAGTAAGGTGGGGTCACTAGAGTGGGCCCTCATCCAGTATGTTGTTATTGCTGTCGTTCAGTTGCTCAGTCATGTCTGACTCTTTAAGACCCCATGAACTGTAGCACACCAGGCTTCCCAGTCCGCCACTATCTCCCTGAGTTTGCTCAAGTTCATGTCCATTGCGTTGGTGATGCTATCTAACCATCTCAGTGTCTTTCTAAGAAGGGGAAATTTGGACATAGGGCCAACACACACAGAAGGAAGAGGACACGGAGACAGCCGGGGAGGAGATGGTCATGTGACAACCGAGGCAGAGACTGGAGATCCTCTGTTACGAGCCAGGGAATGCCCAGGGCCACCAGACATGGAAGAGGCCCAGGAAGACCCTCCCCTGGAACCTCTGGACGGAGCATGCGCCCAGCAACACTTCAATTCCAGACTTCCGGCCTCCAGAACTATGCAAGATTAAAATTCTGCTGTTTTAAGTGCCCCATTCTGGGGCTCTTTGTTGGGGGAGCTCCAGGAATCAATACAGGGGATGACTGAGTTCCTCTGGGAAGTCTTGGGGATAGATCCTGGGAGCCAGGTGGCCAGGGAAAGACAGACTTGGCCAGTGAGTGAGAGAGAGGGCAAGTCCGGCTCACCATCTGTGTGATCTCCTCGAGTGTGATCTGGTTGTCGCCTGGGTCATCCTGGGTCAGAGTCCTGGGGGGTGAGAGGGAATGATGAGCCCTGAGCAGCTGGTGACACCCCTTGCCTTCGGGCAGTCCCCTCCCCCACCAAACCTGCCTTGTTTTCTGTCTCTGCTCTGCCATTTCCAGGGCCAAGAGCCCCTTTTCCCCTTTCATGTCATTGATGTCTTCAGTGATTCAGCTCCCTGACCCTCCTGGCTGGGTAAGGCCCCCTTCTGGGGCTCCCTCAGCCCCTAGGCTTCCTGTAGTCTCAGCCCCAGGCTCCCCAGCTGGGAACAGCCATGTCTGTGCCTGGTCCTCTCCTCCAGATCCGCCAGGAGCCTCTGAAAGCAGGCTGATGTCCCTGTTGTCCCTGTAGCTCAGGTACCTGGGGCTGGGCTTGGCATGTGGCCAGTGTACCGGCCGGTAGGGTGATAGGACAAATGAGTGGAAGGAGCTTCAGGCTGGAGCATCAGAGAGGCCAGAAGTGCTGGGGAGCCTTCCAGATGGGGCAGGAGGAACAGAGGAAAGCAGCAAGGTGGTGGTCAAAGGCCCAGGGGTGGGAGGCCGTTCACAGCAACTGAGTAGTGGGTCCTGAGCAGTGGTGGGGATGAGGGCAGAGCTCCTGCGTCAGGCCAAAATGCTGAGCCCTCATTCTGACAGCGATTGTGAGTCCTGGGGATGGGGCCAAAAAGCCAGGCCAGGGCTGGGGGACAGTCTGGAGGCCATAGGGCCCGCCTGAGCCACCCACACTCTTCCTCCAAGGAAGCAGACCCACAACTAGGGCTCTCTCGGTCCACCATCCACACCAGGGCCCGCTTGATTCCCTACATCCAGCAGCAGTCCGAACAAGCTCCCTGTCCAAGGGTCACTTGACCTGACTTGACCCATAGGCCTAAGGTCCTGGCACAGTCCTGCATGTCTCCTGGGACGAGGAGGAAGGGCATGGAGGACCTGGGAGCTGACTGTGTGCGCGCACGTGTGTCTAGGCAGTGGGTACGGCAGGGAGCGGGGTCTGGAAGCGATGCTAGGATGTGGAGCCTGCAGGAATTATGGGCCTGTAGCCCAGGCCTCAGGAAAGCAAATTGGATGGTCTGGCTGGAGGAAGCCTGGAGACTGGGTTGTCGGCCAGAAAGTGGATGCAAGTCTGGGTCAGAGTCTGTGACCACGGGGCAGGGAGGGAAAGCTGAAGCCGGACAGGAAGTGAGGTTGGGAGGCCTGACCCTGAGTCCAGGCACCTGGGCAGGGCCAGAGGGCAGCCTGAGTCAGCAGGGGTGAGCAGTGGGTAGACCAGGGCCTGCATCTGACACCCCTGAGACCTGCAGAGGTGATCTCACCGCAGCCTCACCACAGCCCTGGAAGTAGGTGTTGTTCACCCATTTTACAGAGGAGGAAAAACAAAGTTCACAGACAGGACTTGCCTGAGGTCACACAGCGCATCACTCAGCCAGCAGGGCGCTTGGATATGTGCCGCCTGACCTCTGGCCTCTGCCAGGAGAGGCCCAGTCTGGCACAGGAGGAAAAAGGTTAGATTTGGGGACAATTTAATTCAATTCGACCATATTCCCTGGAGCACCTGGAGACAGGCTCGCCAGTGCAATTGGACAAAGCCCTCTTCCATGACAGTAATGATCTTTTTAAAAAAAATTTGTATTTTAGATTATTTTTTATTTTAAAATTTTTATCGGATACAGTTGTGTTACTTTCTACTGTACAGCAAAGTGAATCTGCTATATGCATACATATATCCCCCTTTTTTTGGATTTACTTCCCATTTAGTGGAATCCAGAATGTTCTTTAAGCTGCCCCCTGTGGAGGCATCAGCTCCCTGTGGCTCGTGTGACTCAGGAACTAGAGTTTAAATTGTATTTAATCTTAAATACTTATTTTTATTTATTTGGCTGTGCCAGGTCTTAGTTGAGGCACGTGGGATCTTTAGTTTTGGCATGTGGGATCTTGTTCCCCAACGAGGGATCGAACTTGGGCCCCCTGCATTGGCCAAGCCCCCAGTCTTAGCCACTGGACCATCATGGAAGTCCCTATTTAATTAATTTAGATTTAACACCCATACGTCACTAGTGGCTATCACACAGGTTGGCGTGGAGTAAATGGGTATCAGCAGTGGGTGTGGATGGGGAAGCAGGCAGGTGGAGGGAAGGACACACATGAGCAAGCCACTCCAGATCCTGGTTGCAGGGGTGCTGACCAGCCCCCAGGCTGCCCAGGGCTCCGAGATCCTCCCAGAGCAACCGCCTGAGGCGGTCCTCTGGTCTGGGGAGGGCCCTCCTCCCCCTTGCCCCCTGCCTCTGGCTGGCCGTCCGCTGGCAGAGGGCAGGGCCCCTGTCCAGCAGGCCTTCCCCAGCCCCCACCTGATGATGTTGGCCGCAGCCTTCCGCTCCTGGGTCAGGAGCTCTGGGTCATGCATGACCTCCTCCAGGAAGCTGATGACCTTGCATTTGAGCTCGTCATTGGTCTCAAAGTCCTGCAGGGAAGACAGGAGGGCGGCTCTGGCTATTGTTCCAGCTGCCCTGAGGTGGTCCCTGCCTGGCCAGGGCAGGAAGATGCAGGCTCTGCCCACTCAGGCTTCCTGCCTCATCTCCCTCTTCCCCAGCTGCCTGCCAGGCACCAGTGGAGCCGACTGACCTGGAGGTAAAAGGTGCTGCAAGGTCAAGGAGCATCCCTTGATTGCTGCAGCCCTAGGCCAGGCCCTGGGAGGTAGCCTTGATGTAGACAGAGATGGAGAGCAGAGGCCCCTTGTCCCCTGGAATGTCCTAGGTCCCCTTGCAGGGGATCTGAGCAGGCCCTCCTGAGAATATCAGGGCAGCTGTTTCCTGGGTCAGTGATCTTGGGTTCCCAGCAGCTCACCTGGATTGTGCGGCGTCCCTGGGGGTCCCACCTACCTGAGAATGCTTGGACACCCAGTGTCGGAGCACGTTCAGGACGCGGTTGGTGGCTGCTCTGCGAATCACAAATTCCTTGTCTCCGTTCCTCTGGTCGGGGGGAAAGCCTGGCACGCAGGTGACAGAGAAGGGAGAGGGTAGTGAGGATAAAAAACCCCAGATCTGGGGGAGCCGGGGGAAGGACGGGGGTGCTCTGGGTGGGGGATGAGAAAATATCTGACAACCAGCCCAGGTTCTGACCAAGGAGTCCGGATGGCTCAACTTCCTGTGGACACAGTCCTCACAGGCCCGCTTCTCCCGGACCTCTGCAGCTTTCAGGGGCCGCTGGAGGATTCTGGTGGCCTCTACTCCACCATGAAAGTGGGAGGCAGAGCAGGTGGCCGAGCATCCGTCAGGCAGTGGGCTTGACTCCAAGCAGAGGTTTGCCAAGTTGCAGAGCGGGTGGGTGGGGATAAAGGGGCCCCCAGGCAGGAGGCTCAGCCCTGTCAGGGCCTGGGGCAGCAGGCACTCCATATCAGAAGGGGGACAAGCCCCTGGGGTGGTGCTGTCATCAAGGTGGTGAGCCAACTCTGTACCTGCACTGGCCAAGGACATCCTCCGGTACTTCTCCTTGTTTGGGGTTCCCTCGTTGGCACCCGCAGTTGCTATCGCGAAAGCAGAGGCTGCTGATAGGGCGCTGCGGTTACTATCCAGCTCGCGACAGGAGGTCATGACCACTCCATTATTGTAGGAGAAGAGGGGGAACTCTGTGGGGAGCAGGGGATCAAGCCTGAGACTTCGCTGGTCCAGCCTCAGCTCAGGAAACCATGGGTCTCAAGGCTAGAAAGGGTCTCTGGACAGGCAAGCTGTGTTCACTGCAACCAGGGCTGGGCAGGCGGCGGGCATGGGGTCTGGTCTCCTGCTGCAGTCCCCAGGGAGGGACACACCCATGCCACCCTGTGTCACCCCAAGGCTGCCTCAGGGCAGAGAAAGCCCCTGTCTGCCTCCTTCTGCTTCTCCTGCTGAGAAGGTCCCAGAAGCCCTCCTGCTTTTGGAGAAAGTCCAGCCACCCTTTGCATCTCTTTGCAGCCCCAAACCTTTTACCTTGTAGGCCCAGCTGGGCCCAGCACTACTCAGGGACAGCCTCATGTATTTTCTCATCCTTTCCGTCTATTTGGAATGAACACATAACCTGTGCAGAGTCTGACGTGGATAGCTCACACTGACAGGCTCCCTGGCATCATGGTGGGGGTGGAAAGAGCACCGCAGTCCAAATCCTCACCCCACTTACTAGCTGTGTGGCCTTGGGCAAATTACCCAACCTTTCTAAGTCTCTGTAATCTTGGGATAATACCTGCTTCAAAAGGTGGATAAGATTAAAGGAGTTAACACACATGAAAGTATTTAGTATTGTGTGAAAAGATATATATATATATGAAAAGATATTTATATAAGTGAAAAGATACATAAATATGTGAAAAAAAATATATATGCCCATGGACTTCCTGGTGGCTCAGTAGTAAAAAAAAAAAAAAAAAAAAATTGGCTCCTGCCAATGCAGGAGACGCAAGTTTGATCCCTGGGTCAGGAAGATGTCATGGAGGAGGAAATTGCCTGGGAAATCCCAGGGACAGAGGAGCCCAGTGGGCTACAGTCCATGGGTCGCAAAGAGTCGGGCAAGACTTAGTGACTGAACAACAACACATATATGCCATGGAATATCAATGTAATTAACAATCATTATTTTTTTTAGCAGTAATATTAGTAGAATCTCACTCCAGAAACCTTTAGCTTCTTCTTGGAGAAATCTCTGGCGAGCAATCCATTCTTAGGACAAAGTACTAGTCCTTATGCATTGAGGAGCAAATGATTGATTTTAAAACTCAAGGCTTATTTCTGGAACTTGGCTATCTGTGAGTTCTGCTTCTGTGTGATGTCCTGGCAGTCTCTCTCTGCTGGTGGGTGACCCTGTGACATACTGGGTCTCCTGAAAAATTGGGGAGTTTGGGGTTCGGGCTGTGCTTTACATGTGCGAGCAGGGGCTCGAGGAGACAGCTGGAGACACAAGGGGCTTCTTTGAGCTCATGCCTCACCTCTGGGTTCCTCAGAGCACCCCCCCTCCCCCACCCCTCATGTGTGGGGAGGTGCTTTAAGGGAACCAGAGACCCAGACGGCCCCCTGAGAGCCCTCCTGGATCTTGAGTCTGAGACTTGGGCCCGGCATCATCACAACCTCCCAGAGACTCTTCCCTTAGATGAAAAACAGGAAGGACCTGGCCCCGTTGCCAGGTGTCACATGATTAAAGAGCCAACACAGAGCCTGACATGTAGCAGCAGCTCAAGAAACACCTTCTGGGTCTTCCCTGGTGGTCCAGTTGGTTAGGACTTCACCGTCCAGTCCAGGGGGTGCTGTTTTGATCCTTGGTCAGAGAGCTAAGATCCCACATGCCTCAGGGCCAAAAAAACCAAAACACAGAAGATACATTGCAACAAATTCAATGAGGGAGTGAGTGAGAGTTGCTCAGTCGTGTCTGACTCTTTACGACCCCGTGGACTGCAACCTGTCAGGATCCTCTGTCCATGGAATTCTCTCTAGGCGAGAATACTGGAGGGGGTAGCCATTCCCTTCTCCAGGGGATCTTCCTGACCCAGGGATTGAACCCAGGTCTCTTGCATTGCAGGAGGATTCTTTACCATCTTGAGTCACCAGAGAAACCAGGATCTTCCATAAATGAAGCCAAAAGACAGGCCTTCCTGCCCACCTGGGTGGGGTGGGTTACACAGCCTTGTCTGAGGTCGGTGGAGGGACTGCCGAGAGGAAGAGCACGATTTCCCAGCCAGCGCTGCAGCCCCTAGAGTCGCTCAGCCAGGTTCCTGCACTGGAGTCACTCATAAAACACAAGGCGTGACACCCACTGGTCTCCCTCAGCCTCACCTGCGGCCCTCCCCAACCTGCATCTCACACAACCTCTGGAATCTATTTGCAGTTCTGGGTTGGTGAGCTGTACCTGAGGAGTTTTTGCTTTTGACCGATTTTGGTGTTGTTGGAGATTTGGTGGGGGATGTCTCAGTGTCACCATCGTCACTCTGGTTTTGATCATTGTCTGACTCTTCCCTCATGGAGACTTCTGAGCCTAGAAGGAAAGAAGGAAGCAATTTGATATTTCTCAAATAATCACTGGCTTTTTCAAAAAGATTTTAATATTTTTGGCCTCACCATGTGGCACTCGAGGTCCTTGTTTCCCAACCAGGGATCAAAACCAGGTCCTCTGCATTGGAAGCACAGAGTCTTAACCCCCGGACCTCTACGGAAGTCCCTAGTCATTTTATTTTCAGCTAAAGTCCATGCTTTATTCAGATTTCTTTAGTTTCTACCCAATGTGCTCTTTGTATTCTAGGATTCCACCTCGGAAACGAAATGACATTTACTTGCCGTTTCCTGGCTAGGATTCTGCCCTTTGCTCCTGCAGGATGGCCTCTGGGGCTCTCTGGTAGGCTGTCACTTTGGTAATTGACTTTCAGCTATGTGCATCCCGTTTACTGCACGTGCCACAGTAAATGTCACCTGCTATGGAGGTCCTGGGGGCTTCACCCCTTCCCAGCCATGCCCTTTGTTGGAGGTTCCCCTGTCTTCCCCCTTCTCAACTCAGAGGAGAGAAATTCCAACCATCTTAAGTTTTTTCCCAAGGCTTGCTCCTTGAAGGCTGGGGCTTCTGCCCAGCCCAGGGTTGAGTATGTCTGCGTGTGTGCGTGTGCATGCATATGTATGCTAACCACTGCAAGGCTGGTGTCACGCAGGATTTGGGCTGACCTAATCCCAGACAGAGCCAGACAACCCTCCAAGGGACACCGTCCTGGAATGGTCGGGTTTCTGAGAGCAGGGAGGGCCCAGCCTGGCCGCCATCACCTGTAGCCGTCGTCTCCACACCCAGCGTCGCAGGTGTGCTGTGCTTCACGCTGTTCCCTGAACACATGACACCCTTCCTCGCCCCTTAGTCTCGCCCACTCCATTCCGCTGGTCTAGAATGTTCTCCCTTCCTCTATATGTGACACATCTAGATCTGACAGGCCCTCCAGGAAGCCTTCTCTGACTCTCCCCAGGGTCTCTTGAGCATCCCTCCAACACAACACATATCAGGAGTCCTGTTTCCGTGTCTAGCCCTGCTTCTCAGCCACACTGTGAATCCTGGGGGCAGGAGCTAGGTCTGCTGCCCTCTTCTCTCACAGGCCCTGACCGAGGCCCGGCCCAGGGCATGTCTGCTGCAGAGGTGGACAGATACAAGGATGCAGGAGGAAGCGGTTACCAGGGCAACGGGACACCTGACGATGGGGGGAACAGTCAGCCACCTTCCTGGGTGTCTCTGCCTGCCTCTCCCCCACCCAGCCTCTGCATGGTCACCGTAATCTGGCTGGACCCCCTCAGCCTACCCCTCCTGCCCCTAGGGAGCCTGGTGGGGCTGGCCAGCACTGCCTTGGCTGGGCATCCACTCACTCTGCTTGCTGAGGGCAGAGGGCTCTTCGGATTTCTCAGTGGCAGTGTCACCCTCGTCTGGGATCTTGTTGGCAAAGCTGCTGGACACGTAGAGCTTGCTGGTGTCCAGTGTGGCTTTGCCAAAGGGCGACATGGCCGAGTACATGCTGGTGTAGCCGTTGGAGCTGCAGCTGAGCGCGGCCAGGTCCAGGGCCTTGCCGCCTGTGATGATGGGGATGTTCAGGGAGAGCTTCCGCCGGCGGCTGGGTGATGACGTCTTGGTGATGGACAGGGGTGGCGGCGAGGAGAACTTGCGGGTGGCACGTGGGGACTTGGGTGGGTCCCCGTACAGGAGCTTGTTGTTCTGGCCACTGGCAAACAAGAGCTCCAGTGACCTGCGGGGGTGGGGTGGGGTGGGGAATGAAAACAGACGGTCAGCTCAGTGGAGCCTGACTGCCTGCCCAGGCCGTGGGAGTCCGCTGTCTCTGGTGGGGCTCAACAGGGCAGTGGTGGCTCCTTCATCTTCATGATCCTTGATCCTGGGTGGGTCCTCTGAGCAGGAAGGTCTGACAGGAGGCCACGCCAGAGGGGCCATGTGGTTCAATGGCCAGTGGCCAGGTTTCCGTGGGCCCAAGTGTCCTGCTCTGGGGGTGGGGCATGGGCTTTGGTGGGGCAGCGGGTCTGCCTGAAGCTCCCTCTTCATCTCCCTCTGGTCAGTAGCAGCGGCTGATCTGACATCCTGTCTATCCCCCTGACCTGTAGGCTTCTAAGAAAGCTCCCTTTGTCCCCCGCACGGGCCTGGTGTCACCTACACGCTTTGACCTCACCCAGGTCCACACAGTTTATGGACAAGGAAGCTGGGGCTCAGAGACAGGAAATGACTCCTCTGATGTCTGCTGACTCTAAACCCAGTGTCCTTTCCATCCACTTGGGTGCTTGCCCTCTAAAGGTGGAACCACCCCAAGTGTGCAAAAAGGGGCTACGGCCTCTCTTTACAGCAAGATGCTGTAGGTCTAAGCAGAAAAGGGATAAGATTCTGCCTCTCTCGGACTTTCCTCCCACCCTCCCGCCTTCTTTCCTTGAGTCCACACTTTGTTTTTTTTTTTCCTTTCTTCAGTGGGGAAGGCGGGGAGAAGGGTGGGCCCTAGGGTTTAAGGAGGTGGCCAAGGGGTGAGGTTAGGGAGGATTCAACATGGTGACCCCCAAACTCTACCCCACCCCTGGAGCTCAGAGGCAGGAGGAGAAAGCTGGGGCCGAGCAGCAGTGTCAGGCAGGCCAGCCCTCTCCCATGTCTTTGCAGAGGGCAGGCTCATTCCTGTGACAGTGCTCACATCCGCCCCTCAGGTTCCAGCCTGAGGCTGAGCTCAGTTTCCCTCCAGGGCCCAGGAGGTCTGTGGATCAGCCTGAGGTGGGGGCGGGTCAGGTGAGGGGTGCGGAGGAGCCTGCCCACCTGGCGGGGATGGCACTGATGGGCTTCCTGTAGATGGTGATGAGCTTGTCCAGGACCACAACGGCGGTGGTGAAGACGCGGTAAGAGTGCAGGAAGGTGTTGAGGAAGTCGATGCTCAGGAAGCGCAGATCGGTCAGTCGCTCCAGTAGCCGCTCCACGCTGGCGTACCGGATCTGCAGCACTTTGCAGGAGTTCATGGTTTTGCTGAAGCGAATGTCCACGTCGTCGCAATACAAGGAAGCGTCGGACCTGAGGAGGGAGGGATGGAGGAGGGATTTGGGTCTGAAGGTGCCTGAGTCCATGGCTATCTCCCCAGCCAGGCCGCACACTCCCTGAGGGCTGGACCATGGCCCACCCATCACTGTCTCCCCAATACACCAATAATCAAGGATGCAGTGGCTTATGATGGGAACAAGGAAAGCTTTGGAAGACTGAAGTTGTGAAAGAATGGGCTACAACTTCTTTTTCCCAATCATGCCTGATGACCTGACATTATAAAACTCCTAGAAGCACTAGATAAAATACAACAAACTTAAAAATAATATACTGTTTGCACTTCCCTGGTGGTCCAGTGGTTAAGGATCTGCGTGCCAATGCAGGGGACACGGGTTTGATCCCTGGTCCAGGAAGATCCCCCATGCCATGGGGCAACTAAGCCTGTACACCACAACTGCTGACCCCACGAGTACCTAGAATCTGTGCTTTGCAACAAGAGAAGCCATCGCAATGAGATGCCTGCACTCCACAACTGGAGAGTAGCCCCTGCTCGCTGCAACTAGAAAAAGCTGGAGTGCAGTAGTGAAGGCCCAGTGTTCAGTTCAGTTTAGTCACTCAGTCGTGTCCGACTCTTGCAACCCCATGAACTGCAGCACGTCAGGCCTCCCTGTCCATCACCAACTCCCGGAGTCCACCCAAACCCATGTCCATTGAGTCAGTGATGAAATACAACCATCTCATCCTCTGTCGTCCCCTTCTCCTCCTGCCCTCAATCTTTTCCAGCATCAGGGTCTTTTCAAATGAGTCAGCTCTTTGCATCAGGTGGCCACAGTATTGGAGTTTCAGCTTCAACATCAGTCCTACCAATGAATACCCAGGACTGATCTCCTTTAGGATGGACTGGTTGGATCTCCTTGCAGTCCAAGGGACTCTCAAGAGTCTTCTCCAACACCACAGTTCAAAAGCATCAATTCTTTGGTGCTCAGCTTTCTTTATAGTCCAACTCTCACATCCATACATGACCACTGGAAAAACCATAGCCTTGACTAGATGGACCTTTGTTGACAAAATAATGTCTCTGCTTTTTAATACGCTGTCTAGGTTGGTCATAGGACCACCTGATCTGCCTCTTGAGAAACCTGTATGCAGGTCAGGAAGCAACAGTTAGAACTGGACCTGGAACAACAGACTGGTTCCAAATAGGAAAAGGAGTATGTCAAGGCTGTATATTGTCACCCTGCTTATTTAACTTCTATGCAGAGTACATCATGAGAAACGCTGGGCTGGAAGAAGTACAAGCTGGAATTGAGATTGCTGGGAGAAATATCAATAACCTCAGATATGCAGATGACACCGCCCTTATGGCAGAAAGTGAAGAACTACAGAGCCTCTTGATGAAAGTGAAAGAGGAGAGTGAAAAAGTTGGCTTAAAGCTCAACATTCAGAAAACCAAGATCATGGCATCTGGTCCCATCACTTCATGGCAAATAGATGGGGAAACAGTGGAAACAGTGGCTGACTTTATTTTTCTGGGCTCCAAAATCACTGCAGATGGAGATTGCAGCCATGAAATTAAAAGACGCTTACTCCTTGGAAGGCCCAGTGTAGCCAAAACTAAATATAAATAAATAAATTAATGAATAATGTGCTGCCGAGTTCACAAGTTATGAAGAAAATCTGTTCACAAAGCATATTTGGAACCGGATATTCAGAGCAACATTATTCATAATTGTGGAAAAGTGGAAACAACCCAAATGTCCATCAACTGATGAAAGGATACACAGAATGTGGTTTGTCCATACAATGGAATATTATTCAGCCATAAAAAGGAATGAAATGCTGATATACACTGCAACACGGATGACTTCTGAAAACATGGCAGGTGAAAGAACCCTGTCACAAAAGTCCACGTGTTGCAAGATTTCATTTCTATGAACTTTCCAGAACGGCCAAATCTACAGACACAGAAAGTAGGTTAGTGGTTGCCAGGGGATAGAAACAGGGGGGAACTGGAATGACTACTAATACACATGGGGTTTCTTTTGGGGGTGATGGGAATATTCTGGAATTAGCGGTGACGGTAGCATGACACTGTGAATACACTGAAACCCACTGGGGTGGGGAGAACTCCTCATAAAGTCACCCAGATGCTTAGAACACCTGGTGTACACCACACTGCCTCGGCTAGCCCCCAGCTGCTGGTGCGCTCGCTTCATCAGGCCTGCCATGGAAACTGGGTATGTGGGGGGCCCTTTCACACACTTGCTCCACAGTGGTCTGCAGTTCCCCAGAGTGTGTACTTCAACAGGCAAAGAGGCAGTGGGTCCCCGATGTTTGCTTTGGACAGGACAATGTCCCCGGGGTGGGTCAGCTGGCTCCTGGTGTCTGTAAGGGGGACAGAGCAGGCTGGGGATTCAGAGGTTCAGATGGAGGTGAGAGGGCCAGCAGGCCACCCGTGGTGGGGTGAGCCATGCGGGGGTCAGGTGAGCAGACGCTGGAGGATAAGCAGGCCTGGTGCAGGTCAGGGCTGCACTGCCCACCGGGCTCAGGAAGCTGAGTTCAGCAGGAGGACACCCCCTCGTCCCTCCTCCCTGGGGTGCTCAAACCAAAGAAAAAATAGCCATTTAAAAAATAGGGAACTTGATGTATGGCAGAAGCCAACACAATATTGTGAAGCAATTTTCCTTCAAATAAAAAATAAAGAAGTTTGGGGAAAAATTAAAATGACAAAAAAATAATGACTTCCTTGGTGGTTCTGTGGCTAAGACTCTTCACTTCCAATGCAGGGGGCCTGGGTTCAATCCCTAATCAGGGAACTAGATTCCACATGCCACAAGTAAGACCCGGTGCAGCCAAATAAACAAAAAATAATTACAGAAAAAAGCCATCTCCTAAAAAAAAAAAACAAAAAAAGAATGCATAAAGTGTAATTCCTGATATTCTATTTCAAACAGCCTAATTGAATGTGAGAGTTGGACTATAAAGAAGGCTGAGTACAAAAGAATTCATATTTTTGAACTGTGGTGCTAGAGAAGACTCTTGAGAGTCCCTTGGACTGCAAGGAGATCAAACCAGTCAATCAGAAAGGAAATCAACCCTAAATATTCATTGGAAGGACTGATGCTGAAGCTGCAATACTTTGGCCAAGTGATGTGAAGAACCGACTCATTAGAAAAGACCCTGATGCTGGGAAGGATTGAAGGCAGGAGGAGAAGAGGGTTGACAGAGGATCAGATAGTTGGATGGCATTGCCAACATGAGTTTGAGCAAACTTGGGGAGATGGTGAAGGACAGGGAAGCCTGGTGTGCTGCGGTCCATAAGGGTTGCAAAGAGTCGGATGACTGAACAATACAAAAATACACATTTTCAAGACAAAAACAACTACAAAAACTAGACCAAAGCCATCAACCAAATAGATGTAAACTCAGAACAAATACATGCCTAGAGCCCCCTGAGGTCACCGTGTGACCTTTGGTCTCTGGAGCTCGGCCCAGACCACGTGGGGCTTGGGCACTTACTTGATCATCTGTGGCACCGTGACCTTGGAGTTCTCCTCAAAGGCGTTCATCATCAGCCCGTTGCACCGGATGTTATCCACACACTGGAGTCAGAGAGAGGACTCCCGGTCAGAGCCTCAGTCTCCGTGCTGAGACCCAGGCCTGGCAGGGGCTCTGCTCAGCGAGGGTTCACATGCCCCCACCTGACACAGGGTCGGAGGGCACCATCCAGGCAAGGGCAAGGTCAACACAGAACATCCTGTGGATTCTGGCCAGAAGTCAAGTCCCCAGCTCAGTGACCTTTTGGGACTTTACTTGACCTACTTGGGCCTTAGTCTCCCTATCTACAAAATGGGTATAATGATTCCTACACCCACTCCCCTGGCCTGGGGTGTTTATGAAAGTGAAAGTGTCTCACTCTGGCCATTCTCGGGGTGACCTCTGAGGTCCAACATCAAGGATAGGATCAGATCACAGTGATCTGGGTTCTCTCTCCCTGAAGGCCAGCTCAGTGGGGCCTCCAGCCTCCTCTGTCCTCTGCCCACTGCAGGGCTAATGTGTAGGTTCCAGGCCTCGTACCAGAGATGTGAATGTAATAAATTCAGGGGACCACAGGGAGCCCAGGAACCTGGGGTCTCAAACCAGCCCTATGGATGTTCTGGATGCAAGGGGCCCCCTGACCGACAGGAGGCCTAGGGGTCTCGGGGGAGTAGACAGCTAGCGGGGCTCAGCCTTGGATGGGGCTGTTCCTGTTGATACCTGTGTCTTTCCCATTAGGGCCCTGAAGCTGCCCCTTCCTCCAGCAGGCATGAAAGAAGGGGACCACCTGCCCTCAGGGAGAGGTGATACCGCTCACCTGGCTGATGTCACTAGTCCATGCCGCCTTCTCCTGTCTGGACGAGGCCACGAGGATGACCGTGAAGGGTGGTGAATCCTTTGGCTCCACCCCGATCTTGAAATCCAAGTGGTCTACATCTTGGCCGGACCCTTTGGCTTCCAGTTGCAAAACACGGAGTTAGCAGGATGAGTGCGGGCCTTTTTTGAGTTGGAAAACAACTGCATGATGCCTGCCTCACCTGGTGGTGAAGGCATGGCATCGCTAGGGCATCGGGCCTCTTGCCAGCTTCAGAACTATATTTTTGTCTTTTCTGGATTCATGCCTTGGTGTATTTTAATTTTTTCCCAAACTTCAAGCTTTTTATTTTGTATTGGAGTATAGACGATGAACAATATTGTGGTAGTTTCAGGTGAATAGCAAAGGGACTCAGCCATCCATATACACATATCCATTCTCCCTCAAACTCCCCTCCCATCCAGGCTGCCACTAACATTGAGCAGAGTTCCCTGTGCTATACAGGAAGTCCTTGTTGGTTATTCATTTTAAATATAACAGTGTGTACAAGACCTTCCCAAAGTCCATAACAATCCTGTTCCTCCCAGAAACTGTAAATTCATATTCTAAGTCAGAACTTTTTGTTCTTTTTTAAGGTGAGGAATCCCCATTTCAAAGATGGTAAGACTGAGGCCTAGAGTACAGAGTAGCTTCCAGCCAATAGGGACAGCTCTGATTCCGTATCAGAATAGCTTTTAGGATTCCCCAGCTGACCCTGCTCTCCTAACCCCAGTGAGGGGCTGAGGTCCCTAGGGAGGATTTTCGTAAGACACTCCCACCCCCATGCTGGGCAGGGGTTAAGCCAGGCCCTTCTGCTCTGCATCCTGGGCTTCCCTTGTGGCTCAGCTGGTAAAGAATCTGTCTGCAAAGCGGGAGACCTGGGTTCCATCCCTGGGTTAGGAAGATCCCCTGGAGAAGGGAAAGGCTACCCACTCCAGTATTCTGGCCTGGAGAATTCCATGGACTGTATAGTCCATGGGGTCGCAAAGAGTTGGACACGACTGAGTGATTTTCACTTCACTTCACTTTCTGCCCTGCCAAGGTGATCCAGGGGCCAGGTGGAGAACCTTAGATCTTGAGTTGTTAGGGACTGGCCTGGACATTTATCTCAGCTGAGAGGTCCCCAAAGCCAAAGTAAATCCTGGGTATTTTTATTTCTGCTCTTAACCTGTAGGGCCCTTGAGCTCTCTTTATTTGGAAAGACTAAGATCATAGTTCAGGGACTCCTTCCAATGCCTCCGCATTCACTGGTCTGAGTGTTGCGGAGGGCCTGCTACAGCTCTGGGCTCTACTTGCCATTCGTGTGGTGACCCGGGGATGTGATGGTTTCAGCTGCTCGCAAGTGGGATGTCTGCATGTTGAGTGGGGGTGCTTGGGGCTGTGTCTCTACCTTTCCTGGACTTGGGGACTGAAGTTTCCACAGGGGTCTGGACCGGCTATGGCCAAGACTGAAGACGATCATGCTGGTAAGAGCATAGGGTGAACTGCTACAGGTTTATTCTTGCCTTGCGGGGCTGCTTGGCTCCCCTGGGTGGAGGGTCATGAAGGGTGCAGAGCTCAGCTCCATGGGGCTGACCAGGGCATGCGTGTGTATGTGTGTGGATGAGGCTCCCAGCTCTCAGCAAACCCTGAGCCGAGACCAAGCGGGGACTAGAATCTGAGGTCCTCAGACACAGCCCCCACCATGGAGCCCTGATCTAGAGAAGGGCAGAAATGGCCCATCCAGCTGGTGTACTCCCAGGGCAGGGATCCGGAGCCTCGTTGGGGAGTCATGAAGCAGGGAGACGAGGAGCAACTTGGGTCCAATTGAGAGAAAGCAGTGACCCCACCCCTTAACCCCAAATAACAGGCCCATCCCCCAATTCTGATTCTCCAGGAGACAGAAATCCACAGACAGCCCCATGCCAAGGCTTTCCAGGCACTTGGGCCCCCCGTACCTGGCCCTTCTGGTGTCCTGAGGTCCCCCTCACATGCTCCCTTCTCCCTGAGTCTTGTTTCCTGTCCTGGGTCCTGGTCTGTCCAGCCTCACTGCAGGGGATGGTCCCCTACGCTCCCTCTGGTGGGAGCACGTGTGTCCCTGAATACCCAACCTGTTTGCACTGGAGGACAGAGCTGGGCCTGGCACCTCCCTGGCATCTTCCTGGCTGTCCAATGAGTAACAGTGCATGCAGCATATGGATGCATTAATGAGGGGTGCTCTCTGACCTGCAGGACCCCCAAACCCAAGGGCACTGAGTCCAGGGACCCAAGGAGCTTGGAAGGAACCAGGAAGAGGGTGGAGGTGGTCACCCACTGGGCCAGGGAGCTCCTTCTCCAAAGACCCAGACCGGCCCCTCCAGATCCAGGACAATGACCTCCGAACTCCTCTCCTCCCAAAGCCTGGGCTCCAGGTCTCGGAGTGAGAGCATGTGATTTGTGTGAGGGCACACTGGCCTGCAGGCGGCCTCACACTCACCTTCTTCCTCTGTGCTCTCCGGTTCCTCCAGCAAGGTGCAGTCAATGAGGGATATGACTCCGTTCTGAAAAAGAGTGGGGCTACCTTGAACTGCCGGGGGGAGATGCTCTAGGTTCGGAGTTCCAGAATGTCAGTGCGAGGAGGGACTCTAAAAGTGACAGCCACGCACGTGTATGTGCACATCATAGCCAAGTGGGTATTCTGGTTTTTAAGTTGAAGAATTTTATCTTCATATAAGGAGCCCAGGGACTTCTCTGGTGGTCCAGTGGTTAAGACTTCACCTTCCAATGCAGGGGGTATGGGTTCAATCCCTGGTCGGAGAGCTAAGATCCCACATGTCTCTTGGCCAAAAAACCAAAACACAGGTGGCGCTAGTGGTAAAGAACCCGCCTGCCAACGCAGGAGACGTAAGAGACACGGGTTCAAACCCTGGGTTGGGAAGATCCCTTGGAGAAGGAAGTGGCAACCCACTCCAGTATTCTTGCCTGGAGAATCCCTGAGAACAGGGGAACCTGGCAGGCTACAGTTCATGGGGTCATAAACAGTCGGACATAACTGAAGTGACTTAGCACACAACAGAAGCAATACTGTAACAAATTCAGTAAAGATTTAAAAAAATGGTCCACATAAAAAAAATCTTAAAAGAAAATTAAATATTAAAAAGAAGCCCAATGAAGTAGCTCAGTTGGGACTGGCTCAGATATGCTGTCCCTGAAGAAGGCTAAAGGTTGGGCTGGGGATGGAGAGCTTGCATGTTTGCTTCTTGTCTCACAGCAGCTCTGAGGTATGACCTTGTAGCCCCAAGTCTGGAGAAGTTTGAAATCCCTCATCCTAGGCTAACAAAGGTCCATCTTGTCAAAACTATGGTTTTTCCAGTAGTCATGCAGGGATGTGAGAGTTGGACATGAAGAAGGCTGAGAGCCAAAGAACTGATGCTTTCAAACTGTGGTGCTGGAGAAGACTCTTGAGAGTCCCTTGGACAGCAAGGAGATCAAACAAGTTAATCCTAAAGGAAATCAACTCTGACTATTCGTTGGAAGGACATATGCTGAAGCTGAAGTTTCAATATTTTGGCCACCTGATGCGAAGAGCCAACTCTTGGAAAAGACCCCGATGTTGGGAAAGACTGAGGGCAGGAGGCCAAGTGGGCAACAGAGGATGAGATGGTTGGATGGCATCACCAACTCAATGGACAGGAGTTTGAGCAAACTCTAGGAGATAGTGAAGGACAGGGAAGCCTGGTATGCTGCAGTCCATGGGGTTGCAAAGAATTAGACATTAGTGACTGAGTATGCATGCAAACTGGGGCTTAGTAAGGTCACTCACGGGTAAGTAGCAGGGCTAGAATTTGAGTAGTGCTCAGATTCCACCTTTACCAGTATGCTAAGAGACGTTTAAAGCTCAAACAAATAAACAACCCCTCAAACCAAAATAAGATAAAATGAACAAACACAAAGGCATGTGCTTTCATATTGAAAAGCTGCCTTCAAGTCTCCGGTCCAAACCACCCCTACTGACTCCCACCTGCTGGAGGAACCATTCCTCCAGTCTGGACAGAGATCTTCCTAAAGGAAACTCCAGAGCTAATAAATAATGAATGCTTTCCTTGACACACAATTTGGTTGAAACTGGAGTATTCCATGTTTGTAAATTAATTTCCCCCCGTGCAGCCGACCAACTAATTTGTCGACATGTTAACATAAGCAAGTAGGTTCCCCGAAGCCATTGCTTGATTTATTAGCGCTGCAGGAGGCTATGGGCTAGGCGTCCAGGGTCTGGAAGAATGGTTTCCCTGATGTTCTACTTTAATTAAGGGCTCCTTCTGGCCCTCTCCAGGCCACAGCATGTTCAGACGTGAAATCTGCTGAAGCGAGCCTTCATGGGGATGAACACAGTTTGGGGAGGCTGTCGCTACAGAGGCAGGGGCATCACAGCTCCCAGAGCAGGTCTATGGGCACTCCCTGCATCTGTGCATGCCTCTGGTGAGGACAGCCACCTTTATTTCAAAGCAGATAAGAAAGTGAGGTGCAGACCAGCATGGGAAGTGTCCCGGCTCACACAGTGTAAGAGACAGAAGTGGGATCAAATCCTGAGCTCTCAGCAGTGGGATAAGCCATGTGCCATGTTGGGGAGTGGTAGCTTCTGCCTGGGGTGCTGGCGGGGGGTGAGTGCCCAAAGGCGTTAGGAACGGGTGCTGTCTGAACTCCTTTTTGGTTGGAAATGAGAAAAAGGCTCTGGGTGCTGCTCTGCCGCAGCCAGATGTGACCATCCTCCACTGGCCCCTCACATACACCTATGGGACTTTTAAGGGCTTATCTGGGGACTTTTCTGGTAGTCCAGTGGTAAGAATCCTGCCTTCCAATGAAGGAGACACGGGTCCAATCCCCGGTCCAGGAAGATCGTACATGCTTCGGAGCAACAAAGCCCGTGCACCATAGTTACTAAGCCTGTGCTCTAGACCCCAGGACTCACAACTGCTGAGCCCATATGCTGCAATTACTTAAGCCTGTGGGCCCTGGAGTCTGTGCTCTGCAGCAAGAGAAGCCACTGCAATGAGAAGCCCAGGCACTGCAACCAGAGAGCAGCCCCCACTTGCCAAAACTAAGAAAAGCCCATTCTCAACAACAAAGACCCAGCACAGTCAAAAATAAAGAAATTAAAAATAAATAAATAAAAATTTAAGAAAGAGCTTCTCTGAACCCCCTGGCTCCTCTGTCCCAGCTCCCAGCTGTGGGGGCGCCTTTGGGCATCTTCGAACTCACTTTCCCATTTCCCATGACTTCTACAGTAGAAAACCCATGAATGGTTCGCTCATTCCAAGCTTCCAGTTGGACCAGTCAGCGTGTGTGTGTGTGTACACTCGAGCGTCTCTGACGTCCCTGCCCACTGTCTGGGCCCTGGTTGGGGTCGGTCAGGACTCCCAGGTCAGTGTAGTGTCCAATCTCCAGCCCCAGCAGCTCCCCAGCCTCAGCCATCCTTACCTTAGTCAGGTGAAGCTTTCCACCAGAGCCTCTGGTGCAGATGATCAGGTGCTTAGAAAACAGGAAGCACTGCCTCTCGCCCTCCTTCTTCAGGGAAAGGGACCCCAGGCGCCCCCTGGTGATCTTGCCCTTCTCGGACATGGGCACCTGGATGAGGGACCCTGCAGACGGAGGAGAGACCCTGAGTCCATCTCCCAGGACAACCTGTGCCTCTGAGCCAGCTTTGAAGCTGCATGTGGGTGGCGATGCCAGTGGCCATGGCAGTGGGACAAGGTGACCCTGGCTCCTGGTAGCAGACAGGTGACTCAGACACCCCCTCCAGCCCCTCCTTGGGGCCACATGGTGGGGTTCAGGGGGGGCGGGTGATAACGAGAGAAGCTCCATGCCAGACCTTTGACCCATCCAGTCAGGGCCAGGGCCTTAGAAAGCAAAGGAACCCTGAAGGACATGGCCCCTGGGGTGAGAATGCAGGACTAGGCTGGGGCCTGGGGGTGGCAGGAGACTGAAGAAGTGGGGAGCTGGCTGTGGCCTAGAGAGATTGATAAGACACACTAAGTCCCTGCTGCCACATGCAGCCACTGTAGACATGACCAATTGATCACAGCGTATTCTGCTGCAGAGTCCAATGCCACTTCCCCAGGAAGCCCTCCCTGATTCCCCCTAGTCCCGCTCTGGGCCACCACTCTGCCTCCTGCCCACATTTATCACTGCATGGACCCTCTTTCCTGTATCCTGAGCCCCTTTCCCTTGCACATTCAGCTCTGGAGGGAGGGGCAGGTTCTCTGGGCATCCCTGGAGACCTGAGCTGGACTGGCATGAATAGGGCAGGCATCCATGGGCGTTGTGAGACAGAATAAATGAGAAAGGGCTTGTTGGGCTCCCTGTCTGATCTCCAGGTCCAGCCCATCCCCTCAGTTTGCGCACAGCACAGCTCAAGGGAGTGGGTCACAGGCTAGGCTGGCTCTGGGGTCAGCAGGTCCCAGGGTGGACCCAGGGGAAGGACACAGGGGCTCAGAACAAGCTCCCAGTAGAGGGGGTTCAGGCCAAGAGCATTGGGGACCAGTGACAGCTGCTCAGGCCAGCCTTTCATGTAGTCAGAAACCTCCAGGACAAGATGGAAGGAAGGAAGGAAGGAAGGAAGGAAGGCTGAGGTCCATCCTGAGGCATCACCTCTGGGGCACAAGAGCAGACACTGAATTTCCCACAGGCCGTCGAATCTGAACCAGCTGACCTTAAAGGCATTGTTGCTCTAACATCCCCAAGTTGGAAGTCAGTTCCTTGGGCCCCAGAGAGCTTCACCCACCCTTCTCAATAGGGCTGAGCCTCTCAACAGTGTCCCCAAGGTTAGCTGAAGCCTAAGAGTAAGGGGACCGCACCCAGAACCACTGTGATCACGGCCTCCCCAAGAGGCCAAGGAGGCCAAGCACAGGACAGAGGGACTGACCCTCGCCAACGCCACCTCGACACTGCAACTACTTGTGACTCACGGGGCCAGTCAGAGCCTGGCCTCATGCTCCACCCCGTATTCTCTCCCTCAAAGGACATGTCAGTGTTTACGATGGTATACAGTAGACAAACCAAGGCCATCTGGGAAGAACTGTGTTTACATCTGGAGACAAGGAAACTGTGAAAACTGACAATATCAGCATCTATATGTATAGACACCGCCGTCTACATATAGCTGTCACATTTCCCCCGGCAGGCCCAGAACATGCCGCAGTCATGCCGGCAGGCTTTAGCACGTGGCAGCTGAGCCAACTGATGGTGTTCCTGAATGTGGCCTGCCTCCCGCTGCCGGAGCCCACCTGGCCGGGGATGGATGGGGGATGCAGGGTACAGAGGCCATACCTTGTCTCACAAAGGTCTGGCTGGTGTCCAGGAGGATCTCACAGCCTTCAATGATCATGCGTTCAATGGCCAGGTTTTTCCGGATGTTCTCGGTCTCACTGACTTCATCGTGCATTATCCTGTGAGGATGAACAGTCAGAGACCAGCGGCCCCCACCTCCCAGGGAGGATGCAATGCTGGGTCTCTGGCTAGACCTGGGAAGACAGCCTGGATTCTCAGGTAGAATCTGTGATCACCAAAGGTGAGAGAGCCTACTTACATGGAGAGCCCGCTGTGTGTGTGCACTTTACAGGGCGGGCTCCTCTAATTTTCCAACAGCTCTGGGAGGCTGAGAAAGACGGTCTGACCCACATGGAAGAGAGACAGCAGAGCTGGGAGGAAGATGGGCATATAGCAGACATCCTTTCTTCATTGCTTGCCTCTTACCCCACCACTGGTCTCATTTCCATCCAGAGAACAAACCAAGCTCTTTCCTGCCTCGGGGAAATGTGCTTGTTTCTCCCCTCTGCACGTTCTTTTAAAAAGATTAATTAAAATTTGAAATTGGAGTACGGTTGCTTTGCTGCTGCTAAGTCACTTCAGTCGTGTCCGACTCTGTGCGACCCCATAGATGGCAGCCCACCAGGCTCCCCCATCCCTGGGATTCTCCAGGCAAGAACACTGGAGTGGATTGCCATTTCCTTCTCCAATGCATGAAAGTGAAAAGTGAAAGTGAAGTCGCTCAGTCGTGTCCAACTCTTTGCGACCCCATGGACTGCAGCCTACCAGGCTCCTCTGCCCGTGGGATTTTCCAGCCAAGAGTACTGGAGTGGGTTGCCATTGCCTTCTCCGACAGTCGCTTTAGCGATATAATAATCTGAATCAGCTATTTGTTGTTGTTGTTCAGTCGCTCAGTTGTATGCAACTCTTTGTGACCCCATGGACTGCAGAACACCAGGCTTCCCTGTCCTCCTCTACCTCCCAGAGTTTGCTTAAACTCATGTTCATCAAGTCGATGATGCCATCCAACTGTCTCATCCTCTGTTGCTTCCTTCTTCTCCTGCCCTCAATCTTTTCAGCATCAGGATCTTTTCCAATGAGTCATGCCAAATAGAAGGGGGAAAATGTGGAAACAGTGACAGACTATTTTCTTGGGCTCCAAAATCATTGCAGACAGTGACTGCAGCCATGAAATTAAAAGACTCTTGCTCCTTGTAAGGAAAGCTATGGCCAACCTAAACAGCGTATGAAAAAGCAAAGACATCACTTTGCTGACAAAGGTCTGTATAGGCAAAGCTATGGTTTTTCCAGTAGTAATATTCGGATGAATCAGCTATACACATACATATATGTCCCTTCCCTCTAGATCCTCCCTCCCACTGCCCCAACCCACCCTCCAGATTATCACAGAGCACTGAGCTAAGCTCCTGTGCTATGCAGCAGCTTCCCACTAGCTATTTTACATGTGCTAGTGTGTATATGTCAATGCTACTATCTCAATTTGTCACACCTCCTTCTCCCCCCTTGCACACTCTTTATATAGTGGTTTCCTTAATGTTTGGGTTCCAGAATGCCTTATTTTTGGATTGCCAACTTGGCAATCCAGTTGGCTCAAGGAAAGACTGACTGCAGTTTATTTCTATAGGCTCCAGCACGACTAGGAGGTTTAAGCAAGACACAGTTTGCCCCTTCATCTGAGAACACTTGCAACTTTCTGTTCTGGTTCTGACTGCTGCAACACTGCTCCTCTCCACAAGGTGGCAGTACTTAACTGCTTTTTAAAAATAGCATTGGTGGGAAAAGGTAGGAGTGAGTTAACAACTTTGCTAAGACCCTCCATGTGTTCCCAGGAGTCTTAGGAAAGTAGTGAATATATATATATTTTTTGGAAGGAGGTCTGGAAAAAGTACCCCACCTATTCTAAGGAAAGCACAAAGCCTCCTCTTTGTTTGTTGATGCCTGAAATTCCACAAGTAAGATACCACTCAGAGAGCTGACGAGTATTCAGTGGTTAACAGAGTTCTCTCGTAGACATGATGCAATTCAAACCCCGTAACAATGAGAGATGACATGGGTGGAGCTGGAGCTGTGAACAGGGGAATCAGTGTGATTGATGCTAAACACATTACTCAACCCCTCAAATACTTAGCTTCCCATTTGTAACTGTTGGGGTGAGGATGGAAAATAATGTATTGCATGGGCTGACCTCATGCAGTGACAGGTGCTTGAATAAAAGGTGGTGACCACTGCCCTTATCACTGCAAAATGTTATTGTAAAAAAAAGGTGATACATGATAACTTGTCATTTTTGCCGGCTATCAGACTGGGGCATCGAGATGAGGTCTCTGCCTTAGAAGCTTTGGTTTTCTACCCATCCCACCCCCACCTTCCCAGCAACGCTCTTCTCTTTCCAGGCCTTAGCCTTCTTCAGGAAAACACATGGGCACAGGCCAGGGAGGGACCTTTCAGGTAGTTCTGTGGATGGAAGTAGCCATCCTTCCTCCAGCCTCCAAAAGTACTTCACTTTTGGAAGCAGCCCAAGGCAATCATAACCCTCTCTCTTGCACAGAGTGGGGGACTGGCTGAAGAGGCTAGAGGTGCTCAAAATGAGGGGGTGGACTCCCTGGCGGTCCTGTGGCTGAAACTTCACAATCCAATTCAGGAAATGCAGGTTTGATCCCTGGTCAGGGAGCTAAGATCCCAGGTGCCATCAAACTCAGCATAAAAAACCCGAACATAAAACAGAAGCAATAGTGTAACAAATTCAATAAAGACTTTAAAAAATGCTCCACATTAAAAAAAAAAAAATCTTTGTTATTTAGTCGCCAAGTCATGTCTGACTCTTTGGGACCCTGTGAACTATAGCCAGCCAGCCTTCTGTGTCCGTGAGATTCTCCAGGCAAGAATACTGCAGTGGGTTGCCATTTTCTCCTCCAAGGGGTTTTCCGGACCCAGGGATCGAACTTGGGTCTCCTACATCTCTGCTCCTGGCAGGCGGGCTCTTTACCCCTGAGCCACCTAGGGATGGCTGTTAGACGTGTATAAACTGCAGCAGCTCAGGGTAAACGGCAGACCCAGGTTGCAGTCTGTGATGGGGGAGCCTAGGTTAGGGAAGCTGGGGGCGACTCTGGGAAGGCGGCCTGGGGTTTCCAGGGCCTGAGGCTCCTGGGGGAACTGGAAGTGATGACCTGGGTTACCCTGGAGCCTAGGAGTGAGGAGTTCAGGAGAGGAAGTGGGACAAAGGCCCCCAGAGGTGAGGGGTGCAGGGCTCTGAGGCTGGCGAGGGAGGGGCTGGTTATCTTCTGGCTTCTAGTCAGGCTGCAGCTTTCCTCAGGCCCCAGGGAAGGTAGGAGGAGGATGAAAGGGCTGCTATTACATGGGAAAACCCTCTTCTGTGCTTCTCAGGCTGGGCTCAGGACCAGGTGCAGGTGATGGGTGGGGGGACAAAGGAAGAGCAGTCAGTACACCCAGCACCAGGGGGGAGAGGGGACTGGGGTCTTGGGCCAAGTTCCCTGGTACCCACGTGCCTCCTGTACCCCTGCCTGCACTGGGACAGGGCATCCCACAGGGTCCAGGAACTCACAGTGGGGGTCCACATCTTCTCCCTGGGGAAGAGTACACTGTACTGACTCCCTGGGGCCCGAGAGAACTGGGGCCCACACCCCACAACGGTTCTGTTAGTCTGCAGTCACGTCCTGCTTACACCTTCTCCCGAATTCTTCACTGTGGGGTCTGTGCCCTGCCCCAGTCCAGATTGGTCCTCCCTCTGCCCAGCTGCCCAACAAGTTCCACTTGTTGAACTCGGGAAGCTGTTTAGGGCTCTGGGTGGTGGGCGGGGCTCCAGAGGGGCTGGTGGCTGAGCCCCACCCCCTGCAGACCCATCCAGTCTCTGACCATAAGGCCCTTCCTCACCTCTTGGCCTCCACTGGTGAATGCCCCAGGGCTCAGCCTTTGGTTCATACCTCATTCCTGCTTAAACTCACTCCCTTGGTGATCTCATCAATCTTGTGACTTTTAAAAAAAATTTTTGGCTGCACTACGTGGTATGCAGGATCTTAGTTCCCTGCCTAGGGATTGAACCCACACCTCCTGCAGTGCAAGTGCAGAGTCTTAATCTCTGGACTGCCAGGGAAGTCCCAGCTGGTGACTTTAAATACCATGTCTGAGCTGATGACCTGTTCCATCTCGCCTCCCTAAACTCCAGACTCAAACACAGACTCTCTCTCCTTGTCATCTCCACTGCTGTCGTCCATCTCAGGCCCAACACACCCCCAATAAAGCTCCCATGAAGCGAAGCAGACCCCTTCAACCTGCCCCTCCAGCAGCTTCTACACCTTGCATCGTGGCAGTGCCATCCTTCAGGCTGCTCAGGCAAAGACTCCCTTTCGACTCCCAGGTTCTCTCTCTGTCCTCTTAATCTCATCCATCAGAAACTCTAGTGGGTTCCCCCTTCAGAAAACACTAGAGTCTGAAGCTCCTCCCCTCCACACCGCCCCGCCCCCACAGATGGGGAATCCCTCCCCCACCGCCTGGCTGTGGCATCCCTCTTCCCTGGTCCCTCTGCTCCTGCCTGGGCAGAGACTGTGCCCCAGGGACTGATGGAAAGCAGGGGAGGCCCTGACTATGGGGCTTCGGCTTCTGACAATGGCCCAACCATCGCCTGTCCACCCACAGACACTGCCTGCTGCTGAACAGAGCCTGGGATACACGAAGGCCCAACACTCGGGACCCCATGGAGCTCCTACAGCCACAAGCATTGACACATCGACACTGGAGAACCAAGGAAATGGGCAGAGAGTGTCTGCGAGTCCCGGAGATGGGTTCACGGACTGCCCAGGCCCTTGCTGGGCCCCACCTGTGCCAGGGACAGCAAGCCACCCATCCCATCTCGCCGGTGCCCACCTGGACTGGAGCCGTAAACCCCTCAGACTGCTCCTGGGGATTCTGCCTCCAGGTGGGACAGGCTATGGGTCCCCACCCCTCGAAATCTTAAGCAGAAACATGAGTTTTGGCCATTTGGGCTCAGCGAACTCCCGGTGGGGGCACCCTCAAGCCTGGGTCTGCCCCGTGATGTGGGTTCCCTGGTGTGGGGACCCGCTGCAGGTTTACCTGGACAGCTCCTCCAGTTTGGACTTGGCATAGTCCAGGCTGTTGCGCTCCACGTGCTCATGAGGGGTGTGTGCCAGGAGCTCGTGCAGCGTCAGGATGTACCTGGGGATCTGTGGGGGCGGGGAGGTGAGGCAGGAGAGAGGTGGCGATGAAATGAGAGACAGGGGAGAGACAGATCCCCGGAGAGGGATGGGGGCGCAGAGACAGGGGTTCTCAGCACCAAGGACCTCCATTGCACTTCCAATCTCAGACTCTTCCGATCTCAGACTTGGAGCCAGGGTCTTGGGTGGGACGACCCCCACCCCTGGGCTGTCCCGCAGGCCAGTCTCTCTGCCGTTCGCACCCCTGCTGACCCCACCGCCCAGCCACCCACGTGCGCATGCGCCATACCAGGGCGGCAGGCGGGGCGGCGCACCTGGAACATGGGGTAGGTGAGGAAGGTCTCCAGCGTCCTCTCCTCGCAGTCGGGCTTGGCCTCGTAGTGCTTGAGCAGCTTGTCAAAGTCGCGGTTCTGCTTGCAGTGCGCCAGGATCTGCAGGCTGTACTGGTGGTTGCGCACGAACTCCTGGTAGATGTTGAGCATGGGCAGCAGGATGTCGAACAGGTCGGCTGCAAGGAGGCAGGCCTCAGTGGGCAGCGGGGGCGCCCTCCATGTGCGGTGAGGGGCTGACGCCCTCCCCCAGGCCCTCGGCCTTCCCAGACCCGCTGGGGAGGTCCCAAAGAAACCCCCTGCCTTTGGAGCTGACCCTGGCCCCACCGCCCTCTCCTAGGAGAGACAGGAAGGCCCCAGGCACTGGGATCAATCACATCAGAACCACAAGGTTTGGAGCCCTATCTAGTCTGACACCTAGAGGGCCAGAGAAAGCAGGTGTGGAGGGTGCTGTGGGGTGCCTGCCCCCTGGGCACCTTTTAGGACACACGTGCTTGTTCCCTGGCTGTCACCAGTCCCAGTGGCTGTCAGCTGGGTCCTCCCTGCGTGGGAACTGCTCTCCGCTGAAGGAAGCTGCCCTGCACAAGCTGGGCCCGTGACGGTAAGGGAGAGGGGTGTGAAGGCCGGCCCCTGCCTCGACTGGGGACCTCTCTGAGGGGCCACCTGGGTCCCAGAGTGCCTGTGGGGGTTGCCCTTGGCCTCTGTTGTAATTACATCCCTCCAGTGCCCTCCTCCCTCCAGGGGGCCTCCCTCCCAGAGTGTCCCATCTGTGACTGGGACCTGTCAGAGGCCACAGGGTGAGTCAGCAGCTGGCTTGGAACCAGGTTTCCCGACTCCCTTGTTCCAGGGCTTTCCACCTCATGACATGCTTTCCTGAGTCTCTATGCCCTCACCTGTGGGTCCCCTGTCCCTGCCCTCCCAGCTCTGCAGCCCCTGCTGGCCTGTCAGTCTCAACCTCCTGTCCTTCCAGCTCTCGAAAGCCCAAGCCTGCCCTTCAACACTTGGTGGGATGGGATGGAGCCTTTAAAACAGAGGTCCCCCAACCTCCCGGACAGCACCTCCTGTCAGATCAGCAGCAGTGTTAGATTAGAAATAAAATGCACAATAAACATACTGTGCTCGAAACATCTTGAAGTCATCCCCCCAGTCCTGGTCCGTGGAAAAACTGTCTTCTATGAAATCAGTCCCTGGTACCCAAAAGGTTGGGGACCATTGCTCTAAAACATCAGCTTACTAACCCCATTAAAGAGAAAGACCATGCAGCTAGTGATGATTATACTCAGTGAAGTAAGTCAGACAGAGAAAGACAAACTCCATATGATATCACTCATATGTGGAATCTAAATATGACACGAACTTATATACAAAACAGAAACAGACTCACAGACTTAGGGAACAGATTTGTGGTTGCCAAGGGGGAGGGGGATGGGGGATGGATGGAGTGGGAGCTTGGGTTTAGCATTTGTAACTTTTTACATATAGAACGGATAAACAAGAAGGTCCTACTGTATAGCACAGGGCTTCCCTGGTGGCTCAGTGGTAAACAAGCTGCCCGCCAAGGCAGGAGACATAGGAGACTCAGGTTTGATCCCTGAGTAGGGAAGGTCCCCTGGAGGAGGAAATGGTTACCCACTCCAGTATTCTTCTCGGGAAAATCCTATGGACACAGGAGCCTGGAGGGCTACAGTCCATGGGGTTGCAAAGAGTCTGAGCACCCATACATCCAGTGTATAGCACGAGGAACTATATTCAATAACCCATAATAACCATAATGGAAAAGAATATTACAAAAGGAACATATACATAGGTATAAGTGAATCACTTTGCTGTACAGCTGAAATGAAGACAACATTGTAAGTCAACTACATTTCAATAAAAGGAAAAAATTTCCTTGTAACAAACTCTAAGTGGGAGCTCTCATGCAAGGCATCCACCTATCCAGTGGATCACCTCATCAATCCTATGAGGACAGAAAGTACAGCCTTTTTCTTTTTTCTAGTGTATATGTGTGTGTTTGCTCAGTCATTAAGTCGTGTCCAACTCTTTGTGACCCTATGGGCTGTAGCCTGCCAGGCTCCTCTGTCCATGGAGTTTTTCAAGCAAGAATATAGGAGCAGGTTGCCATTTCCTCTTCCAGGGGATCTTTCTGACCCAAGGATAAAACCATGGCTCTTGTGTCTCCTGCATTGGCAGGCCTGTTCTTTACCACTGAGTCACCTGCTTCTTCTTTTGACCTTGGAGAAAATGGGTCTCTTTGACCTGAGAGAAATAGAAATAGCACTCACTCCCTGTGGAAGTCTCCTGGCCTGTGGGCAGGGGAGCCTCTCCTCTCTCAGCAGTCCCTTCACCTTCCTGAGCCTTTTCCCTTGACTCCACAGCAGAACTGACACAACACTCACCTTTTCCTGTTGAATTAGGTGGAAGGAAGATGCTACCCAGGGTTGGAGAGACAAGATGTGAGAGGCACTCCTATACATCACTCTCAGGAGTGAGGACTTGGAGAGAAATGTGACGGTGGGTACAGAGTGGGGAGTCCACCGCCCTTGTTTCAGCCATTCAGCCTCTGGACACCTATCTCAGGGAACTGCTCTCTAATATGGAGACCACCTCACACATAGACACTATTGTTTCTAGTAACAGCAAAAAGGCAGAGCATCTTTAAGAGCCAAGAAGGGGGAGATGTCTGCGTAGACAGTGGCAGATTCACAGGGCCCTGGAGCACTACACAGTCATCAAAAAGCATGCTTCAGCTTGAGAAAATGCTTATGCAATAATGTTAAGTAAAAAAAAAAAACCCACAGTAAGATTCAAATTCTATATTCAGTATGTTTGCAATTATGTAAAATGGGAAAAAAAATCACCAAGATCTATGCATAGAAAAAAGAATTGGAAGGAAACAAACCCAAGTGTTTACAGTAGTTATCTTTGGGAAGCAGAACTATGGCTGATATTTTTAACCATTTCCTTCTTTTCTGGATTCTCGAATTTTCTCAAATGGGTACATATATTTTATTTTTAAAAAGGAAAAACAGATAAACTAAAAATATATCACTTCCTCCCAGAAATGTAGCTTTTGCCAATTTGTTTTTCCTCTTCTGAGCCCTCTGAGCATTCCTGGGAGTTTTTAAAGGGCCCCTGTGGTACCTTCTGCAAGGACAAAAGTGTTGCCAGCTGGGGTTTGGGGGGGAGGGGGTGGCCACTGTAGAGGGACTTCCCAGGTCAGGGTGGGGATGGAGGGGCAGAGGACCCCTGCCAGGGCTGCTACTCACCCAGGACCAGCGTGGGCCAGCTGGAGATGCGGGCCTTCAGGCCTTGGTAAAAGATCTGGTGCAAAAACATGATGGTCTCGCTGCAAGAGAAAACACAGGGTTAAGCTCAGGCCAGGACATCCTGTCCCTCCAAGCATCCCCTACCACAAATTAAGGAAATCCTCTCAGGTGACACTTAACCTGAAAACCAGTTCAGTGGGATGGACTATGTAATTTGTGGGGCCTGATGTAAAACAAACAAGCGAGCCCCTTGTTAACAAAATGGTTAAAAATTTCAGGATGGGGTTTCCCTGGCGGTCCAGTGCAATGCAAGGGACACCGGCTGGATCCCAGGTAAGGGAAGATCCCACATGCCACGGAGCAACTAAGCCCGTGCACCACGACTGCTGAGCCTGTGCTCTAGAGCCCGTGAGTCGCAACTACTGAAGCCTGCATGCCACAGAGCCTGTGCTGCACAAGAGAAGCCACTGCAATGAGAAGCCTGTGACCCTCAATGAAGAGTAGCCCTCACTCATCGCAACTAGAGAAAGCCTGTGTACAGCAACGAAGACCCACCACAGCTGAAAAAACAAAAAATTAATTAAGAAAAAAATGGTCTCTGAAAAAATAAAGTGTATTTCAGGATGGTGATGGCAGAGTGTACAATTCAGAAGGGCTTTTCTCATCATGCAATCAAATGCTGGTCAAGCTGGCCGAGAAGGGTAGTGCTCTGGCTGCTGGCTTCCCTCAAGTCCCTGCTGGCTGGGGGTGCCCCTGAGGGATCCTGGAGGAAGCTAGGGCCCTGAAGAACTCAGAGGAAAAGCCACTCAGAGGAAAAGTCCTCATGTCATGAGGACATGACAGGATCTAGGGCTTGAGACCCACACAGATGGAGGCTCGATCTGCTGCCTTTTGCCCCTTCCCACCTGTGTGACCCTGAGCAAGATGCCTAACAGCTCTGAACCACAGGTCTTTCCATGGAAAACACAGAGGTGAAATGTGGTTCTTCTGAAAGTATTGTGCATCTACTGGAGCAGAGTGATGCTCAGCAAATGCTAGTTCTCCACCAGCCCCTTTTGGAATAAACGTTAGAAAATGGAAAAAAAAAAAAAAAGGAAAGGACAGAAACCCAGAGTCTCTAAAGTGCCTGCTTTGTCATCACCTGGAATGCTGGGGGTGCACATAGTCTCATTAGGCCTCAGAGCATTTCCCAGACAGCCACATTTGCCATGGCCCCACTCCCATACCCCCTTCTCTGCCCACTGCTCCCCAAGTGGCTGGTTCCAGAGAACAGCCAATCTGTGAGAACACAGAGAACCCAAGAGACGGGCCAATTCTGCTCCATCCTGCAGGGCCCCCCTCCTCCTGTTCTTTCCTTGTTCCTGCTCATCACCCTGGCTCCTACACCCTGCAGACCTGGGGGTCTCCTCAGCATGTCTGGGCTTGCCTTGAATCACAGGGGAAGCCAAAAGAACCAAATATGCCAAAGTGTGGGGACTTGTCCCTGGTGGTCCAGTGGTTAAGATTCCACACTTCCAAAGCAGGGGGCACGGGGTTCAATCCTGGGTCAGGGAACTAGATCCCACCTGTGGCGCAGCCGAAAAAAATTCTCTTTTTTTAACGTGCGCTCCACTCATGGAAAGGGAAAATGAGTCCCAGAGAGGAAGAGTGAGCTCCCAAGAGTTGGGGCTCTGGGCCCTGTCTTCCGCCTCCCTGTAACATTCTCTGTCTTTCTCTGCCGTATCACCATCCCTCCATGGCTACACTCTCTGCTCCCTCCCCAGGCTCTCCCAGCGCCCTGGGTGGTCGCTGAGGCCCTGGTGTTTTCCAGCTTGGGGTGCTGTCACAGGGTGCTGTCCCTTCTCTCAGCAGTTTGTGCCCTGAAGGCAAACCCCCACCACTGTGAGGTCTCATTCTCAGGACAAGAGCAGAGGATGGAAGGCGCTGGGTGGGTGCCCCTGGGCTGCGAGGCACAGGAGGCCAGTAAGGGGCCTGGACCTCATGTGCACGGAAATCCTGAGAGGCACGGGGCTCCTGGACCCTGGATGGGTTTGGAATTCCCTGAGCACCCCCACTCTGCAGAGAAAACACACTGTGTGAACAGAGAAAGAAAAGAAGGAAAGACTGAAGAGAAAAAGGGGTGAGGGAGCTGAGAGGTGGGGGTGGTGGTAAGAGAACAGAACACAGCGCCTGGGCTCTGCAGAGCAAAGTCTGTACTGGTCACACCCCCAGGACGTTCAGAAGGGAAGGCTGGGGCCAGGGGGGCCTTTAACAGGTATCATTGGAAAAGATCCTAATGCTGGGGAAGACTGAAGGCAAAAGTAGAAGTGGATGATAGAGGATGAGATGGTTGGATGGTATCACTGACTCAGTGGACATGAGTTTGAGCAAGTTCCTGGAGATAGTAGAGGGTAGGGAAGCCTGGCGTGCTGCAGTACAAGGGGGTCGCAAAGAGTCGGACACAACCGAGCTACTGAACAACAAAGTAGTGGAAACATTCCGAGTTCTCATTCCTGAGTGTGGTCCAGTCATTACCGTGAATTAACTATCATTTCCCTGAAGTCCCAAGAGAACAGGTCCCCAGGGGTGGTGACACAGTGATTTCTGGACTGGGGGCCCCATTTGATGGCTGAAGTCATCTTCAGTTTTCAGGCAGAGAGTCTGCAACAGATGTACCTGTGACCAGGCTGATTCTGCCTGTTCATGGCCCTTGAACTAGTCATTGAACAGATAAACAGGCACCGTGCCAATCTGAAGAGCTTTAGTTGTCCACATGGGAAGAGCCTTTGGAAAATTCAAATGAGACGGATCCGGGGTGCATGGCAGTGCACAGAGGGGTGAATGTGGGCCCTGAAGTGGGGGAGGGTGGAGGTAGAAAGACTATCGGGGGTTCCTGAGGAGCCAGGAGGTGATGAATGACCCCAAGCACTGACAGCAAGACTCAGGGCCCCACTCCCATGAAACGGTTTCCTACGGCTGCAGGAAACACCAGGGAGGAAATCCACCCTCTTAGATTCCAACAGGGCATGGACTGGTAGAGTAGCACAGTAGGAACATGATAAGCTGGGACTACAAAAATACAGTTGATGAAGGCTCCCTTTTCCCTTTGTATTGGCCATTTGAACATCTTCTTTTGAGAACTGCCAAGTCCTATTTACTATTTTCAGTTTTATTAATTTAAACTAACTCTTCATGTTAAGTGTATAATGGAACATCTACATTGCAGACTTTTTTTTTCTCAGCTATTTTCCACTGATTTTGTGTTTACTGTCTTTTAAAGTTTTTCTACTTTGCCGTGAGGTGTACCATTTTCTTTTTTTTTTTTCCTGTTTTGAGCATGTCTTTTCCCACTCCTAGATTGCATACACACTCATCTGTATTTTATTTGTTACATATAAATACTTAACTAGGGGACTTCCTTTGTGGTCCAGTGGTTAAGAATCTGCCTGCCATGCAGGGGACACAGGTTAGATCCTTGGTCTGGAAGATTCCACATGCTTCAGAGAGACTAAGCCCATGTGCCACAACTACTGAGCCTGTGCTCTAGAGCCCAGGGGCCTCAACAAGAGAAGCCACCACGAGAGAAGCCTGAGCACCACAGCTAGAGAGTACGCCTGCTGCACCTAGAGAAAGCCCGCAGCAAGGAAGACCTGGTGCAGCCAAAATAAATAAGTGATTGTAAAAATACTTAACTCCAGTTTACTTTGGTGTAGCTTGTGAATAAAATATATAAATGTAATCTTTCTCTCAGTTTGGTTAGCCAACTGCCCCATTTTATTTATCCAATACTCCAGCTGTTTCCCCTGCTTTCCAAAGCTGACTTTATTGTTACTAAATTCTCAAACATGTGTAAGTCTGTTTCTGAACTTTCTATTTTACTTTGATGGTCTATTGGCCTGTTCTGGAAATAGTGTCGGGCTGTTTTTGTTACTTTTAATATGTTTATAAGCCTATAATATATTTGAATTAATGTAGGAAATGTTACTTTCATTGTTCTTTTTTCAGAACGTGATTATCAATTTACATGTATTTATTCCTTCAGATGGACTTTCAAATCACTCTGCTAGGCTGAACTTCAATTGCAATTATATTAACTTTATAGCATGTTTTGGGTGAAATGACATATTTATGACATGGAATCTTGCCATCCAGAATGCTGGCCCACTTTCTGTTTTTGTACAGCCTGCACGTTTAGAAGGACTTTTATAATTTTAAATGGTTGAAAAAAATCAAAAGTGCATTTTATGGTAAGTAAAAATTATATAGAATTACCATTTTAGCATCCATAAGTAAAGGTTTACTGTAACATAGCTGCACCCATTCAACCAATCATTAGGATTGCCTAAGTCCACCTGCTTCTGACAGAGACCCTCTGGCCCTCAAGATCTAAAATATTTACCATCTGGCCTTTGACAGAAGAACTCTGCTGAGACCTAGTTTATGTGAATGCTGTCCCTGAATTGTGCAGTACACAGCGAGGGCAACTGTATTCTACGGCCCTATCCCTCCCCACAGCTTACTTAGAGTGCACCAGGGAATCTAATACAAAAGAAATCGTTATTTAAGTGTGATGAATGCTACAAAAGAGGGCCCTGGAAGCACACAACCAGGGAAAAGAAGCCAATGGCGACAAGGGGAGTGGGGTGGTCGGAGACATCCAAGAAAAACATGAAGGAAGAGTAGGAGAGAGCTGTTGTAAGGAAAACAGGGAGGACAGTAGGGTGGGGAGAATTAGAGGGAGAGGAAGCGACCTGTCTACTTGGGAAGCATTCATTTTTCCTGGTTCCCTTCTTGAACCCAGAAAGGAGTGTGACTCACCCAAGCCATTCTCAGATCCACAGGGCTGGGCTGGAAGAGGAGGGCAGAACCAGGCCTCTTCACTCTTGCCCTGCTCTCTACCCATCCCTCCTCACTCCTCAGCCCATGCAGACATGACGAATGGATGGCAGCATACTCCCCCACGGAGCCTCACCATCCTTTTCAGCCCGGGACTCCCAGCCACCGCCGATCAATCAGAGTGGCATCAAGGTACCAACCATCTGTCACCCAGGCGGGATGTTCTCATCACGGGGCCATGCCTGTGGTTCCCAGCACATGTTGCCGGGCAATGTTTTTATTAAAGGGAAACAGTCCAAGTCTCTGCACTCATTGTCTTGGGTAAACAAAATCTGCTGCAGGTGTTTATTTCAAAGATCACTCCTCCCCTACCCTCCACCCTCCACTATTGTAGAAACACACAATTAACCCCCTCCCCAGCTCTGTAGCACCCTCCAGGAATCTGCCAGCCTGGAGAGAGCCCTCTTTCTTCTCAAGGACTTCTTTTAAGGAGCTTCAGCAAATGAAATCACCAAAGTAGCATCAGTTTTCTAGTGTGGCTGAATCATTGAATTCATTTTGGCCTAAAAGCAAACCCAGGGGGAAGTCACGTGTAGAAATGCCTTCTAGTGAGTGGGCTGGCAGCCTCTGCCCTTGGCCTGTGGCACACACGGACCTCTGTGCTGTGGTCCAAGGCAGGGAGACCCCAGAGATTCACAGCACTTACCCAGCAAGAGGGGAGGCACTTACCCAGCAAGAGGGGAGGCTGGGTTCACATGCAACAGAAAGTTCTCAATAGCGCAGAAGTGGGTGGGGGCAGTGCGTGCCAAGACCTGGGTTGTGATGAGCACGCGTTGGGGAAAAGGAGGATGGGGTAAGTGAAGATCCAGCCCATCATTTAATAGGGCAGCAGGGGCAAGCAGAGGCCTTGATGTAAAATGGAACTGAATTAAAGTCACAGCCCACTGGAACCCTGAGAATGTCCCATCCATCACCTCTCTGAGCTCTGATGCCAGCCTGATGGGGCATCTCCCAGGATCGGAAATCACTCGGGCCAAGTGCTCAGAGAGCCTGGCATGAAGCCGGCCCTGCAAAGTTTAACGTGGTGAGGGCAGTCCAGAACATTCAGTCATGCACAGAAGCTGTGCAGTGCTGCTATTTTTTAATGAAAAAATCAATTAAGCTGGTCTCTGCTCACAAAAAGCAAAGTGGTTAGGACAGTGACGTTTATACTGTCCTATGCACACAGTGGGTCATGTGCTGAGGTATGAACGATAAGAAGGCAGTCATGTTCAGGACTTCCCAACTGGTCCAGTGGTTAAGACTCTGCGCTCCCAAATCAGGGGCCTGGGTTCTATCCCTGGTCGGGGAACTAGAGCCCACATGCTGCAGCTAGGAGCATGAATGTCACAAGGAAGATCCCACATACTGCAACTAAGACCTGGCACAGCCAATTAAATACATTAAAATAAAGCAATTTTGTAAGGCCCAGTGATTCAGTTTCTACAAGGTTTTCTGAGGCTAGAAGCCGCTCCCCTCCTTCTGCTCCCACCTCTACCGTGTCCCTGTACCCTGACATCTCCTCCACATCCATGAGGTCAGCCTGGTCCTTCTCCCAGCCACCTTCAGCATCTCAGCTCAACCTCTCAAAATCAGACCTGCGTCCCCTGGCTCCCCCATCTCCTCCCAGGTGATACATAAGCCCTTAAACTTGCTACAGCACCCTGGCAGGTAAAGGGGCAGAGCAGGGCCCAGGGGAGGTGACCCTGGGTCCCAAACATCTCTGCATAATACCTGGATGAGGCAGCTGGAACTAGTGAAGTGACTGAACGATGACTATGCTAAAGGAAGTGCAGCTGAACGAATAACCTGGAGCACATATGATTTACGTTAATTCCTAGGTGAGAATTGTTTGTAAATAGCGCTCTGTTGATGTTTTTATGTTTGTTGCTTTTACCTAGTTTACTCCATTTTATTGGCTACCACAAAGCTCCTTTAAACCACTTCCTAAGACTGCCCTTTTCAAAAGAGGTGGACAGCAGAAGGGCAACCCTCAGCTCAGCCTTTTGAGGCACTTCCAATCCCACACAAACACCCAGGGTCACCATTTGGGAAAAGTGACCACTTTCATATGGCATGTGCGTAACGCGGTACAGAGCTGAACTCTAACGAGACTGAGATTTCTAAAAATTTAGACCTGTTTCTTGATCATTATGACGGTGCTATTAAGGTAGAGGAAAGGAACATGCTTGGTTTTTTGTAGCTTGATTTGTAACTTGTAAACATTTAGTTCAACTCCTGTCCCACGTGGTGCCAGTGGTAATGAACCTGCCTCTCAATACAGGAAACATTTAATCCAGGGTTTCTCAACCTTGGCTTGATTATTTTTATTGATTGATTTTTTTCTGGTGCATAGGATCTTAGCTCCCTGACCGGGGATCAAATCTGCACCCCTTGCAGTGGGAGCTCAGTGTCTTAACCACTGGACCACCAGGGTATTGGCACGATTATTTCTGGTGGAATAATTCTTTGCTGGGGCAGGGGTGGGGGGGGACTGCTCTGTGCACTGTAGGATGTTGAGCATCATCTCTGACCTCTACCCACTAGATGCTACTTGCAAACTCTCCCCCGAACCCTCTCACCAAGTTCTGACAATCAAAAACGTCTCCCGACATTGCCCCAGCTGAACCCCTGAGTTTAGACATCTACTCTGTGGGCCTCTATCCATATCCTGCCCATAAGGGTCAGAACACTGGCTTCTAGGCCAGGGGCCTCAGGAGGGCTCCTTCCTCTCTGGGCTCAGTTTCCTCCTCAGCACTTGGTGGGAACTAGAGGAGGGCTTGCGCTCAAGTTCAGTGCTGGCCAGGCTCCCTCCTCCCGCCTTGGTCAAGCACTTCGAGGAAGTGGTGGTGGTGGTGGTGGTGGTGGTGGGGTGCAGGCAGGGACCGAGGTTCAGGTGCTCACCTGTTCAGGAAGATGCTGCTGACGTCGTCGTGCGTGATGGGGGGCTTCTTGGAGCTGGCGGCCATCCGCAGTGGGCGCAGGAAGTTGTTCACCAGGATGTGCAGCTGCTGCACGTACTCGGCCTCGGCCTCCAGCATGCTGAACACCACCTGGTTCCTCTTGCGCATGCTGTCTGCGTGCGGTGACCGGATGTAGTCCTGGATGATGGTCTTCCACTTGCGCCGGCATAGCCAGCCCCGCAGGAAGCTCTGCACCTGGGCGCCGAGACCGGGGGAGAGCCGCCCATCAGCCTCTGCTGCCCGGGTCCTTCCAGGACCAAGGCTCTATCGTCCCCTGTGCTTAGGGAAAGAGCTCAGGCAAAGGTAGGCCTGGTGCCCCTGCCTGCGTGGTGCTGGGCGCGACCTCGAGGCCCTCCGAGTCCACTCTCCATCTGTGCCCTGAGGCTAAGGAGATGATGGCCAGACTCAAAGTGTGTGGTTCCCGGACAGGCAGCTTCAGCATCTCCTGAGATTCTGTTAGAAATGCCAACCCCAGGCCCCATCCCAGACCTCTGTGTTCAAACCAGGTCCCCCAGGTTTCTCTGGTAGCATCACCAGACGGAGGGAAAATGTGGCTCCAAGTCCCCACCATGGGAGGGGACTCGAGAAGAGAGAGCTGCCAGGCTGTGCCAGGTGGAGCTCACACTTCTCATCTAATGACTGGCCTGAGAGCCCTGAAGTTTCAATTTAAGCTTGTCTGGACAGAGGGCGATTATCACATTGAACTGAATATGGCAGATGAGTTCATCTTATGCTTGGACCTCATCAGCAGGCGCCAGAGGCTCTCCTCTGCCTCCACGGGGAGAAATGAACACGGTGACTTGAGTCGGGCTACTTGGCTTGGCCTCGTTTTGGCGAGAACTTGGGAAGGGCCTTGATTCCCAGACTCAGAGGACTGTGTGAAGATCTGCATGCTTCCAATCAAGGCTCCTCACCATTCCTGCTGCTGAGTTGTGGGCAAGCTCAGGGGCTGCACGGGGAGGGCCCAGGGCCCCAGGAACAAAGGTGCTGCGTGGTGCTGGGTCGGAGCGGGGATTCTGGGGATCCAGGGGCTGCCTGTTGAGGTGCTCATCAAAATACTATCAGCTGAAAAGGGCACTGGCCATTTGGCCTTCCGAGTGCAGACCTGTGGCCAGGGCCGTCTGCCCTGGGGAGGAGCGGCTTGACTTCGTCACAACAGCTCTCTCTGAAGATAAGAAGCCTCTCTGGATAAAGGGTGAGGGGCTTGCTCAGAGGCCCCAGAAGGGTGACAATAAAAGGAGGACAGTGCATTTCAGCTGGATTTAACAAAATGTTCCCACCAGAATGGCTATCAAAATGGGCCGGGAAGTCCAGTGGGGCCATGGAAGACAAGGCAGACAGCACATCCCTGTGTGGGTAGGGCTTGGCTCAGACCCCTGGTGGCACTAGTGGCAAGTCCCAATGTCCACGGGGTACCAGGGGGTCCTATGGATCATAGGTGGGCAGGCAGCTGGCCTAGGGCCAGCAGACACTGTGGGCAGGAGGCAGGCCCGGGGCTGCGAGACCTCCTGCTTTTCCAAGAGATGGTGTGTCCCAGTGACCGAAGATGTGGGCTCTGGAGCTCAGCGGCCAGGGTTGAAATGTTGCTTTGCCAATACCTGGCTGTGTGACCTAAGCAAGTCACTTTGCCCTTATGGGCTTCTGTACCCTCATCTGTGAAATGCAGACAATAATCAAACTCCAGAGGGCTCTCAGTTCGGAAGAGATTAATCTGCATACATCTCCTAGAATAGTGTCTGGCACATAGAAAGTGCGTAAGGGATGTTAGCTCTTTCTATTTCTGAGTAACCAGAAATACAGACTTTTTTTTTTTTTTAATGTGAAATGTTTAGCGTTTATAGCACCGGCAACACATTAAAAAGGGGGAAAAAAACACCGTATGGGCTAAAAACCCCAAACACGCTGGGAGGCTGAACTTGGCCTGTGGGAAGCCAGTTTGCAGCTTCTGGTCTGTATGGTGCTGGGGTACTTTTATGCTCTTGACAAGGAGGGTTTTCTGGTTTCACTTGTTTTTCTTAGGGTGAGTCAGGCTCCCCTGCTTCAAGTCTGGCCAGCTGCAAACACAGACCATGTTCTTCCCCTGCACAGGGTGGCCCATGATGCTGGTCGGTATCCCCGCCACTGGGCAGCTTTCTGGTACCTCCTGAGATGTCCACCCCTTCTGGACTCCAAAAGAGTAAAACCAGCTGGACCAACCCTGGTGCGTCACAGAGGTCGGTTCCCATGCTAACCTCTGCTGGGGACCGAAGGGTACAGTTGGGAAAGGCAGTGTTTGCAGGACAGTGGCTGGGGTGAGGCGGGGCGGTCAGGCACGCAAGGTTTGGAGGATGGAAGAGTGGCCTGGGGTCTTGCTGAATCTGCCCAGGGTCGTGAGGAAAGCTCTCAGCTACGAGTCTCACAGCCTGGGTTCCTGCCCTGGCTCAATCCACTCTTTCACCTTTTGGGGCCTGGGTTTTCCTATCTATCAAATGGGCTGAACCACCCTACCTCACAGAAACAGCCGGAAGAAATGGCTCGAGAAGGTGCCGGTAGGAGATGAGGGCTATTGGTTCTGCCTTTAGAGTGGAAGTGGAAGGCCACACTGGGAGCAGGGGGGCAGCAGGTGGACGCTGTGGACACGGGGCTGTGCGGGGGTGGGGCTCTCTAAAGAGGACCGGGGCAGCTTCGCCAGCCCTGAGGGACGGTACAGACCTTCTTGATTTTTTTGATGTCACTGTCTTCGTCGTTGGGGGTGACAGTCTGGGTGGACTGGATGCGCTCATTGTCCTTGAGCAGAGATGCAATCTGCAACAGAGACATGGGTCAGCTGCTGGGGGTGGGGGGCGGGCTGTGGCAGCGGGCAGAAGTCCCACCCCTCCAGGCACCACCAGGCGCAGCGTGATGGGCAAGTGCCCTCCCACGCACTCCGTGAGGCCAGGGGTACTGCAGCTCCTGTCCGCCCGAGGTCACAAGCCGGACATCTGTGAATAAGCACTGGACCTGGTGCCCATCCACCCGGGTCCAGGGCAGCTGGGATCTGACTCTGAGTGACCCTGGGCGGGGCACCCTCAGGGCTGCAGGCAATCCCTTTGTAATCTGGGAGCTTTGGTCCAAATCTGTGATCATCTTCCTTGCTTCCTAAACCTTCAGTCTCTTTATCTTCAAATTTCTATTGTGGTAAAATAGACATAACATAAAATTTACTGTTTTAACCAGTTTTAAGTGCACAGCTCAGTAGCATCAAGTTCATTCGCACTGCTGTGCAACCATCTGCACCATCTGTCTCCAGAACTTTCTCATCCTCCCCAACTCTGTCCCCATTTAAACACTACCTCCCCAGCCCCTGGCACCCACCATTCTACTTTCTGTGAATCTGGTCTCTAGGTACCTTGCCTAAGTGGAATCGGACAGTATTTGTCTACCTGTGTCTGCCTTCTTTCACCAGCATAAGTTTCACCTGTGTCATACCAGGTGTCAGACTTCCCTTCCTTTGTAAGGTTGAGTAATATCCACTGTATTGTTGTTTTGTTGGTCAGTAGGGTCTAACTCTTAGCAACTCCATGGACTGTAGTCTGCCAGGCTCCTCTGTCCATGGGATTTTCTGGGGAAGAATACTGGAGTGGGTTGCCATTTCCTTCTCCAGGGGATCTTTCTGACCCAGGGATCAAACTGTTCTCAAGCACTGGCAGGCGGATTCTTTACTGCTGAGCCACCAGGGAAGACATCCATTGTATATACAAACCCTATTTTGCGATCCATTCACCCATCAATGGACACTTGGGTAGTCCCTTTGTTTTTTCAAACAAAACTGTCCTGGAACCCCAGCAGGACTTCAGCTGGAAGTGCTGCTGGCTTGGCTGTCCCCTCCCGGGACAACCCTGAAGGACTTCTCTGACTTGGAGCTCTCTTTGGAACACAGCCTGGGAACTGCTGGCCTAGAAAAATGGAACAGCCCTTTAAATGAGCGTTGGAGCTGATCTAAGAATCTATATTTGCCAGATTTGGGATCAGACAGGTCTGCCCAGCTGCAAGAATAAAGCCAACACAGTATCACCCAGAAGAGGCGCCTTAAGCCACACTGTGGCCGGGGGCCTCAGGCAATCTCAGGTGGACAGGCCAGTGGTGCAGCCTCCCTGGTGGGGCTCCATCACGCCACCCCAGAGTCCGCAAGTTTCTGCTGGGGATCCCTCACCAGGGCTCCCAGGGCTTCGAACTTTCTCGTGAAAATGCTGACATGCATGCATACTAAGTCACTTCAGTCGTGTCTGACTCTTTGCAACTCTATGGACTGTAGCCTGCCAAGCTCCCCTGTCAATGGGATTCTCCAGGCAAGAATACTGGAGTGGGTTGCCATTTCCCTCTCCAGGGAATCTTCCCGACCCAGGGATTGAACACGTGTCTCTTGGTCTCCTGCAGTGGCAAGCGGATTCTTTACCACTAGTGCCACCTGGGAAGCCCGAAAATGCTGATACTGCCTGTGTATTCCATCACGACTATGGTATCTATGGGGGAAGGACCATACCGTTTCATTCATTCATGGGTTCCGGGTGCCTAGTGTGGGGCTGGTGCCTGACAGATATTCATTGGCTACAGAAATAAGTTAATTAGAGAAGGGTTAGAACCACAGCAGTGACAAAAACCTCAACCACAGGAAAACGCCACAGTCACTGAGCCCCACACAGCCCAGGGGACTCCACAAACACCACCACAAAGCCTCCGCTCCTCTTCAGCGCACGTGGCTCTGTCCCCTCAAGGCCACTTGCTGAACTGCAGAATGAATGGGCTCTCACAATTGAGCGAATTGAGCACTCTGAAAGCAAAATGGAACAGTTACCCGCTCTCCACTCGCGGGTTGCTAAAATTACCCCAGCCTATGCTTGAAGAGCGGCTGAAAATATCTAACTGAGACATATTCAGCGCCGACACAGGCTTTTCTTCTTTCTCCCCCACCCCCCACCTTTTATTTCGATTCTCTGGGAACATCTGCACAGTGAAATAAAGGCTGGTTCTTTGATCTGTATTTTAAAGGGCTGAGGAATACATGCGAACACACACACGCACAGGCAGGCTCTTAGAGAGCTGAGAGATGCAGGAATGCCCAGTCAATGCCCACATTTGACCTGATTATTATCACCTTCTGCTTTCTTTGCTACTTTTGAGCTTTGCACGTGGAACCACTTTTTTTTTTTCTTTAGCATGGTGGGTTGTGTGTGTGCATGTGCTGTGTGTGTGTGTCCGTCCTGTATTTAAACCTGGCACTTGTCTCAGAAAGAGGCATTCCAGGACATCCACTCAGCAGGGACCAGGGCAAAAAATAGATGCAATTAGGTCAGGCACTATGCTGCATGCACAGTAGCACTGGCAGCCTTGGAGCCTCTGTTCAAGGATCATCAGGTCTGGGGTGGGGGGCAAAGCTCTAGTGAGGGAGTTCCAAGCCTGGGACCCCGCACAAGTCCTGGGCTATGGCCCATCTCTGCCTGGAGCAAGGGTCAGGTGAGCCCACGGAGGCAGCCTTTCTCCGACCCTGGCCGGTCTCTTCTGGAGATGGCTCTGCTTTGGACCTCGGTTTGCTTGCTAGATGTCCAGGGTCTGCTCAGTTGACCCTTGTCAATGAAGGCCACGCAGGGTGGGGACTTTGGCTCGCGCCCAAGTCACTGGCTAGAGTCTAGCTTCGGCTGCCTGACCAGGCTCAAAGCCAGGTGTCTCTGCTGGACCCTGTCCACTCGCCACCAGTGGTCTGGCTTCCTTGATCCATCAGAGGAAAACCCCGCTTGCCACCCCAATTTTGAGACAGGGTGCATCGGTTTCTGCCCCACCCTGCTCCCTCTCAAGAGGCAGTGTCTTTAGTCCAGAATGCATTTGGTCAGAGCAGTCATTCACGGTGGAATTAACCCAGGTGTTTTCCTCTTTGTTAACTGCCAAGGTTTTACTAAGACCTTTGTAATTCTTGTTTTTCAGATAGCTACCACACAGCTCAGTTCTTCCTCCCGTTTTTTTCCCTTAAGTTTTTTGATCTTGTCTAGCGACATGTGGGATACAGTTCCCTGTGCGTTTGTGCCTAGTCACTCAGTCTTGTCCAACTCTATGGGACCCTATGGACTGTAGCCTACAAAGGTCCATACAGTCAAAGCTATGATTTTTTCCAGTAGTCATGTATGGATGTGAGAGCTGGACAATAAAAAAGGCTGAGTGCTGCAGAATTGATGCCCCTGCATTTTGGGGGAATCCCCTGATGGCTCAGATGGTAATGAATCTGCCCACAACGTGGGAGACCGGGGTTCTATCCCTGGGTCAGGAGGCTACCCTGGAGAAGGGAATGGCAACCCACTCCAGTATTCTTGCCCAGAGAATCCCATGGACAGAGGAGCCTGGTGGGCTACAGTCCATGGGGGTCACAAACAGTCAGACATGACTGAGCAATTAACACACATTGTGACCTCCTGGTGAGATGAGGCCGTGAGAGGCGATCAGATCATCATGTGGAGGTGTGAACAGCTGGCGAGGGGTATCTGTGGGCTGAGAGTCAGCATCTCTCAGGTAAATGAGAATTTCTGGGATGCTGTTAAAGTGCAGGTTCTGACTCGGGATATCTGGGTGAGACCCCAGGTTCTGCATTTCTGATGGGCCATATCACACTTTGAGAAGTGAAGGTCTAGAAGACTTAACCTAGCAAGACTAGAAGACTAGTTCTAGAAGTTTTGGAAGACTTAATCAGCCTCCAGATGGCCATGGCAGGCAGAAGGAAGGGATCGTCTTGGAGCTGAGCCTGAGCCCACACTCTGAGGACTTACCAGCCATGCTCTGGCCCCACACCTGCCCCTTAGTCCATGTGGTTGTCAGAAGATTAACCAGGAGCTTGCCAATCAGTGACCTCACTTGATCTTCACAGCCTTGTCAGCTAGCGATAAAAAGCCTATTCTTCAGAAAGAAGGTTGAGCGCCAAAGAATTGATGCTTTCGAACTGTGGTGCTGTAGAAGACTCTTGAGAGTCTCTCGGGCAGCAAGGAGATCAAACCAGTCAATCCTAAAGGAAATCAACCCTGAATATCCATTGGAAGGACTGATGCTGAAGCTGAAACTCCAATACTTTGGCAACCTGATGTAAAGAGCTGACTCATTAGAAAAGACCCTGATGCTGGGAAAGATTGAAGGCAGGAGGAGAAGTGGACGACAGAGGATGAGATGGTTGGATGGTAACATCAACTCAAAGGACGTGAGTTTGAGCAAACTCTGGGAGATAGTGAAGGACAGGGAAGACTGGTATACTGCAGTCCATGGGGTTGCAAAGAGTTGAGCACGACTTAGCGACTAAACAACAACATAGACAGAGGTGCAGAGGGACTGGGGGACTTGCTTCAGGTTGCAGCTGTTAAGAGGCAGGGGTGGGCTTTGAACCCAGATCTGACCACCCGACCTTTCCACTGGGCCAGCATCACTGATTTTAAGTTTGGGGCTGGCATAGCTGTGGCTGGGAGAGGGTCCCTCCTGCCTACCCTGTGCCTCCCTGAACCTGGGGAGCCCGGGTGTGAGGTTGGAGGCTGGGATCCCTGGCCAGACTCCTCTGCTCCCGGGGTTGCGGTCACCTCTGCCTTCAGTCGCTCGATCTCCACCTCCCCGTCCTCGATCTGCTGCCGCAGCTGCTTGGCCACCGTCTTCTCGGTCTCCACGATCTGCAGCAGGTGCAGGTATTTTTGCATCAGCGCCTCGTGCTCCGTGGCCAGGGTCCGGTAGCTGTGGACAGAGGGAGAGGGCAAGTAGGATGCTGCACCCACAGGAGCCGGCTGCCTCTCTGGGGTCACCAATGACCTCCCACTTAAATTGAGAGGACACTGTTCAGTCTGGAATCTACTGACATGACCTTCCAGGTTCCCTGGATGCAACTGGTAAGTGGTGTGACAGCTTAGAGACAGTGGCTTTTGTTTCAAACTCAGAAGCCACTTCACACAAGTTCTTTAAGTCCCTAAGAACTTATGGGGGAGACCCTCTTGGCAAAATGGGGCAATAATTGCCTCCCTACAAGCCCCCAGGATGGAGATGAGGATCCCAGGAGGCTGAGGGCGGGGAAACAGCTTTGCTCTAGGAGAGGGGCTATGTGACAGAGGTGGTGGGCAGTGGAGACCGGTCCCTTGATGGTGTCAGAGAAGGAGGCTCTGCCCAGTGGTGCTCTGAAAGGGCGGGGAGGGGTGGCGGGAAGAGCTGGCAGCTCTCCTCAGGGCGGTGGCAGGGGCAGAGGGTGGGCAGAGGAACTGATGCCCGTGCCTGGAGGAAAACACCTGATTCTCAAATCAAAGCTCCATGCTTGTTCCCCCATCCCCTTCTAGAGGTAAACGACAAGCTACAAGAGAGAACTCTTTGGTTAAAATAAGGCTTTGGTACATCTCTTATAATGAATTTAAACTAGAATATCAGGTGTTAATGTTTTCCCAACTTCCCAAGAGGCTTAATTATCTTGACTTGCAAAGGAAATGCAGTCGAGAACAGGAAGGACTCCGTTTTCACACCGCTGGTCTCTCCTCCTTGCTCCACCAGTGTGAAAATTCAGAGCCTTCATCAGTTTGTTCTTAGCGGTGCTTCAAAACTGGGATCTGGAGTCTTATTGGCAGGATGGTTCGGTCTGTTTGTGCCTCCCTTTCTTCCCTTCCCCTGTCTTCGCTGCCTGCCTCCCTTGCCTCCTCCTCCCCCAGTTTTTGGTTTTAAAAAGACGTTTTATTGGAGTATAACTGCTTTACCGTGTTGTGTTAGTTTCTGCTGTACAGCAAAGTGCTTCGTCGATATGTATACATATATCCCCTCTTTTTTGGAGTTCCTTCCCTTTTAGGTCACCGCAGAGCACTGAGTCGAGTTCCCTGTGCTGTCCAGCAGGTTCTCGTTAGTCATCTGTTTTATATGTAGTAGTGTATACCTGTCTATCCCAATTGCCCAATTCCTCCCCCTGCTCCTGCCCCTTTGGTGTCCATAAGTTTGTTCTCTATATCTGTGACTCTATTTCTGCTTTTCAAATAAGTTCATCTGTACCATTTTTCCAGATTCCACATACAAGTGATGTTATATGAAATTTGTTTTTCTCTTTCTGACTTGCTTGACTCTGTATGACACACTCTAGGTCCATCTGCACCTCTGTGCAGCACCGTCTTTATAGACTCACAGATTCTCAGAGCTGGGAGGAAACTCAGGAATCACGAAAGGCCAACTGTCTAATTTTATAAACAAAGAAACTGAGGCCCAGAGAGGGGAAGTGACTTGCCCCCTTGAATGACAGTCAGTCACTGAGCGTCGAAGCTGGAGCTGGAATCGCACCACAGTTCCTGAAGAGTCAGGTCTGCGCCCTCCACGTGGCCGTCCGGTTTCCATCTAGTTCTCCTTACTGAGCTCCAGACCACAAGCCACACTTGGTGTTACATTTTATACATTGCTGTACAGACACATAGCCCAGAGGCATCCCATAATCTAGACTACTATGCATACAGTGGCAGAGTGCATTGTGTCTGTACCTGTTCCTATACCATGTGCTTATTTTTGTACATACCTTGTTTCTACTATGTTGTGTCAAAGTGAAAGTGTTAGGCGCTCAGTGGTCTCCGACTTTTTTGTGGTCTCATGGACTGTAGCCCGCCAGGCCACCATGGAAGCCCTAGGGGCAGCCAACCTGGTCCACAAATTAAAGATGCCTCTGAAAACGCATCTAGACCTGCACGCTCGGAGCCAGACTGGACCCTGCTGGCTTCTCTCAGCCCTTCAGTCTGTGCTATGGTTGTCCATCTGCATAGCATCTGACTTGAAGAGCTTCTGGGTGGCCATGGCTTCTGGGTTGGCAGCAGCCAGGGACAGCTCACTGTCTCTCTGCAGGTATCTCATGGGCCAAAATGACCACATCTCTTAGACAACCTAACTGTAGCCTCAGCAGCTAGTTTTTGTCTTCCCCTTAAATGTCCTGGCCCAGAGCAAAAAAGCCTGTGTCCGAGTCCAGTGTGGCCTTGGCAAGAGTTGAGGAGTAAGAATTGGTTTGGGACTTCTGGTCCCTTCTTTTTCTTCTTCCAACCTCTCTTCCCATTCTCTTTGAAAATAAAACTTTCCCTCAGAAAAGGATCAGACATGTTCCTCTGTGAATGTGTTACTCACTCAGTCATGTCCGACCCTTTGCAACGTCATGGACTCTAGCCTGCCAGGCTCCTCTGTCAATGGGATTCTCCAGGCAAGAATACTGGACTGGGTTGCCATTTCTTTCTCCAAGGGATCTTCCTGACCCAGGGATCTAACTCATGCCTCCTGTACTGGCAGCCAGATTCTTTACCAGTGAGTCACCTGGGACACCCACTCTTTGGCATAGCTGACCTTAAGATAGGGAGATTCTCTAGGTGGGCCTTACCTAATCACATGAGGCTTTATTTTACTTATTCATCTAATTTATACAATTTTATTTGGCTGCACTGGGTCTTAGTTGCAGCCCCGAGGCTTGTCAGATCTTAGCTCCCCGACCAGGAATCAAACCCACATCCCTTGCATTGGAAGGCAGTGTCTTAACCACTGGACTACTGGAGAAGGCCCCACATGAACTTCTTAAAATGGAGAGCTTTCTCTGGCTGGTCACAGAAGGAGTGGTCAGAAATTTGGGGCTGGAGAACGATTTGGTGAATCACTGTTGGCTCAAGGATGGAAGGGACCACATGGCACGGAATGCCAGACTGCTGTGCTACAGGATGGAGCTGAGAGCCTTCCCTGACCACCAGCCAGCAGGGATGCGCTCCTATAAGAAACTGACTCTTGCCAACAATAGGAGTGAGCTTGGAAGCAGAGACATCTCCAGAACTTCGAGGTCAGAAGTTTGACTCCTTGATTTCAGCCCATGACCTCTGTGCAGAGATCACAGCCAAGTCTCAGTCCAGACTTCTGACCACAGAACTGAGAGAAATGGGTTTGGTTTTGAGCTACTAAGTTTGTGATCATTTGTTCTGCAGCTGTAGAGAACTAAAACACGCTAATAGACATAATTTGTTTTACAAATTTGAGGGGAATTTGGGAATGGGAAGCACAGACCGTAAATGTACAGTTTGATTGAGGTGGATAAATGCATATGCCCTGATTGAGATAAAGAAAATCCCCAACACCCCAGAATTCCCCTGTGCCCCTCCTCATCAATCCACACCCCAGAAGTAGCTACTTTTGGATTTCTGTCACCACAGTTTAGTTCTGCCTGTGTTATTAGAATTTCAGATAGCAGGATTCAGACAGCATGTACTGTCTTATGTCTGGCTCTTTTACTCCGCATCCTGGCTATCTGTTTTGTTACACATATTTGCAGTGGGTTCCTTTTTATTGTTGAGCGGTATTCTATCGCAAGGATGTATCAAGGTTCTTTCCTACATCTGCCTGTTGATAGACACCTCAGCTATTTCTAGTTTGGGGGCTATTGTGCATAAAGCTGCTAAGGAAATTTGCATGCAAGACTTTCTGTGGATGTTTTTTATTTCTCTCGAGATAAATACTAGGAAGTGGAACTGCCGGGTCACAGAGTAGGTTAATGTTTCACTTTTAAAGGAACTGCCTAATGATTTTTCAAAGTGGTTGAACCACTTTATGGTCCCACCAGCATCGTGTGATTTATAGTTATTCCACCCCCTCTCCAACATTTGCTACTGTCAGTCTTTTTTTAAAAAATTTCTTTGCCTGCGTCAGCTCTTAGTTGTGGCAAGAGGAATCTTTGTTGGGTCATTCGGGGTCTTTCACTGTGGCACAGACTCTCTAGTTTGGCTTGCAGGCTTAGTTGCCCCTCTGTGTGTGAGATCTTAAGTTCCCCAACTGGGGATTGAACCCATGTCCCCTGCATTTCAAGGTAGATTCTTAACCACCGAACCACCAGGGAAGTCCCCTTTATGTATACTTCCAATACTTATCTGGGCTTCCCTGGTGGCTCAGCTGGTAAAGAATCCGCCTGCAATGTGGGAGACCTGGGTTCGTTCCCTGGGTTGGGAAGATCCCCTGGAGAAGGAAACAGCTACCCACTGTAGTATTCTGGCCTGGAGAATTCCATGGGGTTGCAAAGAGTCGGACACGACTTTTTGAAAGTAAAAGTGAGTGACTTTCACTTTCACCACTTATCCATCTTTCATTTATTATTCATTTATCCACTTATCCATCATTTACCACCCACACATACACTCAATATCCAACTTCTGTCCATCCATCCTTGCATTCTTGCACTCGACATTTGCTGAACTCTTGTCTATATAAGGCCTTTGGTACCTGCTCCCAAGAGCTTACATTTTGTAGACAAGTAGACACAGAAACACACCGTTATCCTCTCAGCCAGAAAGGTCTGCTGCTTGGAGGGGTGAGTCTGGGTGTCCAACCTCCCTGAGAGTACTCGGCCCTGCTGGGGATTGTTAGCTCTGGGGCCACACCCTAGCCCCCAAGCCCATCATTTCCCTCAAACCTAGAAATGCTCCATTCAGTTTGAAGCCCCCGTTTTCTCTGTTGCATACACTCTCCTTCTGCTCTTCTACCCACCTGGCCCAGTGAGTCCCTCCAGAGAGGGGCACACATGGATGGGAAGGAGGGAAAGAGCCGGTTAAGAATCTGCACATCCAAGCACAGAGAATTTCAGTCTATAGAGAAGACCAAGGCCCAGAGAAAAGACAGGACCAGCACATCCCTGCAGCATCCGGTTTAGAACTCAGGTGGTCTTAGCTTTTGGTGACCATAAAACCTTGTGCTTAGTCACTCAGTTGTGTCTGACTCTCTGTGACCCCATGGTCTATAGCCCACCGGGCTTCTCTGTCCATGGAATTCTCCAGGCAAGAATACTGGAGTGGGTAGCCATTCCTTTCTCCAGGGGATCTTCCCAAACCAGGGATCGAACCCAGGTCTCCAGCACTGTGGGTGGCTTCTTTACCATCTGAGCCACCTGGGAAGTCCTGTAATAAAACCCTATAATCCAATCAAATTGGACTCAGTTCTCCTGGGATGATAAAAGAAGCTCATCTGATTGGAGGCAGGAGGGCACCCTGCTGTTCCTCGGGGGGGCTTGGCTCCTTGTGCATCCCGGAGAGGCACATCAGAGCCCCGGGTCTCTAAGAGTGGACCCATCAAGACACCCTTCTTACAGCTTCATGTCCCCTCCATGTGCTCCCTCTCCATGTCTTCCCCTCCCGGGGTTTGAGTTTGCCCAGGACGGGGCCCAGTCTTCTGCCTGGACCTTGGGGTGGCCGAGGCGTACCTGGCATGAGCGATGGCCGCCACCCACTCGTCGCAGTCCTTGGCGTCCTCTGTCCTCAGCTCCAAGGCTTTCTGGTTCTCGTGGCTGAAGTTAACCGTGAAATAGTGCTGCCCAAAGAAAAAGAAGACAGCCCCGATTACCAGGGTGATGGGCAGGGAACCAGCAGCATCTCCTGTCATCCATCTGGCTGCTTTGCAAAACACTCTGCTGCCACATCTGCTAGGCACGCACTCATTATCTATGATCATCTGAATGCCATTCTATTTAGCAGTTTCAAACTCTGATTAAGGCAGGCTTTGTACAATGTAACAGAGCCTATGCTTAGGTTATTGTAAGAAGGAAGCAAAACCCACAAAGCCCTCTTTGCCAACAGACTGCACAAAAGCCAGTTTTAAGCCATCAGGTATGCTGGGAGAAAGGCAGAGGAAACACACCAAGAGAGCATCCCCTCTGGCAACTGGGTACCCACTCAGTGCAGCATTCATTTCATTCACTCCACAAAAACATTCTGTGTATTCTACTATGTCCTGGCCTTACAGCAAGAAACAGACAGACCCTAGCAAGCTCACCAGAAGCCAGCTCTATGTTGGGAGCTGGTGGCTGACTTAGAGTTGGGTCACACGGGGGGCCTGCTCTCCAAGCTGCCAGGGCAGCAAGGACGCCAACAATAGACACACAAGTGTAATATCATTCTATGAACGAATACCTGTAAAGCTGTTAGAACACCGGAAATCTAGTAAGCCCACATGTTCGATATCATTAATGCAGTGCAATGATCATTACCTTCATGGAGGTAAGAAAAAAGGGTCCAGGGAAAGTCACCCGCTGATTCAGCCCAGGAAAAGCAGGAGGCCTTCCCAGAGGACGAAGTGTTTGTCCAGGCTTTACTTCAGTCGATGGAAGAACAGAAGGGAGCATGGACATCTAGAGTGCATGGCATGTTCCAGGGGTGGGAATAAGGTATGCCAGAGCTGAGGCTGGGTGGGAGGAGGGGCCTGCATGGTGGAACTGAGCGGAAGGACACTCCCAGGTCTCTGGCTTGAGCACCTTAGGAGGGTGGGATGCCAGAGACTGGAGGAGGCATCGGCAGGATAAAGGGCAGGTGTCAGGGAGTCAAGGGTGGTAGTGGACATGCAGCCTGTGTGTGCCTGGAGGACCGTGTCTTTCTGGCTGCAGACAGGAGTCTAGGGTGCCAGCTTCAGGGTGGAGAGGAAAGCTGGGAGCAGACTCGGTCAGAGAGAAGGTGCACAAGCAACAAATTGGGACCCCACCTGTGGAGGCCACCTGGGTCTGGCCCTGGAGGAGAGAGGCTGCGAGGTGCAGTAGGGGTCCCCCCAAACCTGCCTGTTCAGAAGTTGCCCCACAAGCCACGATGTGGTCTTGCGTCAAGGAGTGCTGGCCCGTCCCTCCCTCCCCTGCAGCCCGGGCAGCAGGGAGCACCAGCACAAGGGCATAAACTTATTTTTTTTGCTTCCGCTGACATTACTGTCTTTCTGTTCATTGTCATTCTTGGTGGCAGCCAGGGGTGTGTGTGTGTGCATGTGTGTGTGCGCTGCACAGTCAATGTCTCTCACTTGTTTCCTAGGAAACAGATCTGGCTGTAGAATGAAATGTCAGCTGCAGCCACACATAACTGAATTGGGAAGGCTCCGGTGGGCACTCCCCACTCCCTGGAGAAGGGAGCAGTGACACATGCAGCTGCAGGCGACAAGCCAGCACGTTGCCCATATCCCCAGGGGTGGAGAGCTCACACACGCCTGACTTAACTTCACTCTGTATAATAGGCTCCAGGTTCAGAGATCTGGCTATACGATGAAATGCCAACGGAGGGGGTGGAAGGGGCTGGGGAAGGGGCCTCTGGGAACCTTGTGATCTTGTGTATTCCCAAATGCACCAAGTGGAACAGGTCTTGTGATCTGTTGACCACAGATGAATGTGAGGTGCAGAAAAGTCAGGCCACTTGCCCAAGGTCCCATAGCTGGAAACGAAAGGAGCCAGAATAACACCTTCCCCGGGTACCTACTGTCCACACAGATCTTGGGCTTGATGCTGGGGTGAAGGATGAAAAAGGCAAGGTCCCTACCTGAAGGCACTTTTGGCCAGGGGAGGCTCAGGGTCCTAACTCAGAAACAAGGCCCTCCCAGCTCCACACGGGCTCAGCAGGGCTGCCGGGTCCCCAGAGAATCCCCAGGGGAACTCAGCATGGTCAGAGCTGGCTGGACTCATCCGTGGCCCTGGCCAATTCCCAGGGCAGGCATAGTTTCCTTCCCCACGGAGTCGTGGGGGGGCCCAGAGCTGCTTGCCCTGGGGAGGAGACAGCTGGGCTTGGTGGAGGCCTCTGAGTCTGGCTACTCAGAGCTGCAGCAGGTGGTGGGCTTGGCTGAGGCCCCTCCCTCCCAGCAGAAGCTTCTCTTTAGTTGTGGTACATGTACACAAGGGAATATCACTCAGCCATAAAAAGGAACACACATGAGTCAGTTCTACTGAGGTGAATGAACCTAGAGTCTGTTATACAGAGTGAAGACAGAAAGTGGAAAACAAATATCGTATGTTAATGCATATATATGGGATCTAGAAAGATGGTGCTGATGAACCTCTGCAGGTCAGCAGTGGAGACGCACACCTGGAGAACAGACTGTGGACATGAGGAGGGAAAGGAGAGGGTGGGAAAGTTTGAGAGAGTAGCACTGAAACATATGCATCACCGTATGTAGAATAGATGGTGGGAATTTGTTGTATGACGCAGGAAGCTCAAAACCGGTGCTCTGTGACAAGCTAGAGGGCTGGGATGGGGTGGGAGGTGGGAGGCGGGGTGCAAGAGAGAGGGGACGTGTGTATACCTATGGCTGATTCATGTTGATGTACGGCAGAAACCAACACAATATTGTAAAGCAATTATCCTCCACATAATAATAAATCATTTTAAAAAGAACTTTCTTTCTAAGCAGTCTTGCTTCATGGATGAGCAGATAGCTACCTGCCACCTCACCTCAGCTGGACAGCTGACCATGAGGAAGGAAGCCAGGAAGGCTGCCTCCCTTTCCCTCCCCAGCCCCAGCTTGAGTCTGGCCTTCAGAAACATCTGGCTTTGTTTTCCTTTTTTTTTTTTTTTTAACATCTAAAATTTTATTTATTATTGGAATATGGTTGCTTTACAATGTTGTTAGTTTCTGTTGTACAACAAAATGAGTCGGCTATATGTACACATATACCCCCTCCCTCTTGGACCTCCCTCTCACCCCGCCCCATCCCACCCCTCTAGGTCATCACAGAGCACAGAGCTGAGCTCCCTGTGCTATGCAGTGGCTTCCCACTAGCTGCCTGTTTTACACATGTGGTGTATACATGTCAGGGCTACTCTCTCAAATCATCCCAACCTGTCCGTCCCCTCCTGTGTCCATAAGCCCATTCTCTGCCTCTGGCTCTCTATTTCTGCCCTGCAAATAGCTTCACTAGTACCATTTTTCTAGATTCCGCATATATGCGTTAAGATATGATATTTATTTTTCTCTTCCTGACTTACTCCACTCCATAGGACAGTCTCTAGGAGAGTCCTCTGGCTTTTGACAGCTGCTGATACTCAATTCTCAGTCCCTCAGACCAGAGACAGGGCTCCCAGAGGCCCCTTCCCCAGCCCCTTGCACCCCCTCTACCACAAGCTGCCAGTTCACCCTTCTGTTCGTCCTAATACTGTGTGGCCTGGCATCTGTCCCCATTGCTGCTGTTCTAGTTCAGGTCCTGGGACCATTCTCCCACAAGCATCCTGCATCTCTCTTCCTTAGAGATAGCACCTAAACCCTGAATAACCGACTGGCTAGAAATACAGGTGAAGTGGCCCACTGGCTGGAGGGACGTGCATACGGCCATAACAGCAGCCAAGACCCACTGCATCTCCTAGGAAGCTGGCTACGGATGGCACGGTGAGCTCTGGAGAACTTGCAGAGTACCTTCAGGGCAGAAACCAAAGGGCCTGCAGTGCTGGCAGCTGGGGGTGGTGGTGGCGCTTGGCCGTAGATAAAGGGGAAATCGGAGGCCCTGGGCATCAGGCCAGTTCTCAGCACACATTATCACCTCAACCCCAGGTGTGAAATGGATCACCTCCACTTAACTGAGGAAGTGGAGGCAAGCACCGTGGTTTGCCCAAGGTCACCAGCCAGGAGATAGCTCAGCTGAGCCAGGACTGGGGGCTGCCCCAGGCTGGAATGTAAGTGCTTCAGATGACTGGAGCATTCCCTCTGTGCTTGTAAACCTCCCCACTGACAGCTGGCCCGTACAACCACATTGCCTGACTGACTAGTAGAAAGTGTTCACTAAGGGAAAGTAAAACTTCCACCTGGCAATTCTGAGTCATCACCCCACCTGACTTCAGGCAGCCAAATAAATGAGACTTTGCTGAACTTTGGACTTGGGAGATGAGGGAAGAGGGACTACACACAGAAATGGAGACAAAGGACAAGGGAAAGCTGGAGGGAAGCACAGAGAGGGAGACAGAAGGAAAAGCACACAGGGACACAGAGACTGAGAGGAAGTGCAATTCATTGTGAAAGAACAAAACCCACACAGGGAGAGAATGGGTGAGCCAGGGGCTCCAGGAAGATGCTAAGAAAGAAGGATGTTTTAGATGCTTTGTTGTGTCCAGCTCTTTGTAAGCCCATGGACTGTAGTTTACTGTAGCCCACCAGGCTCCTCTGTTCATGGGATTCTCCAGGCAAGAATACTGAAGTGGGTTGCCATTCCCTTCTCCAGGGGGTTCTTCCCAATCCAGTGATCGAACCTAGGTCTCCTCCATTGTAGGCAGATTCTTTATCATCTGAGCAACCAGAGAAGGCCAGATACTAAAAAATTTATCTATTTGACTGTGCCAAATCTTCCTTATGGCACACAGTATCTTTTTTTTTTTTTTTCCAGCTGTGGCATGTGGGATCTAGTTCCCTGAATGAGGGATGGAACTCAGGCCCCTTGCATTGAGAGCGTGGAGTCTTAACCATTGGACCACCAAGGGAGTTCCCAGAATAGGTGACTTCTTGGCCTGTATGGGTTGCTGTGGACTTGGGAGCAAAAGTGTGATGACTGTCCAGCCCTGAGCCACTTCAGCAGCTCAGGGCAACATCAAAGGAACAACTGCCCATCTTGTGGGTAGATGCACTGCCGCATAGCAAGAAACTGGCTGGTCCCTCCCCAAAGGATGCTCAGGACTGACCTCCCATCCTCTGCTGGTTGCCATCACCCGACCCCAGCCCCATCCCTGGATGTCAACGCTTGGGCTGGGCTGCCCATGGGTGTGCACGAGAGACAGGATGCCTGGTTGAGAGCGGCTGGCCTGGTATAGCTGAGCCTGAAGCTCTGCCCTGATGATGGCCCTCAGGACCCAGGGTGAGGCTGTTTCCCATCACTGCATCCTCAATGGGGAGTGGGGCTGCCTCTGGCTTGGCTGCTCTGAGGAGCTTACCTCTTGGTTCTTGGAGTAGGAAAAATACCATCTCCCCTTCTCTCTGGTTCTTTGATCTTGCTCTTTTTCTTTCAGCTGCACTATGGCTCAGCGATAAAGAACCTGCTTGGCAATGCCAGAGATGCAGGAGATTCTGCTTCAATCCCTGGGTCGGGAAAATCCCCTAGAGGAGGAAATGGCAACCCACTCTAGTATTCTTGTCTGGGAAATCCCATGGACAGAGGAGCCTAGGGGGCTACAGTCCATGAGGTCACAAGAGTTAGACATGACTTAGCAACTAAACCATCATGAAACATGTAGGATCTTAATTCCCTAACCAGGGATGGAACCCGTGCCCTCTACATTGGAGGGCAAAGTCTTACCCACTGGACCACCAAGGAAGTCACCTAATCTTGTTATTTCCATTGTTCTCTGTCTCTTGTCTCCTTTTGAACCTCCGCACCTCTCTGTCCCTTTCTCCCTGTGTCTCTCTTGCTGCCTCTCTCCTATCTACCTGTCCAAGTTCCTCCGCCCCTTCTCCCAGTCTCTGTCCACATGGCAAGTGAGATCACTTGGCCACAGCTTCATCACCAGCCACAGAAACCAGCCCACATATAGAGCCCCTTTCTTCCCTGAGTTGCTCAGGCTCCTCTTGCTCAGGCTGGTGACTGGCTGCTTCCAGGGTTAGGGGCTCCTCTTTCTTTCTCTACCCTGCCCGGGAAGCCCAGACACAAGTCCTCAGGCCCTGACACACTCTCCCCTCCCTAAACTCCTTTCTGCTTGGTTTGGGTGTATGGGGACAGACTTTCTTGATGCCAGAGAATTATGATCTGCGACAGGGGCCTGGGCTTAGGCAGGAATGGGGGACCCACTGGCCTGCTTTGGTTCCAGATCCTGGGGTCTAGGCCTTGTTTGGGCCAGCCAAACTCCCTGGAGCTCTGTAACCACCATAGAGAACCAGAGAGTGCTCTACCGCCAGTGACCGCCTGAGGATCTCACAGGCTTGTAGTCCAGAAGGCAGATGGGGTGTCTCTGGGCATTCTGGGTAAACACTATCAATATCCATCTTTTCTAGGGATGACCAGCAACCCTGGTTCTGCTTAGCCTCCCTCTCGCCTCCTGCCTATCCCAACTGGCTGGGAGGGCTTCCGCACCTCCACAGGATGTAGAACATGGGGAAACCACTGACAGGTGCGATGACCAAACATCCCAGTTGACCTGGGACTATAGATCACAACAAACTGTGGAAAATTCTTCAAGAGATGGGAATACCAGACCACCTTACCAGGCTCCTGAGAACTCTGTATGCAGGTCAAGAAGCAACAGTTAGAACCGGACAGGGAACAACAGACTGGTTCCAAATTGGGAAGAGTACATCAAGGCTGTATATTGTCACCCTGCTTATTTAACTTATATGCAGAGTACATCATGAGAAACGCTGGGCTGGAAGACGCACAAGCTGGAATCAAGATTGCCGGGAGAAACAGCAATAACCTCAGATATGCAGATTACACCATCCTTCTGGCTGAAAGTGAAGAGGAACTAAAAAGGCTCTTGATGAAGGTGAAAGTGGAGAGTGAAGAAATTGGCTTAAAACTCAACATTAAAAAAACTAAGATCATGGCATCCAGTCCCATCATTTCACAGCAAATACAGGGGCAAACAGTGGAAATAGTGACAGACTTTACTTTCTTGGGTTCCAAAATCACTGCAGATGGTAACTGCAGCCATGAAATTAAAAGACACTTGCTCTTTGAAAGAAAAGCTATGACCAACCTAGACAGCATATTAAAAAGCAGAGATATTACTTTGCCAACAAAGGTCCGTCTAGTCAAAGCTAAGGTTTTTCCAGTGGTCATGTATGGATGTGAGAGTTGGACTATAAAGAAAGCTGAGCACTGAAGAATTGATGCTTTTGAACTGTGGTGTTGGAGAAGACTCTTGAGAATCCCTTGGACTGTAAGGAGATCAAACCAGTCCACCCTAAAGGAGATTAGTCCTGACTATTCATTGGAAAGACTGATGCTAAAGCTGAAACTCCAATACTTTGACCACCTGATGAGAAGAACTGACTCATTGGAAAAGACTCTGATGCTGGGAAAGATTGAAAGCAGGAGGAGAAGGGGACAACAGAGGATGAGTTGGTTGGATGGCATCACCGACTCAATGGATATGAATTTGAGCAAGCTCTGGGAGTTGCTGATGGACAGGGAAGTCTGGCATGCTGCAATCCATGGGGTCACAGAGAGTTCGACATGACTGAGTGACTGAACTGAACTGAGGCGCTTCTGCAAGCAGCGGACTCTGGAGCTAAAACCAAGACAGTCTTGAGCACACCAGGACCCCTGGTCATCCTACAAAAGGTGGAGCAGGTGGAAGTCTCAACAGTGGGGTCCATGCTTGACTGTGCGGCTCAGAACCAGGGACTCTGGGCAGCCTCTGCCTCTCCCCCTGGTAAGTGGAAAGTGAAAGCGTTAGTTGCTCAGTCGTGTCCAACTCTGTGACCCCAGGGACCATAGGCCTGCCAGGTTCCTTTACCTATGGGATTCTCCAGGCAAGAATACTGGAGTGGGTTGCTGTTCCCTTATCCAGGGAATCTTCCTGACCCAGGGATTGAACCTGGGTCTCCTGCATTGCAGGCGGATTCTTTACCATCTGAACCAGCTGGGAAGCTTCCTGGCAAGTGGGCATGACACTGACACCTGCTTTGGTCAACTATGCATGAGTGGTCTCAATCATGCAAAATCAAGGTCTCTCCACCTTTAACTCTCTACCTGAGTGATTTCTCATTTGTGAATTCAGCCTATATCTTTTGTCCACACTGTAAACCCAGACACTGTCCATCTCATGGTAGTAATCAGTGACAAACATGGAAGCCCGCGATGCCTAGTGCTTTCTGCCAGGCACGGGCACTTCTCACACTCAGGTCTTAACGGATCTCTTTCCTGCTCCCTCTGGACTGTCAGGTGCGCTAGCCCTTGCTGCTGCTGCTGCTAAGTCACTTCAGTCGTGTCTGCCCCTAAGCTTCTCCATCAAAGCCATTATCCTCTTGTAATGACTTTTTATTGTCTTTCCTATCACAGTAAATCCCCTACATACAAACTAGTCCTGTTCCAAGAGCACGATCGTAAGTTCAATTTGTTCATGAGTCCAACAAAATTACTCTAAGTACCCAACTAACATGATCGGCTACATGGTACTGTACTGTAATAGGTGTAGAATACTTTTCTCACAAGCAATACATAAAAAGCAAACACAAAAATTAAAGAAAACAGTTTTAGTCTTAACAATGCAGTACCTTGGAAAGCACAGTAGTACCAGCTACATCACCGCTGCTTTTACGCTTGCTTCTGGACATCCTGGGCTTGCAGAAAAGACACTGCGCTATTGTACTCTACATAGTACTGGACAGTAAAGTGCACACAAGCACAACCGTTTGGAGAGGATGCGCGCACGTGACAAGGTACGCCAGACACATGAACTAACTCATTGACTGGACATGCAAACACACGTTTACATCTTTGAAAGTTCACAACTTGATGGTTGGTATGTAGGGGACTTGCTGTACAGCACAGAGTCCCGATCTGGGCCTCCCAATAGAGATACCTGAGAACCTAAGCCGACACGGATGCTCGAGCCCTGTTTTTAGGCACGTTAAACCAGAACGTGGGAGCAGGGAACAGGAAAGGCATAGGTTTCAGGCACTGATATTTATCAAAGCTCTCCTGTTGGTCCCAGTGTTCACCCAGTGCTGCGAACCCCTAAGAGGGAGCAGTGTCTGCAGAAGAAGCACCTCTTTCCCCTACTCATCCCCCCACATTCTCCTGGAGCCCCCCGTCCTGGAGCAGCCATAGAGGCATGCCATCCATCCAGGAATTTTCAGTTATTTGGAACAGTGACAGGGAGAGATTAAATTAATGAGCAGTGTGTGTTGAACTCGAAGTACCAACAACAAAGGAGGAGGCAGAAACATCTCAGAGAGAAGTGGAGATGAGAGACCATGGAACTAGAGTTGGGGGTGGGGGGGGACAGGGCAGAGAGAGACGGTTCTGGTCCAGGCCTTGGAGACCGGGACACAGGTTTGCTCCGTGGGTTCCGTTAATTACCACAGTAACCATTCCAAGAGCAGTCCTTTTTGCTTAAGCTGCTTTGAATGGGCTCCTGCTCCTTTCAAACAAATAATTCCTGACCAAGAATGTCCCCAGAGCCTGGCACCGTGCCTCTGCCTGGGTTTGGAATGGTTTGGAATGGCCTTCGTTTGCTGAATGGGTGGCTGAATTTGTGTCACCGTGGCACGGGAGCCCAGATCATTAATTAATCAGTGCACAGCAAACGCCACAAAGCAGGTGGCATTGTATTTACTTCTCAGGCAGGTGAGTTGTCTGGAAGGGTGTGGGACATGGCTTTCCATTAATGAGACTTATGTCTCTTTAGGGAGAGGAGGCCCGCTCACTTCATAAAGGCACTGAGTGTCGTACAATGAAGGGACTTCTTCTCTTAAATATGTTTAACGATGCATGTTGTTTAAAAATATTTATTTATTTGGCTGCATCAGTTCTTAGTTGTGGCATGCGGGATAGAGTTCCCTGACCAGGGATTGAAATCCAGGCTCCTGCATTGGAAGTGCAGCGTCTTAGCCACTGGAGCACCAGGGAAGTCCCTGAAGGAACTTCTTCCAGAACTTATCCCACCAGGGAACACTTTTCATTTTTTGGAAGATCTATCAACATTCCATGAAACTAGTGTTCCAGGACTCCGGGACCTGTGGCACATGCTAGGCTTTGGAGTCACTTGGATTTAAATTTATTATATATTATTTAGCCTTGGTGTCTTCAATATATCTCTTCATTTCTGTAGACCTGTTTTCTCTTTCACAAAAAGGGGAGGATACCACAAATCTCACAGGGTTGTGCAAAACATATGATGCTGTGAAAGCTCCTGGTTCATAGAAGTGCTTGATAATGGTTTTTAAACCACTCAAATCATTTGCCATGTCCAAGTGATGGGTCTAAACAACCTGTGTCCTCAGTCACTCAGTCATGTCTGACTCTTCTGACCCCATGGACAGTAGCCCGCCAGGCTCCTCTGTCCATGGGATTTCCCAGGCAAGAATACTGGGAGGGGGTTGCCATTTTCTCCTCCAGGGGATCTTCCCAACCTATGGAAGAGTTTCCTGCATTGGCAGGAGGAATTTTTACCACTGAGCCACCTGGGAAGCCCCATCAAAACAACTAGTTAGTGGCCAATTACTAGAAAAACCACACACTTGTGCATATACATGCTGGGTACAAATTGTGCCCTCCTAACATTCATGTCCATCAGAATCTGTGACTAAGAACTTATTTGCAAATATGTGTTATGTAAAAAAAAAATGGTACAAAGGAACTGATTGACAAAACAGAAATAGAGTCACAGATGTAGAAAACAAACTTATGGTTACAACAGGGAAAGGTGAGGGAGGGAAATATTGGGAGTTTTGGATTGATATATACTCACTACTCTGTCTAAAATAGATGACGATTGAGAACCTGCTGTATAGCACAGGGAACTCTGCTCAATACTCTGTAATGGCCTATATGGGAAAAGAATCTAAAAAGGGGGATATATGTATATGTACAGCTGATTCATGTTGCTGTACATCTGAAACAGACATAACATTGTAAATCAACTCTACTCCAATAAATTTTTTTTTTAAAAGACCTTATTTGAAAATAGGATCTTTACAGATGTAAGCAAAGGAAGATGAAGTCATACTGGATAACAATAAGAGGCTTTAATAAAAAGAGAGAAATCTGGACAGACACACAGGGAAGGAAGTCATGTGAAGAGGGAGGCAGAGACTGGAGAGACGAATCTACACATCAAGGACCACCAAGGATTGCTGGCAGCCATCAGGAGCCAGCAGAAGAAAGGAAAGGCTCTTCCTGAGACTGCAGAGGGACCATGGCCCCGTAGGCATCTTGGTCTTAGACCTCTAGCCTCTGGAGCTATGAGGGAATACACTGCTGTTGTTGTAAACTAACCCTCCTCAAATAAGCAAGGCATATGCACACGTACACACACAAGAGGCATGGGAGAGGCTTAGAAACTGACGTGTCAGAGCTGTACTAAGATCAAAGGATTACTCTCAATCAGCTATTTGGGGCGTTGTTTCCAACACCTTCAGCTCCTGCTTCTTCCTTTCTGATATTCAGTGGGTCACCAAGTTCTCTGCTTTGGATATCTCTGGCACTGTGCATTCTCCCATCCTCACCGCTGTGCCTGCTTCCAAGGTTCCTCATCTCCCAACTGGGTAAACCATTCCCTCTGGTCTCCCTGCCCCTGGTCTTATCCTCTCTGAGTCATGCTCCTTGACCAGAAACCAGACCCATTGTCCTGTCTGGGCCTCTGCTCGCTGTCTCCTCCAAGAGGGAGGTGGGATGGGGTCAGCGGCAGGATGGAGGCCATCGCTCTTGGTCAGCCCCGCCCCTTCCTCTTGGTAGGTCCACTCCAGTGGTCTAGCTAGGCACCATCAGCTTCTCCCCCACGGGCCCTGGCCCCTCCCTCCTGGTCCATCTTTGGGACCATGGTCCCAGTTGGCCCTGTGCCTCAGTCAGCCCTCTCTCCCGGATGCTGCGGAGGTCCCAGGGCAAACAGGACTGTGCTAGAGTGGACCTGAAGGGGCCTCATCAGCATATGTGTGTGTGTGTGTGTGTGTGTGTGCAGTGCTCTGCCTGAAGTCCATCTCTTCTTCAATAAGGGGCCACCCACTCAGGCTCCCCATCATCTGAGGTCCCTTTCCACCACTCACTGTTGAGATCCCAGGGGAAGTCCGTCTGCTCTCTGGCTTTTGCAGAAGAGGTCCTGCTGACTCAGGCCAGGCCCCTCAGGGCTTGCACATTGCCCTGTCTCACCGTGTCTGTAGCACAGTGAATGGCTCTTCAGGCTGCTTCCTCCCTGCCCTGGCTGTACCACCCTTGTGTCTGGGACATACAGAGGGGTGTCCCGGGGTACCCTGTGTTCCAAATGGTCCTACTCAATAGAAGTACTGGCCTCAACCAGTCCCACTGGTACTCTCACACCAACCCAGAAAGGACCTGCCTACTCACACCCTCCACCTCACTTGACATGACTCCACTTGGAGGCTGGAAGCCACTTCATGACCTTCTTCCTACCTGCTCTCCCACCTACCCTGCTCTGAGTGGCCTCATTTCACTGACCTCTGCCTCTGAGTTCTCAAGTCATGGTCCTCCTAGGGCCTGGTTACCATACCAGAAAGATTATATATACAAAGATATATAGATACATGACCAGATATATGCATGTCTGTATAATTATACAAAGGGTAACATACTGCAAACACTATTCTACATGTGTTTTTCTGACTATATTGTGGAGATAATTCTCTATATTTACTGTCCTCACCTTTTTATTAGCTGCATAGTATTCCACCACGTGGATGTGCTGCAGTTTATTTGGCTAATCTCCTCTTGAGGGACATTTGGGTAATTTGTAGTCTTTTTTCTTACAAACAGACCTGAAATTAGTAAACATCCTTATGCACAGGTCACTTCTAACTAGTTTTTTGACAGAAGGTGAAAGACAGACCTATCCAGACTGGAGTTTTTTTCCTTCTTTCAGCAAAGCAAAAATTCCTTCTATGCAGCTGTAAAAAAGGATGAAGACGATCAGTATAGAGAACTATCTCCACAATATACTGAGAAAAATGTGTAGAATAGTGCTTGCAGTATGTTGCCATTTGCATAATTATACAGATATGCATATACATGGCCATACATCTATATACCTTTGCATATATTTGCATGTATAATCTCTCTGGAAGAACGCATAAGCAACTGGTAACATTAAAATCCTCTGTGGAGAACTGGATTGCCAGGGTTAGCAGTGGGAAGCAGCATTTTCACTGTTTACGTCTTTGTAACTTCTGAATGTCAAACAATGGGAGTATATTACCAATTCTAAAATTTTAAAAGTCAGTGGCTGTTTGAGAGTGCCTAACTGACCATCCACTTCCCAGGTTCTCCAAGCTGCCCCCTGTATTGTCCAGTCACCAGGACACTATCTTTTGGACCTGAGCATTGTAGCCTCATGGAGTGTGATCTTCAGTGAGCACGCTCAGCCTGCCCTGAGAGCCAGTGGGAGCCACTGATGGGGGGTGAACCTCTGTTTCTGCAGTGATTCTGCCCCTGAGGTCCTCATCACTCCCTAGTAGTCTCCCATACGTAAGCCCCTGGGTACACAAGTGCTCCTACTGGATGAATTGCACTGTGACTTTCTGGGAGGCAATGGGTGTTCCATAATTGGCTGGTTTCCCTTTGTGCCCAGACTACCAGGAAGCTCTCAGATGTAATTACACGCCTGCCTCTCCTCACCTGTGCCCACACTGTATGGGCTCTCCATACAGAACACCAGTCCTTCCCCAAAGCTCCCCAAAGCCTGTGGATCTGTCAGAGAGGTGAGGGGAGTCCAGGCGACAACCAGTGTAGCTGGAGGGCAGGGAAGACCCACTGTTGAAGAAAGTGTAGATGCGCAGCAGCAGGCTAGGGGTAAGGTTAATGGGCACACGGAGAGTGCTGCATGATTGACTAGTGCTTCCAGGCTATTTCACTAATTCCTTGAGTTTGGCTAAGAGTCTAAGAGGCAATTCCACAAAGCTGGTTATATTTCACTCATATATTCTGACAGAGGAAAAGTCAATCAAGTCTGTCTGAATTTCCAGACGTGTTTTTGGAATGCCAGCTACAGCGGCTAAAAATTCATTCATTCACACTTCTAAAATTAATTTCATTTTAAGGTCTCAGTTAGATTTTTCAATTTGAAAAATAAATCAAAATTCAACTGGGAATTATCTTCTTGAAAATAATTCTCTCTCTTTTTCAGGGGAAAGGAACTGCATTACCCTTGCTCGTTTAGTAAGACGTGGTCTTTAACTATAAATTGCTGAATTTAACAATAGAGGCCTGGATGTCCTCTGATCTTAACAACCCAGAACCAGGAGGCCTGACATTTATTAACAGCAAGGGCTCGGGGTCTTGCATGACACAGACACTCAGGTGTTTGTGGAGAGATGAGCTCCATCTATCTGAGCTTCATCCGAGCAAGGATGAGCTCTTCCCCACGTACAACTGCAGGAACAGCAGGGTTACCTTGGTGTTGCATGAAACGCTAGGCATGGAAAGGACTTTGTAAGCCGTCAGCTGCAAAGGTGCTCTATCTGAGCGGTGGCTGGAGGAGAAGGTATGGAGACCACCTGGAGCTTTCACGGGCTCACTACCAAGCCTGGGAGGTAGGAAGATCCAGAGGTTGTGCAGTCCAGGGCATGTGGGAACCAGGGATGGTTTCAGGGGCACAATGCAGGGTGACGCATAATAGAGAGGGTGGAATCTTCAGTGTTCTCACACTCCCCAAATTCAGGCCTTTGTGACCGCTCCATTTGACAGCCTTCTCCAACCTGACCTCCTGCCTCCTGATGGGTTTTCCTCCTGTTTCTCCTCCCCCTGCCTCGATCTTGCCAGCCTGGAGCTGACAGCAGTCCATTCTGGCATTGAGACCTGTGCCAGCTCCTCACTGTGCTCTGTAACCTGCACATGGGCTTTAGGGGCCAGCTCTGCCTCCCCCTCAAGCCGCATTCACCGTCCTACTTGCCCCTTTCTGGGTGGAGTCTCCCCAGTGCCCCCAGGCTGGGAAGAGATGCCCCTGTAGGTGTGAGCACACATTGCTGGGCACAATCTCTGCTTCCTGTCATTACACCCGTCACGATGGCGCTTCTGCTTTCCTCTCAGCTACTCATGTGTGTGTGTGTGGTGACTAGATCTGCATTTTGGAAAGTGCTCTGCTGCAGAGAGGCACATAAGTGCCGGGACACAGTGAATGTATGGAGACGGTTCTCCCAACACCTCTAGAGCCCTGCTTTCATGGTAGGTCTGCACGTCCCTACTGCCTCTGAACTGAAGCCACGTGACCTGCCTTGTCACCCTGAACTGTGGCCAGAGCGGTCCACTTCTGGGTGTGGGGGGAAGCTTTAAGAGCCAGGGAGAGATTGGCCACATACCCGCCCTTGGTGGAGGTGACCGGGGAGGCAGGTGTCAGGATGAATCTATGTCAGGCTGTGTCCCTGAGCGGTCACAGTGAGCAGTGCCCTCCTGCCAAAGCCCAAGCAGGAAATAAGCCTCTGTTGTGTTCCTGGAAATTGGGGGCTTGTTTGTTACTGCAGCATGACGTCACCCATGCGGACTAGTATCCTCGTTAGGAGGCCTGCACCTAAGTCCAGACAGGATGATGGTGGCCTGGACTAGAGCCTTGGAGGAAGAGAGCAACCAGAGAGGATGGTCTGCGAGAGATTTAGGAGGTGAAATCCACAGGGCTGGGTGATGGCGTGGCCACCGTGGATGAAGGAAGCTCCTGCAGCCACTTTCCCTCTTTCAGGGGCATGCTCACTAAGACCTTCTCAGAAACCCATAGGTTCTCTGAGTTAAGATTTACCATCCTATTTTTATATCCAGGGTCAAGGGTCTGTGTTGGCTCACTTCAAACCTTCCAGAGACGCAGGGGATCTGGGTCCTTGCTTTGTGGAGGAAGTGCCTGTCATAACCATGAAAGGTGAAGCCACAATTAAAGCAAAAGTGTTAGATGCTCAGTCGTGACTGACTCTTTGTGACCCCATGGACTGCAGCCCGCCAGGCTCCTCTGACCATGGGATTCTCCAGGCACGAATACTGGAGTGGGTTGCCATTTCTTTCTGCAAGGGGATCTTCCCAACCCAGGGATTGAACCTGGGTCTCCTATGTTGCAGGCAGATTCTTTACGGTCTGAGCCACCAGGGAAGCCACAATAGTTATAATGTATTGATTGGACCTACTGTGCTATTGAGGGGGGTGGGGGGGGGAACTTCTCAGTGACTCAGTGGTAAGGAATCCATCTGCAATGCAGGAGACCCAGGTTCAATCCTTGGATAAGGAAGATCCCCTGCAGAAGGAAATGGCAACCCACTCCAGCATCCTTGTCTGAAAAATCCCATAGACAGAGGAGCCTGGTGGGCTACAGTCCATGGGGCCACAAAGAGTCAGACATGATTGAGCAACTAAACAACAGCAACTGTACTATGCGAGGGCTTTACAAACAGCACCCACTATGACACTCTGAACAAGCGGCGGGGCAGGCTGAGTTACAGACTCCATCTCACGGATGGGGACGCTGAGGCTCGGAGAGCTTGCAGACCTTCCCAAGCTGGGAGCTGGCAGAGCCAGAATCCAAAGTCAGTCCATGTGGCTTTTACCCAGTTCCACGTCACTGCTGGGGGTGGACAAACCCCTCAGTGAATGAGCCGGGAGTTGAAGCCATGTGCTTGGGGGCTGCGCCTTCCTCTCCAAGCTGGGGAGGGGATGGGCCGCGGGGGTGTCCGAGGCTCGCAGCTGCTCCCAGCACGACAGGTGCCCTCCCGGAGGCGTCTAGGCGTTGGCAGTGTTCTGGGCCCCCCTCAAGTGCACGCGTCACCGACTCTCCTGCATAAACACCAGGGGGCTGAGTCCTGTTCTTGGCTCCGTGCATGCAGGCGCTGGCTCCAGGCTCCCACAGATGCCAGAGAGCCTGTGGGGTATGGATGCCTGCCTTGGGGGGGCTTATCCCCAACTCCTGGGACTTGAGGTGCAAGTCTCCCACCCAAGCAGAAACAAAAGCTGCTTCCCAGATGTCACCAGAAAGACAGCACCATCCTTTTGCTTGCTGTTAACTCTCTCTCTCTCTCTCTCTCTCATTCTTTATTTCTCTTGGCAGAGGATACTAAACTCAAGCAGTCCCTCAGCCCCAGTCTCTGTGCTGTGCTTGTGGTTGGGAAGCACAGGTTTTAGAGTCACATGGACCTGCGTTCGGGCTTCCCCGGTGGCTCAGCTGTAAAGAATCCACCTGTAATGCAGGAGACTTGGGTTCAATTCCTGATCGGCAAGATCACTTGGAAGAGGGTGTGGCAACCCACTCCAGTATTCTTGCCTGAGAAATCCAATGGACAGAGGAATCTGGCAGGCTACAGTGCATGGGGTCACAAAGAATTGGACACAACTGCACACATGCACAGACTTGGGTTCACAGGCTAGCTTTGCCAAGTATGTGCTCTGTAATCTTGGACAAGTTACTGAGCATCTCTGAGCCTCAGTTTTGTCACCTCAAAAAAGGTTATCAGGGATAACCTCATGGGGCTGTCAGGATGATGAGGGGAAGGGACTGGATGTAAGACGTGCCCTCCAGCCTTTACATTCTACAGGGAGAAGGAAGACCCTTCACAAACCACCAGCTAAATACATCAAGTAAGCCTAGCCTGATAAGCCATGTGGATGATGGACAGAGGGCTGTGCAAGCCTGCGATGGGGGACCTGGGGCTCCTCTAGCTCCCACAGGGTGGGGGTGGGGGGCTCAGGAGATGACTTTTAGGCTAAGACCTAAAAGGAGGTCTTTGAAGGAGGAGAAGTTGGTCACTAAACCTGGGGGCAGAGAGGGGGATCATTCCAGGCATAGGGAGCAGCTTCTGCAGAGGCCTTGAGATGGGCAAGAGGAGGCAGGGTTAGGTGAGGAAGGAGGGGCAGGGGAGGGTGGGGCAGGGTTGGCAGGGCAGGTACAGGCTGGAGGCTGCTGGGTGCTCTGGGTGATGCTGGAGAACCTGCATTTTTTCCCAAAGGCGATGGAAGACAGTGACATGCTCAGGGACCTAGAATATGGTCAGGTTTATCCTCTAGAAGCTCAGTCCCAAGGACTGCCATGTGGCCAGGGACTGGTGTGGGGCAAGGAGGGACCATGTGAGCGAGTCCAACATATCAAGCCTGACACTGTGAGCTCCTGACCCAAGGCAGGGGTGGGAAGAGAGTCTGGACTCCTGAGCACGGAGAGTTCTGGCACTTGGTGTTTACGGAGCGCTCTACTCCATGGTGAGCTTTAAAGACGGGGAATCAATTCCATTTTTTTCTGTATCCACAGGACCGGGTATCGGCCTGACACCGAGAGCCAAATTGTGTACTGCACAAATAAATGTCCCAACTACAGTGTCACTAGGGCTTCCCCACTGGCTAAACTCATAAAGAACCCGCCTGCCAGTGCTGGAGGTGCAGGAGACTCAGCTTCGATCCCTGGGTCAGGAAGATTCCTGGAGGAGGAAATAGCAACTCACTCCAGATTCTTGCCTGGTAAATCTCATGGACAAAGCCTGGTGGGCTGTAATTCATGGGGTTGCAAAGAGTTGGACACAACCGAACACACACACACACACACACACACACAAGGTGTAATTATTGAGGCTCTTCAACCTCGTGTCAGTGCTAGAAATATTTGGGAGCTAGGGTGGGGACATGAGTCCCCTCCACAGTGAACTCTGGGGCCCCACATCTCCTGGCCTGGCCCTGGTCTGAAACCGGAGAAGGGGACAGCCCTGCTGGTCCTTCCAGAGGTGCAAGTATGGCAGGCTGAGCTGCTGGCCCCGCATGTGTGTGTGTGTGTGTGTGTGCGTGGGTAACATCCCTGTGTCTGAGGGGTGTTGCTTTTAGAGTAAGCTTATTTCCCTGCATCCAGGTTTCTGCTTTTCTGATTGGCCAAGAGGCAGGATGAGCTACAGCAATTGGAGGGCAGGCTTTGTGGTGAAGACAGCGCCGCTGCAGAGAAAGCCAGAGAGCATTTCAGCCACTACCTTGCTCAGCGGTGCGGATGAGATTGTTTCCTCATCTGCAAAGTGGGAATGCTCATGGACTTACGGTTGTCTTTAACATGGAGACACCAGGCCACCCAGAAATGAGGACCAGGAGAGGGCCTTCATCTGGTCTCCAGGGAAAGGCACCCACGGGTGGACAACAGGTACTGTGGGCCCCCAGCTTCTGGACCCTCTGCCTACATCAGTGCTGAGGTTCTGGATGAAGGGATCAGGAAGGGCCTGGGGTCTATATTTTGACCCTCCCTGGTTGGGTGATAAGGAAGTCCTGGGGTTGCTTTGGTCAAGTCCATGCCTGAGAAGTTGGGGTTGGAAGCTCTGTTTCAGAGAGCTGGGAATGACAGTAGAAAAAGCCAGTGTGGGGTGACTCCATGCCAAAGCAGAGCAACAACACCCAGGGTTGGGACTTCCCTGGTGGTCCAGTGGTTAAGACTTCACCTTCCAATGCAAAGAATATGGGTTCGATCCCTGGTTGGGGAACTAAGATTCCCACATGCCTTGTGGCCATAAGACCAAAATATAAAACAGAAGCAGTATTGGAACAAATTCAATGAAGACTTTAAAAATGGTCCACATAAAAAAAAAAAAACCTTAAAAAAAGAACACTTAGGGTCAATTTCTGAACCCAAATTTTACGTTCAGAGCCTCTTGGTCTTCAGTGTGCGGGCCATAGGGTCAGAGGCAAGGGGGTCAGGACTGAGCAAGCAGGGCTCAGGCCAGTGTATAGGGAGTGCTTGCAACTGCCGGTTGGCAGGGGAGCATGGCTGAGCCCCTGTGACTTTATGAGGCTTTGGGATCCGAAGTCAGGGCTCCAAGATGTTAGGGCTGCACCAGACGCAGTCAGACCAGTACAGAAGCAGCCAGAGGACAGTGCATCATGTTAGGGTGGCCTGGACTCCCAGAGCCCCTGCATATCCTATTGGAGCATCTTCACAGACTATACAGCTCTAACACATCTTTATCTGTGTTCATCTTCCTGGGGGGTTGGGGACTATGACACCCAAGCTTCTCGGGCCTACGGCACAGCTCAGGGCCTGACTGCTGTACAGTCAGTCTCGAAGACATGGAGTGTGGAATTAACAAGGATACATCAATAAGTTCAGCTTCATAAGTACCTTCTGAGCACCTACTGTGTGTTTCATTCCTCACGCATCCCTGCCACTGGGGTAGTTTCCAGCCAAGACTTGGTTTTTATTTCTAGAGAAACTAACCCTGATTCTCCCAGGTGGACGTGCTGCCTGCTTGCTGCTGCTGCTAAGTCGTGTCTGACTCTGTGCAACACCATAGATGGCAGCCCACCAGGCTCCTCTGTCCCTGAGATTCTCCAGGCAAGAATACTGGAGTGGGTTGCTAATTCCTGCTCCAGTGCATGAAAGTGAAAAGTGAAAGTGAAGTCGCTCAGTCGTGTCCGACTCTTCGAGATGCCATGGACTGTAGCCTACTAGGCCCCTCCGTCCATAGGATTTTCCAGGCAAGAGTACTGGAATGGGGTGCCATGTCCTCTGCTGCCTGCTTAGACCTGGATAAAAATGACATTCTGCTAAAATCGAGTCTTCACTAGATACTGGCCAGTCCAGTCAAACTGATAGCCTTTTTGTGGTCCCTCACATGTGGGTTCTCTGCCACATCCCCAGCTGGTTTTGAATTAAGGTTTCCTGTGATTTGCAAGGCAAATCTAGTCACAGAATGGCTTGGAGCTGGGCCTCTCATGCTGGTGCACTGTAGGTGTCACAGGGACTACAATTCAAGGAGAAACACTGATTTGCTGCTGGCACGATCAATTTTACTCAAAGATTTAGAAAACAAAAAGCTATAAATTTTTATAGACACATGCAGTGCAAAGGAGCAGCCAAACTTGGCCTGGAGTCAAATGGACCATCTATAGAAGTGTATAAGACAAAGCACACGTCTTTAACAGAAATCTGCACCTGAGCTGGACAGTACCAGATGGCCACCTACTATTCTCAACCCTCTTCTGGTTCTACTGTGCCAGGAAGGCTACTCTCACTACCATACTGGAGGATCTCTTGACCATTGCTCTTCTGGGAAAATGGCTTGGACCACGTGAGGACACCAGCAATTGGCTTTGCACTCCTATCCCTCCCATAATCCACTGCTGCTGCTGCTGCTAAGTCGCTTTAGTCGTGTCTGACTCTGTGCGACCCCATAGACGGCAGCCCACTAGGCTCCTCTGTCCCTGGGATTCTCCAGGCAAGAATACTGGAGTGGGTTGCTAGCACGATTCAACACCTGAGCCCAAAGGTGAATGATTTAGAATCAATGTAAGAGGGCATTTTTAGGAATTCTTAGACACTGGATGAATTCTAGGTCTTAATTCTGCCACTGAATCTGAATCAGGTAGTAATTCTCTTCCCAATCTGCTCTCCAGGTTTCCCTGTCTGTAAAATGGGAGGAGTGGGTCGTAGGATCTCTTTGAGGTTCTTTTCAGCTTCAACATTTTATGTTAGGCCTCTACTCCCTGGTAGGAAGCTAATTAAGATTAACTAATCAGACTTTCAGAGACGGCAATGGCACCCCACTCCAGTACTCTTGCCTGGAAAATCCCATGGATGGAGGAGCCTGGTAGGCTGCAGTCCATGGGGTTGTTGAGAGTCGGACACGACTGAGCGACTTCACTTTCACTTTCTACTCCCTGGTCAGGTGGGTATCATTCAGATTCAAACTAAAACATCAAACTAAAATGGACCGTGGGCATCCTTGCATACACATTATACGTGTTCTCAAAACCCCAGAAAGATAGGTGTTATTACCTCCACTTTGTAGATTACAAAAGAGAGGCTCAGAGAAGTTTAGTGTGTTAACAGGTCACACAGGAAGTTGCAGAGCTGTGAATCATCTCAGGCCTGTTTCTGGTCCAGGGGGCTGAGAACAGACACTGTGAGCCCAATAGCAGCTCAGTTTCCTCCAGCCCTTTCTTGCTGCCTGCCTGGGAGCTCAGCTTTGTGCTCTGGTATAAGAGGTTGAGGATGGGCGCCAGCTGGGGCTCTAGGCCATGGGTGGACTTTGGCCGGCAAGTGTTGGTACTATTCTGGAAGGCCAGCAAAGAGCAGGTTGTCAAGGGCTGAGAGAGCATCTCTGGCCCAGGCTGAGTTTGCCTCTCCCAGGGGAGTCTTCCAGGCCCCATTTTTGCCTTGAGCTTAAGGAGCTGCCCGTTCTTTGCATCACTTTGCCATCTGAGGGCCTCTACCTACCAGGTGGCACATCATTCTCAGAGATCCATCCTCAAATATTCCTGTCCACCTTTCCCAGCCTCCCAATTCATCTCCCAACACCTATGGGCTGTGGGCAGGAGAGGAAGAGACATGATGCAGGGTTTGAGCTCAGATCTCTATCTTGGACCATCAGGAGGGCAACTTCAAGGATGCTTTTATTTAATTCAATTCAATCACTGCCAGTTTGCTTGCAGTAATGGCTTTCGAGCCCTTAGTTCTCTTCTCAGAACCTTAAGGTGGCCTTAACTCCTGAGATGACACTGGGCAAGCAAATTTCTCTCTTTTGGCCTCCGGTCTTCATCCAGGCAGTAACCAGCTGGTTAGGTCCCATCGGATCGCAGGTCCCTCGCAGCGGTGACATTTTAGCATCCGTTATCTTTGACTTTACCTTCCCAGAGGCATCGGGATGGATGCCTTTGGAGAGCGCAGCAAGCATAAAAATCGCTCTCTGGCTGTCTGCGGCTCTCACTTGGTGGCCGCAGGTCCTACTCCATCCCCCCACGCCAAAGGCTCACCTCCACGGCTCCCCGATCCCTGGTCCATCCAGGCCTGGGCTTTCAGCCTCGCAACTCCGGAAACCCCAGGGCAGCGCTAGAGGCGCGACTGCGGCGGCGGCGGCGGAGGCGCAGGGGGCGGGGGTGAGAGATGCGCCCACTTGTCCCGCGGCCTCCGCAGCGGCCCCGGCCCCAGATCCGGCCCCAGCGCGTCAGAAGGGTCCCTGGAACCCTTCGGTTTGTTGCTTGGGCGTGGAGACGGCTGGGAGTTCACCACCGGTCGATGGCGCGGAATCGACCCCGGCGCACAGTCCCTAACTTGGCTCGTCTTCGCTCCCGCCGCGGTGAGGTAGGGGCCGCGGCGCTCGGACGCCTCGGTCTCACCCTTTCCGTGCCTAAGCGCGGGGAAATTCAGCTACCTGGTCCGGGGCTCTCCGGGGTGGTGGGCACACCATTTTTGGCTGGATGTGCTTCTACATTCATTGTTTCTGTCTGTCCTGAGGCACCCCATCTCTCTCCAAACCGCGTCTCCCTCCGCATCTCCGCGTCTCGCCCGCTCTGTGCCCGCCTCCTGCCGAGCTCGCCGGGTGCAGGACAGCCGCAGCCCAAACCCGCTCCCTGCCTGCAGTCCCGGGCCCCTCTGGCCACCGCGGGTTACAGCCCGCTTAGGCCAACCCTCCCATCTCTCCGAGGGCGCCGAAAGTAGAGGGACTAAAGTTCGGGCGCCTTCGGCCGGGGAAAGGCCCGGAGCCCCAAGGGCCGCGGCCCCGGCGCTGGCCTCACCTGTTTCTCCAGCGGCTCCTTGGCCGAGAGCGTAGGCTTGGGGGAGGGCGCGCGGTCGCAGACGCAGCCCTCCAGCAGGTAGAGCCCCGAGGGCCGCGAGCTCGAGTCGCTCTCGAAGTAGAAGAGCAGGTTCTGCAGCAGCGCGAACCACTTGGTTTGCCATTTTGTGTTGTCCGAACTCCGCTTGCTCAGGTAGCCTTTGCGCGTTCCGTCCTTGCGCGCCAGCAGCCCCAGGGACGCGACGTGGCCATCGTTCAGCCGGATCCCCTTCTGCATGGTGCTCGGAGGCCAGCTCGACTCCACGCGCTTACATCTTCTCCGCGCGGAACCCGGCAGCCGCGGTCCGTGAGCGCTGCGCGCTGCCTCTCTCTGGCGCTCGCTCCTTTGCGCTCTCCCCTCCCCTCCCCCCACCAAATCTCTACAGTCCAGGATCTGGCGCCGAGCCGCGGCTGCTGGAATCCAGATGTACCATTCCCCTCCAGAACCTTTTCTCAACTCCGCAGAGCCCCCGGGCCCTGGAGATGCCTCCCGACCCTCCCCAGGCGCCGGGCAAACGGAGGAACTGGCGAGCTGCGCGCTGGCGAGGGGCAGGCGGAGTCATGTGACGCTGATCCCTCGAAGAGCCCGTTTCAGCAGCGCGGACAGGGACACACGCACGCAGCCCGCCGAGGCGCAGAGCCGCGCGCAGGCTGCACCTTGGCACCTCCTCCTTCTCCCCGGACACACGCGCACACGCACAAACACAAATCCTGTCCTCCCTCCCCCGATCTCCTCTTCTCCTCTTTGGGTGTTAACAAATCAGATCAATTTTCGTTTAACCCAAGGAACACCAGAGGCTCGCCATCCTGGGAGCTGGCGTCTTTGCGCCCCGCCGCAGCGCACTGTAGACCTGGGGTTAAGTACCATTTGTCATTTTCTCTTCCAGAGGCTTCCTCCTGGTACTTTATTTTTCTTTTCCGAGGTTGATGGAGGAAGGTGGATGGCGAAATGAATCTGAAAGAGCTTTCAGTTCTAATATTTGCGTAACCGACCAGGTCACATCATTTCAGCATCCAACCCTACTTCTGGTGGCTTCCCCAGCGACCTGAGGACAATACAGGCGGAGATATGGAGGGGGGACGTGAGCATTTAATTTATTTTGAGTGTTGCCATAATTACCGGCGCCACCCCTGCGCCCCGAGGTCTGGCTAGCGAGCCGCTGCTGGCAGTTTTCTGCAAATACCCTCCAAAGCCTGAAGGCGGGCTTCAAACGCAGGCGCCAGGGACCATGGGAGCCTTCAAATAGCTGCGCTGGCGCAATGATACCTTAATGATAGATTTTCCGTTCTTATTTTTAGCTCGCATTCGCCTACACAGTTACACGGCATTTATCCGGGAACGTCACAGCGCCCGCCTGCTGCACCGGGAGGGCGCGCCGGCCGCGGGGCAGCCGGCGCGCTGGAGCTGGAATCGCTCACCGTCGTCTGCCGCAGAGGGTACTGGCCGGGCTAAGGGCGGGAGCGGCGCCCCCCAGCCCGGCCTGGCCTGTTTGCAGCGGGGACAGGCGGGAGCGTAGCCTTCGGGAGGAAGGAAGGAAGGGCACCATTTTTCAGTACAGAATCTGCTGGCACCCCACCTCCCTCCCTCGCACGCTCAACACACAGACACATCCACATACCACACACACACACACACACCCCCCACACCCACTCACCCTCTCACCCTGGTCTGGAGCGAGGGAAGGTCCTGGGAATAAGCTCTGGGAAGGCCCCGGGAAATCCACGGAGAGACATCCGACCGTGCCTAAATTGGAACAGCCCTGGTCCTGGGCACAATGGCGAAAGCCTGCCTTTTTAAGATGGGGACCATTCCGAGGGAGGAACTGACCGAGTTAGCCTTACTCTTGCCTCTCAGTTCCCACGCTCGGGCTTGGGAACTCTTAAGGATTTTTCTTCACGAATAATGAAAGCAAAGAAGGGTGATGGCTAAAACTCTTCATTTAACTCGATTTTTCCAAGAGGGTCCCTGCACTGCGACCACCTTTACTTCTCTTCTGCCTTCTTTGTGAAAGCAGAGTTTCCAGAAGTGAGTTTCTTAATCCAGTCCCTCTTCCTCTAAACTCTTCTCTTAGGAAGCCTGATACAGAGGCCAAGGAAACTTCAGGGAAGGGGCACTGTTCTAAGTGCTTCAGGTTCACTAAGCCATTTAATTGTCATACAGCTCTAGGAGTAGTGTCCATCCCCTTCCCTCTCCCCTCATCAGCTCCATGGTACAGAACGGGGAAATGGAGGCCTGGGGTGGTTGAGTGATTTGTTCAGAGTCACTCAGCTGGAAAGTGGCAGGGGCAGGATTTGAACTTGGTGGTCTCTCCCCACTGGCTATGTAGAGTTGAATGACTGGTTGCTGTGTTGCAGAGGGTTTGGCCTTTATCCTAAAAGGGGGCCTCTCTCATGTGGGCCAGAGCCAAGACTGGGTCTGCTTGACATGTGGAGACAGTGGGGGACGGGGAGGGGGGATTAACTGGGAGATTGGAATTGACATATATACACTGCTGTGTGTAAAACAGATAGCTAGAGGGAAGCTGCTGTATAGCACAGGGAACTCAGCTTGGTGCTCTGTGATGATCAAAAGGGGTGGGATGGGAAGGGGATAGAAAGGAGATTCAAGGAGGAGGGGATATATGTATACCTATACCTATGACTGATTCACTTTATGGTACAGCCACAAAGTGAAACTAACGTTGAAACTTTGAACTAACACAACATTCAAAAGCAACTATACTCTGATTAAAAAACAAAAAAGATTGGGTCTGCTTAGAGGCTGCTGTGGCCAGAGAGACCTATGGTACCTGAGTTCCAAACCTGGACAGCACACTGGAAGGTTGAATGTGGCTCAAAGTATTCATGTGGGAGACAGGAGGTGACAGCAGCCCTCGCACTTTAATTATGTCCATCTGAGCTGCAAACACACTGCTTTCTCTCCAATCTCCATTGGCAGAAACCTGAGCAGAGCCTGTGAAGGGGCCCCCTGGTCATCCCCCTGGTCTCCAGCCAGAGTTCAGGACCATTGGAAGGCACTCAGGGGAGTTGCTTAAGGAGACATCAGCTGCAGTTTGGGTTGGGATGGGGGTGCCAGGGAGCAGGTAGGCATGTCCTGCCATAGCAGGCAGAGATGGGCATGTCTAGCTATGGTGTTTGCTGTCTACCAGGCCAGAGACCAACTCTTCCCCATAGGTGGAAAAGATGCCCACAAGACCTCACAAGTGCATCTGGGTTTTGCCTTGTTTCATTCCATCCTCTCCATAAGGCTTTTGGACAAGGGTTAATAACCCTGTTTCACAGATGGAGAAACTGAGGCTGGAGAGTGGAAGCAACATTTGCAGAGAATCTCGTAGGGCGACGCTGTGATGGGGATCCTGATTGTTCAGCTACAGCTCATTGCAGAGGACTTGCTCTCTGGGTCTCCCAACTTCCAGCTCTCTTGGCTGAGGTCTCTGCAGATAAGGATACGATAAGGAGGATTAAGGAGTATTTTGGTGGGTTTGAGATCTGCATTTAGAAATGACTAGCTAGTGACATGGACATTGCTTAGTCCAAAATCCTAGTAAGTCTTCATGGGGAGATTTCTGCGGGGCTTCAGAAGAGTGCTCAGCTTGGGCATTTGTTGACCTGGGAGTTGTGTGGGTCTGACCTGCCTTTAGGCCCTGGGAAGAGGGAGTCTTTGGGGGGTGTGTGTGTGTAAGTGTGATGTGATGTACACATGAGAGGTGTGTGTGTGGTGTAGGTGTAACATTTAGAGAAACCTTGGTCTTTTGGCAACATACTCCGAAAGAAAAATGTACTTTTCACATCACCTAAAAAAATGAAGAATTTAATATGTTGAGTCAGAGGAGTTTTGGAAACAGAGGCTTTGCCAATGGGGATTCATTCCTCCAACTTTGGGCTCGGTTGTTAGCTTTGCTCCAGGATCCACATGTAGATGTGAGGGGTTTATACCTTTACTTTCTGACCAGTGAGAATAGCCTTATTATACTGTTGGACTATAAATGTAATGCAGGCATTTTGTAAAGTATTAAGGCAATATAGAAAATAAAGAGATTACTCCTCCATTGATTTTCTTTTCTATTTAATGTCCTTGACTTTCCTCGTTGCTAACATATTTACCAAAATGGGATTCTGAAACACACACTATTTTATCATCTCTCTTTACTTAACAGCATGTGAGGACATATTTTCATATCATTATGGACTAGGGTTCTTGGCCTTCTTAATCAATAGAAATTGATCAGAGGCCAGACAAGCTATTCAGGCGAGGCTTTATCGAGGTCCCTGCTGCAGTGGGAGAGAGCAGGGTGAGAACAAACAACAGGTTCCCTTGCTTGCTCCCTGGCGTGGGTTGGGGGACAAGCTGGTTCCTTATATGGGGTGAGGGTGGGGCTGTGTCCAGGATTGGGCTGGAGGAGTGGCTAAGGTGGTTTGCCCACCCCTTAGGTAGTGCTGTGTGCAGGGGGCATGTGCAGTATCCTGCTTTTGCTCCAGGCTCCTCAAAAGTGGCATTGGGGGTTTTGATCTCTTTTGGTCCAGAATTTGCCCCAACTACACATGCATGGGGTTATTTTTAGTTCCATACAGTTTCTTTGTATTTTGTTGCTGGAGGAGAGGTGTGTCCAGGTGCAAGCACTGCAGCAAAGGGTTCCAGGTTTGTCTCAATATTACTGCAAATTTTAATCAAATATTACTACAGATTTTAATCAACAGATTCTTTATGATTTGGCATTTGGGTTGTCTTCAAGTCAAAGCTTTTGGAATGCCGTGCTGTGCCGTTCTGTGCCAAGTCACTTCAGTTGTGTCTGAGATCTTTTGCGACCCCATGGACTGTAACCCTCCAGGCTCCTCTATCCTTGGGATTCTCCAGGCAAGAATACTGGAGTGGATTGCCATGCCCTTCTCTAAGCTTTTGGAATAATGATGTAATTAGTATCTTTGTATATACATTTCCCTCTCTTAAGCTAAAAACTGAAATTTCTAGGTTAATGAAACATCTATTTGAAATATTAATAGATTTCCAAAGAGAGCTTTTATTCTTGACATGGCTGTCCACAGAGATGAGAGTATCCATTTCTCCATCTATTCGTCAGTCCTGGATATTGATACTAACCATCAGTTTTATTTTTTATTTTTTTTTCATGAAAAAAGCTATTTTTATTAATAACAATACCATGCTGTAGTTGAGAAAACAGAGGACCAGAGAAGTTAGATCTCTTCTTCAAGGTCACACAGCTAGTCAGTGGTAGATATAAGGCAGAAACCGAGGTTGATGTACTTTTTAACCTTGCAGTCTTTTATCGGGCAACTTGCTATGATGTTTTCATTGAGACCCAGGGTAGGAAAGCGCAGCGGATTGTTTTGCTAGGTCATCTCTTCTAAGCTAGTAGGACTCTCGCATAGAGCCAGCTCCCAGTGACACTGGATGCTCCAGGATGCATGTTCCCAACGCTGCAGATCAGCAACAGAATTAAATCTGAATGTGAAATTACATCCTGTCTGGCCTTTCCTAAACACACATAAAACTCAAATCTTTGTAGACTGTTTTGCTCTTTTCCAAAGCATTTTCCAGACGCTTTATTCTCCACAGCCATCAAAGTCCTGTCCTACCCCTTCACCATCAGTTTTAATCTGTGTTGCAAATAATCTCCACAGTTTGTTGCTTGTCTTTAATGCTATGTATCTATATATTGTAGGGATTTCCCCAGTAGCTCAGTGGTAAGAATCTGCCTGCAATGCAGGAGATGTGGGTTTGATCCCTGAGTCTGGAAGATCCCCTGGAGGAGAGCATGGCAACACACTCCAGTATTCTTGCCTGGAGAATCCTATGGACAGAGGAGCCTGGGGGTTATAGTCCATGGGGTCACAAAGAGTCAGACACAACTGAAGTGACTGAGCATGCATTCACAACTATATATTTTATATGTCTTTATTTGGGTTGTAAGAAATTTTAAAACTTGGGTGCAGATAAATATATCTTTTTCTTTATGGTTTCTTATTTTAGATCTCCTGCCCTCTTGTGCCAGTTCCTTCAAGATTGAAACATATGTGCCCATATTTTCTCCTTCATTTTTTCAATTTTACTTTTTCTATTTATGCTTTTAATTCATTAAGAGTGAGGTTGGGGTCTTGCTTATTATTAATTTTTCCCAAAGAGCTGGCAAGTTGTGCCAATACCCTTGATTGAATAATCCAAATTCTACCACTGATGAGGAGTAGTGTCTTTATCAGGGATCAAATTCTTGGCAATACTTAGGACTATTTCAAGACACTGCTTTTTGTCCTATTGTTCTGTCTGTTGTTTTTTTTTTTTAAATTGTGATATAGTTGCTTTACAATATAGTATTAGTTTCTGCTGTACAGCAAAGTGAATCAGTTGTATGTATGTATGTCCCCTCCTTTTTGGACATCCTTTCCTTGCCTCCTATCCCACCCCTCTAGGTCATCACAGAGCACAGAGCTGAGATCCTCGTGCTATACGGCAGCTTCCCACTAACCATCTATTTTACACATGGTAGTGTATGTGCGTCATTGGTACCTCTCAATTCATTCCACCCTCCCCTGTCTGTTCTTACCCCAGTGATTTCTGTTTCTTACTGCTTTACCAACTATTTTGAAATCTGGCCTCATCATCATGCCCTGCATGTGGTCAATTTAGTGATTGTTCTGAGGCTTCTGGGAAAGAAGATACATGCTTTGTTCATAGCGTATGGAGTTTGACAAATATCTAGCAACTCGATAAATTTTGTGACATACAGAGGGCTAGGATTTACTCATGACCATAGCGGAATAGGAAAGTGTGAAAAAGTAATGTGAAAGTGCTGTTTGCTCAGTCGTGTCCCACTCTTTGAGACCCCATGGACTGTATCCAGCCAAGTGTCTCTATCCAGGAAATTCTCTAGGCAAGAATACTGGAGTGGGTAGCCATTCCCTTCTAATATTCCACAGGGGATATTCCTAGCCCAAAAATCGAACCCAAGTCTCCTGCATTGCATGCAGTTTCTTTACTGTCTGAGCTACCAGGTCAGGAAGATACCCTGGAGAAGGGAATGGTGGACCCACCAGCATTCTTGCCTGGAGAATTCCATGGACAGTGGAGGAATAGGAACAGTAAGTCAAAGATTTCCCACCCCCTTCATTGGAATCAGGCCCAGCTAATCTGATCTTTTGAATCATTTTAGGGGAGTGGGAGGGGAAGAGGCATATGTGCTCTGCTTCTCATTTTGATTCCATTTTCCTTCAGTATTCTTTTTTTTTTAATCTGAATTTTCTACTTTTTGTAATAAAAAAGTTACTCTACTAAAGAAATAAGACAGGGACATGCAAAGAAGTTTGAGAGATGGCTTCAGTCAAAACCATGTGGTACTTAAAAAAGGAGACAAATCTTCAGCAACTTAGAGAGTTTATCTATTTGTGTGGCACAGTTCTAGAATGTTCTGGAGGAGAGATTATACTGAGTTATTAGATGAAGAATTGTTGTCCCAAGGTTCCATATAGATTTTGGGGGGTCTCTTTGTGCAGAGTCCAAAATAAGAGAGGATATTAAGACATGGAATTCAGATGGACCTAAAAATCAATCTAGTATCATCAGACTTTTTTGTATTTTAAATAAATAAAGAAAAACCAAGGAGGGAATTTCTCATTATAGCTGAGGCGACCAAATTGGATAATCATCTGATAACTTTTTAGGATGTCTCCACTCTTCCAAATCTTACACTTTTAAGAAATATTTTTAAAATTAATTTTTATTGGAGTATAGTTGCTTCACAATGTTGCATTAGTTTATGCTGCACAGCAAAGTGAATCAGCTGTACATATACATATATCCCCTCTCTTTTGGACTTCCTTCCCATTTAGGTCACCCCAGTGCACTGGGTAGAGCATTGAGCATTCCCTGTGCTCTACAGTAGGCTCTTATTAGTCATCTGTTTTTTAAAAAATATTTTATTTATTTTGAATGCACTGAGTCTTAGTTGCAGCATGCAGGATCTTTTAGTTGTGGCATGTGGGATCTAGTTCCTTGACTAGGGACTGAACCCAGGGATTGAACCAACGTGTTGCATTAGCAACACAGAGTCTTAGCCACTGGACCAGCAGGGAAGTCCCAAGTTATCTGTTTTATACATAGTAGTGCTCTTGCCTGGAAAATCCCATGAATGGAGGCGACTGGAGGCTGCAGTCCATGGGGTCGCTAAGAGTCGGACACGACTGAGCGACTTCACTTTCACTTTTCACTTTCATGCATTGGAGAAGGAAATGGCAACCCACTCCAGTGTTCTTGCCTGGAGAATCCCAGGGACGGGGGAGCCTGGTGGGCTGTCGTCTCTGAGGTCGCACAGAGTCGGACACGACTGACTCGACTTAGCAGCAGCAGCAGCAGCAGTGTATATATCAAACCTTACACTTTGTACAATTCCTGGAATACACGGGCAAGAAGGAGGAGCCTTTTTTCATGGCCCAGAGGCTGAAAATGAATCCCCAGGTCGGCTTCAGAGTCTAAGTTGGTATAGACTGAGCTCTATCACAAATGAATCTAAAAGATTATGGCTAGAACACAGTAGACATTTGTCTTCCGTTTCCAGAGTTGTTTCAGTACCAGGGATGTGAACAGAATGGCTTTGCCTTCTGTATGTGGTATGTGTGGCTCAAACTGGAGCCATCCCTGGGGACTTCCCTGGTCCAGCAGCTAAGACTCTGAGCTCCCAATGCAGGGGGCCTGGGTTCAACTCCTGGTTAGAGAACTAGATCCTGCATGCCTCAACTAAGATATGGCACAGCCAAATAAATAAATTTTAAAAATCAGAAATAAGTATTAAAAAAGCTGAACCATCCTTTGTTTAAGATGCAGGCTTTCTTGGAGATCCCGCTTCCTGCCAACCTTACTCGACAGGTAAAGAAATGAGGGCTCAGAAAGGGGAACTGACTACCTGGAATGACATGCCAGTGTGTGGCAGGTCACATCCAAACACAGCAACTTCAGGGTTTCCACAGAGTTTCTGCGGCAGGTGCTGATTGCTACCCTGCTATGTCCCTCCCTCACATCCAGTGGGTGTGACGTATTGTGAAAAAAAACACTCTTGGTCCCTGGGACGGGATTTCTGAGGCTCACAGGGAGATGCTCTGTCTGCCCTGGATGGCAGATATGACAGAGGTACACAAAAGGCCATTTTGTGCATGAACCTGAGGGCAGAATCCAGAGTCATATCATAACAAAGTCTGAGCTTTGGGGCCATTCATATTTTTTTCTGGGTCACTGGTTGCTATCTGCCATCTGTCAGGGAAGAAGGTTGAATCTGCTAGGGGTTTTTTCTTAGCCATGGTGGGTTGATGTTTGCCTACGACTTGGGACCTTTCAGTCTTCAACCAGCTAGTTCATCGGTCGCAGGTCCATGTAGGATGTAAGAGACTTTTGCTTCAAACTGTCCAAACCCTTCCAATTCTATTGATGTTTCCTGGTGTGGATTTTGGTACATGGCTTCCTAAATAAAAGCATGGACTTTCTCTTGCAGGAGACTGAATTACAGCAATTCTGAGCACTGAGGAGCAGAGGGGAGCTTTCTGCTCCTTCTTGGAACCAACACTTTCCTCCAAGCTTTATGGACACTGGGACTCAAGTCCAAAATGGCACTGGGTTCTTATGTCCAGAATGTAAGGATCTTGCCATTGCCCATCTTGTCTTTAGCAGAGCATATACCCTTACCCATGGTCACCTAAGTGGGTCAAAGGATTCTGACATCTCAAAATCAAAGTCTCTGGGTTTCTTTATTGACCATTCTCCAATAGGTGGGTGAGTCATAAAGGCAAATATACATTAAAATGAGTGCTTTTTGTGTATTGGTTGATATTAAAATGTGAATTTTTAATGATTTTTCTCCTTAGCATGTTAATATGATAGATTATTGATATGATAGGTTGTTAATATGGTTGATTGACTTTCAAATATTGAACCTACCTTGCATCACTAGAAGAAACCCTTTATTATTTTTATATATTGGCCAAGAGGCATGTGGGATCTTAGCTCCCCAACCAGGGATCAAACCCACACCCCCTGCATTGGAAGATGAAGTTGTAACCACTGGACCACCAGGGAAGTGGCAGAACTGGCAGTAATTCTTATTTGAACAATTCAACATACTACTGGAAGTCCTACATAGCTCAAAGGCAAGAAAAGAAAATAGAATGGATATAGGTCAGAAAGGTAAAAATAAAACTATACCTATTTGCAGATTACTTGATGGTCTCATGGACTATCCCAAGGAATCTACAAAGAGAAAAAAATCTTAGAACTAATAAATGAGTACATCAAGGTTACAGGTTACAAGATCAATATACAAAAATCAATTACATTTCTATAAAACTGCAGTAAATACATGAAAAACAAGATTAAAAATAGTGTCATTTACTAGTGTGAAAAAAAAAGACAGAGAGAGAAAGACTTAGTGTATTAGTCTGGAGAACCAAGAAAGCTGGTGGTAGAATTTAGTCTGAATTCAAACCCTGAGAACCAATGGAGCCAACAGTGTAAGACCCTGTCTGATTCTGAAGGCCTAAGAACCAATATGCAAGAGCAGAGAAGATAGATGTCCAAGCTCAGACAGAGGGAAAATTCATCTTTCCTCTACCTTTCTGTTCTATTCATGACCTCCACAGATGGATGATACCCACCAGCATTTCTGAGGGCAGTCTATGCTCTTTGCTCAGTCTACTGATTCAAATGCTAATTTCTTCCAGAAACACCATCACAGACACACCCAGGCCATCTGAGCATCCCTTAGCCCAGTTGAGTAGACAGGTCACACTTAGGTGTGTGTGTATATATATATATATATATATATATATATATATACATACATACATATATATACACACACAGACACACACCCCTCTGTGCTCAGTTGTGTCCGACTCTTTGCGACACTTTGGACTGAAGCCTGCTAAGCTCCTCTGTCATGGGATTTTCCAGGCAAGAATCCTGGATTGGGTTGCCATTTCCTGCTCCAGGGGAATCTTCCCGGCCTAGGGGTCAAACCTGCATCTCCTGCGTTGCTGACAGATTCTTTACCCACTGAGCCATCAGGGAGGCCCATACACTTAGGTATAAGTCTAACAAAATATGTTGTTGTTGTTCAGTCGCTCAGTCATGTCCGACTCTTTGAAACCCCATGGACAACAGCACACCAGGCTTCCCTGTCCTTCACTATCTCCCAGAGTCTGCTGAAACTCATATGCATTGAGTCGGTGATACCATCCAACCATCTTATCCTCTGTTGACCCCTTCCCCTCCTACCCTCAGTCTTTCCCAGCATCAGGGTCTTTTCCAATGAGTCAGCTCTTCGCATAAGGTGGCCAAAGTATTAGAGCTTCAGCCTCAGCCATCAGTCTTTCCAATGAATATTAAGGATTGATCTCCTTTAGGATTGACTGGTTTGATCTCCCTGCTGTCCAAGGGACTCTCAAGAATCTTCTCTAGCATCACAGTTTGAAAGCATCAATTCTTTGGTGCTCAGCCTCCTTTATGCTCCAACTCTCACATCTGTACATGCCCAGAGCCTAGTCTTGAAAAATTAAAAGCCTCTCCCCATTGCCCTAGGGCAGATCTCAAAGACAGCCCTGCTGGCTCTTGGGAGAGGAGAAAGGGGAGATTCCTCTCATACTGCTTTATGAGGCTTTCTCTTTCAAATGAATCTGCAGTATCATGGTGCTCAGTCACTTTAGTTGTATCTGACTCTGCGACCCTTTGGACTGTGGTCAGCCAGGGTCCTCTGTCCACGGGTTTCTCCAGGCAAGAATACTAGGGTGGATTGCCATTCCCTTCTCCAGGGAATCTTCCCAACCCAGGTGTCGAACCTGCATTGTAGGTGGATTCTTTACCTTCTGAGTCACCAGGGAAGCCCTGCAGTATCATGAAGTACCACTGATTTGCTCATTTTTGAAATCCTGCCACATTCAAAGTTCCCTCCACCCTCCCCCCTTCTCCCTGCAGTGCCTGGCACTGTGCTCTGACCTCAGAAGGGTTACAGGACAGTGCATGGAAGGAAGTTCAGCACTCACCACTCACAGTCAACTGGGTCATGCCCTCGACCCCTTCCACCCCAACCCCTGTGATGTTCACTCCTCTGGGGACCCAGCACCCACCCCCGACACACACACCACCCACACCTCACTGCATCTCTGCCCTGACCTCTCGACTTCTGTGGCTCTTTATGTAACCCAAGTACTAAATGTTCCATCTGGGAGGCTGGCTCCAAGGAATTTCTTGTTTTCAGATATTTATGCCTTAAACTGAAGACCAAATACTGCTGGCTCCTGCCTCCTGTCTCTTCGCAGCATCATTAGTCGTTTTCAAGAGCTGCATTCTGTAAGTGAATCTGCCAGCTTGTCACTGGTGAGTTCTAAGTTACTGGTGACACTTGAAGAAATGCCCAGAATAACCTCAGCCAGTCAGCAATGCAGAACCAGGGAGACAGAAGCTCCAACACATGAGTTGATGGAGAACAGTGGGGATCTCATCTATAAAATCTCAGTAATAGCTTGGATCCTTCTCCAAGGAGATAAGAAAACTGTTGTTACTTCCAACCATCTCCTCAGCACTCCTGTCAGGAGGACAGAAGCAGAAGTTGGTGCTTCCCTGTTGCATGGGTACCCTGATATGGAGAATGTTATTAAAACTTATAGAAAGTTAACTAAGATATAGATGAGGGTTGCTTAAGTGAATATATAAAAGGGAAGTAGTGAAGTTGGGAGAGTGAATCGTTTATTTATCCACTCATTTTTTTTTCATGCATTCATTAATTCAGCAAGCTTCCATGAGCCCCTGTGTGCCAGGCTTTTTGCCAAGAGGGGGGAAATACAAAGATTAATGAAACAGAACTCCCCTCTTAAGCCCTCATTCTGGTAAAAGAAACAGACTCTTGAGCAAATAACTTCAGTGCTCCATGTGCAGGACTGCCATGTACAGTTGTTCAGGTGCTTCACTGCACAAATATGCTCAGCTGGAAGGGCAAGCAGGACCTGAAATCTGGTCTTTGGTCTGCTTGCTGGGCCTTTGCCTTGCGAGGAGCTAGGTCTGCCTGAAGAAGGGGTACTTTTTTTAGGTGGTGAAAAACCTATCTAGGTGAGTCCCAGTCTGGCCACAGTGCTCTAGCCCCACATTTTTATAGCATTAGCTTCTGTAAACCATTCCAGTTGCTAATCACAAATAGATGTCCTGATAATCGATAGCTGCCACCTGATTTGGGTTCTAGATTTTACTCTGGGTCAAGGAGACCCTGTGCTTCTTCCCTTTCTGGGCCTAGGTCTCCTCTCTGCAGTGTAGGAGTGGGCAAGATGGGTAAAGACCATTCTTCCATCAGTAATCTAGGTGAGTATCATTTCTTGCAGAGCAATGCTTCCTGCCTTTATATTTGGAGGCTGGATATCGACAGAGAAACATCAGTAAAGGCAGGATACTCTCAAGAGAACTTCTGGTAACAGAATTCTGGGACTTTAAACAAGACAGAAGGACTGCCTGAGCTCCAGGGTCCCAACAGTGGAGTAGCCCATGCCCCAGTGCTGGACACCATCCTTGTGGCAGGATGATTGGAAGCACAGGCCAGTTAGAAGGCTTGAGGGATGGTGACTGGCTGATGGAGATCAACAGGTGGCCTGGGGAAGACTCTGCTTGTATGTCCCAGATGCTTTCTGATTTTTTTTAGCAGGGCAAATGTCAGACTAAGAAGTAGGCATCAAGGTGGGGACTCAGTCAGCACAGACACAGGGGCCCCTGGGAACACTTGGCACATTGTTCCCTGAGTCTGTTTAACAACGATGAGTCTCAAAGGGGTCAGGGCTTCCCTGGTAGCTCAGCTGGTAAAGAATCTGCCTGTAACACAGGAGCCCCGATTCGATTCCTGGGTCAGGAAGATCTCCTGGAGAAGGGATAGGCTACCCACTCCAGTGTTCTTGGGCTTTCCTGGTGGTTCAGACAGTAAACAATCTGCCTGCAATGCAGAAGATGCCGGTTCGATCTTTTGGTTGGGAAGATCCCCTGGAAAAGAAACAGCAGTGGAAAGAACACTCCAGTATTCTTGCCTGGAGAATTCCATAGACAGAGGAGCCTGGTAGGCTACAGTCCATGGGGTCGCAAAGAGTTGGACATGACTGAGTGAATTTCACTTTAACCAGCTGTGCCTGTCAGAACCCAGGGAGGCCAGGGACAGGAGGCAGGGATGGGAACTGTCCATGACTGAGGTGGAGACAGTATGGTGGTGTGAGCAGACCTTGGGGCGGGCACTCTGCAGCTGAGTGCCTTTGGACAAACTATTAACCCTCTCTGCAGCTTCCATTTCCTCATGCATAAAAGGGACACAACAATCTTGGCTTCACAGAGTGGCTTCGAGCACTGGCAGTGTTGGATGTGCCGTCCTAGCACTTTTAAAAAAATATTTATTTCCTTGGCTGCATCAGGTCCTAGTTGCAGCACGAAGGGTCTTCGTTGTGGTGCTTCTAGAACGTGTGGGCTCAGTAGTTGCAGTGAGTGGGCCTAGTTGCCCTGCCCCTTGTGGGATCTTAGTTCCCTGACCAGGGATTGAACCCACGTCCCCTGCACTGGAAGGTGGACTCCCAAGCACTGGACCACCAGGAAAGTCCCTGAGTATATTTTTCTTAAATGATGGCTCCCATTAATCTGAGCAAAATATACTGGAGTGCAGTACAGGTACCACTAGCAAACAGCTTTCTGCATGGCAAAGGGGGGCATTCCACCCATCCCCCAGTTTATCATCATGCATCCTTCTGCCACCACACACCTGGATGAAGTGACTCAACATCTAGCTTCCGAGACTCCTTCCTTTACTAGAGAGAATTTGAAGCAAGCCCATCACTATGTGTGTCCTCTAAAGACAGTGACAAGCTGTATCCAGGGTAGCTGGATTGGAGTTTCTATTTTGGTTGTCGACAGGATCAAACAGATAACTCTCACTGGTCTGCCAGGTCAGAATTGAACAGAGAGGACAAGAGAGCCAAGCTTAGGCAGGAATCTCATAGCGCTGAGAGGTACATGTTCTAAACACTGGTGCCCACCAGTGTGTCCATGGGGCAATGAAACAGTCAGGCTCTGGGACTTCCAGGAAGATAGGGACTATAATGATGAGAGAGAGCCCGCGGCTATCATGGTGAAGGAACCGTGGAAGGAACGGAGCACAGCCTCCTACCCTGGACCGTGTAAAAAGCCTCTCGCATTTGATTCTCCCACCAACCCTGTGGGAGAGGTGTTGCCCCCATTCTGCAGACAGACAAACTGAAGCTCAGAGAGGATGATGATAGACAAGTCAGGGCAGTACAGTGAGGAAGGGGTGACACCAAAACCGGAACCCACACCTGTTCTGCAGTGAGTATTCAACCTGGCAGGCAGATTTTGGCAGTAGCACACCCAGGGGGGACTCTGACCCTCTGGATTGACACAGGTGGCTGAGTTCACAGGGGAGGCCTCCAGGGAGGCCACCCCCGGAGGTGGGAAAGAAGCCTAGGGCTGCCTCACTAGGGTGACTAGAAGTAACAAACAACACACCCTCATATTATACATCCAGAAGTAAAAGAGCTTTCAGGTTAATGTTGTTTTTCATTGCTCAGTTGCTAAGTCGTGTCTTACTCTTTGCAACCCCATGGACTGCAGCACGCCAGGCTTCCTTGTCCTTCACCATCTCCCAGACCTTGCTCAAACTCATGTCCATTGAGCTGGTGATGCCATCCAACCATCTCATCCTCTGTCGCCCCTTCTCCTCCTGCCTTCAATCTTTCCCAGTATCAGGGTCTTTAGCAGTGAGTTGGTTCCTTGCATCAGGTGGCCAAGGTATTGGAGTTTCAGCTTCAGCATCAGTCCTTCCAATGAATATTCAGGGTTGATTTCCTTCAGGATTGACTGATTGGATCTCCTTGCTGTCCAAGGGACTCTCAAGAGTCTTCTCCAGTACTACAGTTCAAAAGCATCAATTCTTCGGTGCTCAGCCTTCCTTTATGGTACAACTCTCACATCCATACATGACTACTGGAAAAACCATAGCTTTGCTATACATACTTTTGTTGACAAAGTGATGGCTTTGCTATTTAATATGCTGCCTAGGTTTGTCATAGCTTTCCTTCCAAGGAGAAAGTGTTTTTTTAATTTTATGGTTGCAGTCACCATCTGCGGTGATTCAAGAGCCTAACAAAAGAAAATCTGTCACCATTTCCACTATTTCCCCATCTATTTGCCATGACATGATGGGACTGGATGCCATGGTCTTAGTTTTTTGAATGTTGAGTTATAAGCCAGCCTTTTCACTCTCCTCTTTCACCCTCATCAAAGGCTCTTTAGTTCCTCTTTGCTTTCTGCCCTTAGAGTGGTATCATCTGCATATCTGAGGTTGTTAATATTTCTCCTGCTAACTGCTAAGTCACTTCAGTCGTGTCCGACTCTTTGTAACCCCATAGACGGCAGCCCACCAGGCTCCCCCATCCCTGGGATTCTCCAGGCAAGAACACTGGAGTGGGTTGCCATTTCCTTCTCCAATGCATGAAAGTGAAAAGTGAAAGTGGAGTTGCTCAGTCGTGTCCAACTCAGTGACCCCATGGACTGCAGCCTACCAGCCTCCTCTGCCCATGGGATTTTCCAGGGAAAAGTACTGGAGTGGGGTGCTATTGCCTTCTCCGAATATTTCTCCTGGCAAAAGTTAAATAAGCAGGGTGACAATATACACCCTTGATGTACTTCTTTCCCAATTTTGAACCAGTCCGTTGTGGCAAATAGATGGAAAAATAATGGAAACAGTGAGAGACTATTTTTTTGGGCTCTAAAATCACTGCAGATGGTGACTGCAGCCATGAAATTACTACTTGGAAGAAAAGCTATGATCAACCTAGACAGCATATTAAAAAGCAGAGACATTACTTTGCCAACAAAAGTCCATCTAGTCAAAGCTATGGTTTTTCCAGTAGTCATGTATGGATGTGAGAGTTGAACTATAAAGAAAGCTGAATGCAGAAGAATTCATGCTTTTGAACTGTGGTGTTGGCGAAGACTCTTGAGAGTCCCTTGGACTGCAAGGAGATCCAGCCAGTCCATCCTAAAGGAAATCAGTCCTTAATGTTCATTGGAAGGACAGATGCTGGAGCTGAAACTCCAATACTTTGGTCACCTGATGAGAAGAACTGACTCACTGGAAAAGACCCTGATGCTGGGAAACATTGAAGGTGGGAGAAGGTGACAACAGAGTGTAAGATGGTTGATGACATCACTGACTCAATGGACATGAATTTGAGCAAGTTTTGGGAGTTGGTGATGGACAGGGAAGCCTGGCATGCTGCAGTCCATGGCGTTGCAAAGAGTCAGACACGACTTGTGACAGAACTGAACTGAACTGATTGGTGACGCCAGTGGTAAAGAACTCGCCTGCCAATGTAGGAGACATAAGAGACAGGTTCCATCCCTGGGTTGGGAGAAGGGCATGGCACCCCACTCCAGTATTCTTGCCTGGAGAATCCCATGGACAGAGGAGCCTGGTGGGCTCCGAGTCCATAGGGTTGCAAAGAGTTGGACATGACTGAAGCAACTTAGCATTGTTCCATGTCTGGTTTTAAGTGTTGCTTCTTGACCTGAGTATCGGTTTCTCAGGAGGCAGGTAAGGTCTTTCACTTCCGGGTTAATAGGACTCAATAATACAATCATATTATCAAGGTTCCTCCTATCTCTCTGCCTCAGCTTCCTCTAGTCATTGTTGACCCTCATAATTCCAAGATGCTGGCAGCAAGAAGCTCCACAAATCAGCCAGGCCCACCAGCCGTCATTAGTAGAGATAAGCCAAAGCTTTCAGGGTCTCCTTTCCAGAAGGAGCAAAGCATCCTTTCCCAGAACCTCCTGAGCAGACCTGCCCTCATATCTCATTGGCCAGAATTGAGTCACATGCTCACTCCTACACCAATAACTAGCAAGAAACCCGGAACTCTGTGACTGGCTTAGATTTCACCACTTCTGGTTGTCTGTACTGGGCCCGGTGGTGTGATGAAGCAGAGGACGCTAAGCCACAGAGCATAGTGACCCAAGCTCCAGACCTTGAGGTGGGGGGACGTTTATGCAAGGTTGAGCAGCGACCCCTCCATGGGGCTCGGGGAAGGGCATCCTCCAGGAGAGCTGCGGTCGCATTAGAGGAGAAGCTAGCACCGGGATGGTTCCAAAGGCTTCCCGCGCTGGTCCCAAGTGTTACATTAGCTGCTGGCAGAGGGAGGTCCTGGCGGTGCTGGAGGCTTGATGGTTTCGCAGTCTGGGCATCGCGGGGGCAGGTGTGGCTGAGGCCTGGTCTGTAGGAGGGAGGCCGCGAGGGCACGGGAAACTGCACAGCCTGTTTCAAACACTCAGCCCACACACCACACACGCGCGTACCCGTACACGCATACAGCCTTGCCCGTTTACAATTGTGAGCTCTTCCAATGGCACAACGCAGCTTTTGAGCCAAAGTGCCAGGCAAGGCCCTGGTTCTTCTTCAGAGAAGTACAGAAGTGTTAATTATATCTTACTGTCCTTTTGACATTTTCAACTGGACATCTCAGAAGCTCCCAGTACCCACCCCCTGGAAATAACTGGAAACTGGCTGGGCCCCTCTTTCTCCACGCCAGTTTTTCCAGGGGGATGGCAGGGCTTTTACATGACAGCTGTCTTCCAAAAGGGCAAAAGAGTAGAAGCTACAGGCTTTTTAAGGTCTGGGCTCAGAGGTCCTGGAATATCACTTTTTCCCCCCTCCAGGTCAAAGCAAGTTATAGGGCCAGCCTAGAATCAAGGAGAGGAGAAACAGACTTCATCTGTTGATGAGAGGAATGGTGTGGGGACACAGTGATGAGAAGCCTTGTTGGTGGCCATCTTAGAGAAGGAAAGCTCTCTATACAGAATTGGTGAGCAGGGGTGCAGGGGCTCACGCCCATGCCTGGCTGATACCAAGTCCACACCTCTACCTCACTGATCACATCGTGGGCTTTTCCAGCTGGAAATGAGATCACACAGTGGTCCACAACCTTCAATGTCTTAACGTGGAATTCCCAAGAAGCAGATCCTGAGGCCCCACTGGAGCATCAGTGGCTTATTTGGGTGGAAGCCCTGATAGATAAGTGGAGAAGCAAAACAAGATGGGAACTATTAAATGAACAGATGACATTGTGGCAACCAGAGCTCAGTCTTGCCAGGGACTTCTGGGAGGTCACGTGGCGCTCTCCTGAAGGGGCCAGTAAGCTCGTATATTCATCCTCCCATTTCCTACTCTCCTGCCTAGATCCCATCCCAGACTCCTGGAACTGGTGATTGAGTTCCTTTGGGGGCTTGTTCAGGACAACTTCATTGACTCCCAGTTCTAGAGGCTTCTTATTGGCTAGAGAGGCCTTACTGCTGGTTACCCTGGAGCCACATGCCACAACCTGGGTGAGCTCTTTAGCAGCTGATAGAACTCTAGACTTTTCTAAAACGACAAACAGTACTCTCTCCTTGTACCCGTAGGCTGTCCTGCCTGGCTGTAAGAGCTGTAATTAGAACTTGTGGTAGACTGGTGCTTTGGTGACTGCCGAAGATCTATGCCTCTTAGTATAGTAAGTCCCCTAAATATCAAAGAGTTTCCAGTCCTAGAGCATGTTCACAAGTCCAATTTGTTCCTAAGTCCAACAAAGTTAATCTGGGTGCCCAACTAACACAATTGGCTATATAGTACTGTACTGTAATAGGTTTATAATATTTTTCACATATTGTTCAGTCACTAAGTCATGTCTGACTGTTTGCAACCCCATGGACTACAGCATGCCAGGCTCCTCTGTCCTCTAGTATCTCTAGGAGTTTGCTCAAACTCAGGTCCATTGAGTTGGTGATGCCATCCAACCATCTCATCCTCTCTTGCTCCCTTCTCCTTTTGCCTTCAATCTTTCCTAGCATCAAGGTCTTTTCCAGTGAGTTGGCTCTTCATACCAGACGGGCAAAGTATTGGAGTTTCAGCTTCAGCATCAGTCCTTCCAATGAATATTCAGGGATTATCTTCTTTAGGGTTGACTGGTTTGATCTTGCATTTTTCACATAAATAATACATAAAAATCAAACACAGAAAATAAAGAAAACATTTTTAATCTTATAGTACAACCTTGAAAAGTAAAGTAGCATAGTATAACAGCCGGCACATAGGGGATGGCATCGAGTGAATAGGCAAGAAGAGTTACTGATGGGAGTTGGTAGAGCTGAAGGATCATCAGCCATAGAAGACAGAGGACAAGTTGAGGTGTCACTCATGCCTGATGTTGATGGCACAGGTTCTGGTTCCTTATTGGAGACAATTCTCTCTACCCTCTTGAAAAAATGATTCAGTGATGTCTGGGTGGTAGCTCTTTTTTTTTTTTTTTTCTCATCATAGATGACATGATAGTGCTGGATTGCATTCTGAACAGCTGCTGCAACCTTCATGTACTGTTCCACATTTGGGTCTTGTGTCATAAAAGCTAACAGTGCCTCCTCAAGTAAAGAACCCCCCCCCCTCCCCCGCCATTTCCTGTGTCATGAATCTCTTCGGTTTTTCAGCTACTTCTTCCTCTTGTCTCTCTTTGTCCTTTCTCTGGGTGCCTTTGCATCCTTGAAAGCCTGCAACTTGAAGGTTCCTATGTAGGGGACTTACTGTATTCATATCCTGGTGTGGTCTCTTCCCACATTGATTCTGAGCTTGGTTCTGTGACTTGCTTTAGCCAATGGGACACTAGCAAGCATGATGCAAACAGAGGCTTGATAAGTAAATGCTTTTGTCTCCCGCTTTTTCTTACCCAGTTGCAGTGCCATACGGAAGTCTACGCCATCCTCTGGAGAGAGATCAGATGAAGAAACCAACACATGGAGAGGGAGACAAACCACCTGGACGGGTGAGTGAGGCCTTTTTGGACCTTCCTATTCAGCCCAGTCACCCATGCCAGGATGGTCCCTGAGCAGAAGGACTTGTGCTCTGTCTGAATTCCTGACCCTCAGATCCTCAAGCAAATGAATATGGTTGTCATTTGAAGCCACCAAGTTTTGGGGAGTCACACCTCAGTACGTAACTGAACTAGCACTTCAGACCTTGCACACTCACTTGCCATATGCGTCTTTGCAGCTCCTGAAATGTACTGACTCTGTAAGTCGAGGGGGTGCTTACCTAGAGATAGTCAGCTGCTAGTTGGAGGAAGTGGGGCATTAGGGCAGCCACCACTGCCTGTCTGAGAAGTAAGTGCATCCCCTCTGGAAGGGCGTCCTCCTGCTGAAAGGCCCCCCAGGCCTTCTAGCAGCAGGTCTGATGGTGTGGCCTTGCAGCACTGCCCAGAGATGCCACAGAAGGTCTCAGCAAGCCCTGTGGTCATTACCCACCAGGGTTCTTGGCCTTCCCCAATCAATAGAGATTGATAGAGGTCAGACAAAAGATTCAGGAGAGGAGACTTTACTGGGGTCCCTGTTGCACCAGAGGGGCGCAAGAACAAACAGTAGGTTCCTTTGCTCGCTCCCTGAGGGGCCGGTGAGCATGTTCCTTACATGGGGTGAGGGTAGGGGTGGGTCCATGGGTTGGGCCAAAGGGGTGGCTTAGGTGCTTTGCCCACCCTTCTTTTGCTCCAGGCTCTTCAATCGCTGGGTTTCGAAGATCCCCTGGAGGAGGGCATGGCAATCCACTCCAGTATTCTTGCCTGGAGAATCCTATGGACAGAGGAGTCTGGCGGGCTACACTCCATGGTGTCCCAAAGAGTTGGACACAACTGAAGTGACTTTATACATGCTTCAAAAGTGGCAGTTGGGTCTTTTGGTCTCTTTGTATCTTTAGGTCCAGAGTCTGCCCCAATTGCTCATGTACACAGTTATTTTTAGTCCAATATAGTTTCTTTGTGTTTACAAGCATTGCAGTGAAGGGTCCCAGGTCCCAGCCTGTCTCATGGTGAATTCCCTGCCTCACTCTGGACTATTGACCTCTCACCAGAGAGCAAGAATGGAATGCCCAATTCTGAGGGCCTGGCCTAGAGAGACCACAGGGAGCCCTGCATCATAGGCCAGCTCAAGATCTTTCCCCAAACCCATCTAAGCTAGAGGCCTCACCTCTTCAGGAGGCTCAGCTGAACCCAGGTGCTGCTCACAATCTTGTCTTAGAACCAGCTCAGAAAAGAAACAAAGGCTGCTGAAATCGCAGGGCCAATACCAAGAGAAACAGAAAACAGTATTAGAGCTCATTGTTCTGTAGGATTGCTCCATGGGTTCCATTGCTGTGAAAGTAAAAGTGTTAGTCTCTCAGTCACGTCCAACTGTTAGCGACCCCATGGACTGTAGCTTGCCAGGCTCCTCTGTCCATGGAATTCTCCAGGCAAGAATTCTGGAGTGGATTGCCATTCCCTTCTCCAGGGGATCTTCCCAATCTGGGGATTGAACCCGGGTCTCCTGCATTGTAAGTGGATTCTTTATGGTCTGAGCCACCAGGGAAATTCGGGTTCCATTGCTACTGGCATGCAAAAATCACCACCAAACACAAATATCATGTCTGAGCAACAGATTTTGCATCCAGTGGTGAAAGCATACCCTCAGTACATGGAAAAAAAAAACTTAATTCCCATAAAAGTGAGCAAAGTTACTAATGAAAATCTCTCCCCATCCAAATTAAGATCATCAACTAAATAAATCCCCCTAACTGATGAATGTACCCAGTTCATATTTTATTAATAAAACCTGTTTTCCCAGTTTTATGGATTAAATTCCCCAGTTATTTATTCCCACCACCTTTTCTTCTTGAATCACAAAATAAATGTCAATTTCAAAAGTTAGATGGTGAATATTCATCTCTCTCCCTAGAATAGTGTGGGTGGGAAGCTTTTTTCCTGATTTAGAAGGGGGAAAAGCACAATTTAAATGTGAAGTACACATAAAGGGAAAAGAAATGGGAAAATTATTATAAAATAGTCTTTTTTTCCTTTTACCCCCTTTTTATCCCCGTTCTCCACTCTCATTACCTTCTTCCCCACAGGAGATCATTCTAATATATTTAGTGTGTATTGGTTTATATGTATGTGTTCCTGTAAATGTGCACTGTTTGGTAGATATGCTTTTTTAAACCAGATACAGAACAACTTTTTAAAATATTTATGTATTTGGCTGCACTGGGTCTTAGTTGCAATATGAGAGATCTCTTGAGGGCTTCTCTAGTTGCTCCATGGAATATGGAGTCTTAGTTCCCCAACCAGGGATTGAACCTGCATCCCCTGCATTGGAAGCCAGATTCTTAACCACTGGACCACCAAGGAAGTCCCAGTAGATATGTATTTTTAAGTGTTGTTATTGGTGTTATGTTATAAATCCCATTGTTTCTTGCTTATTTTCACTCGGCACTATGTTTCTAAGATCTATTTGTGAAGTTATATGAACCACTGATCTTTTGATTGTAACTGCTATAGAACATTCCATGATGTTCATTTGCCCCTACCACCTTTTAATTCTGTCAGGGATGGATGCCTTGATGCTCTCCAATCCCTGATCACTTGAAACAACACTGTATTAGACATTTGGGGTTTCCTTGGTGGCTCAGAAGGTAAAGAATCTGCCTGTTAATGCAGGAGGTGCTGGTTGGATCCCTAGGTTAGGAAGATTCCCTGAAGAAGGAAATGGCAACCCACTCCAACATTCTTGTCTGATAAACTCCATGACAGAGGAGCCTGGCAGGCTACAGTCCTTGGGGGTCAAAAAGAGTCAGACATGACTGAGCAAAGAGCATGCACACACATACTAAACATCTTTGTTCATGTCCCCTAAAGACTCGATAAAACAAATGTCCATGCATTTTATTCACAAGTTGAAGTATGTGTTCACATGCCTTTAATTTAGGTACAAAAAGAATCCAGTAAACACACACATCTATAAAGCTAAATTTAGATTTCTTAAAATCTTTATTTTATAATGGAAATGTTCAAAGAGCCATTAACATTGTGACTTTGAAAGCACAAAGAATCTATTTATTTATTTAAAAAATTTTTTGCTCATGCCATATGGCTTGTGGAATCTTAGTTTCATGACCAAGGACTGATCCTTCACCTGGGCAGTGAAAAATGCTGAGTCCTAACCACTGGACCACCAGGTTATTCCCACAAAGAATCACTTTAAAAACAAATTATTTCCTAATCAGTAATATCCTGTGAATAATATATATGTGTATGTGTGTGTATATATGTATATATATAAATCAAATCTGTTGTATTCATTTAAAGCAAGCACGAACACAATAAAATCTTGCAAGCTACTTTGATATCCTATCAGAGTTCTACAGATGGTGGCAGAAGACACAAATCTCCTGGGTCAGAGAAAGGACCTGGGGACTCATGGTATTAGCAATAGCCAAGAGAGACAGTGGGGGCTTTTGTTTCTTTGGTTTTGGGGTTTTTTTTTGTTTGTTTCGCTTCCACAGGATGATGTAAAAAGTTCAAGGTGACAGAAAGTAACACCCGCATTTACAGACAGGGACCCCGAACTTTAGGGAACCTGAGCATCTTTTAATGGTCAGTAAACATGCCTGCCCTTTGCTCCAGACAGAAACACAGTCTCTATCTTCTAAGGCTGTTCACTTTGTAGACATCATTGAAAAACAACCGTCTGGAACAAGCAGAGAGGTCTTAGCTTGTAAGACAGCCAGAAATGTCAAAGTCCCATAGAAAACTATCTGCCAACAACAAACTAGCACTAATTTCCCTGGCTTCAGGGTCATCGCTCTGTGTAACGATACTGAGAACATCCCTGTGCAGAGGCAGGTCAGGGTAAACTATGATAAAGCCTCAAAGTGGATGGCAGCACCTTGCCGCAGGGCTGGGGAGGAGTTTGGGAAGATATTGAGGTTTTAAATATTAATTAACTTATTTATTTGGCTGTGCCAGGTTTTAGTGGCACATGGGATCTTTCAGTTGCAGCATGCGAATTCTTAGTTGCAGCACACGGGATCCAGTTCCCTGACCAGGGATCAAACCCAGGCCCCCTGCGGTGGGAGCTCAGAGTCTTAGCCACTGGAGCACGTGGCAAGTCCCAAGATACTGAGTTTTGGTGTTGTAACCATTCATCAATCAGATTCTTATGAATAAAAGGAAGGAACATAGAAGTGACTTATAATGTAAGCTTAATTTCATAAATGCATCAGAAGTATCTTAGTATCTTAAGTATCTTAGCTTGGATTCCTCCCAAAGCTTGCATGAAGATGATCTATTTGGGTAAATCTTGGGCAGTCCTTCACAGCTCTTATTACGCGAGATTTTAGTCTTCACTGAGACCCTAAATCCATATGGTTAAACTCCTATCGTGTTCTTCCTCAGCCTTCAGTTGTTGCAAGAATTCCTTTAGTGTTCATTCAGCCACTTTTTATTGAAGATCTGTGTGCCCAGCCCTCCTCTAACACCAGTAGTAAATGAAACCAACAAAGTCCCCATCCTCGTGAAGCACCCACATATGCCATTGGCTTTCTCCCTTTTTTTCATCTATTTCTTTCTCTCTCTAGATAGCGTGAACCTAAAATCACCAACAATACTGATTCTATTCTTTCTCCTAACTTTGAGATCAGCCACTCCCTCCTCCAGGGAAACAAGTTTCTTCTCTGAAGTTCCTCTCACATCAGTATGCCAGCTCATCCCATTTTGAGAGCAAGAGCCTGGATTCTGTTCCTCACTCAGCTACCAACTCTGTGACCTTGGACCTGTCTCTTTTGCCTTCATAAACCCTCATGTCCTCAGGGAAAATGGGCACAATGCTGAGTCATTGGAGGGATTGGAATGTTTGTTGCAGAAAGGGGGACCCCTTCCAGGGCCCAAGAGTGGGCTCTTGCCTTTCATTCAGAAATGAATTGTCCAAGGACTTGGAATTCCTGACACTTGTTGACAAAGCAAGAGACTTTACTGGGAAGGGGCGCCCGGGTGGAGAGCAGCAGGTAAGGGAACTCAGGAGGACTGCTCTGCCATGTGGCTCAAAGTCTTGGGTTTTATGGTAATGGGGTGAGTTTCTGGGTTGTCTCTTGCCAGTCACTCTGACTCAGGGTCCTTCCTGGTGGCACATGCATCGCTCAGCCAAAATGGCTCCCAGTGAGGAGGATTCTAGGAGGACATATGGACTGGTGTCTCCTTTCTCCTTTTGGTCTTTCCCAAATTCTTCCATTTGTTACCAGGACCTCCTGTTGTAAGATAACTTGTGCAAGTGGTTACTATGGTGCCTGGCTGGGGCGGGCAGTTTCAGTCAGTGGTACCCCTAACACAATTACTACATTTCTGTGTAGGCATCACTCTCCCCATCCCAACCCAAGTCCAGTCCTTAGCAAGGGCTGGTTGGAGAGACGGAAACCAAGGCCTTCTGCTTTCCAAGGCCTCTTTCATTTCTGACTCAGGGCTGCTCAGATCTCATGTTATGTCTGCTCCAGTTTCCACCCTGACTTCCATACTGTCCGCTCAGCCTATTCCTGCCCATCAGATGGTGCAAAAACTAACAACTCCACACACAGAACATGGCTTCCTGCACTGAGAAGCAGCTCCAGACGATTCATCATCAAGTAAATGAGAATAACACTAACTTTTGCTGCCATGGCAACTGCTGTTGTGCCATCACTGACTTTTGAAGTTACTTAAAAATGCGCAAACAGTTCTGCATAAAGTGACTTAACACCACCAAGAGTGTGGCTTTCCTTTCCCCTTGAGATTCTTCTTTAAGAAATTAAGATTTTCCCCCCTTAGAAGCATTTCATAATTTAGTTTTAAAAGAATCATTTGAAAAATGTTGTCAGGGTATAATTGATTTATAATGTTATGTTAGTTTCAGGTTTTCAACCAAGTCAATCAGTTACACACATACATATATCCATTCTTTGCTTAGCTTCTTTTTCCATATAGGCCAGTACAGAATATTTTTTCTTTTTTTAAAGCATATTTTAAAAGTCTTCTTTTGAATGTAGCACAACATTGCTTCTGTTTTATGTTGTTGTTGTTTTTTTTTTTTTGGCTGTGAGGCATGTGGGATCTCAGCATCCTGACCAGGGATCGAACCCACACCCCCTGCATTGGAAGATGACGTTTTAGCCACTGTTCTGCCAGGGAAATCCCATTGGAGAGTGATGAGTAGCGTTCCCTGTGCTATACTGTAAGTCCTTATTAGTTATCTATTTTATATATAGTACTGTGTATATGTCAATCCCAATCTTCCAGTTTATCCTCCCTCCCTTAATGCCCCCTCCATAACCATAAGTTTATTTGTTACATCTATAACTCTATTTCTATTTTGTGGATAAATTCCTTTGTACCTTTTTTTTTTTTAAGATTCCACATATGGAGACATAAAAGAACCATTTTAAACCAAAGATTTGCCAGCTGCTTCCTTCTGTGCTTGTAAAGGCAAATACAAATGAAAAATAAGAGGCTTACTCCTTTCTGTTGAAAACAAGAGGAGACTTCCCCCTTCTCTTTTCTTAGGGCACTGACTTCGTCAGCATGTAATTGTCAGTTGTTCCTCTGTCTCTTTGAAATGTATCCAAATCTTTTTAAAAGCTAAATAAGCCTCTTGCCAGCTTTATGACCAGGAGTGTCTTTCTCAAGGACCCTGGAATCATCTCTTTGAATCATCAGCCTTGAGAAAGATGGAGCCTTTATCTACCTGTTTCTCTGGGAGGACAGGAGCCTCTAAGCTGCAAAACTGCCTCCAGTCCTAAAGGTATGAGAAGGTGATTTTTCCTTTGGATGAAGCCAATTAACTAACACGAGTGGTTATCCCAACTACCAAGGGAATGTGTCTTAAATTAAGATGAATTATGTGTGACCAACAGTTCTTCCAAGACTTTTTACTTGTGGGTTAGTAATGGTTTGCCTTGAGATGATCTATGTAATTGGTTGTATCTTTCTGCTGTATAAAAGCAGGAGATGCCTTTCTGCCTTTGCCATCTCCTAGTGGATTGCCTGAGAGGCGCATCACATTCTGGTTTCATGCTTATTCAATAATAAAATTGTTTCCTTTCTTTGCTACCTTGGTGGAGAGGTTTTCTGGGTTGGGAGGAGATTTGTTTTTAATTGTATTTCCCCAACGCCCACCAGAACCAAACATTTTAAAACCACACTCATGGAGGATATCATTATGAAGTTTTGATAAAAGCTCTGGAGGATGGTGCTGGGGAATTATAGAAGGAGGAGGAAACCGTATCCAGCTTTTTCCCTTCATTTACTCTGCCCAGGGAGGACGAGGCGTCTGCTTAGAGCCAACCCTGGAAGTGGTCCTCCGACATCAGCCTCAGGAGAAGCTGGCATTCTGGGCCAAATGATAATGGAGGGTCTTTTCTTGTGCCTTTTTAGAAAAATGATGCACACTTTTATTCTGGTTGCACCGGGTCTTCTTTGTGGTGCACAGGCTTCTCTAGTTGTGCGGAGCATGAGCTCTAGAGCACACAGGCTCAGTACTTGCCACGCAGCGCAGACTTAGTTACCCTGAGGCATGTGGAAATCTTAGTTCCTTGACCAGGGTTTGAACCCACGTCCCCTGTATTGAAAGGTGGACTTTTCACCACTGGGCCATCATGGAAGTCCCTCTTTTACCTTTTTAGGGAAACAAAGAATCCACTAGTATTTCTGGCTCCACCTAGACCTGAGATGCTATTCCTGCCACACATTACTTGAGTTAGGGAACATTTGGTACCTGTCAGAACTCCAGGGAGTGCTGTTCACATTGTTGCCTGTGACACCCGCGGCATTCTGCAGCACCAACCTGCATCTCTGTGTATTGTGGCTGAGTCCCTTAAAGAGGTTACTTCAGAAAACCTGTGTTCAGTTTACCTACAGCAGCCTACTGCTTGAGACAGATCCTGGGATAAGCCCAGGCAGAAAGCTTTCAGACATCCCAAGAATCCATTCTGCTTCTTTTATCACCAGCTGATATTTCCCTTCTCTTCTTTCCTTCCTTTCTGTTCCTAACCTCTCGCTATTGGAATACAAGGTCTTAAGAGCAGCACCTTCATCTTCCTGTTTGCTCCTGGACCCCCAGCAGTGCTTGGGACATGGTAGACTCTTCACAAGGGAGACCAGTGCATGTGTTTGATTGTTTCCTTGGTCACCATTTAGCACTACCTTCTCAATATTTTCTAAGTGTGCATATATGCTCAGTCACTCAGTCGTGTCCAACTCTGCGACCCCATGAACTGTAGCCCGCCAGGCTCCTCTGTCCGTGGGATTCTCCAGGTGAGAATACTGGAGTGGGTTGCCATTTCCTCTTCCAGGGGATCTTCCAGACCCAGGGACTGAACCCGTGTCTCCTTTGTCTCCTGTACTGGTAGGTGGATTCTTTACCATGGAGCCACCTGGGAAGCCCAAAGTTTTCAAAGAGACTTCTGTATTCCTGAGCTCAAGCTTCCTGCCTAGGCTCCAAGCCCCTCACATATTTCAGCTAGAGTCTTTGCATTTTGAGCTGTTGGTCCATTCTAACTTTTATAAGTACTGAATAGAATTACATTAAATCTTTGAACAAAATTGAATCTAACATAATCTCAGGTTTCAGGGTTTCAGATTTCTCAAGTTGCCAGCTTTCCAGAGGTCTCCTGGTGGGAGCATCTTTTCTGAAGCTTTGGGAAACTTGGTGTCCTGTGACATAGGACCAGGAACTTAAGCCAATGAGGCTTTTCTAAGGGATGTATTGAGAACTGAGTTGCCCTGAAAGGAAAAGTGTTAGTTGCTTAGTGGTGTCTGACTCTGCAACCCAACTGTAGCCTGCCAGGCTCCTCTGTCCATGGGATTCTCCAGGCAAGAACACTGGAGTGGGTAGCTATTCCCTTCTCCAGGGGATCTTCCTGACTCAGGGATTGAACCCAGGTCTCCTGCATGGCAGGCAGATTCTTTATTGTCTGAGATCCACCAGGAGCTTCCCTGAGATGTTGGCATTTAGACAAAAAGCAGAGAAGGAATGGCAAGGAGATTTCAGAAGTTGGGTTGTGCAATGAACTAATGTCAGATCATGGCCCAGACCCCAAGTCACAGGCCTGCCCAGAGACTGGAGAGAGCAGGTTGAAATGTTCTGAACATAAAGGATTGCATTCCAAATGTATCTTGAAGTAGGAGAAGTAAGTTGCCAGAAGCTCATGTTAAGAAGCAAAGGAACTTCAAAGAGCTATAATACTGTGGGGGAATTTTAAACAGTCACATTTCCTGAGCTAGTCTTTCTTCTGAGAAACGTCTTGTCTTTCAGAACCATATGGCAGTAGCACACTCGATGTATAATAAAATCCTTGGTTTTGGTAATTATGATGAAGCTGTTGCCGTGTTAAATGATGCCACCTGATGGATTGTGAGCACACAAGTGCCACACTCAGCATAGCTGGGAGTTTATTATTTTTAACAATCTCTGAAGGCCCGAGAGGGAATGAAGCAAGTGCCAACGGTTGCTCTTGGCCAGCTTACGGCTCAGAGAAGAAAGAGGGAATGAGGAGGAGGACGAGGAGGAGGAGGAACAGGATAAAGAGAAGAAAATGAGATGGAGAGGGGGCAGAATAGAATCTATTTTTTTCTTTTGATAAAAGTCATTATACCGTCAACAGAAGCTACTTTAAGTAGAGACTCGATTTTTCATGGAGCAGAGACAATCTGCATGAAGACGGTCAGCTGTTAAGAGTGCCACCTCCTGGTATCATCTCTTTTCAGAGCTGAGGTGTCAACGTCGTGCTCACGGGGAGCAGAGGAGGAGCAGGGGTGTGGAGGGGAGGATGAGGCTTCAGTGGGTGAACATCTTTGTTTACAGGAACTGATCCTCCTTTTCCCACCCCCAGACTGTATACACACACCCAGGAGTCTGTCCTTCAGGGGAAAAGAAATACACCAGAGGGGCCGACCCCTTCTTTTGTCTCACCTACTTCTCTTTTGCAGTGTATCTGATACATTTGCTTTCTACCCTTCCTTCTGACTCGGCAAATTCTTTTAGCACTTGCATTGCCAGTCCCATTGCCACATTCCAGGGCATTTTTGGTGGCACATCTCTCGCCTCTCTCTTCCCTTTCTGATCTGTCTTCCAATACAGAGCACAAAGCCCTTCTCTGCTCCCCCTACCATTTCTTGGATTACAGGGAACAGCCCTCATTCAGCCTCCATGACCTTCCCTGAGTTCCATGGGGCAGATTCAAGCAGCTGTTAATCAGGGAAGGGAGGGGATGTAAGACCAGGGAGAAACAAACAGTGAAGAGAAACAGTAGTGCAGCCTTGGGGCAAGGTCCTCGTTTCCCATCAAAGGATACACACAACAATATCTTTGAGCTGTTTTGCAGATACTGAAACCCCTCCAGGTGGGAGAAGTTAACAATTAGTGATGGTATGCTGCCCACAAGCATGTAGACCCCAGACCTGAAGGTTGATGATTCTGACTCCTTTTTACCTCACCACCAACCCATCGGAAGAATGTCCACAAGCCAAAAATATTTGCCCTCTTTGGACAATTACTATAAAACTTCTCACTATCTTCTCCAAGTTGGGACACACAGTGTTTTGAGGCAGGAGCCCACTGTGTCCCCCTTTGTCTGGCAGAGTAATAAAGCTATTCTTTTTTACTTCACCCAAAGCTATTCTTTTCTATCTCTGAGATTCGATTCTGTACGGATGCACGAAGAAGCTGAGATTTTGGTATCAATTGGCCTGCAGACTCAGGACAATTAAAGGTCCCTGGTTGAGGCTACTCTTCAGCAGGACCTGAAGGCCTCTGGGATGGGACTCAACTCACTGGCCCGAACGTGCATTGTGGAGATGATCTTTCCTCATCTTCAACACTGCCGATGGTCTGAGGTCACTGGAGATGGGGATTGTACACCCTGGCAGAGGTGACTTTTGGCAGATCTGAAATCTGGTTGAACACTGACTGACCATCCCTGACTGATCAGGTGGCTGTGTCCTTTGGCCCTAACCTTGGGGCTGCTCGCTTCCACGCCTGGTGCAGTCAGCAGCGGCAATGTATCCTGGCTAATTCCAGGAGTGCCGTGAGATCCCTTTTCCCTTTCCATTCTCCCTTGAGGACAGTCCACCCAGATCTACCAACATCTCCAGCTACTTTAAATGAATTGCCGCAAAACTGACTTTATTCCATCAAGCTATGAATGATGACAAAACAAGGATTCCAACCTCTGGAACCAATATACTCTTGACCAGGCCTCCTAAAATTTCTATTCACACACACTCCCTTAGTCCTATTGTTGATTAGCAAACTGGGATCCCACACCACCCTTTCTCAGCAGAAGGGAGCCCAAGGTGATGTCCTCATGAGATGTCGATGGTTTGACTTTGCTGATCTCTCAGGGGAGAAATGTGGAATGTAACAATAGAACAGCCATCTTAGGCTGGGGAGGTCCTTTCAAGATAAGACAATCACACCCTTCCCTAATGGAAAATTACCAGCAGTCAGAAGTAGTCAGCATTCCCGGAAGATTGAACAGCAACACGCCCAGCCCTAACCACCATATGGATGGAACATTAACCCAAGCATGACCAGAATGGGCCATTAAAGAAGCCTAGTTTCTCTCCCCTGACAGCAGAACCCCTCTTGGTCTCTCCCACTGCTCCCTTGCAGTGTACTCAACAAATCTCACTTTCTACCATAAAAAAAGAAAATACACTGGAGGATTCTCTCTAAAGAAACTGGCCCTTAGCCAAGAACATCCCATCTGGCATGTAGGAGTCACAGTTGTAGATCACCAGCTGGTTCCCTGCTTGTTACCCTAAGCTAACAAGGCCACCAGAATGCACAGAGAACTCCCTCTCTCTCAGCTTTCTTACTGTTTCATCATTGCACATGAAGGAAAAACAGGTGCTATCATGCATTTGAAGAAATCATCCAGCATGAAAGAGACAGACCAAATAAACAGAAAAAAGTATGCTGGGAAAAAATAGATTAATGTGTGGGGGTAGGGGGGGGTGAGTGGTGGGCAAAAGAGAACCTAAAAAAAAAAAAAAACAAACCCACACACCTGGAATTAGAATCTGTAGAGACTCTAGAAGATATATTCATTAACCAAGAACAGGATCCCATGAAAAAGTAATGGTTAGGGAAAAAGAAAGCACTTAGAAATTAAGAATGATATTGCCAAAATAAAGTTCAAAAGAAGAGATGGAAGATAAATATGAAGAAATACTTTAGGAAGTTGAATAAATAGACAAATAGAAAAAAGATGAGAGAATCGATTGAAGGAGGGTCATTATCTGAAATATTGAAATTCTGGAAAGCTAGAACAGAGAAGAGAGACATAAATAATAAAAAGTAATGCAGAATTATTTCCCTGAGCTGAGGGCACAAATATTTTGATTAGGAGGGAACAGCGAGTGGTAAGAACAAGGGAAAAAGGCCACTAGCTAGCCACACTGTCTTGACACATCAGGCCACTAAGAAGAGCTTAAAACCTCTGGAAATAATGTATGTTATCTCAAGAAAAGCAAGAGTTAGACTCACAGTGGCTTTCTCATTTGTAGCACTGGATTCTGGACAAATGGAACACTGCCTTCCAAGTTTTGAGGGGAAATTATTTTAAATGTATTTAAAAATTTTTAAATGTATTAATTCATTTAAGGATAAAGAAGATGTTGTACATATATATACAATGGAATATTACTCAGCCATAAAAAGGAATGAAACTAGGACATTTGTAGAGATGTAGATGGACCTAGAGTTTGTCACACAGAGTGAAGTAAGTCAGAAAGAGAAAAACAAATATCATATATTAATGCATTTATGTGGAATCTGGAAAGATGGTATTGATGAATGTATTTGCAGGGCAGGAACAGAGACACAGATACAGAGAATGGATGTGTGGACACAGGAGGAAGGAGAGGGCGGGATGAACTGAGAGCATAGCATTGACATATGTACACTACCGTGAATAAAATAGCTAGCTAGTGGGGAGTTGCACTGTAACACAGGGAGCTCAGCTCGCTGCTCTGTCTTCATCTAGAGGGTGGGATAGGGGCTGAAGTGGGAGGGGGGCTCAAGAGGGAGGGGATATAGATATACATACAGCTGATTCACTTTGGGTTGTACAGCAGAAACTAACACAATATTGTAAAGCAATTACACACCAATAAAAATGTATTAATCCATTTAAAATAATAAACCCATTATATGTTAACAGAAATCACATTTTCATAAAAAATAACATTTTGGGAAATCTTTATAAGGACTAGTTTGGTAGAAGATAGCTGGAGCCTCATATGAGCTTCTGCATTCAGCCTGTGATTTCTTGTTTTGGCTGAGGGAAAAAAAAAAATTAACCTAAAATTGTATAGCCAGCCAAACTGAAATTAGAATATAGGATGAAGATATTTTCAGACAATCAGGGACCCTGAACTGTTACTGTGAGGGAGGTAGAATAGGGAAAAGGAGTCCAAAATGGCGGTGGCTAAAAGACAAGGAAGGTCAAAGGAAGGTCCGAGGACCAGAGTGAAGACTTCAGGCAGAACAAACAGCACTCCTAGCTAAGCCCAATTTGCATAGGGCAGGCCCAGGTGGAGGAAAAACATATAAAAGGAAGAGCCAAAGCACTTTCTCATGGACTCTCTTTCTCCCGTGTGTGTGCGCTTTTTCTCTCTCTCTCTCGCTCACTCTCTCTCTCTCCCTCTCCCCCGCGTGCTCTTCCACTCTCTTCTCTTCGAGTCTTGGATTCTCCTGCTATCTTCTAAATAAAATGGAGCTGTAACACTGATTTGCCTAAGAGCTGTAGCACGGTTTGTCCAAGACCCGAGAACTGTGATGCACCGAGGGCTTTAATGTCCGTTGCTCCAAATCTTTGTTGTGAAAAGACAAAGAACCGAGGAACATACACTCACGTGACAGTTACCTTCTACACCACTTTTTTTGGGGGAAAGCTGTTTGAGAATGTGGAGTAAACCAAAGAAAGCAAAAGCCTGGGGTTCAGGAAACTTAGGAAATCGACCCAGAAAAGCAGTGAAGAGAAAGCCAGGGGGTGGGTGTGCAGACTGTTCTGCGAGTGAGATTCCTGGGGAAAAGGGTGGCTTAATAGGTGATATTATGGAGCTTGTGGGGGGGGGAAATGGAAATACTGGTAATAGAGAATAGAGCATAATATAAACATAAACTTCAGGAGAAGCAAATAGAGTGAAAGAGTGAGCAATAATTCTCACTCAGCAGTGAATGATTGTCCCAGAATCACAAGCATACAAACACTGCTTACTGAATGTCAGTATTTAGTTGCATCTTACAGACAAACAAAGACAACTTAATTTTTGTTTCCAAATTGGATGCTCCAGAAAACAGTATTAAAATGAAAATAGAAATATAGAGGGAGGGGGAAATAGCTGAAGGCAAGCAAGGGTTACTGTGCCTCTCCTCTTGGGAAGGGAAAAGGACTTGATGGAATAGGAGATAAGCATTAATTTGTTGCTTACATTTACAAAAGTAATCAAAAGAGGAGCTGTTGGAGTAGGAAATGGCAACCCACTCCAGTATACTTGCTGGGATAATTTCATAGACAGAGGAGCCTGGCAGGTTGCAGTTCATGAGGTCACAAAGAGTCAGACACAACTGAGTGCGACCGCACAGAACTAGTGCGATGATTATCTCAGGATGTTGGGGGAAGGTGAAGGGAAGGGAGAGGTTTCAGACAGCCACATCCTCATCTAATATAGCAAAGATTGAACCATGCAGTAAACGGATCAATCAAGAAATAGTGGTGAAAATCTATTACGTTGTAATATGGAGGTAAACACCAGATCAGCTAAAAATATGGAGATGAAAAGAGGAAAGACAGGAGACTGCTGTCTTTGTTAACTGTGTTTTCAAATTAGGGTGGGCTTCCCTGGTGGCTCAGGTGGTAAAGAGTCTGCCTGCAATGCAGGAGACCCAGGTTTAAACCCTGGGTTGGGAAGACTCCCTGAAGAAGGAAAATGGCAACCCACTCCAGTATTCTTGCCTGGGAAATCCCATGGACAGAGACCCTGGCAGGCTACAGTCCATGTGGTCGCAAGAATTGGACACAACTTAGCAACTAAACCACCACCACATATGTATATGTATAAGTGATTCACTTTGCTGCACAGCAGGAACTAACAGTGTAAATAAAGCAAGTGTACTCCAAAAAGAATTAATTTAAAAAATAAAAGTAATTTAAGGGCAAAAGAAAAACAAGTAGATTTGTGTGGCCCAGGCCCGATCTACATGATCAAGTGTACAACTTCGTTCATCCTCATCTTGTGTTTGCGATATTGAGGTAGGGCAAGGTAGAAATTAGAATCTGGTCTGTTCTTGCTCAACCTACTTATCAAATTTGGATCAGAATGCTCCAGAAGAACCTTTAGGGCTCATGGTATGCAAATGAAGACCCAGTCTTTTCCAAATCACATCGTTTTTTCATATTGAATACTGTCTCTGTAGGAGGATTGACAGATGTTCCCTATTATCAACCTAACAATCTACTTTCAGGGGAGGGCTGTGGAGGTGCCAGCAGTCAGGGGTGGGATGGGGTAAAAGACAGTGTTCCTTCTTACAGTGGCTTCTGTTGTGACCGTGACTCCCAAGGAGAGAAGTCTTGATCTGTCACCTGCCACCATCCTGGTGAATGCATTGAAAGACCTGTCCACATGCTGAAGAAAAGCCAGCTCATTAAGTGAAGTTCTGGAATCAAAATTGAGATTTAGCTGCAGCTCCTGGTATTTATAAGGGGTGGGGGAAGGCACAAAGAAAGCAGCCTTTAAGGGACCCCCGTCTAACCAGAAGAGGTCGATCCAAAGTCAGGTGACCAACCACATTAAGAATAACCAATCTGGATTTCCCTGGTTGTCCAGTGCTTAAGAATGTGCCTTGCAATGCAGGGGACATGGGTTCGGTCCCTGGCAGTGGAACCAAGATCCCACATGCTGCAGAACAACTAAGCCCTCGTGCCTTAACTACTGAGCCCATGCACCACAACTCGAGAAGATTCACTTCTGTGCACCACAGTGAAGATTCTGTGCGCCACAACAAGACCTGATGCAGCCAAATTAATTAACTAAAAAATAACTAACCTGGTGTACCAAATGTAAATGGAGGCCTGAATGCCAAGAATGTCTCAAATTCTCTGCCTGGAAGAGATGTCTCATTGTCTTTTAAACAAAACCTGTTCATTGTGGAGTCCATTCAATAGTGGTTTATTTGTAGTCAACTTAATAAGATTTGGGGGAAGAAGGAAGAGTGATTTCTTGGTCTCAATTTGTTTTATCCATGAGATACCCTATAGGCCTCTTAGAGTTGATCTCTATAGCTCTTGTTGTTGTTCAGTTGCTAAGTTGTATGCAACTCTTTGTGACCCCATGGACGGCAGCATGCCAGGCCTCTTGTCCCTCACTATCTCCCAGAGTTTGCCCAAGTTCACGTCCATTGAATCAGTGATGCCACCCAACCATCTCATCCTCTGTCTCCATATACTCCTTTTGCGTTGAGTCTTTCCCAGCATCAGGGCCTTTTCCATGACCGTTAGCATTAGGTGGCCAAAGTATTGAAACTTCAGCTTCAGCATCAGTCCTTTCTATAGATACAGAATTTTGGCAGCTATCCATTTAAATTTCCAGATGTGTTTATCTTGGCTAAAAAGGCATTTGGATAATTGTAGAAGGCAATGGCACCCCACTCTAGTACTCGTGCCTGGAAAATCCCATGGATGGAGGAGCCTGGTAGGCTGCAGTCCATGGGGTCGCTGAGGGTCGGACACGACTGAGCGACTTCACTTTCAATTTTCACTTTCATGCATTGGAGAAGGAAATGGCAACCCACTCCAGTGTTCTTGCCTGGTGAATCCCAGGGACGGGGGAGCCTGGTGGGCTGCCGTCTATGGGGTCGCACAGAGTCAGACACGACTGAAGCGACTTAGCAGCAGCAGCAGCAGCAGCAGTGGGCATTGACCATATTCTATGATTCTATGGATGCTTCCAACCTTCTGAGCCATTTTGCTACATTCAGAGAATTTCCAGGCTTACAGGTCCCATCTTCTTCCCTAAAGGAGAACATTGAAAACTCATTTCCCTGGCTTGCTTGCTGTCTGACACACACACATGACCTCATAAATATTAATCAGGCTCATCTGCATGTGTGCATGCTACGTTGCTTCACTGTAGCCTGCCAGGCTCCTCTGTCCATGGGATTCTCCAGGCAAGAATACCAGAGTGGGTTGCCATGCCCTTTTGCAGGGGATCTTCCCAAATCCAGGGATTGAACCTGCGTCTCCTGTGTCTTCTGCATTGGCAGGCGGATTCTTTACCACTAGTGCCACCTGGGAAGCCCTATAGGGCTCATCTACTTGAGGCTTTAATTCAAAAGAGAGGAAGGCGAGGAGGAGGCTCTGGGTGGAAGCCGTTTTGGTGCAGGTGCTGCTGTCTGGCTTTTGGAGCTGGGGTGACTGCAAAGTGGAGTGCCCACCTGGGACAGTGGAGGTGGCAGCCATGAGGGAGGCTTCATCAACAGGACAGTTGTGTGGTATGGTTTTCATCCCTGGTCTAGGATTCTTTGACTCTGGGCTCAGCTTTCCCCACAGTGCAGAGAGCAATGCTTTGTTCACTTTGATGAACTTTTTTGCTGTTTCATCAGCTACACACAGTCTGTGCTTGCAGCCAGGAACTCTGATCAGTATGGCTATCTGTGCTGATCAAAACAACCAGATAACTGCCAGACCACTCTGTCAAATGAGAGTAGATCCACCCAACAGAAAGATGGTTAATTTAGGTACTCATGAACATGTTTGTTTTGGACAGACACCCAAATGTGATTAAGGGTGGGTGGGGAAATTGGTCTCTCTCTTTTTAAGATTTTATTTATTTTTTGGCTGCGCTGGGTCTTTGTTGCTGTGCAGGCTCTTTTCTAGTTGCACTCAATAGCAGCGATGCACGGACTTCTCATTGCAGTGGCTTCTCTTGTTGCAGAGCATGGGCTCTAGGGTGCACAGGCTTCAGTAGTTGCAGCACGTGGGCTCTAGAACACAGGCTCAGTAGTTGTGGTGCACGGGCTCAGTTGCTGTAGGGCATGTGGGATCTTCCCAGATCAGGGACGGAACCCGAGTCTCCTGCAATGGCAGTCTTTACTACTGAGCCACCAGTGAAGCCTGGAAATTGGTCTCTTATACTCATGAGTGAAGTTTGAACTCCATTTTTACAGAGTACCCCAAAGTTTAATATGATGACATTTTATTTGGTTTTCAAACGGAGCGCCAGCTAACTTTGAATTATTATGGCAGGAATGGCTGACAGTATAATTATGGTTGTGCCTCTCAGTCATCTTATATTGTACAAAAAGTAGATCTTTATTCTCCATTGAACTTCTGGAGAGTGGGTGGGTTTTTCTGCTTCCATGTGATTATGACGGAATTAAGGTTTGGATATCTCAGAAAATGTTTTCATTGTGTTATTTCCAAGTATACTTAAATCAAGTTGTTCTTTAAAAATTTCAGGAGAAATTCAGATTCAACATGAGAATGCAACAAAAATCTACTTACCAAAAGTTGTGTCGGTCCAGATTTTCTGGAAAGATTATTTTTAAGTGGCAGATGTGAAAAGAGAGGGATTCAGATTAAAAGACCACAGCTTGGCAGGATTTCTATTGTGGGAATTCCAGCTCAAAGGAGACTCCAGGAAACAATTTTTTTCTGGCAGAAGATCAGAATGTTAAAGACATTTGTATGATTTAATACCCCCACACTGGTGGAGTGGATCTATCATGGCTTAAACCCAAAGGAAACTCCTAGGACCCCTTAGTCATTCAGCAGGAAGTAGGCTTCTAGGGCTATGTATTCTTCAGAAGGGAAATCTCTCTCCAGCCCCTGATGTCATAAGAATAATAGACAGGAGAGATTTTCTCAGTGTGCAAAATTTGGGGCACCCATAGTGAGACACCAAGAAACTCACCCCATGGCCAGACATCGGAGCCCTTGTAATCCTCTATAGAGGTTGTGGCTGGTCCTATTGATTAGAGACTGAGCTTCTTCTTTTTTAATTAATTAATTTTTTTTGGCTGTACTGGGTCTTCGTTGCTGCGCACAGGCTTTCTCTAGTTGCGGCGAGCAGGGGCTACTCTCTGGTTGCAGTGCTCGGGCTTCTCATTGCAGTGGCTTCTCTTGCTGTGGAGCACAGGCTTTAGTAGCTACAGCATGTGGGCTCAGTAAGTGTGGCTCACAGGCTCTAGATTGTGGGCTTTAGTAGCTGTGGCACATGCTTAGTTACCCTGGGGCAGGTTGGATCTTTCTGGACCAAGGATTGAACCTGTGTCCCCTGCATTGGTAGGTGAATTCTTTACTACTGACTCACCAAGGACTGTGCTTCTTGTTTTTCCTTTTCTCAGTAGGTAGGTAGGGGTGTGTGTGTGTGTGTGTGTGTGTACCACTATTCCTCCACCACTGTATACTGTGTTTAGGGTGGTTCCCTGTATCATTTGACTGTAGGTTGTGTAACCATTAGGAGCCATATCCGTGTGTGATGAGAGAAATGCACGTGTGTTTATATATATCTGATGTATGTAGGATAGTTGCGTTGTATTAGGGAGGCATTTAAAGATTACATGCCTGGGAAAACATGTGTGTATACAATGGCACCCCACTCCAGTACTCTTGCCTGGAAAATCCCATGGACGGAGGAGCCTGGTGGGCTGCAGTCCATGGGGTCACGAAGAGTCGGACACGACTGAGCGACTTCACTTTTACTTTTCATGCATTGGAGAAGGAAATGGCAACCCACTCCAGTGTTCTTGCCTGGAGAATCCCAGGGACGGGGGAGCCTGGTGGGCTGCCGTCTATGGGGTCGCACAGAGTCGGACACGACTGAAGCGACTTAGCAGCAGCAGCAGCAGCAGGATAGTTGCGTTGTATTAGGGAGGCATTTAAAGATTACATGCCTGGGAAAACATGTGTGTATATGTGCACATATATGTGTACACATGCTGGGCATTCCAGGGTGGAATGTAATAGACTGTCTGCTTGAGTTTCTAATGACTCAGCATAGTTTTCCACATTCTTTTTCTCCTAAAGGGCTTCCTTGGTGGCTTAGAGGTAAAGAATCTGCCTGCAATCCAGGAGACCCAGGTACAATCCCTGGGTCAGGAAGGTGCCCTGGAGAAGGGAACGGCAACCCACTCCAGTATTCTTGCCTGGAGAATTCCATGGACAGAGGAGCCTGGTGGGCTTCCCTGGTAGCTCAGATGATAAAGAATCTGCTTGCAATGCAGGAAACCCTGGTTCAATTCCTGGGTCAGGAATATCTACTGGAGAAAGGTTAGGCTACCCACTCCAGTATTCTTGGGCTTCCTTGGTGGCTCAGCTGCTAAAGAATCTGCCTGCAATGTGGAAGACCTGGGTTCGATCCCTGGGTTGGGAAGATCCCCTGGAGAAGGGAACGGCTACCCACTTCAGTATCCTGGCCTGGAGAATTCCGTGGGCTATATAGTCCATGGGGTCGCAAAGAGTCGGACATGACTGAGTGACTTTCACTTTCTTTTCTGCCAAAAGTAATCTGGTTTTTTTTGGAAGCTATCTCTGCCTCAAACTCTGCTCTTTTTATGGGATTTGCTATTGTTTGTTTTTGGCTGAGCTGCATGGCTTGTGGGATTCTAGTTCCTTGACCAGGGATTGAACCCGGGCCAAGGCAGTGAGAGTGTGGAGTCCTAACCACTGGACAACCAGAAAAATCCCTGATGGGTTTGTTAATCATGGTGACTAATGTTATTTTGACTGCAGAATTGGGGCACATGACCCAGACCTGTACAATCTAGAGCAACCATTCTTTGGACCACAGTGATTGTTTTAAAGATGAACATTTGACCCAGATTGGGCCAGCAGAGTCCCAGCTGAGATTTTATAGTTAATGGAGAAGCCTGTCTCTTTTCTATCAGGCTTGGATGATAGGAGCCTGCAGCTGCCAGTGGTCAAACAGCCCGCCACACGGAGAGATGATTCGCTCGTACAACAGCTGGTATTTGGTGAGTGCATACTATGGTGCTGTGCTAAGTGTAGGATGTGCCTTATCTCATTTAATTCACACAACGATGCTATGAACGAGGTTTTGTTACGTCCTCATTTGAGAAATGAGCACATTGAGATGGAGACATAAAGAGGTGAAGCAATGTATCACTTTATTTTTAAATTTCTAATTGCTTTTCTTTTTTAAGTCTTTATCGAATTTGTTACAGTAGAGCATTCTCCAAGCCAGGCTTCAGCAATACGTGAACCGTGAACTTCCAGATGTTCAAGCTGGTTTTAGAAAAGGCAGAGGAACCTGAGATTAAATTGCCAACATTCGCTGGATCATCGAAAAAACAAGAGAGTTCCAGAAAAACATCTATTTCTGCTTTATTGTCTATGCCAAAGCCTTTGACAGACAGTGTAGATCACAATAAACTGTGGAAAATTCTGAAAGAGATGGGAATACCAGACCACCTGACCTGCCTCTTGAGAAACCTGTGTGCAGGTCAGGAAGCAACAGTTAGAACTAGACATGGAACAACAGACTGGTTCCAAATAGGAAAAGGAGTATGTCAAGGCTGTATATTGTCACCCTGCTTATTTAACTTATGCAGAGTACATCATGAGAAACGCTGGACTAGAAGAAGCACAAGCTGGAATCAAGATTGCTGGGAGATATATCAATAACCTCAGATATGCAGATGATACCACCCTTATGGAAGAAAGTGAAGAACTAAAGAGCCTCTTGATGAAAGTGAAAGAGGAGAGTGAAAAAGTTGGCTTAAAGCTCAACATTCAGAAAACTAAGATCATGGCATCTGGTCCCATCACTTCATGGCAAATAGATGGGAAAACAGTGGAAACAGTGACAGACTTTATTTTTTGGGCTCCAAAATCACTGCAGATGGTGATTGTAGCCCTGAAATTAAAAGATACTTACTCCTTGGGAGGAAAGTTATGACCAACCTAGACAGCATATTTAAAAGCAGAGACATTACTTTGTCAATAAAGGTCCATCTAGTCAAGGCTATGGTTTTTCCGGTGGTCATGTATGCATGTGAGAGTTGGACTATAAAGAAATCTGAGGGCTGAAGAATTGATGCTTTTGAACTGTGGTGTTGGAGAAGACTCTTGAGAGTCCCTTGGACTCCAAGGAGATCCAACCAGTCCATCCTAAAGGAGATCAGTCCTAGGTGTTCATTGGAAGGACTGATGCTGAAGCTGAAACTCCGATACTTTGGCCACCTGATGAGAAGAGCTGACTCATTTGAAAAGACCCTGATGCTGGGAAAGATTGAGGGCAGAAGGAGAAGGGGATGACAGAGGATGAGATGGTTGGATGGCATCACCGACTCAATGGACATGAGTTTGGGTGAACTCTGGGAGTTGGTGATGGACAGGGAGGACTGGCTTGCTGTTGTTCATTGGGTTGCAAAGAGCCAGACATGACTAAGCGACTGAACTGAACTGAACTGAAGAGTAGTGCATGAATTTGTTACAGTAGTGTGTCTGTTTTATATATTTATATATATATATATATATATATATTTTTTTTTTTTTAGGCCCTGAGGCATGTAGGATCTTAGCTCCCCAGGCAGGAATCAAACCCACATCCCCTGCATTAGAAGGCAAAGTCTTAACCACTGGACCACCAAGAAAGTCCCAAGAGGTTCATTAATGTGTCACTTACATTCATGGTGGAACAAGGGTTCATGTTCAAGAATTCTGACTTTGTAGCTTGAGCCTTTAGCTGCTACACTATTAATACATTGTTATGCTATATTTCATGGCTAAGATGAGCAGAGAAACACTGAACAGACAGAAAGAGAACTGGGAGAGGGAGAAGGCAGAAAAACCCTGATGATATAATTTGAGGAAGCCAGGACAAAGAGAACGAAAAAAATGGACAGAAATGAAAGAGTAAATCCGGCTGTGTTGAAGCCAGCTATACTTCAGGGCTATGCAGGTACCGAGCTCATGTTTTCTCTTTAGGGCTTTCCATGAGTGTGAGTTGGGTTTTTGTCACTTGCAACTGGAGGTGTTTGAACCTTTACAAGTATATATTACATTCTACAGCCTTGGTGTCCAGTAGAAGGAATTGTTTTACATCTAGGGTATCTGATACATGAGCCACTAGCCACTTGTGGCTACTGAACCGTTAAAATGTCCCTCATGCACTGGGAACTGAAGTTTTCCTTTTATTTCATCTTAACGAATTACAATTTAAATAGCTATTAAGTACTGCATTGAACAGCATTGATCTGGAGGCTACAGCTACAGTTGTTCTCAGGGGCGTGTGTGCATGTGTGCTAAGTCATTTTAGTCGTGTCCAACCCTGTGCAACCCTATGGACTGTAGCCTGCCAGGCTCCTCCGTCCATAGGATTCTCCAGGCAAGAATACTGGAATGGGTTGCCATTTCCTACTCCAGGGATCTTCCCAACCCAGGGATCGAACCTGAGTCTGTTATGTCTCCTGCATTGGGTGGATTCATTACCTCTATCTGGGGACCCGATTCTCAGGGTACTCCATTCTAAACATAAAAACGTGAGACTTAGTTATTACAACCTAAGAGGTTGGAAAAATATTGAAAAAACAAATGTAGGGAAAAGAAAGACTTGTAATAATGAAGACTAATTATTGGCTCAGAAAATAGTACACTAGAACATAAATCCAAGAGCTTGAAAAATTGAAATATAAAAAATATACATATAATGAAATAGGGAGATTACTAGCATATCTACACAAGACAAAAAAGGAGAAAGCACCAATATATAAATTTAGAAATAAGAATCGAAAAGTAATCATAGATATGGAAGAAATTAAATAAATTGTAAGAAAATGCTTTGCTTATATTTATGTAAGCAAATGTGCAAAAAACTGGGTTATTTTCTAGGAAAGTGAAAATTTCCAAAATTGATTTTATTGGGTCGGCCAAAAAGTTCATTCAGGTTTTTCTATAATAGTTTATGGTCAACCCAATAAAATCAATTTTGGAAATTGTCCAACTTTTTGGTCAACTCAGTATTATAAATGGAACTGAAGCCAACCAATGGATTGTCGGGGAACAAGGGGAGAAACTTGCCAAAATGGGCCGTCCCCTCCCCAGTCCGCCCAGCTGAGACAAATAGCCTCATGGCGTTATAGACAAAGAAATTTAAGCATTCTCCATTTCTGGACATTTATGATTTGTAAAAAGTCTTTTTCAAGCAAAGTTTGAGGACTACAAAAGAAACAGTCCAGATTTTTATTTAAACCAGAATGATACAGATTTCAAATCCCAAGAAGCATAAAAAGAATAATAGAGATGAACTTAACTTATGAAGAACAATAGAAAATCCTAATCAAATAATAGCAAATGGAAACAATGAAAAGAAAGACATTTCCTTTAATAGCATGTTAAAAGAAAGACAGAACCACAAGCAAGTGGGGCTCACTCCAAGAGTTAAAAGATAATTCAACCTTTCAGTGTTTTCTTGTGCTTCATTTATTATCATTCTGATTTTTAAAAAATATTTAATGAAATCAGAATTGGGGAAACTCTTAACAATGCAGATATTTCCTTAATAAAACAAAAATATATCTCATACCAAAGTTAGCATTATTCTTAAGGATGGAAACCCATTTTTTTTTTTTTTTTAGTTTGGCCATATTGCACAGCATGTAGGATCTTAATTCCCTAGCTAGGGATCAAACCTGGACTCTGGTAGTGAAAACAGAGTCTTAACCACTGGACTCCCAGGGAATTCCCTGATGGAAACACACTAAAAGGATTAAAGTCAGGCTGCCCACTCTCAGTACAGTTTTCAGGTAGTTTCTCCAGCTTATGAACCAATAAGAAAAGAAAGAAGAGTATAAAAATTGTAAGGGAAGAGACAAAATTGTTATAATTCTCAAATGCTATGGTAATGTAACTGGAAAAGCCAAGAAATCAACTGAAAAAAAAAAAAATGGAAGCACTAAGCAGATTCAGTGAGGTTGCTGATTCCCAAATCAATATACAAAAATCATTAACTTTCCTAAATAAAACAACACTTTACTAGTTAATATAATTGCACGGAAAATGTGAAAATATGTACAATCTCATTCCTATTTTTTTAACTTTTTATGTTGTATTGGATATAAGTGATCAATAACATTGTGATAACTTTACATGAACAGTGAAGTGACTCAGGCATACATATACATGTATCCATTCTCCCCCAAACTTCACTCACATCCAGGCTGCCACATAATACTGAGCAGAGTTCCATGTGTTGAAATCAAATGAAAACAAGAACTTTTTCACTTATCAGATTCATAAGGTTATTAATAAAAAGGGATAGTATTTAAAAGTATAGGGAATTAGACATTCTTATAAAATGTTGGTGAGAGTGTAAAATTAGTACAGCTTATTTGATAGGCAATTAAACATTACCTAGCATCCTAAAAAATATATGCACCCTTTGACCCAGCTATTCCACATCTAGGAATTTACCCAACAGATAACATTCATATATGTATTTGCACAAATACATATATACAAGGGTGTCTATTGTAGCATGGGTTGAGATGCCAAAAGATTTGTAATGTCAGACATTTCCAGCAACAGGGCGGTGTTTAAATATATTTGGAATAGAATACTATATGGATGTTTAAAAGAATAAAGTAAAATTATATGTATGGATGGGCTTCCCTAGTGGCTCAGCAGTAAAGAATCTGCCTGCAATGCAGGAGCTGCAGGAGATTCAGGTTTGATCCCTGGGTCAGGAAGATCCCCTGGAGGAGGGCATGGTAACCCACTCCAGTATTCTTGCCTGGAGAATCCCATGGACAGAGAAGCCTGACAGTTTGCAGCCAATGGGGTCGCAAAAAGTCGGACATGACTGAAGCGACATGCAAATGTACAAATATGGAACGATCTCTAATACATATTTTAAGATAAAAAAATCCATGAGATATTGTGTGGTGCTGGCCCGTAGTATTCTCCCACTTGTGTCAAGAAAAAATTATATATATATTAACAGTAATTTCTGGGAGGATAAAATAAAATAAGTAAAGTCTTATGAACAGGTGACCAGAAGCTTGGACATGAAGGAAGATTTGCTTTTTCATAAGGTTTAATGTTTTGCCATGGGTACTGAACGACTTCACTTTCACTTTTCACTTTTATGAATTGGAGAAGGAAATGGCAACCCACTCCAGTGTTCTTGCATGGAGAATCCCAGGGACAGGGAAGCCTGGTGGGCTGCCGTCTATGGGGTCGCATAGAGTCGGACACGACTGAAGCGACTTAGCAGCAGCAGCAGCAGCACGGGTTATTTTATTTTATTTTTTACTAATTTTTTAAAGTTTTTTTTTATGTGGACCATTTTTAAGTCTTTATTGAATTTGTTACAATATTGCTTCTGTTTTATGTTTTGGGGTTTTTTGGCCAAGAGGTATGTGATCTTAGCTCCCCGACCAGGGATTGAACCTGCACTCCCTGCCTTGGAAGGTGGAGTCTTAACCACTGGACCACTAGGGAAGTCCCTTACTTTTCAATTAAGATGGTCAGTATCAAAATGTGAATGAATCCAATGTTCATCTCTTCATCCATCTGTTCATTCACAGAGTGTGTACTGAGCCTTCTGCTCCTTCCCCTTCCTACTTGGGTACCAGGTACCAAGCTAGATCCAGAGGGAAGAGACAGCAAGGGACAAGGCATGCTTGTTCTGGTTTTCTCCTTTGTAAAGGTTTAACCATCTTGACCAGGGTTTTGCTACTCAAAGTGTGGTCCGTGGACCAAGAGCATTGGCATCATCTGGGAGCTCGTTAGAAATGCAGCATCTTGAAGCATATCCCAGACCCGCCTTTGAGTCAGACTCAGCATTTTAACACAGTCCCCAGGGGATGCTTAATATGGTTTGAAAGCGCTGTTCTAGGGATCATCCCCAAATCCTGTATCCTCACTTGGCAGTATATGATTTCTGGACTAGAAGAGAGAGGGCATAGTGACAGCTGCTGGGAATACGCTGACTATACTCGTAGGAGTTGGGGTGGAGGGGAGAGGTTGAATACCCACAGTCCAAATTGTACTATAACTACATTAATGTTGGTCCTTCCTTTTCTCTCAGGAGTTAACAACAAAATAGCTTTGCTGTGCTGTTGCTATGGCAACAGGGTCTAATAGCGCTAGTATTTTTTCCCACAGCAGTAGCCTCCTGGCTCCTCTCTCTGCCTCCAACCAAGACTGTTTTCTGTTAATCAAAGTTGAAATCAAGCACGTGGCACTGGGGACAATCGCAGTCCCTGTGTGACATGGCAGGTGCAGTTACTGCCTGATTCTGCATTAATTTAGGACCTTTCAGGATCATGCTCAGCCTCCCCTTCCCACAGAGAGAAAAAGAGCTTCTTTGCCAATCATGCATTTTCCATTTTTAAATTTCTATAGTATTTTTTTTCTATAGATAATAAAAAATTAGAAAATGCAGATGAGTAAAGAAATACACAATCTCTCCAAATTCATACACGTATCTCCTTGTTAGTGACTGTGCATCACTCCATGGTGGGGTAAAATGAAAAGTGTGTGTGAAGCACTTGGTGCTCAGCCTGGTACATAGTGAGCCTATGAATCGTGGGTATTTTCATCCTTTCCCCCCGGGTGATGAGGCAGGTTCAGGGCACACACCTTCCCTTGCAGTTCTAATGCCTTCCTTCATCTCTAGCATTAGAGCCTTTTCGAAGAGCTTTCCTAGGCATTTCTGGTGTAGACACACAAACTCACAATTGTCCTCGTCTGAAGGACAGGGCCTGAGAAGGCAAGCATCCTCTGAAGGAAGCACTGACTCTGTGGCCTGGATCACACCTCAATTCTTAAAAAACCTTCTCTGTAGCTGCCTCTTTTTTCTTGTCTGTTTTGAAACAAATATCTAGGGAACTAGGGGACAAGGAGGCCAAGTGGACCAGTTCCCGGATCTCTACCAAGGCTTACCTACTTCATGAATGTGGTAACTGTGGTCCAAAGAAGTAACATGATGTCAGACACTCAACTGATGGCAGAGGAGCACTAGATAGCTTTTCTGGTTCTTCCATCACATTAGAAAAATTTCAATGTTTTATCAGATGATAGCTTATTGCAGTAAAGTGTCTCCATCTTACATGCACATCTCAGTGATGTTTCTCATATGTGCCCACCACCTCCATCACAACATAGAACATGGTACCCCAGGAAGCTCCCTCAGGCTCCTCTCAATTGGTACCCCACCAAAGAGAAATGCTATCAGCCCAGATGAGTTTTACTTACAACTTGTGGTTCTGGGGGTCAGAGGAGAAGGTGTTTCCACCACCATTTTATGTCCCAGAACTTTGTGATCCACCTTAAGTAACAACCTGATGGCTCAGAGAGAAGAATCTACTTGTAATGTAGGAGACCAGAGTTCGATCCCTGCATGGGGAAGATGCCCTGGAGAAAGAAATGGCTACCCACTTCAGTATTCCTTCCTGGAGACTTCCATGGACAGAGGAGCCTGGTGGGCTGCAATTCATAGGGTTGCAAAGAGTGGGACACAACTGAGTGACTAACAGTTTCACTTTAAGTGACAACAATGACTAATATGTACTGATTGCTTCCTCTGTGCCAGGCACTGGGTGTATGAAAATCTCATTTAATGCTCACAACTCTGTGAGGCAAACACAGTTGCCACCTGGCATCTGTTGACATCCATCTATTTACCTGTCTCTCTCTCTATCTATCCATCTATCTAGCTATTATGTATCAACTATATCTTTTATCCATCCATCATCTATCATCTATGTATCTATTATCTGCCCATGCATGCATCCATCCATCTATGTTACACTGCTGCCCTTTGCTGGTTAAGCAGTCTTTTAAGGCTGTTTATTTGCATCAGATGCAGGACTGGCTGGATCCTCTAAGAACAAACTGGAACAAGGTGACCAAGTCCCTGTTTTTCTGGGACTGAGATGGTTCCCAAGAGGTGAGACTTGTGCTTTGTAAATTGGGAAAGTCCCAGGCAAGCCAGGAGGAGGTGGTCACCCTCACTGGAAGCTAGGGGACGGATTGAAAACTGTGTCTCTTTTTGATACCTCCAAACCTTAATGGCATGGGTGTCCCAGAGAAGAAGAAAGTACCCTCTTCCGTGGCTGGACACAGAGACCTGACCTGGAAGTTACAGGAGCTGAGGGGAGGGAGTGCCCAGGGGAAGGTAGGACACTTGCAGGCCCCACAGCAAAGAAATGAGCACAGATTAGCAAGCAGAAACTGATGAGAGATTGGGATTGACAAACAAACACTACTATGTATAAAATAGGTAACTAAAGAGAACAGTAGTCATGTACGGATGTGAGAGTTGGACTATAAAGAAGGCTGCGTGCTGAAAAATTGATGCTTTCGAATTGTGGTGCTGGAGAAGACTCTTCAGAGTCCCTTGGACAGCAAGGAGATCAAAACAGTCAATCCTAAAGGAAATCAACCCTGAATATTCATTGGAAGGATTGATGCTGAAGCTGAAGTTCCAATATTTTGGCCACCTGATGTGAACAGCCAACTCATTGGAAATGACCCTGATGCTGGGAAAGATTGAGAACAAGAGGAGAAGCGGGTGACAGAAGATGAGACAGTCGGATGAGATCACCTACTCAATGGACATGAGTTTGAGCAAACTCCGGGAGATAGTGAAGGACAGGGAAGCCTCTAGTGCTGCAGTTCATGGGGGTCACAAAGAGTCGGACATGTCTGAGTGACTGAACAACAGCAATGAGAACATGCTGGACAGCACAGGGAACTCTACTTAGTGCTCTGTGGTGACCTGAATGGGAAGGAAATCCAAAAAAAGGGGATATATGTATATATATAGCTGATTCACTTTGCTGTGCAGCAGAAACTAACACAATGGCTGCCAGCTTCATGCTCACCTCTAAAGCTCACCCTGGACCTTGTCCTCTGGGCACCAACCAGAAGGACACAGGGAAGAGAGCCCTGGGAGATGCAGTTCAGCCTGGCCAAGCTGGCTCACTAAAGAACTGCCCTGTCTTACACATGGGAAGTGAGCCTCAGAGAGGCTGGTTCATGTGCCCAGGCCCACACGGCCAGTAAGGCTCATTCAGTGTGGCTCCTGAGCCTCCTCCTAACCCAGGCTCCAGCTTGCTGGCTATGGGGACTCAGCTATAACAAGAGCTGGGCAGAGCTCCAACTTCAGCACCTGGGACTTGGGGAATGTCCCTGTGCAGAGAGACATGTGGTGTGGAGGAGAAGCCCTTCAGAGTGGGGGTCTTCAGTTCTTCCCTGCAGGTCCAGTGGTTAAGATGCCACGCTTCCAACGCAGAGGACGCAGGTTTGATCCCTGATCAGGGAACTTAGATCCCACATGTCACATGGCCCCCCCCCCCAAAAAAAAAGAGAGAGTGGGAGTCTGGTATTGTCCTGACCCACTTGTATAGTATCAAATAAGTTAATTAACCACGACAAACCTCAGTTTTCCAACTTGCAAAATGGGTTCCTCATAGTACCACCCTCCCAGGGTTTGGGAAAGGATTAAGGGAGATGATCCAAGGATTTGGGAGGCCAGTTATAATCTGTTATTCAGGAGCCATGCACACATGCAGGCTTCTGCATTGTAGGTAAAGTTTTGGGGCTGAATCGTAGGGTAGGCGTCACCCTTTCTCAGCCTCAGGACCTTCCCCCAGTCCCAGAAAGACTGAGATGGGGGCAGGTGGATGCCCCATCTTACACAGGGCCAGTGGGGATTAGGGTCAACTCAGACCCTGGGGTGGTGGCATTAGAGGCCCTGCAGGGTCAAGACAGTGTGGGACTATGGAGGAGGGGTACCTGTCAGGCCTTGGAAATGAGCTCCTGAAGGATCTTACCTGCCCCCGCTTCCCTGCCCCAGCAGAACAGCAGGCTTTCCGAGGAGGGTCTTTGAGGCACACTCTGCCCCTCTGGCAGCCCATGGTGAGTCCTGGATCTCAGGACAGCCCGACCGGAGAGGGAGAAAAGGAGCAGCACCCTCCCAGTCCCCCATGCCACGGGCAGCAGAGGCCAGCTCACCAGGTGCCCAGAGTTTAGTGCTAAATTTAGAATCCGACTTCCTAGCAAGCTCAGTCTTTGTTTAGTCGGAGGTGAAATTCAGGGCTGATGAAACTCACCTGCTTGTCACTGCCTGACTGGCAGGTGCCACCGCCCTGGGAGGAGGCACAGAATGCTGATCAATCCCGTCGTCCCTGGCCACTGCCTGGCTACTTCCTATCTGTCCCCAGACCTCAGCTGTTCAACCACCACAGCAGGTCTGTGACCCTAGGCATGTGGTCTGGGAGCCTGATACAGCACTGCTGCCTCGAGCCCACTCTGTGTCCTCTGGGGTGAGGGTGAGTTCAGCTTTTCATCCAGGAGCTTCTGCTGTTTTATGGTTTTAATACCAGGAAGGTTGGGTTCAGCACTGGGGCTGTTGGGTCCCAGGGACCCTGTCTACTGGTTTCAAGGATCAGTTTTTTCCCAAGGTCAGCTCAGAGCACCGACTCAGTGGAAGTCAGGCTGGGAGCTGATGGAGCACCTACTTCCCAGGTGGCTCTGTGGTAAAGAATCTGCCTGCCGATGCAGGAGACATGGGTTTGATCCCTGGGTCAGGAAGATTCCCTGGAGAAAGGAATGGCTACCCACTTCAGTATTCTTGCCTGGAGAATTCCATGGACAAAGGAGCCTGGCAGGCTACAGTCCAGGGGGCCACAAAGAGTCAGACACGACTAAGCAACTAACACACACGAATGCAGAGCTGATGCATGCTCAGGGCACTGCATGAGATGCTTAGTAGATGGTGGGAGCTATTTACAGAGTTATAAGTGCTGAGAGAGATCCGGAGAGGTGTAAGGGGGTGACTCTTGCGGGGTTGGTAGAGGCTTTGCGGAAGAGATAATAACAGAACAGAAATGAGAAGCTGAATAGAGCAAGGGAAGGACAGTGCAGGGAAAGACAGTCTGGGGTAGAGACCATCGTCTCCCAAGATGGGACACCAAAGCATATTTTCTGGGAGCAGCGAGGATTGTCTGGATGGCTGCAGTGTAGACTCCTAGCTGGGCTGTGGCAGGAGATGAGCCTGCATGGTGATGTGAGGCCCTTTGAGTGATGGTCCCAGAATTTTGAACTGGGGAGGTTGAGTGCCTTCCTGTGGGCACAGGGACCCACCCGGGGGGAGGGATGTGAGCAGATTGGCCTTGAGACTTAGCTCCTCATTCTGAGATGCTTTTTTTCTATGATTAGTTTTTCTAAAAATCTCTCTTCTTACAATTCCCTAGTGGTCCAATGGTTAAGAATCTGTCTGCTGATGCAGGGTACATGGGTTTGATCCCTGATGTAGGAAGGTCCCACATACCTTGGGGCAATTAAGCCCGTGTGCCGCAAGTACTGAGCCTGTGCTCTAGTGTTTGGGAGCTCCAACAAAGAGCCCACGTGCCACCAACTACTGAAGCCCATGAGCCCTAGAGCCCATCCTCTGCAATAAGAAAAGCCACCATAATGAGATGGCTGTGGACCTCAACTAGAGAGTAGTCCCCGCTTACAGCAACTAGAGACAGCCCACACGCAGCAACAGAAACACACTGCAGCCAGTAAATAAATAAAATTATATAAAAATCTCTCTTCTAGAATCTTAGCGTACCCTCAAGCCAACAGCCAGCAAAAAGCCAGGGCACCCAGTCATACAGCTGCAAAGAAATGGATTCTGCTAATAATCAGTATGAACTTGGAATTGGATTCTTCCCCAGTCAAGCCTCCAGATGAGAAGGCAGCCCAGTCAGCACCTTGATCGCAGCCTCGTGAGACCATGAGCTGAAGACCCAGCTAAGCTTTGCCTGGACTCCTGACCCACTGAACCATGAGGTGATAAATTGTGTTGTTCAAGCTGCTATATTGGTGGTCACTGGTTATATACCATAGAAAACCAGTAGAATATCCGTTCCTACACTCTAAGCCACTACATACTAATCAAAGTTTTTATCCTTTCAGTGTATTTTTTATTCCAATTTTTTTTAAGTTTTATTTATTTTATTTTTTAAAAAAATTTTGGCCATGTGAGTCTTGGTTGCTGTGCAGGCTTTTCTCTAGTTGTGACAAGCAGGGGCTATTCTCTAATTGTGGTAAGTGGGCTTCTCATGGCAGTGGCTTCTCTTTTTGCAGAGCAGAGGCTCTAGGTAAGTGGGCTTCAGTTGTTGTGGTGCCTGGGCTTAGTTGCTGAGGCACATGGGATCTTCCCGCACCAGCGATGGAACCTGTGTCTCCTATATTGGCAGGCAGATTCTTTACCACTGGACCACCAGGGGAGTCCACAGTTTTGTTTTATATCCAATGTATTAATAGATAGTAAATTAACATGGTAAATTGTAAACCTATAAAAGAGCTTATAGCAAATGGTCTTCTCTTGCTTCCCTGTTCCCAATTACTCTGTCTCCTTCCCCAGGGACAGTCTGTGTTATCAGTTTCTTGTTCATTCTTCAAGGGAAGTTCTGCATATCTATGTGCCAATACCACTACATGCATATTTGTATTTTGCATGAATGGCATTCTACCATATAAGCTGTTTTGCTCCTTGTTTTTCAGTTAATGTGTCTTGGAGATTATTCTGTATCAGCACAATCAAAGTTCTTTCTTTTTACATAGATGTATCGTCACTCATACAGCATATTAAACCTAGACAGCTTGTTAAAAAGCAGAGACATCACTTTGCCAACAAATGTCCATCTATCTAGTCAAAGCTATGGTTTTTCCAGTAGTCTTGTACGAATGTGAGAGTTGGATCATAAAGAACACTGACTGGTGAAGAATTGATGCCTTTGAACTGTGGTGTTAGAGAAGACTCTTGAGAGTCCCTTGGACAGCAACGAGATCCAACCAGTCAATCCTAAAGGAAATCAGTTCTGAAGATTCATTGAAATGACTGATGCTGAAGCTGAAGCTCTAATACTTTGTCCACCTGATGCAAACAGCCAACTCACTGGTAAAAACCCTGAGGCAGGGGAAGATTGAGGGCAAAAGGAGAAGAGGATGGCAGAGGATGAGATGGTTAGATAGCATCACTGACTCAATGGACATGAGTTTGAGCAAGCTCCATGAAATAGTGAAGGACAGGGAAGCCTGACGTGCTGCAGCCCACGGGGTCGCAAAGAGTCAGAGACAAATGAGTGACTAAACAACAAATCAGCACTTAATAACTTATTTACAAAGCAGAAATAGAGTCACAGATGTAGGAAAAAACTTATGGTTACTGGGGGTGGGGGGAGAGGTGGGGAAGGGATGAATTGGGAGACTGGGATTGACATATACACACACATATACATAAAATAGATAACTAACAAGAACCTGCTGATAGCACAAGGAACTCCTCAATACTCTGTAATGGCCTATATGGGAAAATAATCTAAAAAAGAGTGGATATATGTGTTTGTCTAACTGTGCTTTACACCTGAAACTAATACAACATTGTAAATAACTGTACATCAATAAAAGTTTTTTTAAAAACCAGTCTCTAATTGGTGGACTTCTAGGAAGCATTCCATCTTTTGTTCTTACAAACAATACTGTAACACGACTTTGTACATTTGTAATTTGATGTATGTGTAAGTATCTCTGCAGGAGAAATTTCTAGAAGTGGAAGTTTAGGGTGAAATTGTGTATAGCTTTATACCAGTGATGAATATTGCTTCTCTTCCAGAATTCATTATAATTCATTCTTCTGCCGACAATTTATGACAGCTCCTTTTTCTCTTACCCTCTCCAAGACAGTATCAATCATTTAGCTCCTTGGCAAACCATCTCTCTGGTTAAAAAAATAGTTTATCTTGTACATTTAATTTGAGATTTAGTATATTTTTATAGGTTCAAGAAGCATGTGTATTTTCTTTTCTGAAATCTGTTTATATCCTTAGTCTACTTTCTTGTTTGCTGGTCCTTTTTTAATCCCAGGTTGATTTGTAGAACTCTTTATCCATTAGGATAATTAGCCTTTTGTCTGTGATATGAATTGCAAATACTGTGTTTTCCCTAGATTGCATTTTTATTTTGCTTATGGTGGTTTTTGCAATGATTGCTTTGACAGAGTCCAATTTATTAGACTTTCCATCCCTGGCTTTCCCTTCCCTCCCTCCTCCTCTCCTTCCCAGCTTCTGAGTTTATTATACTTGGGAAGTGCTTCCCCATTCTGAGACAAAAACAAAAACCGCCCATAATTGTGCTTTAGAAATGGCAGTTTCATATGGCACAAGGAAGTCAGTTTCTTTGAAACTGACCAATAAAAGGACCTCTGGTATGAACAACAGAGATAAGAGAAATTTCAGTCTTTAAAGCTAGAACGTGGAGACAGGTGCAGTCTAGGCAAAGACTGATCGCATTAGTGCAGGAGATCCCAGCCCAGGTTAGCCTGACTCCCCCAGTTCGGGTACTCAGATTTTGTCCCAATTTTAGGCTCTGTCACCCTGGGAACCTGAGGTCTATGTTGCCAACAAGTGCCAGCATCTTTACCTGTAAAATAGGAAAGGCATTACCTGTCCCACCTTGCCTGCCTTGCTGGGTGGCTGTGAGGAACAAGTGACACCAGTGGGTGTGAAAAGGCCTTCATGACTACCCAGTCCGGGGCTTCCCTGGTTATTCAGTGGTTAAGACTCCACCCTTCCAATGTAGGGGGTATGGATTCGATCCCTGATTGGGGAACAAAAATCCCACGTGACTCGAGGTTTGACCAAAAAATAATTTTTTTAAAATAAATAAAACTGTCCAGTCCTTTGTGCAAGCACAGTGACCTCCTTAGTTATCTGGGATACAAACATCCAGCTGAATCAACACCAATGGTTCCACCATCCTCAGAAGCATCTGGCTAGAGAACTCCAGGTTTTCTTGCCCTTTCTTTTCCCCACATCCAAGGAGTTGCCCAGACTCATTGATTCTAATTGCTAAAAATTCTCTTGCCTGTGTCTTCTCTTGTCTACTTTAACCATCATCGCCATTGTTCTGCATTCATGATTTCATGGTTGAACCATTGCAATAATGGTTCTCAGTGACTGGTGGTCACTGGTCCTTTTATCTCTCCCACGCTTCTGCTCCCAGAGTTGGGCCCTGGCCACTTGGAGGGGCACAGGCCACACCTGGTTCGAGTCAATTAAATGTGAATATAGAGGCAGACCAGGGGATTGTGTCCCAGTAGCCGCCCCCTGTTCACCTGCCCACAGACACCAGTTTAGTGCAGTAGCAGGTGAACAGGGCTCTGCTGCACCTCAGGGGTGTGCCTCTTTGCTAGTTTAAGCCAATCATGGTGATGATGATTCCACACCCTTTGTCAGCGATTGGCTTAGGAAAGGTGTGGGACACAATTCTGGCCAAAGAGATGTGATGGAAAGACTGCCAGGGGAATTCTGGGAAAGGTTATCTTGCTCTGAAAAGGTGAGAGCTAAGAAGTCCTGTTCTGCAGCAGCTTGTTGATGGTCGCTGTGCAATGCCTGAAGCCGAGACAGATGTTCGGAGACCCTGAGGAGAGGGAGATGAGCCACCTCAAGCTGTCAGTGGCAGAAAGGAAAGAGAAAACGAATCTGGGTGCATAACAATGTTGAACTGCTGAAGTCATCACGGTTCAATCGCCTTGCCTCTGGGCTTCTTCTGTGAGATAGTAGCTGTGTGCACTGTTCTGTACTGGATTTCTGTGACTTGTATCCATGAGTGGTCTCACTGCTAAAAAAACACCACGATGACATCTATTGCTATATCAGGTGGCCTGGCTGGGACAGAGCTGCCATGTGGCTACCCCGTCACTGGGAATACCTTGTTCGCCAGGGGTCTGTTTGCTGGTGTTTGTATGTGTGGGGCTTGTGGGCTTAGAAGAAGAGGGAGGGTTTGGGTACGAGCAGTGGTGGTGGAGATGGGGAGATGAGGAGGATGGGGACATAGTGATTGTCCTCTTTCTTCCCTCCCTCCACTGTTTGCCCTGAGGCTGCTCTAGGAATAAGCTCTGTGCCTTGTTAGAGAGAGTGTGGGGCCAGGACATGAAAGTCATGCTCAGGAAGGGTGTTGGGAGACCCTGAGCCCAAGCTGCTTCAGGGCCCAGCAGGCAGGAATAAGTGGTTACTACGGCTGGGTCAGGAAGCTCTGCAGGAGTCCAGTTGGGGAGCAGAACTAGGCCTGGCCCAGGACGGTGGCCAGGGGGCGAGGAGGGGGCTGGCTAGCCCTCCCTATGGGAAGGGAGGAGGAGAGAAGAGCCCACCCAGGGCTTCTTGGGTGAATGACTGCAGAGCCTGGACCCCACACCCGGCAAGCTGGGAGTGACCCATCCTGACATGCCCTTTGGCTTCTTGGAGATGTCATGGTGCTGGGGCCAGAGTGGGTCACAGGAGATTTTACATGGGGAGATCTCCTGGGGAGCAGGAAAGAGCCCTGACTCCCTCCCTTGGTTTGGAGGTGGATGTGGGAACAAGTCACAGATCTGGGCAATGGGCCTCAGGTCTATGGCAGGTGGTGTCTGGCAGAAGCAGGGGTGATGGCAGGTGGTGGGCAGAGCCTGGCAGTAAGTATCTTGCCTGCATTTTTAAAAACATTTTATTTTGTACTGGAGTATACCAGTTATTAATAACAATGTTGTGATAGTTTCAGGTGAACAGCTAAGGGACTCATCCATAAATATAAGTGTATCCATTCTCCTCGAGGCTCAGATGGTAAAGAATCTGCCTGCAATGCAGGAGACCCCAGTTCGATCCCTGGGTCAAGAAGATCCCTTGGAGAAGGGAATGGCTACCTACTCTAGTACTCTTGCCTGAAGAGTCCCATGGACAGAGGGGCCTGGTGGGGATACAGTCCACGGGGTCATAGAGTTGGACACAACTGACGTGACTTAGCAGTAGCAGCAGCAGAGTGACTAACACCCTTTTCATTTGTTTTCCCCCAAACTCCCCTCCCATCCAGGCTGGCACATAACACTGAGCAGAGTTCCCTGTGCTATACAGTAGGTCCTTGTTGGTTACCCATATTAAATATAGCCATGTGTACTTGCATTTTGAACCCACCAGTGCAGGTTGGTACAGGAGTGAGGGTACCACCTTGTGTTCACAGAGGCCCCCTGCCACCAGGAGAGGGCAGCATTGCAGTTTTGTGCAGGGGCCTGGGCGTCTAGCAGGGCAGGTCCACAGATCTGCAGCCTGGACTTGCTTCCTGACTGCCACCTGGATTTTCCTAAGACTACACAAGGCCTTTCCATATTTGTTCCCTCCTTCCCCACTCTGACAGGCATGCTCAGATGCAGTGCAAGTCTGGCCCTCATGTTGGTGACAGGTGGGCACCGGTAGCTGGATTCTGTTGCCATAGCGACCAAGTAGGGAAAACTGCCCCAAACCCCAGAGACTGATGAGAGCCCAGAGCCAGCCCACTTTACTCCATCATTGCATTTTCCCAGGCACTATCACGTGAATGTGTCCAGGATGATACAGGGATTTTCTGAGAGGAAATTCACGTGGATGCGGTATTAGAGGTTTGACCGAAAAATATCATCTCCCTTCCCTTCCTCATATATAGCTGCCACGACCAGTGACAATATGCAACTTCCTGTCTGCTTGTCAACTGGCAGCCAGCACCAGAAAACACCCCCACTTCTGGTTGACACACAGGGTTATGGAGGATAAGGTATTCCTGTTTCAGAGCATTATTCAGAGTGGTCCAAAAAATTTATGGATGCTCCCCCATGTGACCTGGCATTGGGCTGGGGAATGTCTTAGTCATCTCAGGCTGTCAGAACAAAATACTGCACCACAGACTGGGTGGCTTAAGAAATAAATGTTTCCTTCTCTGGAGACTGGGAAGTCCAAACTCGAGGTGTCGACTGACTCAGTGTCTTGCGAGGACTCTGTTTCTGGCTTGTCGATGACCGCCTTCTTGCTGTGTGCACACCTGGCCTTTCTTCGGTGTGTGTGCAGAGAGAGAAAGAGCAAGCTGGCTGGTGTCTCTCCTTTTTAGAGTGCTAGTCCCGCCACGAGGGTTCTATCATCATGATCTCAACTAACTCAAATTACCTCCCAGCAGCCACAGCTCCAAATGTTGATACTATCACGTTTGGGTTTAGAGCTCCAACACATGAATTTGGGTGGATAAGCATTCAGTCTGTAACATGGGCTTGCACAGATTGAAAGTGACCCTACAAAAGCTATCAGGAGGGACTTCCCTGGTGGTACAGCGGATAAGATTCTGTCTGCCAATGCAGGGGACACGAGTTTGATCCCTGATCCAGAAAGATACCTCCTGCCGCGGGGCAACTAAGTCTGTGGGCTGCAACTCTTGAGCCCATGAACTGCAACTACTGAAGCCCGCACACCCTAGAGCCCATTCTCCCCAGTGAGAAGCCTGTGCACTGCAGCTAGAGAGTGGCCCCCACTCATCACAACTAAAGAAAAGACCAGGCAGCAACAAAGACCCAGCGCAGCCAAAAATAAATAAATAATTTTTTAAAAACCTATCAGGAAAGATTTATTCTTTCATTCATCCATCCATCTGTTCATTCATTCATTCAATAATTCTATTGAGTGCCAGACAGTGTTCAGTGTCCAAACAGAGAAAAATTCCTGTGCTATGAAGCTTACCTTTTAGAGGCAAAAGGTGGGAAAATTAATAAGTAAGCAAGTAATTATAGAATCAGTGGGTATCAAGTGCAATCAAAGAAGCCTAAGGGGTGAGGGAGAGTTGTGGGGATGATAGAGGGAGATTTGCTCTTTTTATGGAGTAATCAGGGAGACCTGGTGGAAAGAAGCATTGAAACAGGTTTAATGGCAGCTATAGAAAAAGTCTTGCAGATTTTCTACTACAGAGAACATTCCTGACTGAGGGCCACAGTTAACCAAGCTTTAAAATCCACTGCTGCATTCATATGAAGCTTACTTCTTCCACAGCTGCTTCTTGTCAATGACTGACCTCTCCTGGGAGCCTGGGACCCTTCGTCAACAAACTGGCTCAGAGATTTTGCTGAAACTTCCTGAGACAACACCAAACTCTAGGGCCCTTCCATTCTGCCTTTTTTCTTCTTTTCTTCCCTTGGGGTCAGGCTTGTGTCACTGTCAGGCCTCAACCCCCTGCTCCATCCTTATTTCCTGTCATAAAGGCATTTCCCTCCATAAAACCTGGCATGATTAACCCCATCTCAGCGTCTGCTTCTTAGAGGACCAGGAGTCACACAGGCTTGAAGGAAGTTAGAGAGACAGCCATATGATGGTTAAGGGAAAAGTGTTCCAAGCTGAAGGAACATGCTTGTGTGCACATGCTCACAGCTCAGCAGTAAAGGACCCACCTGCCAATGCAGGAGACACAGCTTTGATCCCTGGGTTGGGAAGATCCCCTGAAGGAGGAAATGGCAGCCCACTTCAGTATTCTTGCCTGGGAAATCCCATGGACAGAGGAGCCTGGCGGGCTACAGTCCATGGAGTCGCAGAGTCGGTGACACACATGCATGCACATGCTCCTAACTTAATGCTCATAAGTTCAGAGATGCTATCAGAAGGCACCTGGGTCAGAGACAAAGGACTATAGTGCTTTGTCTAAAGTACTAAACCAGCAACACATTCCGTAGGTTGAGACTGGCCAATAGGACAGTCCAGATTCAAGGGGAGGGGGCAGGGACTCCTCCTCCTGATGGGAGGAGCTGCAAAATCAGTTAAAAGAGGCCTGGATACCAGGAGGGGAATAACTGCAGCCAGTTTTGCAGACAGCTGCCATAGTGATGAGAGGAAGTAGGTAACTCAGGAGGTTGAGGTCAAAAATTCCCCAAGGAATCAATTCAGGCCTCCCGGGAGTCCTTAGTCTTTAACCTTGCCTACGTCTCACTCAGACCTGACCACCCACCCTGCCAAGGCAAGGGCCAGCTGCTGCCCCGCTGTGGGTCTTGGAGAGAACATAGCCTCGACCTTCCCTGCAGGCCTGCAGTGTGCGTGCTCAGTAGATTAGTCCTGTCTGACTGTCTGCAATCCCATGGACTGTAAGCCTGCCAGGCTTCTGTGTCCATGGGATTTTCCAGGCAAGAATACTGAGTGGGTTGCCATTTTCTTCTCCAGTACATTATTATGGTAGCATATATACGACTTAACAACTGAACAACAACTTAGCAATATACACTGTGGTGCGTGTGTGCATGTTCAGTCACTAAGTTGTGTCTGCCTTTGCGAACCCTGAATTGTAGCTCTCAAGGCTCCACTGTCCATGGGATTTCTTAAATACTGGAGTGGGTTTCCATGCCCTCCTCCAGGGGATCTTCCTGTCCAGGGGAAAGCAGAGCTGAAACAGATCACGTGAGCCTGTGGTTTTTCACATGCTGTTTGGGTGATGAAGGGAGGCAGTTGGGTGGGGACAGCTGGGAACACAGCCCTGCCCACTCTGATCCCCCACTGTAATTACTCTCCCCTCACCCCCAACACTTGCCATGCCGCCGGGGTCCAGCTCACAGCCGAATTAGGAAAGCAATTTGTTTGTGCGGAATGTATCTCTGTTGGAAGTTTCTCTCTCATCATTAACTAATTTGCTGTGCTTCGCCTTGGCCCTTGTTATCTATAACCATGGCAACAATGCATAGAGCTCTACACAAATTTATTTTGGACTCTGGGAGTTCGACGATAGTCTATTTCTGGCTCTTGGCTTTGGAGAGGCTGGGTGGGTCTGAAGGCCTGGGGCTGGGGTCAGGGGTCCAACCCTTGATCCTGTGCAGGTCACTGTGTGACCTCTAGCCCAAACTCCTCCTCTGGGTCTTCAGCTTCTCTGTCTGTGAATGTGTGGGGGTTGGAGTCGGGGGGTTTCTGAGCATCCTGTGTGCATTTGGGATCTAGAGGGAGAGTTCCCCAGCCCACCTGGGAGGCTGTGAACTGACGACGAGTGTGGGGATGTAGGCAGTGGTGTGTGGCTGCCGCAGCTAATGCTCTCCTCTCTCTCTGCTAATTTTATGTCCTCACTATGTAATTATACTGTGAAATTCCCTGACTGAAGACAACTTCTAAAATATCCTTCCCCGACTCCCACCACTCACTGTCCAGATTCGTGAATGGGGAAAGTGGGTGTTTGTAGCTTTTGGCGGAAAACAAGAGATGTTATGCAACCTGCCCGTCCTTCTCTGAATTTCCCCAGTGCCGCCCCCACACTGGGATTCAGAAGAGGGGAACAACGGGGCTTTTCAGGATGGGAAGGTGTGGATCTTAATCTCGCTGGGCCCCAGTTTTCTCATCTGTCAAGTGGGGAGAAAAGTATCTTCCTATAGGGTGATGTGCAAAGACTGTGCCTTCTGGCCACAGAGACTGTTATGGGAATGTGGGCTGAACCCACAGGGAGAGGCTGGGACCTGGGACCCTACGCTGCAGTGCTTGCACCTGGACTCACCTCTCCTCCAGCAACAAAACACAAAGAAACTGTATGGGACTCAAAATAACTGCATGCATGTGCAGCTGGGGCAAATTCTGGACCAAAAGATACAAAGAGATCGAAAAATCCAATTGCCACTTTTGAGGAGCCTGAAGCAAAAGCAGGGCACTGCGCATGTCCCCTGCATACAGCACCACCTAAAGGATGAGGAAACCACCTAAGCCACCCCTTCAGCCCCAGCCCAGACATACCCCTACCCTCACCCCATATAAGGAACAAGCTCACCCGCACCTCAGGGAGCGAGCAGCAGGGGAATCGTTTATTCTCATTCCCCTTTGTGCTGCAACAGAGACCCCCAATAAAGCCTCTCCTGAATTTCTTGTCTGGCCTCTAGTCAACCAATTAAGGAGGCCAAGAACCCATGTCTGTGACATCTTTTCATTTGGCCTTAGGCTGGTGACTTCACTCCTCTGACCCTCAGTTTTCCCATCTCTAAATGGGCTCAATCTTACAGGATGGGGGTTGTGAGGGTTAAAAGAAATCCTGCCTCAAAATGCCTGGCGTGGAGTCCACGCTTAGCCGCTCATATTTACGGTGATCGTCAGCATAGGTACGATGTCGTCTTACGCCCTGCAGGATCCTTGCAGACCCGGGGGTGTCTTCCCACTCGCTGGCTGTGGGCTGGGTCGCCAGCCTGGAAGACGTGGCCAGGGCCAGCCCCTAATGGACCTGTCAGCTTGATTCCGAGCACATCTTGGAGCTCCCCGCAGGCGGGTGCCGGTGCCACATCGATGAGCCATGTTCCTCTGATGCGCGCCTGACATTTCCTGCCTGCCTGCTTCCCCGGCCCGCCTGGGTCAGCGGTCAGACTGAGTCACCGCCACTCCCGGCAGGTCCTAGGCGCCCACTGCCCCGGGGCACAGGGCGGGAGGAAGCTGGACAGTCAATCTGCTGATAGGCGGCTCTTTCTCTATATTTATATTCTATTTTTTTTAAATTAAAATATAGTTGCTTTACAAGATCTGTTTTATAGATCTGTTAGTTTCTGCTGTACAATAAAGTAAATCAGCTCTATGTATACATATATACCCTCCCTTGGCTGCCTCCCTCCCGCCCCCATCCCACCCCTCTAGGTCATCACAGGGCACTGAGCTGAGCTCTCTGTGCCATACAGAAGCTTCCCACTAGCTAGCTGTTTTCATGGTAGTGTATGTGTGGAGTTTCCCAGGTGGCTCAAGTGGTAAAGAATTCACCTCTAATGCAGGAGACCTGGGTTCGATCCCTGCATGGAGCAGATCCCCTGGAAAAGGAAATGGCAACCCACTCTAGTATTCTCAGGGTTGGACACGACTGAAGTGACTTAGCAGCTAGTATTCTCACCTGGAAAGTCCCGTGGACAGAGGAACCTGCAAGCTAGAGTCTGTGGGTTCGCAAAGAGTTGGACATGACTGAAGTGGCTTAGCACAGTCGCATGCAGTGTATGTATGTCTATGTCAATGCTATTCTCCCAGTTTGTCCTCCCCTCCCCTGTTAATAGTTATACCCTGAAGCTTTAGAATATGTTTTGTTTTTAACATGCGTGCTTGTTGTTATTCTAAGAGACAACAGATACTTAGAATGGTTTGGCCATGACTGATCTACTGCACACGTCAACTCATGTTGATTTAAACACAGAAGGAGGTCTGAAAAGAACAAGCAGAAGTGTAAGCATTGTGACCTCTGGGGCAGTGACTGGAGGTGGCCTTCATAGACAGAAGGAAGGGGTGGGGCTAGCAGAGATGTTAACTACCATGGTTTGAGTGAGTGCTCTTTTGTCTATCTTATGTTTAAAATTTTTAATTTATAAGATTAAAAACATAAAATGATATGGAGAACTTTTTCAAAAATGGAAAAATTTCCAGAAAAATATAATTTCCCAAAACTTGCTCAAGAGGAATTAAAAGTATGAGACTATACCCATTAAAAATCATTAAAAAAATCTTCCCACACAAATAAAGCAGGCTGTAAAAGTTTTTTTCAAATGGTAAAAGAAAAAATAATTAGATATATATGTAAACTTGTCTAGTCCACAGAAAAGAGGGACATTCCCTAAATCAGTTTATTGGGCTAGCACAATCTGGTGAGTTCAAATTAACAATGACAATATAAAAAAATAATATGATGGAACCAGTCTCCTTCATGAATTAGTTCCAAGAAATCCTAAATAAAATACGGGCAGGGCTGCCCTGGTGGCTCAGTGGTAAAGAACCCACCTGCCAATGCAGCAGACACAGTTTCAATCCCTGGGTCAGGAAGATCCCCTGGAGAAGGAAATGGCAACCCACTCCAGTATTCTTCACTGGGAAACCCCATGGACACAGAAGCCTGGTGGACTAACAGTCCATGGGGTTGCAAAGAGTCAGACATTATTGGAGTGGGTTTCTATTTCCTCCTCCAAGGGCTCTTCCCCACCCCACATTATTACAGGGCAGGGGGCAGGGTGTTGTGGGCTCTGACTCTAACTCTGCCACTTACCTGCTGGATGACCTGGGGTGGGTTGCTTGCCCTCTCTGGGCCCCAGAGCTGAGCATCTCCATGGAAGTTGCCTACATCCACTGTGTTTTGAGGTATTTCTTTCCATGCCCATCTCTACGGACCCTTCTTTCCTTGTGCAGGAGGGCCGTTGTGTCTGAGTTGGTGGGAGGGTGCAGCCCTCACCTGTCTCTCCCCAGCTTCCTTGCCTCCAGCCTGCTGCATTTCCGAGCTGACCCAGCGAAAAACAGCCCTTGGCCTGCTGCCCTGCCTGTGGCCACCCCAGACCTGAGATGTTCCTGGGCTCACACTGGCTTCAGAACCCCAGGCCCCATGTGAACCAGCTCGCAAGGCCTGGGGCTTGGCTCTCAGCTCCCCTGTTTCAGTTTGGGTCCATCACTCTGCCTGGCTCTTCTGGGATTTTACCGTTCTCTGAACCCAAGCTCCCCACCCACTTCTGCCAGCCAGCTGCCCTATGGGTTCCTGAGGACACCAGCTGTCTCTTCTGAGGCTGGGCACACATGATTGTGCTTCCCTGGACACAGTGCTGGGCTGGAGGTGGCCCCCGCTCCTGGGATCACCTTGGAGGGGGTCACTGCTCCTTTTCTGAAGATCAGTCTCCACTGCCCCTCCTTTCCATCCCTGGTCTCTGGCTGGGGGTTGCAGTGGGCCTTCCACGCACTTCTCAGCATTTGAGAAGCCCTCAACTCGGGGTGAATTCCATACTCCTTGATTCAGATGGGTTAGAAATGATGGCAACTGGGACTCCACACAGGGTCCCAGATTAGATGGTCTCATTCAAGGCCATCACCGATCCTACCTGTCCTGTGATCAGACCCGATCGTTTCAGTACCCCCAACCCCCAAGTTGGAGAGGCCCCTCCTGGCTGATCACCCAAGCGTGACTCCCCCTCCCCGAACCAGGGAAATTAATCTTCAATTATCAGGAAATTTGTTGTGAATAACTCTCTTCCTACACCTTCCCATGGGGCAGGGATAGAAGCTCCTGTGCTGAGCATGTCTGATTTCATGGCTCAGAGAGCAGGAGATTGCATTTCCTGAAGGACACGCCAGCCCTCTCCCCGGCGGCTCTCATACTGGGAGTTTTCTCCAGGGGTCCCGCTAGAGGTGAATCATGTGTCTTTGCCCTTAAGCCTCAGATAACTTGGAATACGTGGGCCAAATGGTCTCAATGTACATGACTGCTGTCCACCATTTAATTCTTTCTCTCTCTTTTTTAAAGATTTTATTTTATTTTTATAATTTTGCTTATTTATTGGCTGTTCTGGGTCTTCGTTGCTTCATGGGCTTTTCTCTAGTTGTGTTGCATGGGCTTCTCATTGCATAGGCATCTCTTGTAGCAGAGCATGGGCTCTAGGGCTCGAGAGCTTCAGTAGTTGCAGCACATGGGCTCAGTCGTTGTGACACATGGGCTCTGTTGCTTCGTGGTACATGGGATCTCCTCGGATCAGGGATGGAACCCATGTCTCCTGCATTGCCAGGTGGATTCTTTACCACTGAGCTACCAGGGAAGCCCCACCAACCGTTTCTTTAATGCTGGTAACTTACTCCTTATGTGACCACAGTGGTTTCTAGTAGGCGACACCTTCCTGGGTTTAGCAGAAAGCCAGGGGTCAGGATATTTTTGTTGATGGAGACTGCACAGTGTTCTGAGAGGGCCCTGTGACCTGAAGGTGGAGAGCACTGGGGGTGGGGGTGGGGGATGGGAAGGACATGGTTAACGGTGACCCCAGAGGGTGGGTGATGCCCATCACCTCCCATAACAGTCCCAAGGCAAGGGGTCCCATGACAACTCACAGGACTGTCTAGACGGCGCTGGGCCCAGCGCTTATCACCCGGGAGGATGACTCATGGCGTCTGGGCCTTGTTAACCTGTTCGCATGAGTCATCTGAGCCCCCACGGGCCTTGGATCCCTCAGCTGTAAAATAGGAAGGATGGCAATCACCCTGGCTGCCTCCCAGGGATGTGAGGGCTGAATCTGAGAGCCAAAGGCGGACTGTACAGCACCCGCCCCTGGTACCACTGTGTCGCTTTGTGCAGCCAACAGGTTCTCTGCCTCCTGATGGTGGAGCCATTGCCCTTGAGAACAGCACTGCCCACGTGGGGGTCGCTCACAGTGCCTAAACTGGAAATCCCTGGGAACAATTCTAAAATCCTGCTGTCAAACAGCGGCTATCCGGACATTAGCCTGGTGGTCCATTGGGGGTTTAAGACTCCATGCTTTCAGTCTGGGGGGTGCAGGTTCTATCCCTGGTAAGGGAACTAAGATCCTGTATGCTGCTCATCACAACCATAAAGTTAAAATTTTAAAAAGAGTGGTTAACTTCAAGTCCTCATGTCCGTGGCATTAGAGGAGCCACGTGATATATTCCCATCAGGATGGGTCTCCCAGCTCTGCACTCTAGTTGGGCTGCTGAGGTGGCTGGCACAATGGCCAGGGAGAAATTCCTGGAAGCCTCCTACACCGTGACAGCCCACAGTGACTTCACATCAGATCGACAGTGAACCTCACTAGCACAAACTAAACGGACCCCCAACTCAAATTCTCCTTGGTTTGAACCCCAAAATGTGTGCTTCAGTCCTTGCAAGGTGGGCTTGGGGTGTTTTGAGGAATCTAGACATATTTTTTAAGATTTGGAAGAGGAACTCAAACACTGAGACAAGATGCAAAAGTTTATTGAAAAAGTTGAGAAAGCTCAAATATACCATTTTAACTGTAGTTTGAAAAGACATTTTGGAATGGTTCCATAAAACAAATAAGACATCACAGACTCCCGATTTGGACATATATGAAGGTATCCTTTTATTTACATCATTCAGTTAGTTAATTAAGAAACTGATTTATTTTATTCAAATAAAAATATACAGACCAAAAGCTCTAAAGATGAGCAACAGAATTAGCAGAAGTTATTCTGCTAACACTGATTCAATGGACATGAGTTTGAGCAAACTCAGGGAGATATGAAGGACAGGGAGGTCTGGCATACTGCAGTCCATGGGTTTGCAAAGAGTCAGACACGACTTAGAGACTTAACAACAGCAACAATTGAGGAGTGAATTAAAGCATATAATTCATTAAAAGGAAGAGATAAATTTTCAACACAGGCAATCAATTCATTCTTAGATGGTTTGATCATCCAATCAATGGAGAGGAGGAATCATATGAACATATTTAGAAAACAAATTTCTTGCTGATTTGGAATAAATACTGACATTGACAAAGATAACGTGAACTTTATAACATGCACTACCAATATCTATCAGTAACAAATGGCCATCAATTTAAAGAGAATTTAAGATAAACCTTTGCAAAAGAAAACTGAAATGCCTTGAAATATTACAGTTTATATGTGAACTATCCTTGATAGAACTTTTCCCAAATAGCTAACAATCCTAAAAATTTATTTGACTTTGCAAACAATAAATTGTGACATTATCAAAACAACAAAATTTTTTCTTCTTATCCACCATGCCAGAGGAAAGGCTTATTTATTTTTATATTCTCTCTAGCAAAAACAATTGATTTCACCCACTTCTATCATATGCAGAGGCTATCAGAAATTATGCAGACAAAAGTATTTGAGAGATGTCAGGCATTCTTTTAACAAAATATTATGTTCTATTTATTTACAAAACAGAAACAGACTCACAAACTTAAAGAATGTTTAAGGGGAAAGATGAAGGGAAGGGATAGTTAGGGAATTGGGGATAGACATGCACACACTGCTCTATTTAAAATGAATAACCAACAAGGACCTCCTGTATAGCATAGGAAGTTCTGCTCAATGTTATGTGGCAGGCAGCCTGGATGGGAGGGGAGTTTGAGGGAAAGTTGATACATGAATATGTATGACTGAGTTCCTGAGACTATCACAACATTGTTAATCAGCTATACTTCAATATAAAACAAAAAATTAAAAAAGAATCAAATAAAAAACTGCAAAAATTACAAAAAGATGTAATATAAGTAACACTTCACTAAAAAGACAGAATGTAGTAAAATATTTTATGTTACACTTAACCCTCTAGTTACTATATATTATTATTATATAATTATTATTGTATGGTATAATAACTAGAGATTTAAATTAGGTTTTTAGTGGTGAAAACCTAAAAAAGCCTAAATTAGGTTTGTAGTTGTGAAGACTTAAAAAAAAAATGTTCTGATTTTTTGTGAAACTGGTAAGATTTTCCAGCTTTAAAAAATCATACTTTGTTGTGATTTCTTTTCTCATTCTAAATCAATATTATATTTTGTATTCAAATTTGGTTTTGTATTCTACTTAAGAGGCTTACGACTCCCGCCCACTCACCCCACAGGCCAGGAACACACACACACACACACACGCACAACCCTATGATCTTCCCGTGAAAATCAGAAACACCTAAACTAATCTTTCCTGAACCTGGGCCAATTAAGGCCAGCCTCTCGGCCTTTCCCGAGTCCCCAGGAGAGGAAAAGACCTCTGCTCTGGGTCCCCATGGGACCACAGAGGCCCCTCTATCACTGCCTGTCACCTGGTGTAGTATTTATATGCTCCTGCCTTCCCCAAGGGCAACAGAGGCGTCTTACAGCATTTCTAGCCCCACCCAGCCCAGGGCCTGGCCCTGAACAGAGCCTCTGTACCCAAGCCCCTTCAGCAGGGACCCCTCTGACCTTCCAGGGACTTTGGTATCATTTTTCTCTTCTCATCTTGTTCCCTGGAAATGATTGGCTACTCATTCACTTCAGGATTCCACTATCTGACATCTTACTTTAGATTAAAGCGTGTGCCGTTCCAGCGATTTTAGCCCCAAGGACGGACACTCTTGGTGGTGACCTTGCAGGCATGGTGAGTTGGGGAGGGGTTTGGGGTCTTAGTAGCTTTCTTAGTAGCTTTCCCAGTACCTAAATACCTGATTCAGGTATTTAGCTTCTGGGAGTCTGTGTCTGTTGACTGATGTCAGAAAGAGCACGGCTGCGGATGGCCAGGTAGGAGGGAGGGAAGGAAGAACTGAGCCTGTGTGGAGGGGTGGAGGGACATCCCCAAGGAGCAGGGCAGTGACTGGATCACAGGTGTAAGCCTGGGGGTGGGGGGTGGTTTGGAAGTACCTCTGCTGTTTTTGCCTTTCATATCAAGTTTCTCCAGAGAAACTGGGAGTCCTTGAGTATAGCTGGCTTATTTTTTCTCTCTTAAACAGATCATCTGAGCCTCAGTTTTCTCATCTGTAAAATGGGGTGGTAACTCTTACAGTGCTGAACACTCGGAGAAGAGGATTAAACAATAAATGTGATGATGCGACCACAGTGACAAGCCCTGGGGCAAAGCAGGTGCTCACCTAACATGCGATGCTGATGCTGTTGACCCAGCACTGGCCTGAGGTCAGGACACCTGTCTGGTTTGAGTTCCAGCTCTGGCCCTGCTGTCTGGGGGCCTCCCCAGAATTTCTCCAGGTTGTCAAAGGACTATGTGCTTTCACCAGTTTGGAAACAATGAAGGGTCTGATGCTGCAAAGATTCTTTTTTTATATATTATTTATTTATTGGTTGCTCTGGGTCTTCGTTGCTGTGCATGGGCTTTCTCTTGTTGCAAAGCACAGTCTCTAGGCTCACGGGCTTCAGATGCAGGCCAAGAGGGGTAGGTCTTTGGAGCACCTTTAATTTTCGAAGATGTGTGTTAACTTCAGCCTAACACAAGGTGCAGGTGCCACCTAGTGGTGAGAAAGGGCTGTGGCAGTGGAGAGATGCTCAGCTATTAGTATTTCCCCAGGTGTAGGAGGCAGAATGGGAAAGACTAGAGATCTCTTCAAGAAAATTAAGAGATACCAAGGGAACATTTCATGCAAAAATGGGCTCGATAAAGGACAGAAATGATATGGACCTAACAGGAAAAAGAAGATATTAAGAAGAGGTGGGAAGAATACACAGAACTGTACAAAAAAGATCTTCATGACCAAGATAATCACGATGGTGTGATCACTCACCTAGAGCCAGACATCCTGGAATGTGAAGTCAAGTGGGCCTTAGGAAGCATCACTACGAACAAAGCTAGGGGAGGTGATGGAATTCCAGTTGAGCTATTCCAAATCCTGAAAGACGATGCTATGAAAGTGCTGCATGCAATATGCCAGCAAATTTGGAAAACTCAGCAGTGGCCACAGGACTGGAAAAGGTCAGTTTTCATTCCAATCCCAAAGAAAGGCAATGCCAAAGAATGCTCAAACTACTGCACAATTGCACTCATCTCACACGCTAGTAAAGTAATGTTCAAAATTCTCCAAGCCAGGCTTCAGCAATACATGAACCGTGAACTTCCAGATGTTCAAGCTGGTTTTAGAAAAGGCAGAGGAGCCAGAGATCAAATTGCCAACATCCACTGGATCATCGAAAAAGCAAGAGAGTTCCAGGAAAACATCTACTTCTGCTTTATTGACTATGCCAAAGCCTTTGACTGTGTGTATCACAATGAACTGTGGAAAGTTCTGAAAGAGATGGGAATACCAGACCACCTGACCTGCCTCTTGAGAAACCTCTATGCAGATCAGGAAGCAACAGTTAGAACTGGACATGGAACAACAGACTGGTTCCAAATAGGAAAAGGAGTATGTCAAGGCTGTATATTGTCACCCTGCTTATTTAACTTATATGCGGAGTACATCATGAGAAACGCTGGGCTGGAAGAAGCACAAGCTGGAATCAAGATTGCTAGGAGAAATATCAATAACCTCAGATATGCAGATGACACCACCCTTATGGCAGAAAGTGAAGAGGAATTATAAAGCCTCTTGATGAAAGTGAAAGAGGAGAGTGAAAAAGTTGGCTGAAAGCTCAACATTCAGAAAACGAAGATCATGGCATCTGGTCCCATCACTTCATGGCAAATAGATGGGGAAACAGTGGAAACAGTGTCAGACTTTATTTTGGGGGGCTCCAAAATCACTGCAGATGGTGACTGCAGCCATGAAATTAAAAGACACTTACTCCTTGGAAGAAAAGTTATGACCAACCTAGATAACATATTGAAAAGCAGAGACATTACTTTGCCAACAAAGGTCCGTTTAGTCAAGGCTGTGGTTTTTCCAGTGGTCATGTATGGATGTGAGAGTTGGACTGTGAAGAAAACTGAGCGCTGAAGAATTGATGCTTTTGAACCGTGGTGTTGGAGAAGACTCTTGAGAGTCCCTTGGACTCCAAGGAGATCCAACCAGTCCATTCTAAAGGAGATCAGCCCTGGGTGTTCTTTGATGCTAAAGCTGAAACTCCAGTACTTTGGCCACCTCATGCGAAGAGTTGACTCATTGGAAAAGACTCTGATGCTGGGAGGGATTGGGGGCAGGAGGAAAAGGGGACGTCAGAGGATGAGATGGCTGGATGGCATCACCGACTCAATGGACATGAGTTTGAATGAACTCCGGGAGATGGTGATGGACAGGGAGACCTGGCGTGCTGCGATTCATGGGGTTGCAAATAGTCGGACACGACTGAGCAACTGAACTGAACTGAACTGAGGAGGCAAAGGTGAGGCTGTATGCAGGTGACCCCACCTTTTGGCCATGATGACAAGCCTCTGAATACAGCTATTAGGAGGCATGGGGAGAAATACGCCCCTTGGTTCTGCCAGTATACATTGTGTGACCTTGGCCCAGTACCTTTCCCTCTCTGGGTCTCAGCTTCCCCATCTGCAACCTGAGGGAGCTGAATGAATGTGGGGACTGTGGATCTGTGGTGGGGGATTTTGTGAAGTCCCTGAAATTTAAAGAAAAGTTTGTATGTATGTGTGAGTGAGGGTCTAGTTCTTTAATCGCTTAATTTTTTTTTTGGCCATGCATCATGGCATATGGGATCTTAGTTCCCCAACCAGGGATTGAATTTGCACTCCCTGCACTGGAAGGGTAGAGTCTTAACCACTGGACCAGCGGGGAAAGTCCCAGTGTTTTTTTTTTTTTTTTTTTTTAATTTAAATAAAGCAGCAGATGGAATGGCTTTATTTTATTCATTTATTTATTTTGGCTGCACTGCACGGCATGCAAAAATTTTAGTTCCCCCACTCACTGGGGGTCGAACCTGTGCTGTCTGCAGCAAAAGTGTGGATTCCTAATCACTGGACTGCCAGGAAAGTCCTGGCTGGGGTCTTAATCACATCCTGCAGTCAGCATAGGCTGGGCTTTTAGAACTGATAGGGAGGGGAGTTCCTGAAGGTGGCTCAGGCCTCACTCAGAGCCAGGATGCTGCTAGTGCTGAGGAGTAGTGAGATTGAGGCCCTGGCCCAGCTCCCAAGCCAGCCTTCTTGCCAACCCATCAGCCTAAATCTTCCTGCTGACTCTGCTGGGAGGGGTCATTTCCTGGGGTGGGGATGGTGACTCAGGATCTGACCCAGACATCCCGCAGACCGCACCCTGTTCTGCTCAGTTGCTGGTTTGAGAGTCCATCTGCCCAGAAGTTCACACCTCCTCTTTGCTCCCCCAGGGCCTCAGACTGCCCCTGCCTGCATCAGGGCACACCCGCCTGCCATTTGCCCTCTCTGTGCTCCCAATCCCACGGGCAGTGACAGCCACCACCACTCACCTGGCTCACTCTCCCGAGTCCAGCGTGGCTGGACACTACAGAAAATCCTCAAACTTTTGGACATCCTGCTTCTCTTTAGAAACAAAGCCTGAGGGACCCAGTGGCATGTGGACACCCAGCTTTCCTGTCTAGAACAGGGCCTCCCTGTAGGCCTTCCACCCCTTCAACAAAAACTGTCTGTCCCCGCCCCGACTTCCCCTCCCACCTATTGATTTAGTGAGAAAGAGACTCATTTAGTGATGGTTGGAGCCCAAGCAATTTCCCCAAGATAACCAGCTGGTCAGTGGTGCAGCTGGGAGTTGATCCCAAGGAGATTCAGTTCAGAGACCTCTGTGCTCAATCATAGAAAAACTGGATTATAGGTTCCAAGTGATGTCTGCTTGGACTTCCCTGATAGCTCAGTCAGTAAAGAATATGCCTGCAATGCAGGAGACCCCGGTTCAATTCCTGGGTCAGGAAGATCCTCTGGAGAAGGTAAATGCTACCCACTCCAGTATTCTGGCCTGGAGAATTCCATGGACTTTATAGTCCATGGAGTTGTGAAGAGTCAGACATGACTGAATGTGCTTGTCATCAATAGTCAAATTGGTTTCCAGCCCACCTGGAAGGATTTACATCACATGTGTGTTGGCTGTGGGGGTATCTGTGCGGGGGTACCTGATTGATGTGTCAAGGGCTACAAAAGTCACAGGATAAACATTATGCAGTCCTAAAGCATCAGTATAATTTGAGGATCTGGGAAAACATTTTATACCAAAATAAGGATATATTGTGTGTGTGTGTGTGTGTGTGTGGGCGGCGTGCGCGCACGCTCAATCGTGTCCAACTCTTTGTGACCCCATGAACTGCAGCCAGCTATGCTCCTCTACCCATGGGGTTTCCCAGGCAAGAAAACTGGACTGGGTTGCCAGTTCCTCCTCCAGGGGATCTTCTCAACCCAAGGACTGAACCTGCTTCTCTTGCATCTCCTGCTTTGGCAGGTGGATTCTTTACCACTGTGCCACCTGGGAAGCTCTCCAAACGTGCATAAATATTTAAAACAACAGATTTCAATATAAATATTCTCCAGGGAGGTTGAGGCTCTTCTGAATATCTCTCTTACATCCCCTGGAGAGTACAAATTCTTTTCCTCCCCATATGCTTCCAGTGGAAAAGTCTGGAGCCACTTCGTGCACTCAAAAATGTTATTACACAGTCACTCCTCACTGTCCCCAGGATAAATATGAACAACAACACTGGTGTCCAGAGCCCTGGTTTACTTCATATGAGCCTGTACATTCATGCTAAGTTGATTCAGTTGTGTCCAGTTCTTTGTGACCCGATGGGCTATAGCCTGCCCGCCAGGCTTCTCTGTCCATGGGATTCTCCAGGCAGGAATACTGGAGTGGGTTGCTGTGTCTTCCTCCAGGGGATCTTCCTGACCCAGGGATTGAAACTGTGTATCCTGCATCTCCTGCATTGGCAGGTGGGTTCTTTACCACTAGCACCACCCTGGAAGCGCTTATAAGCCTGTGCTGTTGTCCAAGTCAGAGGCTCACGGATCCTGACTTCACTGTCCAGCTTGTTCAGAACTGCACTCAGCTTCATGGTATTTGCAGATTACATTGGAGTGCCTTCCACCTCCTCCCCAGGTCGTGGCTGAAGTCTGGTGAGTGGCTCTGACCGCCTTCCAGATGACATCTGCCTGTCATCATTAGTCTTTGGTTAGAGTAATCAAACTGGTTTCCAGCCCAGCTGGAAGGATCTACATCACCCCCAACATCTTGGTAAGGTTGTTGCATTACGTGTCCCCCTGAATTCTGGATGAAAAGCATCTCCAGCAAATTTCCAACTAATCTATGAAGCCTATGAAATAAAGGAAAGAAATCAAGACTGGAATAATCTCTTTCCGGTAAGATCCTTTTCCTCCTTGGAATTTTCTCCTGGCTTCCAGTTCACTTGCTCCATGCTCCATGTTCCTCCCATGGATTTTAGCTGGTGGGCTACAGTCTATGGGGTTGTAAAGAGTGGAGCGACTGGAAAGCAAGAACAACAGCAACAACTCTTCTTGCTCTAACTATATGAAGTTGGGTGGGATATGGTGAGGCCAGATGCAGAACAAAGAAACCAGAAAGAGGTTTACAACTATATAATTTTATACTCAATTCCCTGGGGAGAAAGCCCCAAGCCAAGCAGGACTGCCCAGAGGAGGCATGGGTTTGTTCACAAGGCAAAGTGAGAGACAGGAGCCGAGGGCAAGCACCCTGATCCTGGTCTCCTTGGGAAGGAGCAAGTGGGCGAGCCAGGGTGAGTGAATTTGGGGTTGGCTCTGCTTGAAAATGGTGCCCCCGAGAAGTTCATGCTTGCTGTGGGGGTTGGGGCCCATGTGTAAAATAGATAGCTAGTGGGGAGCTGCTGCATAGCACAGGAGCTCAGCTCGGTGCTCTGTGATGACCCAGAGAGTGGGATGGGGGGTGGGAAAAGGTCCAGGAGGGAGGAGGTATGTGTGTACATATAGCTGATTTACTCATTAAACAGCAGAAACTAACACGACCTTGTAAAGCAACTACTCCCTCAATTTAAAAAATAAATTAAAAAAAGAAAAGAGAAAGTCTCCAGGTATTTTAGGGTGAACCAGGGTTTAACTTAGGGGACACCTTGTGGCCACTTTATAGATATTAAAGATCAATTTACAGAGACTGAAAGTCTAGTTCACACATCCTTCAACGCCGGGAACCTGCCAAGACAAAGCCCAAATCTCATGGTCTTCCTTTTGAGTCATCTGGGATTTGGTCCTTCCTATGTGATGATCAGGGAAGAGATGGTCTTCAACTAGGACAAGAAATTCAAACACATTTGTGTTGATTCTACCGGCTCACCAGACCATGGGGCTGGGGGGAAGTGGGCGTGGAGGCCTCCTCCTTTGAGGTGGGACCGCCCCTTCCCACCGCCAGGCTCTGAGCTACCTGTCCACTGAGGAGATGCGGACTGAGCCCTGGTTTCCTAATGGTGTTGGCAGCACACGTTTGTGAATTAGGATGGGGGGGTGGGGATGGGTAGAACCCTGATTCCTAACGCAGTCCCTTGATCACACAGGTGAGGGCTGCTGCTGCTGCTAAGTCACTTCAGTCGTGTCCAACTCTGTGTGACCCCATAGACGGCAGCCCACCAGGCTCCCCCATCCCTGGGATTCTCCAGGCAAGAACACTGGAGTGGGTTGCCATTTCCTTCTCCAGTGCATGAAAGTGAAAAGTGAAAGGGAAGTCGCTCAGTCATGTCCGACTCTTCGCGACCCCATGGACTGCAGCCCACCAGGCTCCTCCGTCCATGGGATTTTCCAGGCAAGAGTACGGGAGTGGGGTGTCATTGCCTTCTCCGAGGTGAGGGCTAACGTTTACCAAATGCATCAGAGTTCCCTCTGGCAGGAAGCAAGAGGAGGGGCCTGCATGGGTGATTACAGAGCAGGTGATCTGCATTTTGATCATCGTTTAAAGACGCGGGGAGGGCATAGCTTTCTGCGAGTAATGTGTTCTGAAGGGAGAAGCCGCTTTGAAGCTGCTGCTGAGAATGGGCAGTGATTATGAAAAGCAGCGGTGGGCTAAACCAGTGCTTTTGATGTTAATTTGCTCTTCGTTAGGACAGGGGCCCTGACCTCCGGGAGCTGGGAGATGAGGGACTGAATCTCCCTGGCAACGGTACCCTGATTGGAAGGCAGGATCCTGGGGCAGATGGAGAAGGCAAAGCTGTGGATCTTTCTCCATCTTTCCCACCCTGAGTCTGGGGAGGGAAGCCTGTGGTGTGATGTCACGGAACCCACCTGGGAGGGCTCTGAGCAACTCCCCCTTATCAGTGTCCTCCTGCCATCGGCTGGTGGAGTTCTAGCATCCCCAGGACAGAGTCCCTGTAGCCTTGAAGACTGGACATTAGAGAAACACAGTCCAAGATGGCTCTGGCTCTAGGAAGAGTTAAAGTAAGTTTTCCAACCCAGGTTGAGTATGGTATGAAAAAGTGAAAGTGTCAGTTGCTCAGTCATGTCCGACTCTTTGCGACCCCATGAACTGTAGTCTACTAGGCTCCTCTGTCCACGGGATTCTCCAGGCAAGAATGCTGGAGTGGGTTGCCATTTCCTGTTCCAGGGAATCTTCCTGACCCATGGATTAAACCCGGGGCTTCTGAATTGCAGGCAGATTCTTACCATTTGAGCTACCAGGAAAGCCCTAACTAGGTGTAGTAACCCCTGAAGTTAGTCCATTTGACTCCCACAATAACTAGGTATTTCCAGTCCCTTATTTTTAAATTTCAGGTGACTCTATTTGAATTTCTTTTTGTGAATAGAAACATATACTCTATTTATAAGTTTAATGGCAATTTAATCATTCTGGGAGAAAAAACAAATTTGAGCATGCTTTGTCTCTACTTGGGGTCAACATATTTTTTCTGCAAAGGGCTGGATGGTAAATATTTTAGGCTTTGTGGGTTGTAGAATCTCCGTTGCAACTGAACTCTGCCTTTGCAGTGTGGAATCAGCCCCAGATGGAGCTTACATGAGTGGGCCTTGTGAGTCTGGCTGGCACCAGCATGTTCTTGGAATCACAGCACGTGTCAGGTGGCCATTACTGAGAGTGACCAGCAGAAGTCACTGCTTGGATCTCTGGCCCAGGATGGGAGGGTGGCAGGTGCAGGCTATGTGTTTGCAGATCTGTGGGGCAGCCATGGCTGAGGGAGACTGGGACAGATTATGAAGAACATAGGCTTCAAGGCTGTAGAGTGTGGGGAGCAAGAGAGGAGGCATGTTTATGATGATGTGCACCCCTAATTTCCCAGATGGTGCGGAAATCCATCTGTACCTTCTGATGAGACTTTACTAGACATTTGGGATCAAGTTACACTTACGGAGAGTTGGGATTTCATAGAACAGCTCCCCCCCCAACCCATCTTTCAGCCTGCCTCATGCAGTGGGGCCCCCTTAGGTCTCTCTGAGAGGGTTATGAGCCTGCCTGCACTCCCAGGAACCAGGTCCCAGGCTGATGACAGCAGAAATGTTCACTCTCAGAAGGTGGAATGAATTGGGAGACTGGGATTGACATATATATACTGCTGCTGCTATTGCTAAGTCGCTTCAGTTGTGTCCGACTCTGTGTAACCCCATAGACGGCAGCCCACCAGGCTCCCCCGTCCCTGGGATTCTCCAGGCAAGAACACTGGAGTGGGTTGCCATTTCCTTCTCCAATGCATGAAAGTGAAAAGTGAAAGTGAAGTCGCTCAGTCATGTCCGACTCTTAGAGACCCCATGGACTGCAGCCTATAAGGCTCCTCCATCCGTGGGGTTTTCCAGGCAAGAGTACTGGAGTGGGGTGCCATTGCCTTCTATGTATAAAATAGATAACTAATGAGAACTACTGTACAGCACAGGGAACTCTACTCAGGGCTCTGTGGTCACCTAAAAGGGAAGGAAATCCAAAACAGAGGGGATATATTTATACATATGGCTGATTCACTTTGCTGTACAGCAGAAACTAACCCAACATTGTAAATCAACTACACTCCAATAAAAATTAATTTAAAATAAAAAGAAAGGAAGAAAGAACAAAAGAATCTTACCATATAGGGATATCTGCTGTCATTGGGTTAGCATGTTTCTTTTCCTCTTTTTGCATTATGTTAAAAAGAATTCAGTCCCAATTATATGCCTAATTTGTATCTTTTTTGGGCTAAATTTAGTATCGTCCATATATTAAAAGTTCTTTGTGAACAGCATTTTTCCAGAAGAAAATAAAAGTATATGGAGATACATTGTATATAAAAAAAGAGAGCAATTTTCACTCCCTGCATCAGAAACCCCACCCAGTCTCAGCTTCTCTCAACGCCTCTCCTGACCCCAATAGGCAGATGACATCAGAACACAGCAGTGCAGGGTCCCCACACTTCCACACCCTGCGAGAGTCTTAGTTCTGAATAGTTTTCTATGCAGAATGCTCAGCTGAACACTCCAGCTTGAATTTCCCCACATAGGCCCTACTTGCCTATTTATAGAGGTGCCTCTAACACGGGGCAAAGGTGCTGTTTTCCACTGCATTTCAGCCTCAGAACTCCTGATACCCAATCTTCACAGACATACACACACACACACACACACACAGCTTCTCAAGAATTGGCAACTGCATTCAAGCTCAGGGCAGTAGAAATCCATGGCCAAAAACAGGCTCATGGGAAGAACCACGTGTGCAGAGCAGATGCTGACCCGACCATGAACCCACCTGCAGTCTTCTCTCACAGAATGCTCGGCTGCTTCACTGAAAGCAGTGGTTTTCCACTGGGGCTGCACCATACACTCACTTGGGGAACTCTACAAACTATGGTTGCCTATGAGCTTCTGTGCAGAGCAATATAGTCAGAGGCTCTCAGAAGGCCCTGGGAGCTCACATTTCTCCAGAGTTCCCAGGTGATTGTTATTATTATTTTAAGATGTTTTTTGTTTTTTTGATGTGGACTATTTTTAAAGTCTTTATTGAATTTGTTACAATATTGCTTCTGTTTTATGTTTTGTTTTTTTGGCCTCTAGAAATGTAGCATCTTAACTTCCTGACCAGGGATTGACCACCCACCTGCTGCATTGGAAGGCAAAATCTCAACCACTGTGTCACCAGGGAGGTCCCCGCCTCCCCAGATTATTCTAATGTGTAGAATTAAGAGAATTCTAATGTGAGAACCATTGCTTTGAAATGCTGACATCTCCTTATCCCTCCAGGATACGCTGGGTCATCCTACAGTAACTGATGAATCCCAGTATTTTAGTGGTTTATTGTGACAAAGTTTGGTTTTTTAATCACACTGCATATCCAGTAAGGGTTGATGGGGGACTCTTCCCCCATGCAGGAGAGAAGTAGCTGGAGGCACCCTGATTTGCAAGGACACTATCTTAAATAGTTGTTTTCCTTGGTTGCCATGGCAACTGAGAGGTTGTGGGGTGGAGCTCTTCTCTGGGACTGGAAATAGCATGTCATTTCCTCTCAAAGCCCATTGGCCAGAATTGGTCACATGATCCCACAGCAGCAAGAACCCTGGAGGAGGGGCCACAGAGCTAGGGGATGTTTGATGAGCAGCTTGTTGAAATCTTTTTTTTTCTTTTTTTTTAATTCCACCCTCCAACACTGACTTGGTTCTTGCTTTACTGAGGGATCATTCAAGAAGCTATACCAGAAGGAAATAAACAAGCAGCCCTAAAACAGTGGTCAGTTTCATGTCTCCATCACCTGGAGACATAAAGCAGCATATGTCATTTGGGGAGTTTTCTGGCGTCCACAAGTCCCACTGAAGTTTAATAGAAAATCATAGTTTTACTTTGCTCACTTGTATGTACACTCAGCCATTTCAGAACTTCCCATGGGTTTGTCATTTCTTGCAGCTGTGGTACACTGTATTAAATATTGAAGCTTTGCAGGGGATATTGACACTTTGCAGGCTCAATTCTGTCTCCCTGCTTTCCTTTTTCAGAATTATCTCATTTTTTTCCCATGTGTTTATTGTTTCAGAAAGTTTTTAAATAAAAAACTTTTATAAAATTTGTTTATGATTTTTATTGGGACTGAATATCTTTATAAATGTTATCCCTGCTTCCCAGGTGGCTGAGAGTACAGAATCCGCCTGCCAATGCAGGGGATGCAAGTTCAATTCCTGGGTCACAAAGATCCCATGGAGAAGGATATGGCAACCCACTCTGGTATTCTTGCCTGGGAAATCCCGTGGACAGAGAAGCCTGACGGGCTATAGTCCATGGGGTCGCAAAGAGTGGGACACGACTGAAGTGACTGAGCATGCACACATTCACTGCCTCAAGAAAATGCTCTGCAATTCTGTTAGTCTTCTATATGCTTCTCAATGAATATTAGCTCTTTTTCTCATAGGTCTTATATATTTCTTATTAAGTTCCTTTTCTAATATACATACATCTACCTGCATATATATGTATATATTATATATCAATTCATTTAGAATGTGTAGAGGATCTTTTCCCCATCATATTTTCTAACTGTAGTATTTCTCTATTAAGGTTAATATTGATTGGTATTTTGGGATAGGTATTTTATTATATTAAGAAAGTATTTTAGGACTTCCCTGGTGGTTCAGTGGCTAAAACTCCATGCTCCCAATGCAGGGGGCCCAGGTTTGATCCCTGGTCAGGGAACTAGATCCCACCTGCCACAACTAAGAGTTTGCATGCTGTAACTAACGATCTTTTGTGCCACAACTAAGACCTGGTGCAGCCAAATATATATATTTAGTTATTTATACATATAGGGGTAACAGAGGATGAGATGGTTGGATGGCATCACTGACTCCATGGACATGAGTTTGAGCAAATTCTGGGAGACAGTGAAGGACAGGGAAACCTGGCGTGCTGCAGTCCATGGGGTCGCAAAATGTTGGACACAACTTAGCGATTGAACAACAACAATATGTGTATGTATATGTGTATATATATACACACACACACACATATATATATAATATATTAGCCATGATTGTTGGTTGAATTAATGAATGTCATGGCTTCATTTTTTTTTTTTAAATAAGAGGAGCTCTCCTTAACCTCCTTCTTAGAGCACACACCCTCTGCGGCTTTGCTGGTGGCCACTGGCCATGTTGCTCAGCCATCTGGCACCAGGAGTCATGGGCCCTGAGAGCGGTGGGGACAGGACCCTGGAGGGGATGCCTGCAGGAAGCCCACTGCTTCAGGACCACTGGGAAATGCACAGTGTGGGCTTGGTTCCTGCCAAAGATGAGAGGGAGAGTGTGGAAGGCAGGCCTTTCCACAGAACAGAAAGGACAAGAGGAAGGGGCGGGGAGGAGGAGGGAGGAGCAGACCGGCCCCCCTGCCCTCACAAGGCTGTTTCGAGGGTGTTAACTTCTTGGCTATTTGGGGAAGCTTTGCCAGCAGATTCACTATCTCGACCATCTGGGGCCTCAGCGGCCTGTGACTGTAGAACAAGGTCACATGCCTCTTCACTGCTCAGATTAAAATAGGATTGAGACCCCCAGCCTTTGGTGTCAGGACAAACCCCCTGAAGGAGTCCAGGCGCCCTATTTCTGAGGGCTCCCTGCTGTGCCATCCCCTCTTTCCTCTGCCCTTTGCTGCCTCTGACGCCCGTGACCTTGGGTGGGCTCCCTCCTTCAGGGCTCGGTCATTCCAGTGATTCTCCTCTTCCAGTGCCCTGCTCTTAGGGGACAGCGCCTTGACTTCCCCTTGGCTCCTCAGGCCCTTCCCTCAGTTTTCTACGACACAGGGAACCCTTGGCCCTAGTCTTTAATGAAGCTTTACTGAGAGTTAAGAGTGAATGAATGAGAAGCCCAGACCAGTAGGAGCTTGCAAAGATGCCTCTCTTTAGGGTCCTTCCTTTTTTTAAAAGATATTTTTTACATGGACCATTTTAAAAGTCTTTATTGAACTTGTTACAATATTGCTTGTGTTTTATGGTTTGGTTTTTATGTTTTGGGGGTTTTTGACTGCAGGGCAAATAAGATCTTTGCTCCCCAACCAGGGATCGAACCGTCACCCCCTGCATTGGAAGGCATAGTCTCAACCACTGGACAACCAGGCACATCCCTGTGTGACTTTTTCTAACCCAGCCTGGAGGCCACTTAGTATCTCTTCCACCTCATTTTCTTCCTTGAGGAAGCCAGGATCACCGCCCTACCCACTCACCATCCCCCACCCCAGGGGCGGGCCATGGACTCTACTGCTTGGTTGGGGCAAATGTCAGAGAATTTGAGGACTTGTTTTAGAACCATGACACTCTCCAGCCAAATGGACTGATAATACCATTTCATATAAAATGGACTCACCCTAGTTTATTTAACCAAACTTTTCTCAGTGGTTATTTTGATTATTCTGTATTTTTTCTGGCTGTGATCTGCATCTCTGTGCATGTTGTTGGTGTTTAGTCATTAAGTTGTGTCCGAGTCTTTGGAACCCTATGGACTATATAGTCTGCCAGTCTCCTCTGTCCATGGAATTCTCCAGGCAAGAATACTGGAGTAGGTTGACATTTCCTTCTTGAGGGGATCTTCCCCACCCAGCGGTTGAACCAGAGTCTTCTGCATTGGCAGGTAGATTCTTTACCACAGCCATCTGGGAAGCCCATCTCCGTGCATCGTCTGCACTATTTTCTGGGAGGAGGGGTGCCAAAAAGGGAGCTTGAAGGATCCAGTGGTAGGGACATTTTAATCCACTTGGAATTTTTCACTTTAAAATGTGTTGTTTATAGAAATCATATGATAAAAATTAAAATAGCTTGTCTACAATATATTTGAAGACATCCTGAGAAGCAAGGAAAACAAAAATATATTGTCTTAATAGAATACGTTGTTTTGTTTTTAAAGCTCTTTGAAGACATGAGAAGATTCCCACTTTCCACACCTGGGTCGTGTGTGTGTGTGTCTCTATGGGCCGGGGAATATTTTGGAATTTCCTTACACTCCACCTTCATGATGCATAACACAGACCCTTTTGCTGAAATGCTGATAGCTTCACAGCTCTGAAAACAGCTCTAACACTCTGCAGGAGAAGGCCACCCCTGTGAAAGCCTGATGTGCCCTCACCAGTGTGGCCAGGACAAAGCAGACAGCACAGGAGGTGACCCAGCTAAACTGATAATTTTGGAAATTAGAGATCCGAACTCACTCTGAGTAGTGTTTCGCTGTCTTTTAGAAACATAAGCCCATGTCCCCATGCCAGTCTTTCTTTCTCTCTTTTTAAAAAATATTTTAAAATTTATTTGGCTGATTCCAGGTCTTAGTTGTGGCATGTGGGATCTAGTTCCCTGACCAGGGATCAAACCCAGGCCACCTGCTTTGGCAGTGCTGAGTGTTAGCCACTGGACCACTGGGGAAGTCCCCACCATGCCAGTCTTCCTTAATGATCTTCTGGATGTCCCAGCAGCTTCATTATCTTGTGCAGTATATTGTGGAAAATGTATAAGCATTTGAATAAGATATTTTTGAGCTCCATCTTTTCCTTCTTAAGAAGCAGACAGTTCAACTGGAGGTTGAGACTGTGTGTTCTCCACTAATAAGCCCTGGGTCTCCTTGAGCAAGACCAAGAAGAAGTCTGGAGATATGGCTATTTTTGAATTATTGTCATTAGAACAAACTGTTGCTGGGCCTACGCAGTGTCTAGATCATTGCTTCTACAGCTGACTTCTCTTTGCCATGTAGACCTGTGTACTTGGAAAGGGCTAGGTACTTTCTCTTTTAAGTTTTTGCAAGGTTCATGAGAGAAGAGTAGGAATGTCAGAACTTATTTTTCTTCAGCTGTGAACTTAGCCAGTGACCTGGGAGGGACTTACCACTTGGTTAAACCTTTTCACAGCAACATGGCTTAGCAGACCCAGCCCTCAACTTGAGAGTTGCAAGACTTGAGTCTAGGTTCCAGTTCTGTCCTTAATATGGTGGGTGACTCCAGGCAATTGGTGTCTCCTTGGAGGTCAGAAGTGCTCTTTGATGGCCCACTTGAGCAGTAGGGAGCTTAACTTGGCCAATTCCTCTAGACATCACAGTTTTAAAATATGATGATGTGTGACTGCTGTCCCTGAGGGTCCTACTTTGTTTTAGATTTTTTTTCATCTTTCTTCTCCTGGTTTCTGGGTAGAAATGAAGGTTTGGGCTTGGAAGAGAAGCACTTATCATATTCTGGGCAGAAGGGGTTTAAAAGGAGATGGTCTCAGGCTGGGATCTTCCAAAGCACACTTTTAGACAAAGACTTGAGTGTTAAGTGGTTTATTTAGGAGGCCGAGTGGGGAGTGGTGAGACTAGAAAGGGAAGGAGACCAACTGAGAGTGTGTGAGCGGGCTACCACCATGGACAACTGGAGAAATGTACGCTTCATGCAAGAAGTCCCGCTGGAGACCCCTGGGAGAATGTATCTCAGAGTGGTACAGCAGAGGGCAGGATCACTGGACTATCTTCCCCCCAGAGGTGTTAACTACCCAGAATGTCCAGCTGGCCCCTGGCACAAACCAAGAAACATGCCTCAGATAGAGCATGGAGGATGTTTGAAGCTACAGGCAGGTAACAGGAACGGCTAAGCCAAGAGGATACCGGTGGTGTGTTGACCATATTTGCTCCTGCTGATGCTGCCTGAAACTTTCGTCTGATTTTTCTTGGCTGTTCATTGTATTCAAGCACATAAGAACAATATCTTGTGAGGGATTCTGTATGTAGTTACCCAAGTTTTGGAGCTTTTTTTTTTGGCTGGGCCGCCCAGCATGTTGAATCCTTGTTCCTGACCCCTGCAGGGGAAGTGCAGAGTCTTAACCATTGGGCAATCAGAGAGGTCTCAAGTTTTGGAGCCTTCTGATGTTCCATTGTGTTTGGTAGACAGAGACTGCATTGAACTAGAAGGAAATGTCTCATTTAATAAGAAGCTGGAGACATGGGCTTGACACATGTGGGTATGACTGTGTGGAGATCACGTGATGTTGGTTGAACTTCTGGAATGTGGGAGGAGCTTGTGGGCAGAACAATGATTGAGACCACACAAGGAAGAAGTTCAAGGGTGGAAATAAGGACACACATGGAACTTAGATACCCAAGAGTATGGTGTAAAGGAGGATGACATGATGGGTATTCACGGACAAGCTCCCAGCCAGTGCCAATTAATTGAAGGTTCATGAATTCACTTTTCTCCCTCATTCTGTCTGTACCATTGCTGTGGGGAAGGAAATCTGAGAAGGTGCAACACTATCCACTTTGATATGTTTTTGCGAGCATCCACTTTGGCAGACAGGACACTCAACATTCAGGGCAAGTCAAGAGAAGATACAGCGAGTGGAAGCAAGAGGCAGGGAAATAAAGACCAGGAGAGAAGGATTTCCTTGGTGGGCCAGTGGCTAAGAGTCTGGCTCCCAATGCAGGGGGCATGGGTTCGATCCCTGGTAGGGAACTGGATCCCACATACCACAACTAAGAGTTTGCATGCTGCCACTAAATATCCCACATGCCACAAATAAGACCTAGTGAAGCCAAATAAATAAATAAAACCAAGGAGAGAGATGAGAATGCTTGGCTGGACCAGAACAGAGCAGAGGGTCTTCCTCCCAACTGTCAGGACCAGGCAGGCCTCCCAGAGGCATCTGGGCTTTCAATTTGGGTAGAAAAGGCAACGTGCATGAAGAAAACCATGATGGACAAAGGTGTGAAAAAGGGCAGGTTGAGAACATGTTTGTGTTTCACTGGCTGGTCTGATGTGGCTGAGACATAGACTTCACGCAAGAAAATCTTGGACAAATATCATAGTGGGGGCCAGTGTGTACAGAGACCTGAATGCCAGGCAGAAGAGACAGGAGCTGGCTGTGTGGGCAATGGCAGCTGCTGAGGCTACCCAAGGTGGGGTGTGTCTCCATGGTCTTTATAGAACAAGTGTATGAGTGTTACCCACAACTGAGAAGCACCCAGTTGAAAAAGAAGTGTGTAGAAGCTTGTTGAGGGTGGTTGGTGGGCCAGCAGTGACATGGCCTCTTGAGAAGGGAGGTTTCTGAAAAGCAGGCTCTACTTTTAGTTTTCATCCTAAAGGACATCAACCCTGAATATTCACTGGAAGGACTGATGCTGAAGCTGAAGCTCCAATACTTTGGCCACCTGATACGAAAAGCTGGCTCATTGAAAAAGACTCTGATGCTGGGAAAAGATTGAAGGCAAAAGGAAAAGAGGAAATTGTTGGATGGCATCACTGACTCAGTGTATATGAATTTGAGCAAACTCCAGGAGATGGTGAAGGGAAGCCTGGTGTGCTGCAGTCCATGGGGTTGCAAAGAGTCGGACACGACTGAATGACTGAACAACAACTTCCATAGAGCAAGACACAGATCTGGGACTTGAACCTACTCTTCTAACAGCCCCAACAATTGCCTCCCTCCAAATGTGTTTTTTACAAAGCACATTTGTTTTGTAAAAAAGGGTGTTGGCCCCAGAACCAGTATTATTAAAAATTTAGTATTATTACTAAATTCCTCAATAGTCCCTCTCCCAGGAAATCATTTTTCTGTGCATTGATTCATTCCCCAAACATTTAATTAAGCATCTACTATCTGCCAGACTGTTCTAGGCATGGTGGAAGCAGCAAGGAACAAAATAGAAAAATTGCCCTGTCTAACTGGTGGTTATGTTTGAGTCGGGGAGAGAGAGACTAAACAAAGGATGAACAGGTGTGTGAGATGCAATTTCATATCCTCTCTCAGTGACTCACACCTTCCAGTCAGAGGCCATTCTCCTTTGCTTGACCTTCTGGACACTTCCTGATCTGTGCCAGGCCACTTTGCCAACCACCTGCACCCACCCTCTGAGATCCAGCTCATGTGCTCTGTCCAGTCACCTCCACTTGGACACAATTTCCTTCCCTGGATCTGAGTTTTTTTCCACTATAAAGCTGACAACTGCGAACTTCCCTGGTGGCCCAGTGGCTAAGACTCTGACCTCCCAATGCAGGGGGCCTGGGTTCAATCCCTGGTCAGGGAACTAGGTCCCACTTGCAGTAACTAAGAGTTTGAATGCTGCAACTAAAGGTCCCATATGCTGCAACTAAGACCTGGGTAACCAAATAAATAAATATAAAAAAGTTGACAACCCAAGTTTTCTGGAACCATTCCAAAATCAAATTTCTTTCTTGTTTTATATACTTAAGACCCAAGTTGGGACAAAATTGTAAGCAGATCCCAAATCTAATTTGGTAGTGTTGGCCCCATTTCCACACCCATTTATCTCTTAGGTCATATCTGCCCAACCCCCAGGCTGGAAACTCAGGTTCAGCTGCGGCCCAAGACCCCGTTTCAGAGCCCAGCACACAGTCAGTGCTTCTAGACCAGCGTTCAGACCCCACGTGGGCTTCAGAGAGCAGATGCCCCTGGGGCTGCAGAGCCCGAAGTAGTCAGGGAGGAAAGGAACCGACAGCGGAGCTGAAGGGACTTCAAAGCCCTGTGCCTCCTCTGGCTCCCAGGGTGGGGCCCGTGCAATCTCTGCAGGCCAGTCTGGATGGATGTTTACTATGCTTCAAGACATATTAAACGCAGGTGCCCTGTTCTGGGCGTCAGTCGCTTTTTGCCGATGGACGTTCTCTGAAGACTGGGTGGAGCAAGCCTGCGGGCGGATGAGCAGAGCCTGGGGCACGTTTCGGCTCAACGGGGCCAAAGCAAACATGGGTGTCTCAACCGAGCACATTCCTGAGCGCATTAAACTGGGTGCAGTGAGCCCAACCGGATGGATGGAGTTGGGGAGGGGACAGGTCGTAGCCCTGCACGCAGCTGGGCGGGGCAGTCGGCTCTCTGGAAGGGGCCCAGCTCTCAGCCTTCTCCTTCCCTCCGTCTGTCCCTTCCATGGGGTGTTAGAATCCCCCCAACCACGGAGCAAGTGTGTCCGTCCAGGCTTGCGGGGAAGGGGTTGGCTGATTGAGGGTGCCCATCAGCACTGCCCATAAGGAACGTACTAACGGACGGGCAGACAGGCTGCGGTGGAGCCAGCCAGCCGGCAGGAAAGGATTATGTGAGACGCAAAACGATTGTGACAGACTGCCCGGCCGGAGACCTGGGGGATGGGGGTTTTGTTAGTCGACGCAGGCCCAGAGGAGTTACAGGAAGCACCAGGTGGGATCTGTAGGGGAACGTTTTGAACCCGGTGCCCGTGAAAGACGGTCAGGGTGCGGTCCATCACCTCAGCAATTATTCCGCTTCATCTTCAAGCCTGCCTCCTTGACTAGGACTGGCCTTCAGTTTCTGGCCTAATGACAGTAACTTGTTTTGAAAGGCATGCTTGACTTGGGATGTTTGTGAGAAAGGTTGACGGTGATGCCCACTCACTTGTTTGTGCACTTAGAAAGGGAGGGTGATGTAGGAGGGCCCTACAGAGACAGAAATATCCGGGATTTAATTCTGACAAGCTGTGAGGCCTCGGACAAGTTGCTTAACCTCGCTGAATCTGTTTTTTATTCTATAAAAAGAAAATGGCGGTGCTTTGAGTAGAACTAATCCCTAAGAAAATTTCTTGTATTGGAGGTGGCAAAACTCGAATCAAATACATACATAAAAGTATATTTTAGAGGTTATATATTTAGATGGCTCATGATATTTCCAGAAGTAGTTTCAGTATGTGTTTTGGTAAAAAGTCATAAAAAGACAACCAAAGGAGGAGAGGGAGCCTGGAGAGTGTTTTGGTTCTGGGATCATAGAGTGAGCGAGCCAGGGGCCAATCTGTGCTTGACCGTGTGGGACAGAGGGTTCAGCGGTGATGACACTGTGCAGGCAGTCCCACCAGATTGTCAGGCTATGGTCCCCCCTCCACGTGTTGATGCATTTTAGTAATGAATACCACGGAGAAGGAAATGGCAAACCACTCCAGTATTCTTGCCGGGAAAATCCCATGGACAGAAGAGCCTGTAGGATACAGTCTGTAGGGTCACCAAGAGTCGGATATGACTGAGTCGGATATGACTGAAGTGACTGACCACACATACACACACACACCATGTGCTGATAAAGTCCTAATCGAGGTGGAGCAGTACATGGTGTTATGACTGAGCCAGGGAAGATGGACTGGAGTGAGTTCTTAGAGTGGAGGGGACTAGATTGATGGAGGAGGGCTTGGGTGGACAGTCAAAGGTCTACACTGAGCTTGCAGCCTGTCCTGTCCTGTCCTGCAAATGGCACATGCCTGGGGTTCCGCATTCTGGCATGAATAATCCAAGGGGGACTTCCTTGGTGGTTCAGTGGTTAAGAGTCTGCTTGGTAATTCTGGAGACATGGGTTCAATCCCTGGTCAGGGAGCTAAGTTCCCACATGACTTGGAGCCATTAAGTCTGGGCGCTGCAACTACAGTCCATGTGCCATGATGAAAGATCTTACATGATACAACAAAGATCGCTCGTGCCACAACTAAGACCAGAGGCAGCCAGATAAGTAAATAAGTATATATTCTAAAATAATAATAATCCTTGGATGATTATTATTCAAGGGTTGTCCTGAATTCCCAGATGGCTCATTGGTAAAGAATCTATCTGCAGTACAGGAGACTTGGGTTCAATCCCTGGGTTGAAAAGATCCCCTGGAGGAGGAAATGGCAACCCACTCCAGTATTCTTGCCTGAAGAATTTCATAGACAGAGGAAGCCTAGTGGACTACAGTCCATGGGGTCTCAAAGAGTCAGACACACTGAGCGCTCATGCACAAGAGTTGTCCTGTGATTGTCTCCTCTTTTCCATTTGGTGGCCTGGCCATCCAGAAGGGACCCTGGGATAGAGTTCATTCTCCTGGGAGGGTTTTCGGTGCTTGGCATTCTGTTGCCTCGATCTCTTCCTGTGACCCTTGCTGACCCCAGGAAGGGTTGACCCCTGAGCACACCCCAGGTACACGCTGTTCAGGGTTGTTGAGGATGAAATAAAATACTATATGAAGATGAGCTGAGCCCAGCAGCACCTGCATACTGCAGATGTTATCCAAATATAAGCATCATTCTTTGCATGATTTAGTTATTTAAAGAATGTGTTAAGTTTAAAATTAAAGGGCACCATCTTGACCGCCACTGCATTAATGCAAACTCGGACTGCTTCTCAGCCACATGAAGCAGCTGCTGCCTGGTTGGCTCCTCTGCAGTTCTTCTCTTTCCAAATCTTTTGCCCTTATTTCCTTGAATCAGGTGTGACTGTCCTCAGAACTCCAGAACTAGCTGGCCAGGGAGAACGCAAACTAATAAACCTGACATTGCGGGTGTTGTGGTTGACCCTGATCTTACACCTCCAGCCTCATTTTACACCATCACTTCACAGTGGTTTCTAAAGCCCTTCTCTATAGTACACAGTTGGAACCAAAGCTCACCCACAGGTCTTGACTGGCCTGACCCTGGAGAAAATATTCAAGTGGCTCAAGCAATGCATCTTTTGGACATCAGTTGAAATAGCTGCCACCTGGTGGGCATCTCCTGTGTCAAGGTCACTGTCAGTGCTCCTGTTATCTTGTTAATGCTATCAACTGCACTGCTGTTGACATCTCTGTGCTTAGAGCTTTTTATAGCTCACCTCACTTCACCTTTACTACAGCCCTGGGAGGTAGGATTGTCAGATTGTCACAGCCATCTTGCAGATGTGGACAGTGACGCTCTGAGAGGCTGAGTGACTTACACAGAGCCAGTAACTGATAAAATCAGGATTTAAATCCAGGCCACTTAACTACAAAGGCCATGCTCTTAACCTTGTATTGCATGTCTGTTATAATCCTCAGAACAACCCTTTGAGGTAGCTATTAGATTCCCCACTTTGCAAAAGAAGAAGCTAAAATTTAGAGAGTTTAAAAGACCTGCTGAAACCTATGTAATCAGGAATCACCTGACCTGGGTGTTGAACCTAGGTTTAAGCATAAGCATTTTCCATCCCTTTTCTTATTTAATTCTCACAGCAGCCCTGGGAGTTGTACCATCTGCTATCTGCTTTTCAATTGTGGTGCTGGAGAAGACTCCTGAGAGTCCCTTGGACAGCAAGGAGATCAAACCAGTCAATCCTAAAGGAAATCAACCCTGAATATTCATTGGACAGACTGATGCTGAAGCTGAAGCTCCAATACTTTGGCCACTTGATGAGAAGAGCTGACTCATTGGAAAAGACCCTGATTCTGGGAAAGATTGAGGGCAAGAGGACAAGGGGGTGACAGAAGATGAGATGGTTGATGGCATCACCAACTCGATGGACATGAGTTTGAGCAAGCTTCAGGAGTTGGTGATGGACAGGGAAGACTGGCATGCTGTAGTTCATGGTATCAAAAAGAGTTGGACTTGACTTAGCAACTGAACAACAATGATAACAACAAATCTGTTTTATAGATCAGGTTCCAAGGCTCAGAGATTCAGCCATTTGCTCAAGATCACAGAACCAGGAAGTGAGTGGCAGGCTGATGGGAGGTGAGACCCACACTGATGAACTTTGCCCAGTATGATGCTTCCTATGATATACTACTCTGGAGAAACCCATTCCTGACAGTTGGCTGTCATTCTCCATTTCATCCTGACCTAGAGAGACATTTTAACGTCTCCACAATTGAAGCCATGTCAGTAGTGTTGGTTTTCAAAGACTGTGTGTATAGATCAGTGTGGATGGCCAACTGTCCAGAGGGAAGACCCTGACATGATAGCACAGTGAGCTAGGATGCAGGGGAACTCATCTTTCGCACCGGACTCCACCCCAGCCCAATCCCACCAGGGCCACACGGCACAGTGGATATACACATCCAGCTCGAGCAGATCTGCAGCTGATGGGTCCTGGCCTGGGGCCAGCACCTCTGGAGGACCAATCCCTGCAGGAGGAGGAGACTCGGGGTAGGGACTTTATGAATGGCATGTGGGTGTGGACTTAGCCACAGAACCCAGGAGGAGGAGAACGCACGGATGTCCTGCCTCAGAACTGTGGGATCTGTTGGGTAAAGACTTTGCTAACTTTGGTTTATTTATTCATTTTGAGATTTAAATTCATTTTAACATTTAATTAATTTTTTTTAATGCAAAGAATCCACGACTTTCTATAGTGATCCAGGGCTGTATATCTCAATTTGTGTATGCAGAAAGGGAGAAGGCTTACCAGATGTCAGAAGGAGAGACTTGGAGAGAAGCTGGAGCAGAGCAGGAGGGCAGGGAGAAGGTTTGGGGGCACAGGGGGGCGTCCCAGAGAAGGTCATGTGGACGTTTTGACCTGAAAATCAAATGTCAGTTTTCCTCTTGTCCCTCAAATCTTCATCAAAAACATCGTCGCTGGCCAGTCACATCCCCTTATCACTTTTCCAGCCAGCTTTGTGACTCTAACTGTTGGACGGAGAACTGATAAGGGTAGGTGATTGACACTCACAGCTTCTGGAAGCCCTGAGGGTCACCTGTGTTTGTGTGTGTCTGGGGGGAAACCCGGTGCTCCTGCTTGGATGCCTGAGGATGGCAGGAGACCTGAGAAGGAGGATCATGTGGGCTTGGCGGGGGAGGGCAAAGGGGAGCCCTGGGCTGTGCTCCCTGCTGAGGACACTGGAGCAGCCCTGGGGTTTTGTGCTCAGGGAGGTCTTCCCTTGGCTTATTCAAAATGTACTTCCTGTGACTGTGTTGAGAGTTTTCCCCATGAGAACAGCGGATGAGTGTTTGGGGCGCTTCCTCCCAAAGTTTCTTCATAATAGTTGGGAGGCAATAAAGAGGTTGAAAGGCTTCAGAATTTTAGGCAATCTTAAAAAAACAAAACAAAACAGGAGCAGGAATTTCCATCTGATAGTGTGAAAGTCCCATCCCAGACATTTTTCTCAGCCAACGACAAATACTCAGTAAACTCAATTTATAAGGACCATATGTCAAGACAGGACATTTCATGGCAAAAATGTTTTTTTTATTTTTTATTATGTTGTTGATTCAGAATGATCCTTTAAACTTTGCTGATACTAAAGCAAACAGTAAATTTCTGTTGAACTGGAAAATGATTTAATGCAGTGACACGCAAGCAAGTCTAACGACATCTACTTGAAGGACAAAATGCAGATTAATAGTCCCATAACTTCAAGCGCTCCTATTTCCTGGACTGTGAAAACAGAAGCACATGCATTGGATTGCATCTCAACGAAACAGGTACTCATTTTGGTTGCAGTTAAGTATTATGATGTTCCTTAAAGAGTAGATAGAGTTTTAAACTTAAATGGAGACATTACATTAAAGGGCTTCTCAAGTGGCTCAGTGGTAAAGAATTCACCTGCCAATGCAGGAGAGGTAGGTTCGATCCCTGGATAGCGAAGATCCCCTGGAGGAGGAAATGGCAACCCACTCCAGTATTCTTGCCTGGAACATTCCATGGACTGAGGAGCCTGAAGCGCTACAGTCCATGAGGTCACAAAGAGTCAGGCAGCACGCATGCGTGCTACATTAAAACAGTGGTTTTCAAACTTAGCTGCATGTTGGAATCACCTGGGAATTTTGAATGATCCTAGCAAGCTACCAGTTACATCAGAATCCCCAGCACACAGTTTGGGCCTGAGTACATGGTGGACCACAGCCCTTAGTGTTCACGTGGGGGTCTCCCAGCTCTGTTGCAGTGATGTACAGTCTTGGATGCCAAACAATGAAGCCTGAGTCCCACTTCCAAAGATGCTGATGTAATCAGTCCAGGCATGGCATCGTGGCTGTGCCCAGGTGACCCCAATGCAGAGCTGTAACCTGGGCATCCGATAGCCTGTCTTCTAGCCCCTGAGTCCTCAACTCCTGTTATGACTAGCTTCATCTGTAACCTTTAGTATGTCTCAGTTTCCTCTTAAGCTCAATAGAACCTGGGTCAGTGTCGGAGTGAACGTCTCCTTCTGGCCCTTCCTGATTTAAGATGTGGCCAAGGCCCCCTCTACTTTCACTGAAGGTGACTCAGCACCTAGAGTTCCCTGTGTCCAGGAGGTCGTGGGGTGGATGGGCAGAAGTTGCTGAGAGGAGCACAGAGCACAGAGACTCAAAGACTTCCTTTGGACAGAAAGAGGCCAGTGAGGGGCTGGCCAGCCAGTGAAGTGGCCGTGTGCAGAAGGGGCTGAGACCACCCCCCTGCTCCTGCTTGGCATGTGATGCCGGAAGCACCTGCTGGTCATCTGGAGAGACACCCTTGAGCTCAGAACGACAACATGAACTGAGCATTGAGCTTTGCTGTCGATTCTCCAAAGGTTTTGGGTTGTTTCCACAGTTCCTCATAATTGTCTGTCCTTGTGTAGTGTGAGAACTTTCGATTTTTTTTTTTTTTTTTTCTTTTTTGGACCTGGCTAAAGACATACATGTGGAAAGACAGAAAAATACCTCAGGTTTCTTAGCCTTTAGATGATAAGAATATTAATGATCAAAAGTATAGCTGCCATTTCTTTAGGGCTGACTGGGAACAGATCTGTGCAAAGCCCTTCACTTTCACATTTTGATTGCTTTTAAATTGACCTCTGAATTACATCACTGACTTATCACAGCCACAGTCTGAGTTAGGCACTACTGTTAGTGTTAACAGTTGGGAATACCGGGGTCCCCGGAGGCTAAGTACCACTGGGCAGGTCACACAGCAAGTGACAGCATCAGATTTAGGCTCCAGTACTGTCAGACCCTGAGGGCAGCCCGCACGTGCTGCCGGGAGTAGGCTTGGAAGTCCAGCAGTCAGACCTCAATTTACAGAAGCGGCAACAGGTGAGAGAACTTTTCCCTTATAGAATATCAGTTGATCCCTCCAAAGAGTCCTGAGAGGCAGGTTTTAGGGTCACACACAGTTTACAGACGAGGACACTGCTGTTCAAATAGATTACCTGCCTGAAGACACACAGTGCCATTAAGTGTAAGGGGTGGGGGCGAGTCCATCTCCTCCAGATCTGAAGCCCACTCGTCTTTTACCCCTTGTGCTACTGAACTGGTGGCCTTTTTGACCGTACTCCCCCTGAATCCCAGCATCAGGCTTGCATGAAACCCAGCATTCGGCTGAGCTCGCAATAAATCTTTTGCTGAAGAAAAGCCTCCCAGACCTGCCATGCAGAGGCAACATCCACCCACACAGCCCCCACCCTCCCCTCAACGCAACCTTTAGCAATTCAAACTTGTGCATCACTTCCCTGAGCAGAGGAGCAGAGGGCCTTTGGTGGATGTGTCCCCACCTTTGGACGCACTCTCTTGAGCGTGTTCACCTTCTGCACCCAGATATTGAGTCAGGGACCACATGACACCTAGATCCTGGCAAGTACCAAAGACAGGCTCAGCCACAAGATGGTGGGTGGGGGGCTGGTTGGGGGAGGGGGATCCTCCCTGTGGTGATTTGGGAAATCTGTCCAGGGTCCAGAGTCCTGGGTCCTGGGTCCTGGCCAGCCTCAGTTTCCTCTTTTCAGATGCAGATGGATTTTCTGCCTGGGTGCCTTCCCCTAGGGCTCATCTCCTGGGGTCAGGGAGAGGGGAGGCCCTTTGCATTAAACTGTCTGCAGAGACCCGGTGGGGTGTAGGGCATGCGGCCCTCCTCCCTTCTCTGCTCCAGGCTGCTGCCTGATTGCCCATGAAAAGAAGGCTTACTTGTGGCTGGAAAGCCCTGAGGCAGCGGATTTTGGTGTGAGTAAGCGATTCCGGAGGCATTAAAGGGAATGCGGTCCTGTCTGGAGCCCACAAAGCCGCCAGGGTTAGATTCAAAAGGAGGAGGAAGCCTGGGCTTTCTCAGCGGCCAGGCATGCAGCCTCGAAATTAAATCCCTGCAAAGGAATGTCTTCATCTTTATGGATGCAGGAAGAGTCCAGTGCTTCATAAAAGGAACGAGGACAGCAAAGCCAGCTTCAGGAAATTCCCTTCATCCTGGATGCAGATCTAAACAGCTCAGATCCCGGCCCCTCCTGGCTGGAGCCCTCACCCCTGCCGCAACCTCTAGGTGAACTCGCATGATTTGAATTTGGGTGGAGGAGCCCCTCCCAGGTCTGTCATCATTGTTATGTGGCTGGGAAAGAGTAGAGCAGGAAGCAACATCTATTTACCAGTCGCACATCGCTTGCATGTTATTTTGCTTAATTCAGTTTTTAAAGTCTTTACAGATGAGGAAACTAAAGCTTACGGAGGTCTCAGTTCCTGGCCCAGATCACACAGCTAGTGAGAGGCACAGCCAGCCCCCAGTTAAACATGAAGACCCTGCTAGGAAACCTCTTGCCTTACTACATCTCCTCTGTGCTTGCATGCTAAATCGCTTCAGTTTTGCTTCAGTTGTGTCTGACTCTTTGTGACCTCACGGACTATAGCCCTCCAGGCTCCTCTGTCCATGGGATTCTCCAGACAAGAATATTGGAGTGGGTAGCCATTCCCTTCTCCAGAGGATCTTCCTGTCCTAGGGATTGAACCTGAGTCTCCTGCATTGCAGGAAGTTTCTTTACAGTCTGAGCCACTAGGGAAGCCCATGGTTAGAGGCTTTGGCGGGTGAGTTCTTTACCTCTAGCACCACCTACATCTCCTGCAACTAACCCTAACTCCCCTCTCGCCTGTATTATCAGGTGTTATCTGTCTGCCATAAATAGGAGAAAGTGAGCTTCTGTGGTCTGGGCCTCCAACTTACCTCCATGTAGACTTGAAAAAGTCACGACCTAAAAGTTGAGGGTTTCGTTTTATTCAGAGGAAATTTTTAGGACTTAAGCCCAGGAGGCATCATCTCAAGTAACCCTGAGAGAACTAAATGCTCCAAGGAGGTGAGGAAGGAGCCAGGTTATATAAAAGTTTTGCAACAAAGGGCAGGTGGTCTAAAGCCAAAAGATTATTGTTAACTAAAGAACACCAAATTTCCCAGGTTAAGGAATTTAGTCTTCTCTATGTGTGGGGAGATGCAAGAGTCTGGGCTTGCTGAAATCATTCCTTTCATAGGCATCTCAGCTATCTGTGGCCGGTATCCTGTGCTTTAACATCCTGAGTTTCTTCGGGGCTCACTGTACAGAGTGGATGCAGTCTGATGGCTGCTAGACAGCAGATATTCTTCTTCTTCCTGCCTGTCCTCAGGGCTCACTGGCTCACTTTGGAGGGCTGCAATTGCTGATGACTGTGACATCCTTTGTTTACTGGTATGGCAGGAAATATTCTGTTTCTCCTCCATATATTTGGCTTTTAGTACAAAGCCAGCCACAGGGCAGGCTAACAGTTAATGTCACTGGATGGATTCCGTCCTCTTTCTGTGTCTCCACGAGTCAGGGATTCTGATGACCAGAAGAAGAATCACCATGACAGCAGCCAACATTTGTATCTTGCTTATCAGCATGTTGGCACCAGAGGCACATTTGATTCTCACAACAACACAAATGCCGCAATCATCATGTCCATTAAGTGGCCGGAAGACCAAGCTCAGGGAGATCACAGGGCCTGCTTTGGCTCCTCAGTGAAAAAGGCTGGAGCAAACTTGCCCCCCAACTCTTCCAATTCCAAACCCTACAGGACTACAGACAGTGCTTTATTTTATATCATGCTCAGTCGCTCAGTTGAGTCTGACTCTTTGCGACTCCATGGACCATAGCCTACCAGGCTCCTCTGTCCATGGGGTTCTCCAGGCAAGAATACTGGAGTGGGTAGCCTATCCCTTCTCCAGGGGATCTTCCTGACCCAGGGATCAAATCCGAGTCTCCTGCATTGGCAGATGGATTCTTTACCACTGAGTCACCTAGGAAGCCCTTGTAAACAGAGTGGCAAACATTAACTTATTTAATCCTTAAAAATGACACAGTATGTACTCTTAGAATAGTCTCCGTTTAACCTCTGAAGAGACTGAGACAGAGAGATGTTTGGGAACGTGGCTTACACTGTACAGCTGGTAAGGGGCCGAACTGGGATGTTCCAGGCAGTCTGAGCTCTCACCACTTGGCTACACTGCCTCTCCCTCAAAGTAACTGTTCATAAGCCTCTTTTCTGTGCCAGGTACTGGGTCTCACTTCCTTTAATCCTTATGGCTGTGCCTGGAGCAACTCTAGGCATCCCCAGCTGAGACTCACAGTGATGTAGACGGTGAGTGAGGGAGAGGCTTTGGGACCAGGCCTATTTTATTCCAGAGCCTGGGATAAGCTGGCTTCTTGCTCATTTTGCTGTGATCCAGGAGGCTGTGTGCACAACCGCACCCTTGAATATGACTCAGATGCTGTGGGGAAGATAGGGTTGGGGGCTGGAATCTCTGTGAAGTTAAAGTTTCTAAATTAGTAGAATTAAAGTAGAATTAAAACAGACTGACTCCTGGGACTTCCCTGGGGGTCCAGTGGCTAAGACTTCACCTTCTAATGTGGGGGGCGTGGGTTCCATTCCTGGTCAGACAGCTAAGATCCCACATGCCTCGCAGCCAAAAAACCAAAACATAAAACACAAGCAATACTGTGAGCGCAGGGTCAGTCGCTTCAGTCTTGTCCGACTCTTTGCGACCCCATGGATTGTGGCCCAATAAGCTCCCCTGTCCATGGAATTCTCCAGGCAAGAATACTGGAGTGGGTTGCCATGCCCTCCTCCAGGGACTCTTCCTCACCCAGGGATCGAACCTGGGTCTCCTGCATTGCAAGTGGATTCTTTACCCCTGAGCCCTTGGGGAAGCTCAAGCAATGCTGTAACAGATTCAATACAAACCTTTTAAAATGGTCCATATTTAAAAAACAAAAAGAAAAGATGTTAAAAAAAGTAGAGCCCCTAATTTGGGGTCACAGCTTGGGGCTTTGGGAGTGGCTGGGGTCAATGGCTGCAGTCAGGGCTCTAGTGCCAGGAGGTTGGGAGCACTCCATTTGAGTGGGGGTGAAACTTAAGCGGAGGCACTATTTCCCTGAGCCATAACCCTTAGGAGGAGGGCTGGCTCCACAGCCCTGCCCTAAGAACGGCCCCATGCTTCATTAAGCCCTCTGCTGCCCCAACTTGACGTTCTTAAGTATTAACAAGGAGCCCTGCATTTTCATTTTTTTCTGGGCCCTGCAATTTACACAGCCAGTGTCTCCTCCAAGGGAAGCCTGTCACCGGCTCTGTCTTATGTTTGGGTTCCTGGCATCAAGCACACTTGTTGCACCCAGGTGAGCTGCACTTGATGGAGAAACCCGGAGGGTGGTGGGTGAGAGTGCTGCGGGGAGGTCTTGGAGCCCATGAGAGTGGAAGGTGGGGAAGGAACTGGGGCTTCAGCTCTAAGCCATCTCTGAGGCCCTGTAGCCAAGCCCTGCAGGGAACTGGTGGTGGAAAAGCCACATGGCACATGTGCAGGAAACAATATGAACAGGGACTTCCTCCAGCCAGAAGTTGGCTGCTTTCAAAATGCATCTTATTGCCACGACCTTGTCCCTGGATCTTTCCTCTTGTCACCTGAAGCTGCTTGCTTGCCATTCCCAGGACTCAGCTTCCCCATCTTTAACTGGCCCTGCAGACCTAGATGAAAATACTGCTGAGTGTTCACTGTCTATCAGTGGGGCAGAGCTGCCTAGGGATGAGCGCTAAGCCCAGTTCATAAAGGAAAGCGAAAACCATAATCTGATCACACATTCTACAACTGAGCACTGAGAAAAAGAACAGCACAAAGGAACCTACTTATGAAACAGAAAGAGATTCACAGACTTAGAAAATGAACTAATGGTTGTTGTGTGGAAGGGACAAATAGGGAGTTTGGGATGGACATGTACACATGGATACATGGATAACCAACAAGGACCTACTGTACAGCACAGGGAACTCTGCTCAATATTACGTGGTAGCCTGGATGGGAGGGGAGTTTGGGGGAGATTGAATACATGTACATGTATGGCTGAGTCCCTTCTCTGTTCACCTGAAACTATCACAACATTGTTAACTGGCTAGACCCCAGCACAAAATAAAAAGTTAAAAAAAAAACAACAACAAACAGTCTTGCATTGATAAGAGAATGGGTTATTGTACAAATTGTATTTGTACAATATTTTCTGGAAGAAAATAAAGCCAGACGAACAACCTCATCCTTTGTGTAAGTAAGTTCTTTGCAGGCTAAAGATCTCAATGAGAAAAAGTATAAAAATATGAGAAGTAAAAAATGGAAGTTAAACAAAAATAAACTTGGGAGAGAGTTCATTGGTTCTCTTAAGCATTTAGTAGGCATAAAGATGGAGAAGGCAGTGGCACCCCACTCCAGTACTCTTGCCTGGCAAATCCCATGGATGGAGGAGCCTGGTAGGCTGCAGTCCATGGGGTCGCTAAGAGTCGAACACGACTGAGCGACTTCACTTTCACTTTTCACTTTCATTCATTGGAGTAGGAAATGGCAACCCACTCCAGTGTTCTTGCCTGGAGAATCCCAGGGACGGAGGAGCCTGGTGGGCTGCCGTCTATGGGGTCGCACAGAGTCGGACACGACTTAAGTGACTTAGCAGCAGCCATAAAGTAAACATTGCCAGATTTAGTTCTATTAAAATGTCAAACTAGGTATGGCCAGAGACAACCTAGAAAAGATGAAAGACAAATGATACACTGGTTCTACCAGTGCTGCCCATGGAACTTTCTCTGGGGATGGAAATATCCATTCTGCACTGTCCAATCCAGTAGTCACTCACCACACACAGCAATTGGGCCCTTGAAATGAAGCTACTGCGATTGAGGAAATGAATTTAAACTTAAGTTAAATTAAAATTGGTCCCTTAAGGACTATCCTGGTGCTCCAGTGGTTGAAACTCCTGGCTTCCACTGCAGAGGGCATGGGTTCCACCCTGGCTAGGGAATTAAGATCCCACATACCACATGCCGAGGCGCCCCCCCCCCCCCAAAAAAAAATTGGTTTAAATATATATAGCCACAGATGGTTGGTAACTGCCAGTGAAGGCCTGAGATCAAATGCCTAAAACTTTTTATGACAAATCCCTAAAAATCAACATCCTACAAAATAATAAGAAAAAGATAAATAATTCAGAAGGAGAAAAAAAAAAACAACAAAAACTAAAGGACATAGAGAAGACATTCCTGAAAGAAGAAATGTTAATGGAACATAGACATTTGTTCAAGTTCACTGGTCATCAGGGAAATGCAAATTGAGACACAATGAAATATCAACATGTATCCATCACAGCTGTTGCTGGCCAAAATCTTGGCTTTTTCTTTCCTCTGAAGTCAAATAAAAAAGACACAGACAGAGTTTGGGGGAAATAGAAAGGTGGCTTTCTCAGCCAGCAGAGAGTCGTGCACCCCCTCCTGTGAGGAGTCTTGTTGTTGTTCAGTTGCTAAGTAAAACATAAAATTTTGACTGAACACTAATTAGGAGGAATATGAAAGTAAATGGCTGAAGTCAGAAATGGCTCTCCCCAAAGTTGGAAGATCATCTTAAACCATCCACCCTTTAGAGGGAAGGAGTTCCACTAATTGACAGTATCTGGGCTGCCAGCAAGTGCTAAGTTTACTGTGTCTTTGCCTCAAATATAACACTGGAAATTGAGCCATCTGGTTTTTATTAGCATCGCTGGTTTATTGTGCAACTGCACTCATCCGGGGATGCATGGGACACGAGTTGCTCTGTTCTTCAGGTAACTGCCCTGGCTGTGTCATGGTGAAGGCCTTTCCCACTGGGTAGCAGCTCTACCAGTGAAGGCTCAGCCTACTTCCAGAAAGTTCTGTCACTTGCAATTAGGAAGAACCCAGTTCTGCTTGTTTTAAAATGTCCATCTCACCTCTATTTCAAGCTCTGCTCTTCTCTCGCAGAGCAGGTGAGACTGGGTTCGTGAAGGGTTTAGGATCAGGGCTGGAGGCTGGGTTGTGGGGAGGGGCAGGGTGTTATCTGCTCTCACTCATCATGTGGGCATGTCCCCTCAGACTGGATCAGGGAGGAGAGAGGGGAAGACAGGCTTTCTTCACATCCCCCGGCAGTTGCCCCTTTGCCTGGCTGGTACCGACAAACCACCAGCTACAAATAGGCAGGATCCATTTTCCATCCTCTTAGGGATCAGAGGGGAAGACCTTGGCCTGTCTTACTGCCTGTGGCCCCTGGACACCCTCTCTCTCCAGAGAGTGTCCCCCATCCCCCCAAGCCCAGGTCACACACATAGGGGAAGTCTGGAGACCAAGCAGGGGTCTAACCAGGGAAGCCTAGCAGAGCCTCCCATGTCAAGTTCAGGAGATGTAGTTTCTGACCCAGGGCTGGGAGCCTCAACTGTTCTGACTCTCCAGAAGGCAAATCTTTCTAAACTAAGGCAGATTACTTTTGCTTATTCTTCTTGAATAAAGAAGGCTGAGAGCTGAAGAATTGATGCTTTTGAACTGTGGTGCTGGAGAAGACTCTTGAGAGTCCCTTGGACTGCAAGGAGATCAAACCAGTCCATCCTAAAGGAAATCAACCCTGAATATTCACTGGAAGGACTGATGCTGAAGCTCCAATACTTTGGCCACCTTATGTGAAAAGCTGACTCTCTGGAAAAGACCCTGATGCTGGGAAAGATTGAGGGCAGGAGAAGGGGATGACAGAGGATGAGATGGTTGGATGGCATCACCGACTCAATGGACATGAGTTTGAGCAAACTCTGGGAGACAGTGAAGGACAGGGAAGCATGGTGTGCTGCAGTCCATGGGGTTGCAGAGTCAGGCACAACTTAGTGACTGAACAACAAACAATTTTTCTTAACAAAGTGTTCCACTGATTATTATGGGATGTGAGCTGTTTACAGTGATGGGAAAGGACCTCAGTTGGGAAGAGTGGTATATAAGGCTCTGGAAAAGCTCTGCCTCTGAGGTAAGTTCAGAGTCTATCTCTGTTTCTGCCTATGATGCTGGGAGTGATTGGATGTAAAGAAAAGTCTTGAGGATCTTCGAGCGAGAAAACAGCCTCTGATTTCCCTGGATTTACCTGGGGACCCCAGGCAGAGATGGCTCTCCTCCCTGACCCCTTCCTTGTCTTTATCCCTCCTCTTTTCCACTGCCTTCCCAGCCCTCACCCTACTCTTGGTTTCCCTTTGCCTGTTGTGTGGTTGCAGCTCAGGATGTTTTGCTGTGCCCAGATGTGGGACTTGCTAAAGTGAAAGTGAAAGTCGCTCAGTCTTGTCCGAGTCTTTGCGACCTCAAGGACTATATAGTCCCTGGAATTCTCTAAGCCAGAATACTGGAGTGGGTAGCCTTTCTCTTCTACAGGGGATCTTCCCAACCCAGGGATCGACCCTAGGTTTCCCACATTACAGGCAGATTCTTTACCAGCTGAGCCACAAGGGAAGCCCAGATGTGGGACTTGCTAAGAGAGTCCATAATCAGCCCCACACAAGGACTATTTTCTTTTAATAAAGATTTTATTTATTTATTTATTTTTGGTTGCATCGAGTCTTCATTGCTATGTGAGGGCTTTTCTCTAGTTTCAGTGCGTGGGCTTCTTGTTGTGCTTGGTTTGTCTTATTACAGACTATGGGCTCTAGCATGTGGGCTCAGTAGTTGGGGCACATGGGGTTGATTGCTCCGAAGCGTGTGGGATCTTCTTGGACCAGGGATCAAACCCATGACCCCTGTATTGGCGGGTGGATTCTTAACCGCTGGACCATCAGGGACGTCCAAGGAGCATTTCCTTGACTTCTGCAGACATTCCCAATCCTGGAGAGTTCACTAATTTCCGAGTGTGTGGCCCGCAGCCATCACTTCCAGTCTATTTCCTGCTAGATCAGGGCATTTTGACAACCTCTGCCTTTCAGACTGGTCTTCTGTCTGCCCCTCTTTCCCATCCTCCATGGCCTGTGGTTCCTGCCTGCCCTGAGACCTGCAGGAGCCCTGCCAGCCCTGAATGCATCTCTTTAATGACTGGCAGGATTGCCATGGCAATGAGAGATGATTTTAACCTATAGAGTGGTGTCTCCATGAAGCTCCTCTTGGAAACTGTTTGAGCTGGAGCCTCCAAGCGGCATCTCCAGGCAAGTCCTATAATATCAAAGAGCCTCTCTGGGTAAAACTATAAATGGAAAAGACTCTTCAGAGCCTCTGAAGATAACTGTCTGGACAGAGGGTCTGGATATTTTTTTCCTTTGCGAGAGGGAAATCTGGAACCCTTCTGTTCTCCTAGCAGCTACTCTAGGCTGCATTTCACAGCTCTACATACAGCAGGTGCTCTGTTGATGCTGGTTGACTTGAGTGGACTGGCTGACCTTGAATCCCAGACTGCTTATTGGCTTTCCATAGGTAACAGGGGTTCTCCTTATGGGGATTGACCCCTGCCTTTATTACTCAGCCAGCCAGGTGCTAGTAACCATGTGAGGCACTAAACCACGGCCCTCTATGAAACAGTCAGGAATCCTACCCTCTCGGGGCTTGGGGTGGTGGGGAGAGCCCCCTTGAGGGAGGCACACAGATGTGAGGTGATATCTTACAAACACTGTGGTTTTGATTTGCATTTTCTTGACAATGAGTGATGTTGAGCATCTTTTCATATATGTGCTGCTGCTGCTAAGTCGCTTCAGTCGTGTCCAACTCTGTGTGACCCCATAGACAGCAGCCCACCAGGCTCCTCTGTCCCTAGGATTCTCCAGGCAAGAATACTGGAGTGGGTTGCCATTTCCTTCTCCAATGCATGCATGCATGCTAAGTCGCTTCAGTTGTGTCCGACTCTGTGCGACCCCATGGACAGCAGCCCACCAGGCTCCTCTGTCCACGGGATTCTCTAGGCAAGAATATTGGAGTGGGTTGCCATTTCCTTTATATGTCTCCTTTGGAGAAATGTCTATTTGAGTCACTGTCCATTTTTAATTTTTGTATGTATTTATTTTGCTATTGAGTTATAGGAGCTTCTTATATTCATGTTCATATGTTATTGCTGCCCACGTTGAAGTATCCTTTCAACCCCTAGAGGAAGTGAGGGGTGGTGAGGGCCATGTCACATGACCAGCAGCAAGGGGTGGGGGCTCTGGATCCTTTCTCTCAAAGTCCAGGACAGCTTGAGCAAAAATCCAGTGGGCAAGCTGAGAAACACAAAGGGCGGTCACAAGGTGAAGCAGGTGGGGCAAGGTTGTCCTGGTTCCATGGAAATCACTGTGTTTATGCTCAGAGGTGGTGGGTTTTGTGTGTCTAGGGGCAGGTGCGTTCACCCTAGGCTGAGATGCTGGAAGCTTTACAGGAAGAGGGCAGCAGCTGTGGAGGAGGGATGGCAGAGAAACTGTGATGACACCTTCTATTCATTGAAAATAAATGCCTATGTAAGAGGGACGTGTGAGATTCTCAGAGGAGCATATGTCTGGAGGTTGGGCAGCAGCACTGGGGGTTATGAGGCTGGAACTGGCATCCGTGGCCATTGGTGCAGGAAGCTTTCTGGTATGCTGTGATGGTTCCCTTCTCTGTACTGGAAGAGACAGCTCTCCATCCAGCCTGGGGTACCGTGCACCTGAAACACTACCACCTAGGCAGTCTTTGGGCATAAGGCTAACATCTCAGGATGGGCAAAACCCGAAAATCAGTACGGAACTCTTTCATGACATGGACTTAATCAGAAGGCTTTCTGAGGATGGGTTTTGGGAAAAGGAGCAAGGAAGAGATAGCATCTAAAGAAGGCTGATGGGGCACTATTTATAATAGCAAGGACATGGAAGCAACCTAGATGCCCACTGATAGATGATATATACAATGGAATATTACTCAGCCATAAAAAGGAATGAAATCGAACCATTTGTAGAGATGCAGATAGATCTATGTAGACTGTCATACAGAGTGAAGTAAGTCAGAGAACAAATATTGTATATCAATGTATATATATATATATATATATATATATAATCTAGAAAAGTGATACTGGTGAACCTATTTGCAGGGCAGCAATGGAGATGCAGACGTAGGGAACAGACTTGTGGACATAGTGGGGGATGGAGAGGGTGGGACAAATTTACCCTGTGTAAAATAGATAGCTGGTGGGAAGCTGCTGTATAGCACAAGGAGCTCAGCTCAGTGCTCTGTGATCACCTAGAGGGGTGGGATGGGGGGTGGAGTGGGAGGGAAGCTCAAGAGGGAGGGGACATATGTATACTTATGGCTGATCTGTGTTGTTGTATGGCAGAAACCAACAGAACACTGTAAAGCAATTATCCTCCAATTAAAAATAAAAATTAAGAACAAAGATAATGCATATAAAATTTTTAGCAGTGTGCCTGACCCTGAGGAGGGAACCCCACGCTGTTACCTGTCATCCTTATTAGGGTTAATATTTGTTGATCACTGATAGCAGTTCAGTAATCTCACTTGTAAAGTTTATTTTCAATTCCATTCAAAAGTCTTCTCTTTGTGACAGGCACTGTCCGGCATATAACAAATGGCAGGAAAAGCTTCCTGTTCTAAGAGATTGCAGTGTACAGGAGAGGCAACCAGATAAGTAAACATCTTGACTTCCAGGCAGATGGTGGTAAATGTTAAGGAACAGAGGAATAAGCAGAGATCAAGGGTTCAGGGAGGAAGCCCTGGCCCCACTCTGGGTGGGGCTGACAGAGTCAGTCTACCTGCCTGGCTGTCTTATTTCTGAGTTTCTGCTGATCCAGCTGACGTGGAGCCAACCTGCAGCTCCCCAGTTTGGCTGGGTTATTTTTGGACCGATTCTGTAATAGTCTTGCCTTCATGAGTGCAGGGAAAGCTTAACAAAATGTCTTTTCTAACCTACAGTAGGCCTCCCGTTGTTCCCAGAGGCACTAATTGGATGCCAAGTGCTCGCCTTCCTGCCGAAGGAAATGTCAGGTTCTAATAATATTCCATTATTAGGCCCACATAATTTCCTGCCCGGACAATTCTAACAGCCTCATCCCTGATCTTCCTGCTTTAAATATTTTCCTTTATGATCTAGCCTCAATGTTGCTACTTTGGAATTGCCATTTCTCTGCTTGGTGGTGGTTTAGTTGCTCAGTTGTGTCTGATTCTTTTGTGACCCCATGGACTGCAGCCCTCCAGGCTCTTCTGTCCATGGAGTTCACCAGGCAAGAATACTGGAGTGGGTTGCCATTTCCTTCTCCAGGGAATCTTCCTGACCCAGGGATTGAACCTGTGTCTTCTGCACTGGCAGGCAGATTCTTTATTGCTGAGCCACTGGGAAGCCCTTATATAGTTTATTCAAATCTCTCCATCGATTTAGGAATCCCATAATAAATCTCTCTGTTAGGCTCTCATCTGCATGTATCCTCTTTATCTAAAATGATAAATACACAAAAGCTCTTTGCAGGCCATCAGCTACCCAATGAATTGAAGGGATGCTGGCAGGCTCAGGATTAGGGAACGGCCCCTGCTGGTCACCTCTGGGCTAAGGGCTGAGTCTCTTTCCACAGGGATGCTCCTGGCAGTCAGGAGACCCACAGGCTCCTTCCTCATTCCTGTTACAGGAACATTTACGTTCAGTCTCTCTCACTCTTCCCACCCACACCTTTAAAACCTCTGCTTTGGAACAGCAGACTTCGCCTCCCACACCAGACAGGTTTCTGTGCTCATCTTAATTTGGGCATAATCACTACAAATTGGATTTCTATTCAGCACCTCCCACATCTCTCTATTAATTCCCGTACGTTAACAAATACCAAAATATTCATGTAAAAATATTTCTCCCTTTAGAGAACACTGTTCCTCATTCCGTGTTCCTCTGTTTAATGCCATCTGATCAGAGTTGACTATAGATTTAATTATAATTTTCCTAAAACCTGACATCTCTCTATCAGGTGTGCAGGGAAGAGAGCGCAGATCAGGGACTAGAGAGGAGACAACTGTGGAAGATGGTAGAGTACAGACAAACATGTAACCTCCTTCTCCAGACACTTAATAAGAAACAGAAAGAGGAGACACACCAGCAGGGGATCAAATGGTCATGTTCACTTAAGGGAAGGACTGAAACCTCTGACTGCTAATGTGAAAGGCATCATCAGAGATGGAAGTTTCTAGATTCAGAAGAGGGCTTTTTCTACTGTTTAGAAGCAGATTCCCTGGAGAAGGAAATGGCACCCCACTCCAGTATCCTTGCCTGGAGAATCCCATGGACAGAGGAGCCTGGCAGCCATGGGGTCACAAAAGAGTCGGAAAAGACTGAGCAACTAAACAACAGCAACAAGAAGCAGCTTGTCTGCCACACACCTCACTCTGAACCCTCTACTTGGAGGGAACAGGTGGGGATGGGTAGGTGGCAAGCACAGGAGAAAGGTATGGAGTGACCCTTCTAGATCAGTGATTCTAAATGGGGGGAGATTTTACCTTTTAGCCAACACTTGGCAATGTTTGGAGACACTTCTGGTTGTCTACAACCAGGGCTGGGGATGGGGGAAAGCTACTGGAACTTAGTGGGTAGAAGCCAAGGATGCTGTTAAATATCCCACAGTACACAGGACACCCCCATGGGGAGGCATCATACAGCCTCAGATGATAATAATGCCAAGGCTGAGACCCTGCTACAGATGTAGAAGCTCTTGTCTTTCTTTTTGGGATATATTGTATTCCCTGGGAGTGGAGGACCTATTTTGTGTTTCTCTAACTATATTCTTTGTGTTTACTGGTTACTTGGACAGCATATATCAGCTCAGTGAAAACCCAGCTATAAGCTGTTTACAAAAAACTCATCTCAAAAAGCAATTCCTATAGTAAAATGCAAACACCAGAAAAATGCATACAAATGTGTATCAGGAAAATGCAAACAAAAGCAGAAGTATGTTGTGTGTGTGCTCACTCAGTTGTGTCCAACTGTTTGCAACCCTGTTAACTATAGCCCACCAGGCTTCTCTGTCCATGGGATTCTGCAGGCAAGAATACTGCAGTGGGTTGCCACATCCTCCTCCTGGGAATCTTCCCAACCCAGGGATCGAACTTGCGTCTCCTGCATTGGCAAGTGGATTCTTTACCTCTGAGCCACCTGGGAAGCTCAGAAGTATGTTAATATATATTAAAAAAATGAAAGACAAAAGGGGGAATTTTATAAAAATAAAATTTCCAGTTTCCAATGAAATCCTTATATACTGAGTAAAATAACATCAATATAAATTGTTTAGAAGGTGTAAAAAAACAGTAAATGAATAGATACAAAACAATAAGAGAAGATGTTAAGTTAGTTCATGGTGGTTTTAGGGTAGATATAGATTTATATCACTTGGTTCATGGTAGACCTCCCCCAACAAAATAGACAAGAACAATGAAGTGAATTCTACGTCCTAAAAATAGTTCGTCTATTTGCAAGGAGTTATGGAACTTTTATTTAAAATCATATTAAAAAATATGATTGATACTAATATGACATACATCAGCCAGTTTCCAAAAATGGAAAATATATTTTCTCTTTAAAAACCTATTAGACCATGCTCCCTGATCCCAGTGTAATCAAACTGTAAAGACAAAACATAAATGAAAAGCCTGACTCTGCTTACGTCTGAATCTCATCCTTAAAGAACTCTGTCTATGGGGAAACTGAAGCTGAGATTCTGAAGCAGAGCTGCTCCCTAAGGTAGCAAGTGGCCACTCGTAGCTATTGAAACACAGCACTTGATAAGAGGCTAGTCTGAATGGCTGTGAGTGTGAACTCATTGGATTTCCAATACTTAACATGAAAAAAGAATGTAATATATCTCGTTAATGTATTTTTATTGATAACATGTTTAAATGATAATGTTTGGGATATACTGGGTTAAATGAGATATCATTAAAATAATATCACCTGTTTCTTCTGTCTGCTTTTTAAATGTGGATACCAGACACTGTAAAATGACAGATGACATCATGTTGTATTTCTATTGGTAGTTCTGCTGTAGAACATTCATAAAAATAGAATAAGAAGATGCAATAAATGCTACATATCAATATCTATAGAATGTGGCTACAGCAGTGTTTGGTAAAAGTTCCTAGCTTACTTATTTATACTACTAAATAAGAAAAAAATGAAGTGAACCAAAATTAAGCAATTAATTTAAGAATTTAGAAAACACACAATTAAACTAACCTAAAGAAAGCAGGGGCTTCACTGCTGGCTAAATAATAAGAAATCTGCCTGCCAATGCAGGAGACATAGGACACTCCAGTTTGATCCCTGGGTTGGGAAGATCCCCTGGAGGAGGAAATGGCAATCCACTCCAGTATTCTTGCCTGGGAAATCTCATGGACAGAGGAGCTTGGGGGGGGTACAGTCCATGGAGTGCCAAAGAGTCGCACACAACTGAGCACGTCCATACTGCATTATTTCCGGTTTTTTTTTTAATTAACAAAGTAAATACTGATGGATATTTCCTTGATATTATAATCCTCCATCCAAAAAGCTAGCACAGTATAATGTGAAAAGCCAGAAACATTCCCATTAAAGTCAGAAACAACTCCCACTATCGTATACGAGAAAGAATAAAAGGTTTAAAACTTGGAAAGGATGAGGCATCTGTTTATAAAATTTATGCCTCAAATCAAACCTTTACTATATTACAAATAATTACCGGTTAGAAAAAGAAGAAAAGATGCCCTTTATAACATAAACATAAAAATACTTAAGGACAAATGCAGTAAATATTATTACAGTCCTGACCTTATATAGTACAGTCCTAACTTTATATATGGAGAAGGCAATGGCAACCCACTCCAGTACTCTTGCCTGAAAAATCCCATGGACGGAGGAGCCTGGTGGGCTGCAGTCCATGGGGTCGAAAAGAATCGGACACGACTGAGCGACTTCACTTTCACTTTTCACCTTCATGCATTGGAGAAGGAAATGGCAACCCACTCCAGTGTTCTTGCCTGGAGAATCCCAGGGATGGGGGAGCCTGGTGGGCTGCTATGGGGTCACACAGAGTCGGACACGACTGAAGTGACTTAGCAGTAGCAGCAGCAACCTTATATATACATAGGGTAATTGTAACCCTATGCAAAAAATTTTAAATTCCTGTTAAAAGCTACACAAAGTATTTTAGTAAGTGAAAAAGTTTTTCTTTGGAAGACTATTCAGTAAGGTAGTTTAGATTCCTAAGTTAATCTCTAAATTCATTCTGTTCCCAATCTAGTTACCAATAGAATTTTGTTTGGAATTTGAACTTTAAAGCTAAAGTCCATCTGATAGAATAAACACATGATAGGATGCAGAAAAAGATGTGAAAAAGAATAACAAATATGACTATGATACTATCGGGGAAATCAAAACATTATTTAAGGCCACAGATATTTTAGAGTAGGATTAGACCAAGAGATCAAAGTAAGAGACCAGAAAGTCAAAAAATAAATTCAAGAACTACGAGAATTGAGTATTTGATTAAAATGGCATCATTAGGATTTCCCTGGTGGTCCACTGGTTAAGAATCCACCTGCCAATGCAGAGGATGGTTCGATCCCAGGTCTGGGGGGATCCCACATGCAGAGGGACAGCCAAGCCTAAACACAACTACTGAGCCGGTGTGGCTAGAGCCTGGGAGCCACAGGAGAAGCCATTGCAATGAGAACCCCTTAGACCGCAACTAGAGAGTAGCCCCCACTTGCCACAACGAAAAAAAAAGCCCACATAGCAATGAAGATCCAGCACAGCAAAAAATAAAATAATAAATATTGATAAATATATAAAATGGAAATTAAAAAAAACTTAATGGCATCATTAAATTTATCAGCAAGGATGAAGCATTCAGTAAACTGCTGGGGAAAACAGGTTAGCTATTTGAAGGAAAAAAAAATCAATGTATTACCTTCACATGTGAGTAAGTTCCATATGGATCCAAGAATTATATATAAAAATGGAAGCATAAAAGCCAAATTAAAAGAAAGATTACAGAGTTTTCTGTATAACTGTATGCAAACAAATTTTAAAACTTGAATTAAAGGTTAAAAACTCCAAAAACCCAAAGGAGAATTTACCAGGTGAATCCCAAAAGCCAGGTAGGAAGCGTGTTCCAGGACAAGTCTGACCCCAAATGCCCTTCCTTCCACAGTCTTTAGTCAAATCTGTCTGCTGCTCCAGCTGGCCCCTAAAGCAGAAATGCAAATAATAAACATTAGGCTCAGATTAGGCAGTATATGGAGAAAGCAATGGCACCCCACTCCAGTACTCTTGCCTGGCAAATCCCATGGATGGAGGAGCTGGTAGGTTGCAGTCCATGGGGTTGCTAAGAGTTGGACATGACTGGGCGACTTCAATTTCACTTTTCACTTTCATTCATTGGAGAAGGAAATGGCAACCCACTCCAGTGTTCTTGCCTGGAGAATCCCAGGGACGGGGGAGCCTGGTGGGTTGCCATCTATGGGGGTCGCACAGAGTTGGACACGACTGAAGCGACTTAGCAGCAGCAGGCAGTATTAGCATTCAAAAGACACCTTGAAAAAGACAAACCAGCTGTTGAAAAGGACCAGAAAGAAAGAGGTCAGAAAAGTGAGAGGTCACCAATGAATTCTCAGGATACTAGATGAACACCAGGCATCCTCAGTTAGAAAATACACAGCAGGGACTTTCCTGGCAGTCCAGTGGTCAAGACTTTGCCTTCCAACACGGCAGACACAGGTTTAAACCCTGGTGGGGGAACTGAGATTCCATACCGTGGGGCAACCTCGCACCACAGCTACAGAGTCTTCTAGCCAAAACTAAGACCAGGCACAGCCAAATAAATAAATAAATATATGTATTTTAAAGTGTTAGCCCTCACCTCCTTTGTGCAGGCCAGCAAATCTTCATTGAAAGTGCCAAAACTTCTCTTGGAAACTGACAAGAGTATGGTTGGAAGAATAAATGGCCAGGAAAAATACATAATTCAGGGTGGGGTGGAAGAGCAGGAAGTGAAGTGAAAGTCGCCCAGTTGTGTGTGACTTTTTTCGACCCCATGGACTATATCCATGGACAGTCCATGGAATTCTCCAGGCCAGAATACTGGAGTGGGTAACCTTTCCCATCTCCAGGGGATCTCCCCAACCTGACCCAGGGATCGAACCCAGGGATCCCACATTGCAGGTAGATTCTTTACCAGCTAGCTGAGCCACAAAGTAAGGTCCAGAGAACAGGAGTGGGGAAGAATTATCTGCCTGGTTATAAAGACCTATTTTAGATCAATAATGATTAAAAAAACAAACAAACAACAACTGGAGTACAGATCCAAAGAGAAAACTACATATAAATTATGCAGAAGAGGACCAAGCTTGAGATCAAATTATATGAGAGACTGTACTATGTGATGAGTAAGCTTATTTAATAAATCTCATCAGAATACTGAAGATTGAATCTGAAAAGGAAATTAGATTCGTATCTTACCCTACTGTCCAAAATGAAAGTTCAATATTTAAAAATAAGACACCATAGAGGAAAAAGCAGTGCTTTCAGAATTTACCATTTGCATACTTTGAAGTATGTGGGGGTGGGGGTGGGGCAGTGGGAAGTGAAGGAAAGAACACTTGCTGATTGCCCGTTGAATGAACATGTAGTTCCTTATTAAGACTCACAGCAACCTTGGGAGACAGGTATTACCCTCAACTTTTAGATAAGGAAACAGGCATAAAGAACCGTTTGTCAACTTTTAAAAAAGCACGATGTGAGGGTTGCAAGTTAAGTTTTATTTGGGGCAAAATGAGGACTGCAACCCGGGAGAGAACACTTCAGATAGCTCTGAGAAACTGCCTCAAAGAGGCGGGGGGCGGATAGGACAGTATAGATGTGATTTTGGTGAAGGGAGAGTACATGCAATCTGCATACATTTTTTGCAGAAGGTTTCTGCTAATCACAAGGAGCAGTTGTCACCCTGAAGGATTTTAGTTCTTTTCTAGATCTGAGTAGATACAAGAATTGGGCTTATAAAAATGATTCCCAAGAATATCTGACTATGTGAAGACCTGTTCTGCCAGTTTCCCCCCCACACCCCCCAAAATCACAGATGCTTCATTCCTGCTCTCCACCTTGAACTCCTTTCAGGGGGGTGTTGAAAGTCAGCAGCACATGATTTAATTCTTGTAGAGGTAGATGACAAGCACCCATGGGAAGTGCCAATTTGTAGCTGACACTTGTTACTCTCTTGAAGTCAAGTGGGGAGCCATCAGAAGGAACTCACTCTGTCTGACTCCATGTCCTGTCTTGCCCAGCTACTGCCCACCAGCCCAAGGTCCCCAAGGCAGATGGGGCTGCCAAGTTCAGTGGCAGGCCAGTCCTAGACATGCCTGGGATGGTAGAAAGTGAAACAAGATAGAGCCAAGGCTGAGGACAAGGCAGCTGCCCTGTGGTACAGAGTCAATGAGTCTGGCCAGGAGATGGGAAGTACCCCCAATTGACATTTATTGAATAAATGAATTTACTTATCTGTTCAATATGTGTATTTATTCATTAGCTCAAAAGAAAACTTGAAGCCTGGGGAAAGGAGATTTATCTAGCTTGTTCTGCTAGGAAGACAAGAACTTCACATTTTTCACCAGTTGTAGTTGAAACATTCCATTTGGGAAACTGGGTCAAGCCACATCACCGTGTGTTCATTCTAAGTTGTGATTCTAGCAACCTGTGTAAAGGTGAGAGAAAGGGCCAGCGCTTGCGTTTCCAACAGCAACAAACGTGCCTCTGATGACACTTCCAATTGCATACATTTGGCGGCTTACAAAGAAGTGTTCACACCCACAGTTAGAGAAACCCGCCTCCAAGGAAGGTCATGTTATTATCCTAGTCTGTGGATGAGGAAATGAAGGCTCTAGGAGGTGCAAGGACCGGCTCAGTGGTTGGCAGCAGAGCAGAAACTGGAATCCCCGGATGTGCACGAACTGATCATCACTACGGCATAGGCTTGGTTACCTTGGTTACCCAGCTTAAAAGGTAATGCTGGAGAATGTCTTGCCTGCTTTCATCTGCCTCTGTCTCCCCTGGGGTGCTCATGTGGATCTGAGGTTCTGGGGGGAGGGTCCCATCTATACATTGCACCTCATCCCCATTCAAAGCCAGTTTGGAAGGAGAAATAAGGAGTGCAGCAGCCTCAACCCTGAAGACTTATGAGGCCCCAGGAACTGATTGCATCCCAGGATCTGAAAGCACAGCCTGGATGCTGGAACCCACCCTGGAGCTGCAGAGAGCTGGCCAGAGAACCTGGGTCAAGTTCAGCCTCAGACCAGGAGTGATGACCTGCAGCGATGGGCTGCTGCACAGGTGAGGGAGAACCTGCTATTTATGAATCGCCTCTACATGATAGGTTCACACGTTATCAATAATTCCCACAGCATCTCCTGCTACTCTTCCTATTATTCTTGTGGTGCTGATGATGGAGCAGTACCTTGGAGAGTGACATCCAATGCTGCCTCTTGAAGCTGATTGTTGATAGTCCTGCGTATGTGCAGGAGGGAGGACCATCAGGCAGAACCAAGCTGCAGCCTGGAGCACCAGTCACCATAAAGACCTCGTGAGGACCCAGCACCTGGTACCTCCAGAAACAGGGAACTATGGTCTCCTTGATCCCTGAAGGCTTTCCAAGCATGCCTCTTACTCTCCCTCCCAGGAGCAAAATGGAGCGTCTGATACAAGCAATGAGATTAGAGAAAGAACCTAAGATTGTGCCTACCAGCCTCTGCCAAGTGTTCTCCCCTTTGACCCCCCGTGCATGCGAGCACCTGTTTTCCCCCAGTCCACGCCCCCATGCTGCTGACTGTGGCAGGCTCTGTCTTGGTTGGACATGGCTGTAGTTTGAGGTGGGTAAGCCCATGGGCTTCTCTGGTGGTTCAGATGGTAAAGAATCTGCCTGTAGTATAGGAGACCCAGGTTTGACCCCTGGGTCAGGAAGATCCCCTGGAGAAGGAAATGACTACCCACTCTAGTATTCTTACCTGGAGAATCTCATGGACAGAAGGACCTGGTGGGCTACAGTCCATGGGGTGGCAAAGAGTTGGACACAACTGAGTGTTTAATACTAAGCTCAGTTTAAAGTACTGAGAAACCAGATTGTGGCTGCAGAGTCAAGATGCTTTACCCAGCTATTTTACCATTCCAAGTTGCTTCATCCAGATATTGATCTGGCTCTATGTTTTAAAAAAATATTTTGACCCCAACACATGGCATATGGGATCTTAGTTCCCCAAACAGGGACCAAACCCATGCTCCCTGCATTGAGATCGTGGAGTCTTAACCACTGCACCACAAGGGAAGTCCCTGATCTGGCTCACTGGTGACTCCTTTGTCATAGGATCCATGGGGGAAAGGGCTGGATTGATTTTCATCTTTGCGGTTAGTGATAAGCCCTGAGATTCTATTGTGGGAAAGTGTGAGGAGGAGAGCAGGAACCAGAGGTGGCACAGAGGCAGACATTCACATCCTGCATTAGTTCACGCCCCTGAGATATGGGGTAGCTGCTCCTCTGCTCCCAAACTCCTCACTGTTTCACCAACCGAATCCATGGGAGTCTGATAGTCCCCATCTGAGCTCCATCCACGCATTGTGCTCTGACCCACTTGGTCAGCACCATCACTACATTCAGAATATCCCTACTCAGTTCCTACATTTGTGGCTCACTCCTTCCTGGCAATGTCAAGGTTGAATAATAGAATCTGGAAGGAGTTTCAGAGGTCACCTGGCTCAGCCCTTCTTCTGGAGAAGGACCCATCTGAACTTGGCTTTTGTGTCTTGCAGCTTGGAGCAACCTCTCCTGTAACTCGGCATCTCTGTTTCTTCTAAAATGTGTTTTTTTAGACAAGAAACCTACTTGCCTGATACTTATGTCTGGCACAGGTGCCTTCTGTGCCCTACACACATTCCAGGCAGCCCTCCCCCACTTTCAGGGAACACCAACCCTCTGATCCCTTGGGCCATAGGAGTCAGATGGTATTTTATCATCGGGCAGATAGGCAGAGCACCAAAGATTTGATGCTTTTGAACTGTGGTGTGGGAGAAGATGCTTGAGAGTCTCTGGGAATGCAAGATCAAACCAGTCAATCCTAAAGGAAATCAACCCTGAGTATTCACTGGAAGGACTGATTCGGAAGCTGGAGCTTCAATACTTTGGCCACCTGATTCGAAGAGCTGACTCATTGGAAAAGACCCTGATGCTGGGAAGGATTGTGGGCAAGTGGAGAAGGAGATGACAGAGGATGAGATAGTTGGATGGCATCACTAACTCAATGGACATGAGTTTGAGCAAACTGGGAGATAGTGAAGGACAGGAAAGCCTGGCGTGCTGCAGTCCATGGGGTTACAAAGAGTTGGACACAACTTGGTGACTGAACAACAACAACTTATCGTTGAGCAAGCATGTAACAAGCATTGCCAGTTTCTTGGATGCCATAGAAATGGTTTCAAAACTCCTTGAGGCTGAGGCTGTACTCGAACATGGCACCCAAGAAAACATGAGCTGTCTGTGCCCAGCAGATGTTTCAGAGGGGACTGCAGGGTGTGCTGGGCACAGAGTTTTGTTTGTTGATCGCCCACTGAGTGTCTTCGATGGGCCAGCCCAGCCCTGAACTTGCTTATTGCCCAAAGATGGAAATAGGCATGCAAACAGAAAACCACAATACAGCATGACCCCTGCTAGGGAGGAGGTGTATCAGGGATGCTGAAGGCATGTGGGAGGCAATGGTCAGCAGACCAGCCCTGGGATGAGCTGAGCCCCATAGGATGAGCAGAACAGCCAGTTGTGCAGGGCAGGCAGGGCGAGCAGCAGGGAGCAAGAGCTGGTGAGCTTGTTACCGAGTTGCTGCACGACAGGTCAATGAATTGTAGACAAGGTGTTGAGGCAAGAAATTCAACTTTATTTGGAAAGCCAGCAGACTGAGAAGATGGCAGACTAGTGTCCCCCAAACACCAACTTATTCAGGTCTTGGGACCAGTGTCATTTATAGAATAGAGATGGGGAGGAGGTGAGGAAGTAAAGTAAAAAGTCCATGAGTCTTGCAAAACAACTTCTTGGCCCACCTTGGGGAGGGGATGTGTTCATTTCTTCTTTTCTGCAGCCACTCACAGGTGGGCAGGGTTACAATGTCTCTCTGGACAGAAAAGCTTGGTGGGTTACAGTCCATGGGGTCACAAAAGAGTCAGACACAGTTGAGTGACTAAACAACAACTGGAAGCTGAACAAAGGTTATTTGAGTTTAACAGTCAGGCGGAGGGGCAGGGTTCCCCCTGGCAGGCTGTTGTGTATGCTTACAGTTACAGACAATGACTATAATAACAAAAGCAATGAGAAGCAAAGGTTAAAGTAAAAGAAACAGATCTAACGTGGAGTCAAAATTTGCTCTTTCCTGTTACAGAAGGGCTGACGGGTTGACTGGCTTGACCAGGGTAGCACCTTGGCTGGTGTCTTCAGCGTGCCTGAGCACAGTCAATCCCCAGGAAGCATCTGGAAAGCCTGTTTTTCTGGTGTGACCCAGTTCTGGATAAGATGACACTAATAATACCCATTCACTCCTCAAGACTGCGAGGAGTCAGGAGCTAACGTATGCATGGGGCTCATTATGCAAATAATCTGTCCTTTGGCGTCACAGACCGGACTGCCAGAGCCTTCCCTCCTTCCTGCCCACTCCCAGGATTCTGGAGTGGTCTGCAGCTGCCAACACACAGCCTTGCCTTCTTCCTCCAGGCATCTGAAAGCTTGTACCTGAACACCTCTTACAAACAACTGTCTTCATTGCCAGAATTGTCTTAAAGCGATTCTAGTTCTGAAAATGCTCAAAGTCAATTACTATTTCTCCATAAGAAATGCTAGAAAAAAATAAAGCATTGCATGTTAGGGAGGTGGCTCAGAAGATAGAGGCATGCCAACTAAGGACCCTCTGAATTTCTGTAAAATGCAGATGTTGAGCTGGACAAGACCAGCCCAGCCATGCTAGGTATTGTGATTCTAGGCAGTCTAAATCAATCAGGGCCTTCTAGTACATAAGTCAGAAATAATAAAACATGGCTCAAAGTAAGGAGTTGAAAATGGTCATTTTCAAGGTCTTGTGTGTTTATTCAATAAATATGTAGGGATACCCAAGGTCAGGCACTATGCTAGCTGCAGGTGAGGTAATAGGGAGCAAAGGTGCTCCATGGGTCCCCATAAGAATCTAGTGGGAGGGATGCAACTGGGGCAGTAGTTGCACAAGGTAAGGGGTACATGGAGGGAGAGGAAGGCAGGGTGGTGTCAGAGGGAGGCAGGGAGGTTGAAGGAGGAGGCTGTCCCCATAGTCTGGGCCCCCTCTGCCAGCTGACAACTTCCCACAGGATGTACCAGGCCCATCTCTATCTCCATCTGGAAATCTCTGCAGCACCCAGTGGATGTGGAGCACTCCTCACTCAGTGAGGAGCACCCCATCCTGGGAGGGGATATGCTCCCTATTATGGGCTCCAGGCCAGCAGGAGCATTCCCAGTGTCAGTGCACATTGATGCCTTGACCTGAGCCTGCACTATTTTTAACTGGCTGTCGCCATGGCAGCACAAGAACCGCTGGGAAAGACATGGCCTTTCTGACAGCATTCAAGATGTTCGCTGCCCTCTCCTCTCAGTTAATCCCCTGTGCGCCAGAACCCAGATCATCTATATTAAATCCCCGCCTTCTCCTGGCAGAGCTGGAGCCCAGACACCTCTCTGCGCTTCCTTGTCTGTAAAGTGGGCATTTTAATAAAACAAAAACAAACAGAACACTTCCCTTCGTGGGTGTGTGTTGGGAATCAAGTTAGGTTGTTAATGTGCTGTTAATGTGCTCTTCATGGCCCACATTAGTTTCTGTTGTCCATCTTTCTCTTTTTTAAAAGTTTTATTCTTATTGTCTGAAATTCTCCAGTGATTCCATGTTACGTTTTCTCTTTGGGACTATTAGTTTTCATGGTTTAGATAGAGATCAATAATCAATTAGAAATTGGCATCTTTGGAGAAGAAATATGTTGTGTCCCTGTTTATAGAATGGATGATCTCTGATTAAGAAATGGTGCTCTTTCATTCTCTTTCATGGGTGTGTTCATCAATAGTTTTTGTTTAGTCGCTAAGTCATGTCCAACTCTTTTATGACCCTATGATCTGTAGCCCGCTAGGCTCTTCTGTCCATAGGATTTTCCAGGCAAGAATACTGGAATAAGTTGCTGTTTCCTTCTCCAGGGGATCTGCCCAACCCAGGGATTGAACACGAGTCTCGGGATTGCAGGCAGATTCTTTACCACTGAGCCATCAGGGAAGATCTCACTGAGAGTACACTAAGCGTTATTTTATTCTGTTGTGAATATTCTGACAGTCTCTCCTAGTAGCTTACGTATCAGAGTTTTCTTTCCTCTCCTTTCATGTTTGATCTCTGTTGTGACTTTACTTAAAAGGCCCTGACGTGAGAAAGAATGAGAAGACATGAGAAGACATTCTGTCTGTTGCCCATACCTTAATGACAACACTTAATCCCCTACCCCCCACTTCTGCCCTTCACTTCTGCTTTATGGACTGATGCTTGTTAGCCTTCTACAGGTTTCCCTGTGGCAGGAAGTGATATCTTTCTGGAGAAAGGCTTCCATGGAGGCAGAGGAAGAGATCCTGGGAACATGAGGCTGGGATGGAATGGCCACCTGCATGGTGTTATGGAGCGCCAGCTGGCTGGGAAGCCTGAGCTCAGGGCCCTGAGGCTGGGAAGGCTTTTGATCTGGTCTTGGTTCTGCAAACAGCCTAAGAGCCTTTAGTAGAGGGAAGGAGCACATCTGGAGGGCATATATCTTGATTATTCCTTTGGGGACATGTGGGGAAAACTGGAAGGATCTTCTCTTTTAAATTAATTTTATTGGAGTATAGTTGCTTTCCAGTAGTCAGGAATGGTTGTAAGAGTTGGACCATAAAGAAGGCTGAGCCCTGGAGAATTAATGCTTTCAAACTGTCATGCTGGAGAAGACACTTGAGAGTCCCTTGGACTGCAAAGAGATCAAACCAGTCAATCCTAAAGGAAATCAAAGCTGAATATTCATTGGAAGGACTGATGCAGAAGCTCCAATACTTTGGCCACCTGATATGAAGAGCCAACTCTTTGGAAAATACCCTGATGTTGGGAAAGATTGAGGGCAGAAGGAGAAGGGGGTGTCAGAGGATGCAATGGTTAGACAGCATCAGCAACTCAGTGGACATGAATCTGAGCAAACTCTGGGAGATGGTGAAGGTCAGGGAAGCCAGGTGTGCTGTAGTCCCGGGGGGTCACAAAGAGCTGGACATGACTTAGCGACCGAATGGCACCTTTTGCTTTATGATGCTGTGTTAGTTTCTGCTGCACAGCAAAGTGAATCAGCTATACATATACATACAGCCCCTCTTTTTCCTTCCCATTTAGATCACCACAGAGCACTGGGTAGAGTTCCCTGTGCTACAGGGAACACTAGGTTATCATTGGTCATATATTTTATATGTGTATCAATACTGTATGTATGTCAATCCCAATCTCCCAGTTTATCCCATCTCCTCCCTGAGGGACCTTCTAATGGGAGAGGAAAAGACCCTGTGTTAGAGTTTCCTTAGGTTACAACACTTTGGCTTGAGATAAGAGATAGCAATCCCCAGGGGAAATGCTCTGGACTTTTGCAAAAGCTAAGCAGTAGTTGGAACTTTCAGGAGATATTCTGAGGGTTCTGTGTGGCTGAGGGACTGACTCAGCCATTCATCCTGTGCCCTCTCTCCCTTCCCCCAAGGTTATCCATGAAGGCTGGACTTGAACAATGGAGGTCTGATCTGTGTTGTCATCCTAGTCTCTTCCCCAGGCTTGTTTTTAAAAATCACTTATACTTTTTTCCTATAACACAATAATTGACACTTTATAGGAGATTTAGAAATGTAGAAAAGAACAAAGGAAAAAAAAAAACCCTCTAATCCAATTGCTCAGAGATAATCATTCTTTGTATCATGGTATCTAGTATTTTATGCATGAATACATATTATACATGCACACATATGTGTATGCACATTTATAACATGTGTTTATTTATGGAAATGCATATTTATGCAATGTGTAATTATTTTTAGAAGAAAGGTGTCATACCACGTTTGAGAGCTTGAACTCTGGAGTCAGGCTGTGAGTGTGTGTGCTCAGTTGCTCAGTCCTGTCTGACTCTTTGGGACCCAATGAACTGTGGCCCACCAGGCTCCTCTGTGCACCATGCACAGGCTCTCCAGGCAAGAATACTGGAGCGGGTAGCCATGCCTTCCTCCAGGGGAATCTTCCTGACCGAAGGGGCGAACTTGTGGTTCCTGGGTCTCCTGCACTGGCAGGCAGGTTCCTTACTGCTGGAGCTAGGCTGCCGAGGTTCTAATCCCGACTCTGTTATGTGCTGCCTGGGTGGTCTTGATGGTAACTTTTCTGTGCCTCAGTTCCTTTATCTGTAAACAGCCAAATTGGTTGATGAAAAATAGTGTATCACTGTTGCCTGAATTTGAAGTTTTTGAGTGAGGGTCCTGTGTGTCCTTGCCACCTCCCTGTCTGGGGCGTTGAACCCCATCCAGTCTGCCTTCTTAGTCTCTGATGATCCACCATCTCTGCTGTCTCTTCAACATCTCCCGCTGTGTTGGCTCCTTTCTACCAATTAATACAATCAATTAAAATGCTGATTTCAATAATACATTCTGTAAAGGGTTTGGAGAAAAAGAAACCCTCTTGTCCTGTTGGTGGGAATGTAAATTGATGCAGCCATTATGGAGAACAATAGGAAGGTTCCTTATTAAAAAAAAAAAACAAAACTGAAAATAGAGCTACCATATGACCCAGCAATCCCACTCCTGGGCATATATCCAGAGGAAACTAATTCAAAAAGACAAATGTACCCCAATGTTCACTGCAGCACTGTTTACAATAGGCCAAATATGGAAGCAATCTAAATGTTCAACAGAGGAATGGATAAAAAAGATGTGGTAGACGGAATACTATTCAGCCATAAAAAGGATAAAATAATGTCATTTGCAGTGACATGGACAGACCCAGAGATTATCATATTGAGTGAAGTAAATTGGCTAGAGAAAGACAAATATCACATGATATCACTCATACGTGGAATCTAAAATATGATAGAGATGAACTTATTTACAAAACAGAAACAGACTCACAGACATAGAAAATAAACTTATAGTTACCAAAGGGGAAAGTGGGTAGGTAGGAATAAGTTAGAATTTGGGGGATTATTAGCTCAAGGCAATGGCACCCCACTCCAGTACTCTTGCCTGGAAAATCCCATGGACAGAGGAGCCTGGAAGGCTGCAGTCCATATGGTTGCTGAGGGTCGGACACGACTGAGCGACTTCACTTTCACTTTTCACTTTCGTGCATTGGAGAAGGAAATGGCAACCCATTCCAGCGTTCTTGCCTGGAGAATCCCAGGGACGGGGGAGACTGGTGGGCTGCCGTCTATGGGGTCGCACAGAGTCGGACACGACTGAAGCGACTTAGCAACAGCAACTCTACATAAAATAAGGACCTCCTGTATAGCACAGGGAATCATATTCAATACCTTGAATAACCTATAATGGAAAAGAATCTGACAAAGAATATGTATGTATATGTGAATCACTCTGCTGTATACATGAAACTAACACAACATTGTAAATCAACTATACTTTAAAACAAAATAAAAAAGTATCCATTTTTAAAACATGTTCAAGTCTCTCCCATTTTAAACACACAAGCAAGAAACCTTGCTGAAAGCATGATCTCCTTCCTTTGCTAGCCACACTTCCTAAGGATTGTCTATATGCATTATCTAACTTCATCTCCCTGTCTCAATCTCAGTCTGTTTGCTCTCCCACCACCCCACTGAGATTGGTTGGGACCTGATTCCCAGTGGCATCCTTGTCGCCTTATTCACAAGGCACTTCTGTCTTCATTCTCCCAGGGCCGCTTGCACTTGGCGCCACTGCCTGCTCCCTCTTTCCCTTGTCCTCTTGGATCACACTCTCTGCTTCCCACTTCTTTCTCATGCTCCCTGGACCCCCTCCCATCTCGCCTCTGCTCATCCTTTGCTGGTCTTTGTGAGTGTCTCTCCTTGGATGTGCTTTTCCTCAGCCTTCCCTCCTTGTTTTTTCTCCTCTCTGAGACTCTGGCTAAACGCACCCATATTCTTCATTATTTCGTAAATATGGACAATTCTCAACTCTCTGTCTCTTATTTAAATTTGTTTATTTATTTGGCTGTGCCAGGTCTTAGTTGTTGCACAAGGGATCTTTGATCTTTGTTGTAGCACGTGGGATCTAATTCCCTGACCCAGGATGCAAACCCAGACCCTCTGGGAGTGTGGAGCCTTTAGCCATTGGGCCGCCAGGGAAATCCCTTAAATCTCTCTCTTTTTATTCAAGCTGCTCTCCTGAGCCCCTGATCCATATGCCCACCTGGACACTTCCATTAAGACATCCCGCAGTGACTTCTCTGGCAGTCCAGTGGTTAAGACTCTGTGCTTCCAATGCAGGGGCCTGGGTTCAATTCCTGGTCCAGGAATTAAGATCCCACATGTCACAGGGCTTGGCCCAGGAAAAACAAAAAACAAAAAGAGACATCCCTTAGAGTCATAAAATCAATGTGTCTCAGATAAAATTAAACATCTTCCCTGGCGATACAGCCCTCCCCTTTGGTTTCTATCTTTGGAAAGGGTCAGACTCATCTCCCTGTTAAAGTGACAGTGACTCATCTTGAAAGAAGTCAAAGCAGTGTTACATTAGTGGTTGAATTTTTGGAATAAGAAGATGGAAGCGGGCAGGGGCATCCAGACTTTCTGATGTCATGAAAATCACAGGTACTGTTGTGTTTTGTACTCTTGTCCTGTGCGAGGCAGACCGTGATGCTTGAGAGATCATCAACACTTATAATTACTAAGTGGATGGAAACTCATGGGGCTGAGAGGAATCGCTTTTCACAAAGTTGCTTTAGCTGGAAGAGAAAGCCCATGTGGTATACCTGCAGCCCAGACAGGAGTCTGTGGTCTTCAGCACATTTCTAGTGGTACAGAGAAGCCACCCCAGACCCTCTCCTCTTCCCAGTTCGATCTCCATGGGGGACCCCTAGGCACAGCCATCAAAGATGCCCCTGTCATGAACTGGGAATTTGGGGCCCAGGTAAAAGGGCATTTGACCTGACATTGTTTTTCTTCACGTTCCAGGTCCCCATCCTTAGGCATCCTTGGAAAGGAGTGGGAGTTCCATGTTGCTTACAGAGGACTGCCTTACATCTGGCTGCGATCCCAGGCCCTGAAGACACAGGAAAGCGTGGGTGGATGTAGTTATCAATATCCTAGGCAGGGAACTGCTCTCTTTAAAAACATAATTTATTACAGAAAAATTGAAGTGTACTAAGAGAGAGAACAAGGCAAAAGAATCTCCATGTGTCCAACCCCCAACTTCAGCTCAATCCTGTCACAGATAAGTCTCCTTCCCTCCAGCACGGCTTTTGTTTGTTGGTTTGGGGTTGCTGCACTATCATTTTTTAATTGTTGCAGTCATTCTTTTTTAAAATTTGCTTTAAAAATTAATTTTGGCCACACTGTTTAGCTTGCAGGATATTTGTTCCCCCACCAAGGACTGAACTCATTCTTCTTGCAGAGGAAGTGTGGAGACTTAACCACTGGACTACCAGTGGAAGTCTCAGTCATTCTTTTCTTTAAAAAGCTTTTTATTTTTCTTTATTTATTATCTACTTATTTATTTATTGAAGTATAGTTGATTTACAATATCATGTTGGTTTCAGGTCTACAGTACAGTGATCCCACTTTATATATATAAAACTTTTAAGATTCTCTTCCCTTCTAGGTTATTATAAAATATTGAGCAGAGTTTCCTGTGCTATATCAAGATCATTTGAAAGCAGGGTTTCTCAGACTTTTTGGTATCAGGACTCCCTTGCACTTTACAAAAACATGAAGGACCCCCCAAAAGTTTTGGTTTATGTGAGTTACATTTTTGATACTTAGATATTAAAACTGAGAAACTTTAAAATATTTACTTATTAATATATTTAAACATTATAACACACTTCTTTCTTGTTAACATAAATGATATGCTTTTTAGTGAAAAATAACTATACATAACTAGTAAGAAGAGTGACATTATTTTAAAGTTTTACAAGTCTCTCCATTGTCTGGTTAACAGAAGATAATTGGATTTTCACTAGCATATAGCTGAGTTCTTGTGTTTGCTTCTGCATTCAATTGCTTGCAATATGTTTTTTGGTTGAGACACAAGAAGGAAATCTGACCTTGCCCAGGTATGCAGTTAGAAAACAAGGGCATATTTTCATAGGCTTTTCAGATATTTGTGGATATTTTTCTTTGATATTATACCTGATAAGCACTGGTTTCTTAAATTTGTTAGTTGCACTGTGGAATTTGAAATTATATCAGTGAGCTTTTTGTAAGTTGGTAACATTAAAACCCATTGTTCTCTCTTGCACTTTGATTTGTTTTTTTACTCAGACATGATTTTTTGTCTCATCATGACTTGAAAGTGAAGTGAAAGTGATAGTCTCTCAGTTGTGTCCGACTCTTTTTGACCCTATGGACTGTAACCTGTCAGGTTCCTCTGTCCATGGGATTCTCCAGGCAAGAATACTGGAGTAAGTAGCCATTCCTTTCTCTAGGGGATTGAATCTGGGTCTCCTGCATTGAAGGAGGATTCTTTACTGTCTGAGCCACCAGGGAAGTCCCAGTGGGTTATCATGCCTTAGTTATTTGAAAAATATTAGTTGACTAAGTTATGTAGATTTTTCAAATGTTTAATGACATATTACACAATATCAAAAACTTATATTTGTTAATATCATCACCAATTTCATCTGAATGTCTACATTCTGGCCAGTTGGCAGACATGTTACTTATATTTGAATTTTCACTTGGAAGTTTGTGATTGGCATTAAATTTTGTCCATTCTTTAACTTAAAGTGACACCTGACTATTCATTTTGGGGACAAAGTCTGCCAGACAGACCCAGAATTGACTGTAATTCATCTGTTAGTCAGTTTTGCAAGTAAACATCAATCTCCACGGAAACAGCAGCTAGTTCAGCTCAAAACTCAAAATCACAAGCATGTTTCCATGAGACAGCTCTCATCCTTTGAGATGCAGCAAAAGTGTTTTATGGATACTTCATATTTTGTCACAAAGAATCTTAAAAAGGTACACACTAAGGACTTCCCTGGCAGTCCAGAGGTTAAGACTTCATGCTTTCAAAGCAGGGAGTGAGGGTTCCATCGTTGCTTAAGGAACCAAGATCCCATGTGCTGTGTGGCTTGGCAAAAAAAAAAAAAAAAACAACACAAAACAAAAAAATATGTGCACTAAAAGATCAAGATTTAACAGATTCAACAGCTTTTATTGCTTCATATGGTACATTCTTATGTGAAATTGGCCTTTTAACAAATGGTCACTATATGGCAGTAAAGAATACAATGACTAGGCCAGTTTGGTGTCTCTCTCTTGGTTTGTGCTTTAGCACTACTTTTGCGTCATCAGTGCAAATCTCAAAGCAATGCAAAAGAAAAATAATATATTAATATTATTAAAAAAAAGCTTCATTCTGCACACCCCTGAATGAGTCTCAGGGATTCCCCTTAAAGGTCTGTAGACCTCACTTTGAGACCTGTTGTTTTTAAGCAAATTCCAGACATCATAACATTTGTTGTTGTTGTTGTTTAGTTGCTAAGTCATGCCTGACTCTTTTGCAGTTCCACAAACTGTAGCCCACCAGGCTCCTTTGTCCATGGGATTTCCTAGGCAAGAATACTGGAGTGGGTTGACATTTCCTTTTCCAGGGGATCTTCCTGACCCAGGGATGGAACCTGTGTCTCCTGCATTGGCAGGCAGATTCTTTACCATTTACCTGTAAATAATTAATATGTATTCCTAACAAACATAGAATTTAAAAAATAACCTCAACACTAATATCACATGTAGCACAGTTAATAACTTGTTCTTAATATCATCTAATATCCAGTCTGTATCCAAATTTTCCTTAATGTCTCAAAATATTTTTTTACAACTGCCTTGTCTGAATCAAGAGGCAAATGATGTCCACACATTGTAGTTTTTGGTACGTCTCTTAAAAAGAACTATTTTAGTGTTCCTTTCTGTTTCCATTTTTTATTCCACTTTTTTGGTTGAAGTCATGGGATCATTTGTGCTGTAAAATTTCTAGCATTCTGGATTTGGCTGATAGCATCTGTGCAGCATCATTTAATGTGGCATTTGGTCTCCCACATTTCGGTAAGCAGCTTAGCTCTAGAGCAGGGTTTCTCAGCCCTACACTGTTGACATTTTGGAGCAGTTCTTGACGGTGGGGAGCTTCCTATGCACAGTTGGGATGGCTATTTAGTAGCACCCCAGGCCTTTCACACTGGACGCAATTAGCATTTCCCCACTCCCAAGCCGTGACAACAAAAATCATCTCCAGACACTGTCAAATGTTCCTTGGGTGAGGGTAAATCACCCCCAGTTGAGAACCATTGATGTAGAGGCTCTAGAAGTATGACTGAGGACAGTTTTTATAATAATAAGAATAAGTCATCAGCAGCTCAGAGTATTATTACATCTTATCAGGAGGCACATAATGTCTGATTGTCCCACTTTTCATGATGTTAAGACTGATCTATGAATTCAGGGCTTGTCAATCTAATCATCAGCTCAAAAGCTCTCCAACTGCCCTCCTAAAAAGGTTAGCATCTGCTCATGACTGCAGCCTTGATCCACTATTTCATTAGAGATAACAAAGTAGTGATTTTTTTCTAATTCAATCACTTGCTTCTGTCTTTACTAGCTGGAATACTTCTTGAAAGATGAATTTTCCCCAATTAACTACTTGTTGTTGTTCAGTTGCTAAGTCCTGTCCAACTCTGCGACCCCATGGACTGCAGCACGCCAGGCCTATTTGTCCTTCACTATCTCCCGGGGTTTGCTCAAACTTGTGTCCATTGGGTCAGTGATGCCATTCAACCGTCTCATCCTCAATCCCCTTCTTCTCCTGCCCTCAATCTTTCTGAGCATCAGGGTCTTTTTTAATGAGTCAGCTCTTCACATCAGGTGGCCAAAGTATTGGAGCTTCAGCTTCAGCATCAGTCCTTCCAGTGACTATTCAGGGTTGATTTCCTTTAGGACTGACTGACTTGATCCCCTTGCAGTCCAAGGGACTCTCGAGTGTCTTCTCCAGTACCACAGTTAACTACTTGGTTACCCTGAAGTACTGTCCATACAAACTAAAGCAAGAGCTGTGTCTGATTTTTTTCTTTCTTTGATAATATATTTTTGATTATATATACACACACACACACACACATACATATATATTTGTCCTTTATCACAGGTTCTTGAGTGATAGGAGTGTTTTTTTGTCCATAACAATCTCTTCTGATCACACTGGAGTTTATACTAATTAGTTGACTTAGGGTGGGCCTCCTTCAAAGTCTCAGGATGGGGCTGATCCCCAGAAAGACCAAGTGATTAGAAGTGGGAACTTTCAGCCCTGCCCTCCAACCTGAGGGGCTGGAGAGTGAGCTCTATAAAAGCCTTCAAACAATGAGATTCAAAGCATTTCTGGGTTGGTGAACACACAGAAGTGCTGGGAGGTGGGGCATGGATGCCCCCTGCCCTCTCCCATACCTTACCTCTTCCACTTGGCTCTTCCTGAGCTGCATCTTTTACAACAAACATAAAGAAAGTTGGTTCCAGAGTTTGGTGAGTCATTCTGGCCAATTATCAAACGTGAGAAGAACTTTTGGCAAACTCCCCATTTTCCACTGATTGGTCAGAAGTCCCGGTGGCGATGGACTGGTAACAAGCATCTGAAATTGTGGTGTCATCTTCTGAGACTGAGCCCCAAAACTGTAAAGTCTATGCTGACTCTGGGAGTGAGCATCAGAATGGAATGTGATCTTCTGACATCCAGTTGGTGTCTGGAGAATCAGAGAATGAATTTCTAATACTGGGGAAAATAACCCACAATGTGCGTTCATTCTTTTCGTTCTTTCTTCTTCTTCTTGTTCAGTTGCTAAGTCGTGTTCGACTCTTTGTGACCCCATGGACTGCAGCATATCAGGATTCCCTGCCCTTCACTATCTCCCGGGGTTTGGTCAAACTCATGTCTGTTGAGTTGGTGATGCTATGTAACCACTTCATCCTCTGCTTCCCCCTTCTCCTTTTGTCTTCAGTCTTTCCCAGCATCAGGGTTTCTTCTAATGAGTTGGTTCTTTGCATCAGGTGGCTAAAGTATTGGAGAGTTTTAGGATCAATTCTTCCAATGAATATTCAGAGTTGATGTCCTCTAGGATTGACTGGTTTGACCTCCTAATATCTAGCTAAATGAAAATGCATACATCCTCTGACTCAGAAATAATTTCACTCCTAAATATACACTTTATATTATTGTACATTTAAATGAAATATATCAAAGGTCATTATGTATTTTAACACAGATTGTAATAGCAAAAGATTGGAAACAAAAACTTAAATGTCTATCAACAAAGGAATTGCTAAAAATAATATTGCATATGTTACATGTATTCAAACAAGGGAAAGCTATGAAAATTATGCAACCATATGAAGAATGACAATGTTCTTTCCTTTAATAAGAAAATAAATTATATATTAAATATAATATTAATATATGAAAATATTACAAGACATCTGGTTAAGTGAAAAAGACATGGTAGAAAATTGTGTGCATATCATGCTAAAATTTTATGGGGGAGAAAAAGAAAACATAAAAGTATAGGGACTTCCCTGGTGGTCCAGTAGTTAAGATTCTGTGCTTCCACTGCAGCGAGCATGGGTTGGATCCTTGGTTGGAGAAACTAAGATTCCATACGCTATGTGATGCAGCCAGGAAAAAAAAAAGTGTAGATGGCTTCTGGAAGGATATATGAACAACTTGTAAAACAGGATGGATTTGGGGAGAAGGATTTGGGCAGCTAGGAGGAGGAAAGGGGAATATACTTAATTTGTATTCTATACCCTCTTGTAATTTCTTTACATTTATAATAAAGCATTACTTCTTTTAAATTTAGATTTTCTAAGAATATTTAATGACATGGGGAAGCATTTTTCTCAACACCATCCCTGATTCTTCCACTTGAATAGCTCAGAACAATCCAAAACTCAACATGTCAAAATCTACACTCCAGATTCTGCCCAGAATCTGCTACAGCCACTGTCTGCCTCACGTCAGTTGACAGCAACTCTATTCCTGAAGCTGTTCAGGCTGGAAGTCACAGATTTATCTATGGCTTCTCTCTCTCACATCCTGCATCAGATTCCGGCCACACTGATTTCTTGCTAGTTCTACGAAATGCCAAGCGCCATCCAGTCTTTGGGCTGTTGTCCTGGCTGTGCTGCCCGCCCTGGAACGGTTCTCCCTGAAACTTGCATGCTTCACCCCATCTCTTTGCTCAAGTCTGTGTCCATAAATCCATAAATGTGTGTTCCTCCCTGAGAAGGAACTAGATCTCTACCCAGCACTCCTGACCTCCTTTGCATAAAAAAAAAAATTACATGGGGAAATCCCTGGTGGTCTAGTACTTAGGACTCTGTGCTTTTACTGCTGAGGGCCCGAGTTCCAACTTTGATTGGGGAACTAAGATCCTGCCAAGCACGTGGTGTGGCCAAAAAATTTTAAAAAGCTGGTTTTAAGACAAAAAAATACAGGTTATCCATGACTTTTTAGCATAATGTCAAACTTCCTTTTTATATTTGCTGTCTATCTCTTCCTACCTGACTAAGCTTCTTGAGGGCATTAACTTTGGCTCATTTTGTTCATTGATGTTGCCTTCATGACAATGTCTAGCATATAATAAGCCCACAATACTCTTTGGCTGAATGAATGAATTTATTAATCTAAAGTTTACAGAGCACAATATAAATTGCACCTATAGTATAATAAGAGTTTTGTAACAAAAATATATTTAAAATATTTAAAGTTTTTTAAAAAGATGTTGCATTGTGGATATTTGCATATTTTGCAGGATATTTTCCTCTTTTTGCCCATGAAAGACTATTCTGTCATTGATCGCTCAGCTTTTTCTCCTTCTCCAACTTCTCAGGGAAAGAATGCATCTGCTTAGTTCAGATTTTTCCAGGAAGAACTAGAAAATGGGCAAAAAGAAAAGATGAACTGAAGGAAGTAAAACAAGTCTAATTAATTTAACACTGTGGGGACTTCCTTGGTGGTCCAGTGGTTAAGGCTTCACCTTCCAATGCAGGGGGTGTGGGTTCGACCCCTGATCAGGGAGCTACGATCTCACATGTCCATGGCCAAAACCCCAAAATGGAAAATAGTAGCAATACTGTAACAAATTCAATAAAGACTTTAAAAATGGTCCACATCAAAAAAAAATTTTTTTTAAATTAATATTGAGAATGGAAGCAGAGTCCCTGAGAGGAAGAAGAGAAACTTGAAAAAGGTGAGGAAGAGAAAGAGGGAAGAGAAACACCTTGATTTTGGGCTTTACGAGAGACTTTTGGTGGTAGTTTGGTGGTAGTTTTGGTGGAGAGATTTTCATGGTAGAAGTTTTGGGGAAGTTGCAGGGAGTGGAAGGTGATGAGAGGATAGGAATGGGAAAGAAAATTTTAAGAAGTCTTTTTTACTGATTATGAATGAGATTCCCCTTTGATTTTCTTTAAGAATCTCTGGTGAAGTTCTTAATGGCTTTTGATTACTCGCTGGACTGGACCAAATGAATTCTTGGTATTTTTAGGAAGAACAAAATGTATGGCAATATTACAAATGGCTTGTTCAGGGTGATGAGTTTCTGTGTTATTTTAATTGCTTTCTTTTTTAAATTTAAATTTTATTTTCACTGTTGGCTATACCATGCGGCATGCAGGATGGTACTTCCTCGATCAGGGATGGAACCCTTGTATTGGGAGCACAGTCTTAACCACTGTGGACCTCCAGGGAAGTCCACCAATTGTCTCCTTTATAGGTGTCTGTACTTTTCACATTTTTCTCCATTATGAATGCATTCCTTTTATAGTAAGGAAGGACATGCTTTAACATTTTCCTTTACCCTTCACCCTTCAAAGCATCTCCCTGAAGCAGTCAGTAGCTGCCTGAGGCACCTGTCCTTTGCCTGCCTATTTTAGGCAGCCTCCTGGACCAGGAAAGTGAGCCTGGAGTGCTGCAGCCCAGGTCTTCTGACCACTGCTCGGGATCTCTTCCCTCAGACTCTCACTCTGGCTGGCTCTGCTCTGTGCTCACCTCAACTCCCAGCTTCCTCAGCAGCTGGCTGCTTGAGGTGGGGTCCCTTGTTTCACCTCGGCCCTTTGGACTGGAAACCAAAGTTGATCTACCTTGGTGCGTGCGTGCTAAGACGCTTCAGTGGTGTTGAACTCTTTGCAACCCTGTGGACTATAGCCTGCCAGGCTTCTCTGTCCATCCAAGGCAGGAATACTCGAGTGGGTTGCCATGCTCTCCTCCAGGGTATCTTCCCGACCCAGAGATCAGACTCATGTCTCTTATGTCTCCTGCATTTTCAGGCAGGTTCTTTACCACCAGCACCACCTGGGAAGCCCAGTCTACCTTCATCTCCCCCTAAAGTGGGGGTTTGGTGAATAGCTATACCCATCTGACTCTTGTACATGAAATCTTTATTTTTTTTAATTTAATCTTTTCCATGTATGTGTGTTTATTGACTTCTGTAGAGAGCTTTTTCTACAATACACAATCACTTTAAAAATATTATTCCTTATGGTTAAACACCCAGAAGATTTTTGTTTCATATGAAATGGAAAACAAAACAAACCTCAATGTTACTGGGCATTATTACCATGCTTTCAAATCTTTACTCTTACTTAATACTAAATAACTCATAACTAATCCCTTTGTGGAAAAGAGCAAGTTTTGAAATGCTTACTGAAATTTTGTTGAGAAGATTGTTTTTATGTTATGGAAATATATTTTTATTCAGTGATTGGTTGGTTCAAGCTAAAATTTAATATTTCTGCTGTATAGAGACAGATAACTATCATGAATATAACAATGACAAGGGTCTTGATAACAGACTATAAATCAGGATAGTTTGAATTTTATTTTTTATTGTTCTAAATATAATTTTATTTATTTATTTATGACTACGCTGGGTCTTCATTGCTGCATTAAGGCTTTCTCTAGTTTCAGCAGTTGGGGGGTTACTCTCTAGCTGTGGTGTGAGGGCTTCTCAGTGTGGTGTCTTCTCTTGTTACGGAGCCCAGGCTCTGGAGCACAAGCTCATTAGTTGTGGTGCATGGGCTTGGTTGCCTGGTGGCATGTGGGATCTTCCTGGACCAGAGATTGAAACTGTGTCCCCTGCATTGGCAGGTGGATTCTCAACCACTGGACCACCAGGGAAGACCTGTCCTATGTATAATTTCAAATTTTATAAAATTTCATCATGATACCCAGCAGGGGTTACTGCTCCAGATCCTAAGAGTGGTGGCTTTGGGCTGCTATCCAGGGTCACCAGTTGTTCTGTTTGCCTAGGACTGAGTGGGTTCTTGGGACGTTGGTGTTTTTAGGGCTGAAACCAGGCAAGTCCTGGACAAATCAGGATAAGCTGGTCACTCCTGTCATCACAGGCACCAATAAGCTTTATGGCCACTGTCTTAGTCAAATTTTGAGTTTAGCCATGTCCTCCCTCTGACATAAGTATGTTCTATGCATAACAGGTGATGAGCACACCCACTTCTCTCCTCAGTCATTGCAGGAATCAGATTAAAATGCAGGAACTCTCCTCCACATCTGATGCTCTAAAGGGACTGACAAAGATATCAGAGCAGGTAGTGCCCACACTACCAGCAGAGAAACACAGCCCAAAGGAAACATGATAGAGGAGATCCAAAGGGTCTTCTGCTTAAATATGGTTCCTGGTACAAACCATACAGTGCTATCCTAGGGGTCTGCAAATGACAGCGGTATCTCCACAAACAGGTCAGCTCCACGCTCCCAGTTCTGGGAAATTTGCATATCAAGAATCTCCTTTGAGAGATGAAAAGGGTTTTTAGACAAAATTATTTTAAAAACACAAGGCTCTCACAGGACCCAAAAGCACAAGCTCACAGCTTCTAACTAGGTTAGCTAAACAAGGACACTCCTTGGAGGGAACTGCTAGCACGGACTCTATTTTGGGCATTTCAGAGGAACACTGGTGATCATGACTTATACTGGATAGAGTGGCTATTTGGGGACATTTATTTTTGCTAAAATATTTGCTTGAGTGTTTTTATAAAGTACTTCAAATCTGAAAAGATAAAAACAATTTCCGTAGGAGCCTTTAGAAGAGGGTGGGAAAGAAGACAGTGATCATGATACTGTAGCATTTATGTTGCCACGACACTTTCTGATATATTCAATACCATCTCTTTAGAGAGAAGTTATAAAAGAACTGAGGCAGAGATAACAGCACACATTTGGTGTGAAACAAACATTGTGAGCTGGTTGCCCCTGCTGGTTTCCCTACAACTTTCATTTCCCCAAAAGGACAGGATAATAACTAAAGAAGTTTCATGGGGGCAATGACTCTTTCTATAGGGAGGAACAGAGAACTTCCAGATGTTCAAGCTGAATTTAGAAAAGGCAGAGGAACCAGAGATCAAATAGCCAACATCCGTTGGGTCATTGAAAAAGCAAGAGAGTTCCAGAAAAACATCTACTTCTGCTTTACTGAACATGCCAAAGCCTTTGACTGTGTGGATCACAACAAACTGTGGAAAATTATTAGAGATGGGAATACCAGACCACCTTGCCTGTCTCCTGAGAAATCTGTATGCAGGTCAAGAAGCAACAGTTAGAACCAGACATGGAACAACGGACTGGTTCAAATTGGGAAAGGAGTATGTCAAGGCTGTATATAGTCACCCTGCTTATTTAACTTACATGCAGAGTACATCATGTGAAACGCCAGGCTGGATGAAGCACAAGCTGGAATCAAGATCGCTGGAAGAAATATTAATAACCTCAGATATACAGATAACACCACCCTTCTTGCAGAAAGTGAAGAGGAACTGAAGAGCCTCTTGATAAAAGTGAAAGAAGAGAGTGAAAAAGCTGGCTTAAAACTCAACATTCAAAAAACTAAAAACTAAAATCACGGCATCCAGTCACATCATTTCATGGCAAATAGATGTGGAAACCATGGAAACAGTGACAGACTTTATTTTCTTGGGCTCCAAAATCACTTCAGATGGTGAGTGCAGCCATAAAATTAAAAGACGCTTGCTCCTTGGAAGAAAAGCTATGGCTAACCCCGACAGTATATTAAAAAGCAGAGACATTACTTTGCTGACAAAGGTCTGTCTAGTTAAAGCTATGGTTTTTCCAGTGGTCATGTATGGACATGAGAGTTGGACCATAAAGAAATCTAAGTGCTAAAGAACTGATGCTTTTGAACTGTGGTGTTGGAGAAGACTCTTGAGAGTCCCTTGGACTGCAAAGAGATCAAACCAGTCAATCCTGAAGGAAATCAACCTTGGATATTCACTGGAAGGACTGATGGTGAAGCTGAAGCTCCAATACTTTGGCCAACTGACTCAATGGAAAAGACCCTGATGCTGGGAAAGATTGAAGGCAGAAGGAGAAAGGGACAACAGAGGATGAGATGGTTGGATGGCTCAATGGACATGAGTTTGAGCAAGCTCTGGGAGTTGGTGATAGACAAGGAATCCTGGCGTGCTGCAATCCATGGGGTCACCAAGAGTCAGGCACGACTGAGCTACTGAACTAAACTGAACTGACTGGGAGGAAAAGGGTGTTTGGGAATTGTGGATGCATTCAGGTTTGCAGGCAGCTTGCTGGGGGCAGGTTCCAGTCACCCTAACCATTGTCACTGTGCCACCCCTGGGTGCAGTCACTTTCACCCCTGCTTCTCAGAAACAGTAGGTCTCAGCATCATCGGGCATTGACAGGGACATCCTGATTAGGGAGTCTGGGACAAAATAAGGTACATCTGAGAGCCTTGGCCCTGCCTCCACATTACTATCTTTTGGAGATTTTCCAAAATCATCCATGCATGGGATCTCCTCCATTCAAGGAGAATCAGCTACTTTTTTTTTTTTTTAAATATATCAAGTAATTTCTAATGGACTGTCTGCATCAGAATAGCTGCTGAAATTCAATGATATTCAAACTTTGATGAAATAATCACAAGATAGGTAGGTGGACAGATAGATTGAATGAGAAATAGTTGGATAGATAGGAGATGAAAGAGGGAGAAAGAGAAATAAATAGATAACCCATGTGAAAAATAGATGAACAATAGTGATTATCTGTGAAGTGAAGTTGCTCAGTCGTGTCCGACTCTTTGTGACCCCATGGGCAGTAGCCTGCACCAGGCTCCTCCGTCCATGGGATTTTCTAGGCAAGAGTACTGGAGTGGGTTGCCATTTCCTTCTCCAGGGAATCTTCCCGACCCAAGGATCGAACCCAGGTCTCCTGTGTTGTAGACAGATGCTTTACCATCTAAGCCACTGGGGAAGTCCTGTGATTATCTGTGGATCAGGAAATTATGAACAATTTTATTTACTTTATGCCTATTTTCTAATCAACTCTGAATCACCGGCACCAACAGAAAAGTGACTAGAAGATATAATCAGTAATTATACAGAAAGATAGGCAATAAACATTAAAAAACTCAACCTGACTGTGGGACTTCCCTGGCGGTCCAATGGTTAAGACTCTGTACTTCCAATGCAGGGGTTTGATCCCTAGTTGAGGAAAATCTCAGATGCCACATGGCATGGCCAAAAAAAAAAAAAAAAAATCAACCTGACTAGTAATACAAAAAAAATACAAATTGAAACAATGACCTGATACATTTTTAAAAGATCATATTGGTGCATTTCTTTAATAATGAGGTCCAGTGTGGTTGAGGATGCATTTTATAATGAGCAAGGGGTAATGAAAACTGGTACAATCTTTCTGGAAGACACATTTAAAATCTGTATCAAAAACATTAAAATTTTGCATACTGTTTTGTCTAAAACCTCAAATATTTTGCTCTAAGGAAATAATTCTGAAATCTGAAAAAGACTAACTAAAAGATCTTCCTTGCAATGTTATTTACAATAGAGAAAAACTACGTAAAACCTTCACATCCTTAGCAGAATTGTGTAAAGAAATTATGGTTTATGTCTGCACTAAAATACAATGTAACCATTGACAATGAGGTAGAAAAATAGCATGCAATTATGTGAAGATAAGCTCTCAGAGTTTTTTATGTATAGCTTTATAGCCTGAATTTTGAAGAAGAAAAGAAAGGACACAGTATAAATACAATATACTCAATTGTTGAACTCTCATTTTGTAAAATTATACTTATATTACATATTTAAATGTATATGGCCTCTTTTTCCTGCTCACCTGCATTTTGCGAGTTTTCAGTGACAAACACTGTGGTAGCCACATTATGCGTTTCCTATTTATTTTCTTAGTAACAGAATTCTATTTTCACTGCGGTAGCATTAAACCAAACCAAGGAAAGGAGTCATTTCTTGCTGTAATACAAACCATAACAATCTTGCTTTCTGTATCCCCAACATCTCTTGCATATGACTGATATCTTCTAAAATTTATTTTAATTTATTTTTATTTTTGACTGAGCTGGGTCTTTGTTGCTGTGCGAGGGCTTTCTCTAGTTGTAACAAGTGGGGGCAATTCTCTAGTTTCGGTGCATGGGCTTTTCATTGCCGTGGTTTCTCCTGCTGTGGGGCATGGGTTCTACAGTGTCTGGGCTCAGTAGTTGTGGCATACGGACTTGGTTGCCCCACAGCATGTGGGATCTTTCTGGACCAGGGACTGAACCCATTTCCCTTGCATCAGCAGGTGGATTCCCAACCACAGGGAATTCCTACATATGACTGATTTCTAACGCAAAGTATCAAGGCGAAGTCAGCTGTGAGATGTACTACTGGGGAAGGTGTGTTCTTCTGATAAAAGGGACGCATGTGTCCGGCTCTACGACATTGCAGTTTTCCTGTCTGGAATGTGCATGTTCTGGAGCTATATAATGAGCAAGGGATAATGAACACTGGTACAATCTTTCTGGAGGACACATTTAAAATCTGTGTTAAATTTCTTTTCTTTCTCAAAATTCAGGCTCTAAAGCTATTGATTTAAATTATGTATTTTTTCCTGTCTGGAATGTAAATGTCCTGTCTGGAGCTGCCAGCAGCCTTCTAGTGCACTGCTGGTCCTGAGAGTTTTGAGCCTCTGAACCAACAGTAGCAACTGCCCATCTTCAGACATTCTGTTATATAAGAAAACAAGTCCCTCTGTTTAGATGGAGCTTTCTATTACTTGCATCAAAAAGCATCTCTTGCTGATTTAAGGGTGCCATAAAAACACTTGAAACAATTTTTTTTTTTTTTAGAATTAAGAGGTGTAACAAAAGGACTAGGAGAACAAGTCTGTATCTTATCTAGAATATACCTGCAACACATTTGTAATGTAATGTATTTTATGTGTACATTATATTTGTGTACATGTGTTACAATTTACTAGAACACAACCCAGTAAAAGCTATTTCAAATTTTATAACAGTCTAGAACACATCCGGTCTGCTAGTACTGGTCTCCTAAGACCTGGTAGTCCCGGTGTTAATTTGCTGTAAGATCTTGGGAAAGCACCTCATCATTCTATAACTCAGATTCCCAAATGGTATAAGACACTGAATCAAATGATTCTTAAGGCTCCTTGCTAAGAGCTTCAGCTAAAGAGCTCTGTGCTCATCTCTGAGTCTGTCATTCTCTTCCCTGTGGACAATGACTTGACCAAAAAGATACTCTGTGTAGGGAAACTGCTCAAGAATGGGAAATATATACTATTGTGCCTTGGCTTAAAAACAGAGGCATACTCATGGATATAGAGACCAGGCTGGTGGTTACCAGAGGCGGGGAGGTCATCGGGGTGGGTGAAATGGGAGAAGGGGGTTAAAAAGTCCAAACTCCCAGCTATAAAATAAATAAGTCCTGGAGGTGTAATGTACAGCATGGAAATCATAGTTAATAATACTAGGGACTTCCCTGGTGGCCCAGGGGCTAAGGCTCCTTGCTCCCAATACAGGGGATCTGGGTTCAGTCCCTGGTCAGGGAACTAGATCCCACATGCTACATCTAAGAGTTGGCATGCTGGAACTAAAAAAATAAAAAATGAAAAAAAAGAAAGAGAAAGATCCCATATGCTGCCAAGAGATCTTAGTTGGGCATCCTGAGTGCCCCCAACTAAGATCCTGGTGCAGGCAAATAAATAATTTAAATAATACCAATACCATGCTGTATACTTGAAAGCTGCTAAGAAAGTAAATCTTAAAAGTTTTCACCACATATACAGAAAATTTTGTAACTATGTATGGTGATGATGTTAACCAGATTCATTATGGTGATTATTTCACAATTCAAACAAATATTGAACCATTATGTTATAAACTTGAAACTAATATAATGCTATATGTCAATTATATCTCAATAAAAAACAAACAACAACGAACACAGAGGGCATAGGGAGCCAAGGCACCAAGGATCACTTTATAATTTTCTTTGTGGTGTCAGAATACCATCTAATGTGATTTTCTTCTGTTAAGAACAGAGTGAACTCTCCCCAAATCTCCCAACCAAGTCAAAATCCTAGAACACATTCTTTCTAACACCTTTCTACTGAGATGCTCCATGCTTCCCCATGGTGTGCATGGCCCCTTGCTGCACAAGTAATAAATCCAACATATTCAACTACAGGTGTGTTCCTGGAGGACTTTGACTAGAGGACATTGACAATAGTAAGCATTCAAAAATGTTTGTTGCTACTATTAGCAATGATTATTTTTTAAAATAATTATTGTTGCTATTAAACAAGTGGCTCCAACATAAAAGATGCATCTCTGGGGAAGCAGCTGATATTCTACCCAGAAGGCAGATTTGGGATAGGTTGCAAAAGGCTTTTGTCTCATATTCTCTTGTATGAAACAGATAGCAGCTGCTGAAACACACACATGCAAACACACACACACATACACACACACACACACACACACACAAATGCTGACAAATCTTAATCTTCAGAAAGTTCCTCCACAAAGGGAGAAAACATGTCTTTCTTGATCACAGCTGAATCTCTAGCAATAAAGGAACACAGATCACATCACATAGCCCCAGTTCAGGAAGTTTTTTCTGAATGAATGAATTTGAGCATACTGGGAGACTTTAACAGTTTAATTTAAACATTAACAGATCAGGTACACAAATGTGGTGAAGACATATATACTTACACCCTACCAGAAACTGCACTAAACATTTAACATGGATTAACTCAGCTGCCTCTGATCGCCAGCCTATGAAGTAGATCCTATTATGAACTCAGTTTTATGGAGGTGGAAACTGAAGCACAGGGTGGTTTAGTGCTTCACCAGGGATCCCATGGCTGGTAGGTGGCTGAGTTAGGATTTAAATCCAGGTAGTCTGATTTCAAAGTCTGTGCTCTTAACCAATACGCTCCACTGACTTGCAGTACAAAATAAAGTTTTGTTATGACCAACCTGCTGCTGCTGCTAAGTCGCTTCAGTCGTGTCCGACTCTGTGTGACCCCATAGACGGCAGCCCACCAGGCTCCCCGTCCCTGGGATTCTCCAGGCAAGAACACTGGAATGGGTTGCCATTTCCTTCTCCAATGCATGAAAGTGAAAAGTGAAAGTGAAGTCGCTCAGTCGTGTCCGACTCCCAGCCACCCCATGGACTGCAGCCTACCAGGCTCCTCTGTCCATGGGATTTTCCAGGCAAGAGTACTGGAGTGGGGTGCCATTGCCTTCTCCATATGACCAACCTAGACAGCATATTAAGAAGCAGAGATATTACTTTGCCAACAAAGCTCTGTCTAGTCAAACTATGATTTTTCCAGTAATCATGTATGGATATGAGAGTTGGACTATAAAGAAAGCTGAACACTGAAGAATTGATGCTTTTGAACTGTGGTGTTGGAGAAGACCCTTGAGAGTCCCTTGGACTGCAAGGAGATCCAACCAGTCCATCCTAAAGGAAATCAGTCCTGAATATTCATTTGAAGGACTGATGCTGAAGCTGAAGCTCCAATATTTTGGCCACCTGATGCAAAGAGCTGACTCTTTTGAAAAGACCCTGATGCTGGGAAAGACTGAAGGTGGGAGGAGAAAGGGACGGCAGAGGATGAGATGGTTGGATGGGATCACAAACTCAATGGATATGAGTTTGAGTAAACTCCAGGAGTAGGTGATGGACAGGGAGGCCTGGCGTGCTGCAGTCCATGGGGTCGAAAAGAGTTGGACACGACTGAGCAACTGAACTGAACTGAACGTGTGTTGTTTGTATCAAAAAACATGGAAAGTAGATTATTTTCTCCATTGAGGAAAAATGCTCTTTGAGTATTTTTAAATTGGTCATTTAATAAGCCACAAAGTGGAAATTACATAGATCCTACAATTTGACCACAGCAAAATAATATTTGCTATAGACACCAAGAATAATAGGGGGAAAGCAGGGATGAAATATCAGGAATGAAAAAAGGAATATCAGTACAGATTCAGGGACTTTCCTGGTAGTCCAGTTGTTAGGACTTTGCCTTCCAATGCAGGGGGTGCAGGTTTGAACCCTGGTTGGGGGTAAGATCCCACATGCCTTGAGGCCAAAACACCAAAACATAAAACCAAAGCAATATTGTAACAAATTCAATAGGGACTTCAAAAATGGTCCACATCAAAAGAATTTTTAATCAAAAATAAATAAATGTTGATACTTTAAAGAAGAACAGATTCAGAGGAGATGACAAATTCTGAGGTTATCTATTAGTTCATGCCAATAAATTTGAAAATGTAAATGAGATGGACTTTTCTAAGCAAATATAAATCACCCAAAATTGACTCAAGAGGAATCAGAAAATGAATACTCTATTACTTACCAATAAGTTTGGAAAGAATAATTAAAGATCTACCCTTCCAATCCATCAAGCCCAGCTTGATTTATAGATGCATTCTTTAAATCAGCAATGAGCAGATAGATATAATTTAAAAACACCAATGTGTAGGAAAAACCAGTATGCTTTCAAAATCATCCTAGAAAGTTAGCATAATCTAGTATCAAATCTGATGAGAACCCCACCATTGCCTGAAAAGGAAAAAAATAATTTTATTTATCAGTATAGATGCCCCATAAAAGCCCTAAGAAAAATTAGTAATTTTAATTCAACTGTATTTTTATAAAAGAACATATATCGACCAGATAAATTTGTTGGGGAAATATATGCATGGTATAATTAAGGATGGCATTTTGAATCAGTAAGCAGAGGATGGACTAATCAGGTTTGGTGTTAGGACAGTTGACTTCCAGCCTTCATCAAATCCTTGCCCTACCCTATATATAGGTACAATTTCCAGATGAAGAGATAACCTAAGGAACAACATCATCGTCATCAACAACAACAATAACAGCAAAGTTCTAAGCTGCTAGAACTCTTAAGTAATTCCTCTTGTGATTCTGGGTCTCCTTAAGCTAGACAGGACATCTAGAAGCCATGAAAGATAAGACTTATAGATTTGAGGTCACACAATCTTGAAATGGCTTTGCAGACAACCCAGCCAAATATTATTCAGTGCTTAACAAGTAATGGGTGCCACATGAAAACATTTCCAATAGTAACACCATGAAAATACTAAGTGATAAAGGCAAATGACAGAATAGTTATATTTTTGAGATCAATAAAATCGATAACCCTTTGGCAAGTTTGATTAAAAAAAAAAACTGGTTATGGGAGGGAGAAGACACACACAAGCAATATTAAGAATGAAAAGGGGGTATAGTTTCAGAGAAAAGCAAACACTATAAGGTAATACTAGTTGTAACTTCGTGCCTGTGAACTTGAAATTGAAAATGAGATGGACAATTTTCTAGGAAAATGTAAACGACTAAAACTGACTCAAGAAGATGTGGGACTTTTTTTTTAAAGGAAAAATAGAACTCTGGATGTATTAATAGATATAGGTCCACAGATTAATATAGATAGATAGATGATGGATAGATATAGATAAATGATAGATAAATAGATGATACATATCAATAGGTTTGTGGTTTAAAAATGCAGGTTACCTCTGGGAAATGGGACGAACAGAGGCAAGGCTAGGTGGAGGGGGGCAGCTGCTTTCTAAATACAAACCGTGTGCTTTGAATCCTGTAAAAGTCACGAATTACTTTTGTGATAAAGGAAGCAAAAATTGTTGGTGAGTGGCTCTCCGGGAAGTCCCAGGAACAAGCCAGAGGTGGGCTAAAGGATGGAGCTGGAATGGAATCCAACCGCTCCTCTGTGATAATCAGATTCTCCCCAGTCTCACCGTCACACCTGCCCCCTCCTCTCTCCCTCTCCTTCCCACTCTGTGGACAGACATCCTGAGATTGGAAGGCGTTGATGAAACAAGGCAGAGCCGCGGAAAGAGGAAAGAAGAGTTCAAATCCCTCCTCCAGTCTGGGGTTTGCAGTGTCAGACTTTGGGGAGAGTACCTTCACTTTCTCCAGATCCAAGGGTCGTCGCGCCCCATCCGCACCCACCACCCTCTGGGGTTCCTAGAGACTCAAGCTAAATTGTTGAGCGAGTCTAATCCCGCAAGAGCTGGCGATGAGGGGGTGGGGTGGACGGCGCCTCCGCCCGAGGCTGCAGGTAGGAGCATCCCCGCCCCCGCTGCCCCCTCCTTCCCCCTGCCTCCCTAACATACACACCCACACAAGCCGCGCGCCTCCCGGCTAGAGAGATGCTCTGAGGAGCCAGCGGACAGCGGCTCCTCCTTAGCCAGCTGAACCCAAGAAGCAGCTGAAGGGCTGCGGTTGCGCCGGAGACCTAAGCCAGAACTGGGGACAATTCTTATCTTTCTTTCACGCTTCTTTCTTTCGCTCAAAAAACAAACAAACCAAAAACTCCCCTGTTCCCACTGCAACTTGGAGGAGCATGGAATGACTGGAAGGAACTGACGCAGAAGCTTTATTTATAAACCCTAAAGAAGTTCTGGGCAAGTCACTCCACGGGACCCGCGAGGCCCCAGGTAACCCCAGCTCCAGGCGCCGGCTTAGTATGGTGAGCCAGCCCACAGCCTCAGGCAAGGGTGCGGGGCGCTCCCTGACTTTGCTTCTGGAGCAATGACACTCCCCGTGGCCCGGAGCCAGGTGGCCTCGCTTGGTGAGTGTCCCCACCAGGTAAGCGCACCCCGGGGGGTCTCCACTGGTCACCTGAATGGGACCTTCAGCTCCTAAGAAGTAAGTCCACACAGTTTAGCCACAGGCATGAGTGGGAGGTTTGTAAGAAAGAGTCTGTTTTTATCACAGGAAATTGTGGGAGATAGGAGTGGAAGATGGTTTTAAATATTTTATTTTTGTATTGACGCGTGGGGATGAGATGCGTAGGGGGATGAATTTTTGTCGGAAATGCTTGTGGATCGGGCCTGGAGATAGGCGCCTGAATTTGTGCATGGACTGAAGGGGGAGCGAAGCCCTCAGATTTTGCAGAAACCTGTGATGAACGGGAGGTGAGAGGTGATGATCCTGAAAATGTGCCAGATATTGTGTAGAGTATGAATCTAAGCATTTTAGAGAAATGATGGGAGAATCACTTACCGCCCTGGCTTCACCTGACCCCCACACTCGGTCATCTCCACGAAGATGCTCACATGTACTGGCAACAATGGACACCCGCGCTCACTGCCTGCGCGCCCCGAGCCCGCGGCGTTCAGCACCTCGGACAGAGCCCGCGGGGTCCGCGCGCGGCGCCCGGAGAACACCCGGCATCCCGTCTCCGCCCCAGGCACCGAGGCTCCTGGCTGAGGGCGACTACCCAACGCCGCCCCCGAGAGAGGATTCTCGAATCGCAAAGGCAAACGTGGAACTCAATGTCTGATCCGCTTCTAACTGCTTCCCGTGACTGCGGAAGGAAGAGGTGGAGTATAAACACATACCCCCTAGCTTCCGCAAATACTACAGCTGACAGGCGTGGCCTCCTGGATTTTGAAAGGTGGACCCAACCTTCTTCAAATTTTAACAATTACTGAGAGCTTTCTATGTGCCAAGGCCCTGTGCAAAGCGCTCTCTACATGAGTTACTTTATTGTTAGAGCCCGCCACAAATGGGTCTATGATCCCCATTTTACAGATGAGAACACTGAGGCAAGAGAACTTGAGTAACTTGCCCCAGTTTATACAAACACCAAATGGCAGAGCAGCGTTCTTAAACTCCAATCTGGGCTGCAATAGTTGGGAGATATGTCAGGCAGAATTCTGTCAAAGAGCTCTGAACTTGGGATCAGAGGAACAGAGTTTAAATCAAAGCTGTACTACTTACAGACATGTGCTCTTGGGCAAGATTACCTAATGCGTCTGGACTTCAGGCTCTATCTGTAAAGTTAGAATAATAAAGCTTCCCCTGCAGAAGTACTAGGGGAGGAAGTGTCCGAGAGATCTTGTATGTGGCAAGATTCAGGTAACTTTGAATTGTGGTTGCGTGGTAGTGGGGGAAGGAAGGAGGGAGCAGGTGATTCAAAGAGGAAGAGGACTGGCAAGGAACCCTAGTGGCCTTCTACAGGGTGCTGGGCACAACTGAGGGCAGGGCTTAATCCATCTTAAAACATTCCCATTAAAAAATGTTAAAGCACTGTTCCAGTCAAGCAATACAGAACTGTGCACCACATTTAGTCCCCAGCCCAGTACTATGCAACCTTGTTCTACACTAATCAGGCTAAAGGTCTGGGAACACCTGGCAGTGAAAGAGCCTAGATTTAGCAAGATTAAAGACTCAATCTCTGTCTTTAAACTTCCCACTTATAAATGGGGAAAGGTTGAACAAGATGGCTCCTCTCAGCTTCAAAAGTCTAAGACTTCCATAGTTTGTGGATAATGAAATAATCCAAGGGTTTCTGGGCTTCCCCATTCACTCAGATGGTAAAGATTCTAAGTACAGGAGACCTGAGTTTGATCCCGGGGTTGGGAAGATCCCCTGGAGAAGGGAATCACTACCCACTCCAGTATTCTTGCCAAGAGAATCCCATGGACAGAGGAGCCAGGCTACAGTTCATAGGGTCACAGAGTTGGACACAACTGAGCGACTAACACTTCTGGACAAAAAAGGCAAACAATTCCACCCATTCATCTCCTCCATCAAAAAGATATTTTGAGTGTGTGTGTTAGTGATGTTTTAGTTTTCAGCATTTCTTTTACACTCCATGTGCCTTTGAAATTATGTTAGTCACCATTATAGTGGAGTTTAGTTAAACACAAAACAGCCCTGCTTCAAAGAAGGCAGTTGGTATCAGCCTGGGGCAAAAACATGCAGACGCTTTACCGTCTGAGCCACCAGAGAAGTCTATACATATGAGCACTTTATGGTAAGTCCCTACATATGAGCCTCAAGTTTTGAACTTTTGAAGACACAAATGTGCATTCACCAATCATGTAAGTCAGTTCACATATCTGGCATATATTGTTATGTGGGTGTATCCTCTACATGTGGTTGTGCTTTTGTATTCTCTACAGTGCTATTTTTTTTTGGTATTTGTTTTTATGCATTATCTGTGTGAAAAGTATTATAAATCTATTACAGTACAGTCGTTGTTTAGTCTCTCAGTCATGTTCGACTTTTAACCACCCCATGGACTGTAGCACACCAGGCTTCCCTGTCCTTCACCATCTACTGGAGTTTGCTCAAACTCATGTCCATCGAGTTGGTGATGCCATCCAGTCATCTCATCCTCTGTCACCCACTTCTCCTCTTGCCTTCAATCTTTCCCAGCATCAGGGTCTTTTCCAATGAGTCGGCTCTTCAAATCAGGTGGCCAAAGTATTGGAGCTTCAGCTTCAGCATCAGTCCTTCCAATGAATATTCAGGGTTGATTTGGTCCAGGATTGACTGGTTTAATCTCAGTACATTACAGTACAGTATTATAGAGCAAATATGTTAGTTGGGTGCCTCTGCTAACTTTCTCGGACTTAGCAACAAATTGGACTTACAAATGCACTCTTGGAATGGAACTCATCCATATGCAGGGGACTTACTGTATTGGGTTATAAAACCTTGGGAAGTAGGAATAAGGGAAATGAAACACAAGGCAAGGAAAGAGGAAAAGTAAATACATTATTGAGCTCTTCATGGCTTGGCAATCAGTGCAGTGATTACTCAGTCTTTTGGAAATTGTATAGTCCACTGGATCTCACCCAGACCCAAACTAGGCTATTAGAAGAAAGGGAAAAGAATTTACCTGACATCTACCACCCATCTCCCATCAGTCAACATTTGTCCTACAAAAGGCCAATCTTCACCACCAACTTCTGAGCAGAGTAACTTGATCTCTCCAGGCAGCTGATGGAGAAACAGTTTCTCCAATAGTCAGTTTCTCCTGGTCGGTGGCACCCAGGTGTGGGGCTCAGCCATCTGTAGCAGTGACAGCAAGGGTGACCTGACTCTAAGACCAAGGTATAGACCTTTCAAAGGCCACTTGGGCAAGAGAGCAAGGTGAGCAGCCAACACCCAGACAGGAGAGGCGGACATACATCTGGGATGATACATAAAGTGAGTTTGGCATCATCTGCAAGGCTCTTGTCAATGAGCCACGTGACCTGCAATCTCTTCAACCCACTTTTCTTGATGTGAAAAGTGTAAGGTGGATGCAGCACGCCAACAGTTAACGTTAAGGCAGCACACTTTATCTGGGCTACAGGGATGAGGTAAGGATCTGATTCTGTCCTTGCACGGAGCTCCTGCATTTTCATCATTTAAGGAATTTAAGTGGGGAGGACCACAGTGAAAAAAATGGCTAGAGACAACCTGAAAAGTAGCTCACTGGGGATAGAGAAAGTTCCCTCTATCGATGGGCTAGACAACCCAGACCTCAGAGAGCAACTGGGATGTTGAGCCTCCATCTTGCTCTCTCCTTAGGGGCTGGGGGAAGAGTAGATGGGGGACAAGCCTGAGCTCAGAGGAGAAGGTAGCCACTGATGCAAAGTGAAGGGAGAGATGCACCTCCCAGATATTCTATCTTCTCCCTCCTTTGCTTTCTTCTTTTTCTCCCTACCTGCCTCCTTCCACCTCAGTCTTCGAGGTTGTCCAGAGCTATGTGACTGGCACTACACGCAGCACAGAGAGAGACCACCCAATGGTCCACCCATATCCCCTTTCCATCTTCCTTTCCTTATTGTCTTCCTTCCTTCCTCCATCTTTCCCTTTATCCAACTTTCAAATTATTGCACAGCTGATGAGGGACAAAAGACAGTTTCCCTGCCTCGAAGGGCTCAGAGATACAGGGAGGAGGCTGACCCAGATGGTTAGCCAGATCAATACTCCAAGTGAGGAAGGTGACCCCAGGGAATGCAGTACCCACATTTTTTCTTTTGTGTATGTTGTGTATGTTGTGTGTTTGAGAGACAGAGAATGCAAAGATGATGTATAGTATTCCAGTGTATGAATACACTACCATTTCTTTATTTTCTTTTTAAAAATTATTTTTATTTAGTTATGTATTTATTTGGCTGTGCCTGGTCTTAGCTGTGGCATGAGTGATCTTCAGTTGTGGCATGTGGGATCTAGTTCCTTGATCAGGGATAGAACCTGGGCCACCTGCATTGGGAGCCCAGTGTCTTAGCCACTGGAACACCAGGGAAGTCCCTCTATTTTCATCTTGAGGGACTGTTTCTAGTTTTGGCTTTTTTTATGAATAGGGCTCCTGGGATCATTTTTGCACGTGTTTTGCTACGCATATTTATCAGTAATCTATTCCCGAGAACAAAACATCCCCAAAATGAGTGGCTTAAGTGAAGGATCACTTCTTTGCCAATAGTTCTAGAATTGGAACATCTGCTGGCCTCCCCCGAGCTCCCTTATGCAGTTGCCATCTTCTGGGGCTTTGGCTGCTCTGAGATGGCCTCATGGACACTCCAGTGTTCGCTGAGGCTGTCAGCTGAAATGCCTTGTGTCCTTTCTGGCAGGATACTCTGGCTTCTGTCCATGGCAGTCAAATTCCAAGAGAGCAAATCCTGAAGCTACAAGGTCCCCTGAGGCCTTGCCTTGAAAGCCACACAAAGTTAGTTCTGCTGCATCTTATTGGGTGGCTCAGAGAGTAAAGTGTCTGCCTGCAATGCGGGAGACCTGGGTTTTATCCCTGGGTCGGGAAGATCCTCTGGAGAAGGAAATGGCAACCCACTCTGGTACTCTTGCCTGGAAAATCCCATGGACGGAGAAGCCTGGTAGGCTACAGTCCATGGGGTTGCAAAGAGTCGGACATGACTGAGCAACTTCACTTTCATTGGTCAAAGCAAATCCCATGCTGACTCCTCCTCTCCATGGGAGGAGAGGGAAGACCTCATCGCAGGTGGTGTGCACACAGGGAAGGGAGGACTTTGTGGTCATGCTTTTCGGTCCACCACACACCTAAACCCAGGCATGGAATTACTGGGTCAGAGCATAGGCATTGGCTCAGTGGAACCAACTGATGCTCCACCAATGTGTGCCTCCTGCTTCCATCTTCCTGCATCCTTGATGCTGTCGGTCTAATTTTAGCCTCGCTGGAGGGGGTAGTGCTATGGCTACACAGCGCTGTAATTTGATTTTCCTTGATTACTAACAAGGCTGAGCACCATTTTCTGTGCTTATTGGTCATTTGTGTATCCTCTTTTGGAGGAAGTGATTTGTAGGTGTTCTTTATATAGTCTGGATATGAGTCAGTTGTAATTTTATTCCACTTTCTCCCTTCCATCTTGAGTGATTTTTCTCTTGATTAAAAAGGAAGTAACATTGGAGCTGAGATTTGAGAGGTGATGAATAATTAAAGAAGAGCAGGGCGGGCTTATAGTTAGAAACATGAACAGGGCTAGAAGGAAGAAAAGGAAAAAGTGGGGCGGTTGAGCAATGGCCAGCTTTCAAGATAGATGGAGCATAAAGAGAACAGGCGTAGCAGGCAGGTGCTGAAGATGGGTGGCCAGGAGATGAAGGCCCCTTGGATGGAATGGAAGACAGCTTGTTTTCACTGCACGTTGCCTTTTCTTCCTTTGTGTGTTAGTGGCTCAGTCATGTCCAACTCTTTGCAATCCCATGGACTGTAGCCCACCAGGTTCTTCCATCCAGGGAATTCTCCAGGCAAGAATACTGGAGTGGGTTGCCATTCCCTTCTTCATTTCTTCCTTTAGCTCTTGAAAATTCTGCTTTAAATGCCCAGAGTTTAGGGATTAACAAGCTTATCAACTCATGGAACTGTAGTAAAATGATCCTATGTAGGACCACAGGAGAGTTAAAACAACAGAATCAGAAGAGAAAGAAAGGCCACATCAGGGAGAGGAGGGAGAGAGAAAGAATCAGTAGGAGAGGACTTCCCTGGTGGCCCAGTGGTTGGGTGTCCACCTGCCAATGCAGGGAACATGGGTTCAATCCCTGGTCCTGTAAGATTCCACATGCCTTAGGGCAACTAAACCCTGGGCACTACAACTGCTGAGCCTGTGCTCCACAAGAGAAGCCACTGCAATGAGAAGTCCTCCCCACAACTAGAGAAAGCCTGCACAGTAAGGAAGACCCAGCACAGTCAGAAAATAAATAAATCAACAAACAGAAGTGGTAGGAGACTGAAGAAAGAAGCATAGAGTTGAAGAGACAGAAACAGAGACTTCTTGTGGATACACTTATTAACATATGGTATCTTTGGATGGTAGTAATTTTACAGAAAAATCTCATAGGAACACATAGACACAATTGCAACAAGATCAGACTGAGATGGAGTTGTTAGAACAGAGCATTGGGAAGAAGCAGAAAATGATCTGAAGCGGAAAGATACATCCTAGACTGTAAATCAAAGTTACTTCTGAAGGGAAAGAGGAGCTTTGAAGAGGGTTGGGAAGGGGTGTAAAGGGTACCTCTTCTTTATATACTTAAGTATGAATTGGACTTTTTTCCCAAAAAAGAAACAAGTATCTATTCATATATTGAATGTTTTAAAAGGCTATATATCCATCTCTCAACTTGAGCCAAGAAAAGCTGTCTTCCTACTTAATTTTTGTGTGCATGTGTTCTCAGTCATGTCCAACTCTTTGCGACTTTAGCTGCTGCTAAGTCGCTTCAGCCATGTCCGACTCTTTGTGACCCTATAAACTTTAGCCAACTTTTTCACTCTCCTCTTTCACTTTCATTAAGAGGCTTTTTAGTTCCTCTTCACTTTCTGCCATAAGGGTGGTGTCATATGCATATCTGAGGTTATTGATATTTCTCCTGGCAATCTTGATTCCAGCTTGTGCTTCTTCCAGCCCAGCATTTCTCATGATGTACTCTGCATAGAAGTTAAATAAGCAAGATGACAATATACAGCCTTGACGTACTCCTTTTCCTATTTGGAACCAGTCTGTTGTTCCATGTCCAGTTCTAACTATTGCTTCCTGACCTGCATATAGGTTTCTCAAGAGGCAGGTCAGGTGGTCTGGTATTCCCATCTCTTTCAGAATTTTCCACGGTTTATTGTGATCCACACAGTCAAAGGCTTTGGCATAATCAATAAAGCAGAAATAGATGTTTTTCTGGAATTCTCTTGCTTTTTCCATGATCCAGTGGATGTTGGCAATTTGATCTCTGGTTCCTCTGCCTTTTCTAAAACCAGCTTAAACATCTGGAAGTTCACGGTTAACGTACTGCTGAAGCCTGGCTTGGAGAATTTTGAGCATTACTTTAATAGATGGGGAAACAGTGGAAACAGTGTCAGACTTTATTTTTTGCGGCTCCAGAGTCACTACAGATGGTGACTGCAGCCATGAAATTAAAAGACGTTTACTCCTTGGAAAGAAAGTTATGACCAACTTAGATAGCATATTCAAAAGCAGAGACATTACTTTGCCAACAAAGGTCCATCTAGTCAAGGCTATGGTTTTTCCAGTGGTCATGTATGGACGTGAGAGTTGGACTGTGAAGAAGGCTGAGCGCCGAAGAATTGATGCTTTTGAACTGTGGTGTTGGAGAAGACTCTTGAGAGTCCCTTGGACTGCAAGGAGATCCAACCAGTCCATTCTAAAGGAGATCAGTCCTAGGTGTTCATTGGAAGGATTGATGCTAAAGCTGAAACTCCAATACTTTGGCCACCTTATGTGAAGAGTTGACTCATTGGAAAAGACTCTGATGCTGGGAGGGACTGGGGGCAGAAGGAGACGGGGACGACAGAGGATGAGATGGCTGGATGGCATCACCAACTCGATGGACATGAGTTTGGGAACTTTAGGAGTTGATGAACTCTAGGAGTTGGTGATGGACAGGGAGGCCTGGTGTGCTGCAATTCATGGGGTCGGAAAGAGTCGGACATGACTGACTGAACTGAACTGAAACGTTAGCCCACCAGGCTCCTCTGTCCATGGGATTTCCCAGGCGAGAATGCTAGAGTGGGTTGCCATTTCCTTCTCCAGGAGATCTTTCTGACCCTGAGATCGAACCCGTGGCTCCTGCCATGTCTCATGCATTGCAGGTGGATTCTTTACCACTGAGCCACTGGAGAAGCCCTTTTATACAATAGAGTAATGGAAATTGATCAATAATTTCTCAGAGGAGTGGGGCAAAAGGAAGGATGGTGTGCATCAGAGGAGAAGGAAAGCTCAGCCATTGTTACACCTGCTCGGCTGAGCCCAAAGGACAAAAAGTCCACCTGGGGGGGCCTTGTGGGCAGAGTGCAGCCATGAGAGGTCCAGGGCTGGCAGGCATCAATTCTGGGAGGCCACGTCTCCTTATTCCTGGAAGACCTCTTAATCAACACCCACTTTGGAGGCTCTAAGTCCAGGAATTAGGTAATCGACATGAGGAAAACCAACGCAGGAAACCCAGGTTTGACAAACTTCAACAGGGGTAACTCTGGTATGAGCTTTATTTCCTAACACTGGTGAGCAAAGATGCAATCCCTTGTCCATCCTCTGCCTCTGGTCTGCTCAACCAGAGAGAAGGGTGTGGCAGTGCATCATTCCAGTGGGTCTGTTAGTCTGATCGTCAAGGATGAGAACTCTGACATCTGCTGGAGAAGTGGGAACTACAGCCTGGAAAGGGATGGCTGGACAGTTCTTGTTTTTATAATCTTTTCCCCCTGTGATGACTGTGATACATGTTTGGTTTAGGAAGTACAACAAAAAGAACATGAAAACTATTCACAATCCCATCTCCATTGTAGTGCATTTTATTCTGGTCTTTTGGATACATACCTAGAGCAACAGTGCATTAAATCATTATTGACGAGGTAACCTATGACTTACACTATGAAGTGTAAGTCATTGCTAAAGGCTGAGGCTACAGCAGTGAACAAGATAGATACAATCCTTCCTTTGGCAACTTAGATCTTAGTGATGCCAACAGACAAAAAACAAAGGTTCTTAAACTGCAGTGTGATAAATATGTGCAGTCAATGCAGCAAGAGCTTGCATGTTTTCTTGCTTACTCTCTCCTAGACATTACGCCAGCTATTTCACATGTGGTTACTTGTTTAATTAATATATAGAATATCCCATTTAATCTTCACAATGACTTTACGGGGTAGCCTGCTACTATCACCACCCCCACCCCTGCCAGGCTACAGTTGAAGAAGAAATTCAAAAAAGTTAAATAACCAAGCTAGAGATTTCCCTGGTCGTCCAGTGGCTAAGACTCCGAGCTCCCAATGCAGGGGATCTGGGTTTGATCCCTGGTTGGGGAACTAAAACCCTACATGCAGCAACTAAAGATCCCATGTGTTGCAACTAAGACCCAGCGTAGCCAATAAATAAACAAAACAAGACCAAGCAAGGTGGCATCACTTGGGATCAGGCTGGGACATGACTGTATACAGACTCTGTAACAGCCGTGCTGCTCAGATCGGCTATAGAATGTGTGCGTGCATGCCCAGTTGTGTCTGACGTAGCCCGCCAGGCTCCTCTGTCTGTGGGATTTTCCAGGCAAGGACACAGGAGTGGGCTTCACTTCTTTCTCCAAAGCTATAGAATATATGACACTTTTCTCTCTTCTTCCCTTGCTAGGTCTGACCATTGCTGTGGCCCAGAGACCCTAAGCTGTAGCCAGGATGATGGATGATGACACGGAACTGAGGACAGACGGAAACTCACTTCTAAAGGCTGTGTGGCTTGGGAGGCTCAGGCTGACAAGGCTCCTCCTGGAAGGCGGCGCATACATCAACGAAAGCAATGACAAAGGGGAGACGGCTCTCATGGTGGCGTGCATCACCAAGCATGTGGACCAGCAGAGCATCAGCAAGTCCAAGATGGTCAAGTACCTGCTGGACAACAGGGCAGACCCCAACATCCAGGATAAATCTGGCAAGACCGCCCTCATCCATGCCTGCATCCGAAGAGCTGGGGGGGACGTGGTCTCCCTGCTGCTGGAGAACGGAGCAGACCCCAGCCTTGAGGACCGCACTGGGGCTTCAGCTCTGGTTTATGCCATAAATGCAGATGACAAGGATGCGTTGAGACATCTTCTGGATGCCTGCAAGGCCAAAGGCAAGGAGGTAATTATCATAACGACAGACAAGTCGTCTTCGGGCACCAAAACCACCAAACAGTATCTGAATGTCCCCCCTTTACCCAAAGAGGAAGACAGACAGTCGCCTCCCCCATGTGCTTCTCCATCTGAGGTTGAACTTAAGGCTCCAGGCCTGGGCTCTCCACCCAGCGAGAGGGAAGATGGCTTCTTTAGCCTCCAATCAGGGCATCCAAGTAGTTGCAACTCTGCCAAGGCTCTCAATGAACCTGGGTCGCCTACTCGGAAAGTTGGGAATCTCAAAAAGGCCCGCCTGCCTCAGCTAAAGAGGCTCCAGTCTGAGCCCTGGGGCCTGACCGCACCCTCTGTGTTGGCCGCCTCCTGCGTGCGTCAGGACGAGACCCATGGCGTGGGCATGGACGGCGAGGTCAAGAGCATCGGTGATGTATCCTTCCCCAGAAGGGGCCCCCTCTCCAGAACCAGCAGCATTGATGGCAAAGATGCCAGCCTCGTCCACACTGTCACGGAACAGGTTGTGAAGATCCCGGTCTCTTTGGCATCGGCCTCATGGAAGGCAGCCTACGAGAAGACTCAGGCTCCCCATCCACGTCTGGCCAGAAGAGGCACTCTCCCTATCGACCAGGAGAAGGTGGGCATCTGCCCAGTGGGTCCCTCTGCTCTCAAAGACACCATGACCCTCAAATGGCTGGAGAATGACCTCTATGATTTAGAGTTACACCCTGGGGCCGACCTGCCCAACCCTATCTCCCTAGAATCAGGCAAAGGACCACTGGATCGCAAGAAGCTCAACAGCTCCCACCTGTCTCTCTTCCAGGGCTCCAGGGAGTCCCTGGACGCTGTGTCCAGCACGTCACCCAACTCAGCCCGCCGCAGGCCACCCCATCTTCTAGAAAGACGAGGTTCTGGAACCTTGCTCCTGGATCGAATTTCTCAGACCAGGCCCGGCTTCCTCCCACCTTTAAATGTAAACCTGAACCCACCTATCCCGGATATTAGAGTGAGCAGCAAACCTTCCTCTCCACTTGCTAGTGGCTTAAAATCCATGGTTCCTGTTGCTCCAAGCTCACCAAAGAGAGTTGACTTGAGAAGTAAAAAGAAACTCCTCCGGAGGCATTCTATGCAAGTTGAGCAGATGAAGCAACTGTCTGACTTTGAGGAAACCATGACCTAGACTAAGCTTCTAGGGAGGTTTTTTTTGGGGTTTTGTTCTGTTTTAAATCTATGTAGTTTATGAATAGTACTGTAATCTAGACCAGCATAGCCATGCAGGCTCTCTGTATCCTGATCATCCTTAATGCTGGTGTGTGGCTGCTTCAAAAGAGATGGAAACAGACTGCCGCTTCCCTTCTGAAAGTACATCTGCGGTTTTATAGGGCTCCTTGGAAAGAGCTCAGGATAACTGGGTTTTAGAGTTGAAATTGCAAAAAAAAAAAAATTTATATATATATATATATATATATATATATATATATCCCAAAGAAGAAAACCTTTGGAATTTCAAATTCGCACAGCAGGTACCGTGATCTGAGCTGCTGACACCTGTTATTTTATATCAGACAAACAAAAATTTAAATCACAAGGTGGTATTTGGAGTATGTCATGTGTCATAAATTTATAAAGTGCCTAAGAGAAAAACAAGAAGCTTTAACATGTGTTAGAATGGGCAGAGGCTCAACACCAACCTCCAGGCTATGAAATTTGGGGATGTGTGTTACATCCAGGGAAACAGAAGCTGCATTCTCCTATTAGGGAGGTTCTGGTATCCACTTCCTACCTTGAACCATGTCAGGGGGCACTGGCTGGTGTAGCGGAGTGGAGCTCTTCCAGAACTTCAGCAACAGATTTTATCCACTAATTTGGGTGTCCTTTGGGCTTCTTCAGTGTTTCGGAGGGTAAAGAATCCGCCTGCAATGCAGGAGACTTGGGTTCAATCCCTGGGTCAGGAAGATCCCCTGGAGAAGGAAATGGCAACCCACTCCAGTATTCTAGCCTGGAGAATCCCATGGACAGAGGAGCTTGGCGGGCTACAGTCTATGGGGTCGCAAAGAATCAGATGCAACAGAGTGACAAACACTTTTGGGTTCCCAAATATCATATCTACATGTCCCCCAAATTCTGTAATGTAATAGTAGCTGGTGCCTCAAAGATGAATCACGTCCAGAAGTGAAACTCACGTTGACCTCCTGATCTGACTCAGGTTCTGTGTTGAAATCTCATGGAAAAAAAAAGAAGTCAGGGCTAATAGCTACTTTGGAGCTGAATATTATACAACTCATAGAATAGACCCATAAGAAGTCTTTCCTTATTATTCTTTTTTAAAAAACTGGGTGAGATCTTGCCAAACTAGAATAATGTGTGATGCTGAGAGACACTTATATTACAAGGTAGAGCTGATGGGTGGTTCTCAGGTCAGAGGCAGGGGACAGGGGAGACAGTTGGAGCCTGAAAATTTTAAGGGATGCACACTGTCATTTCCCCTTCACTTTTCTGGGAAATTCAAGAACATCTGATTTCTTCTTTGCCTGAATTATCTATGTGATGGGAAATTTGTAGAAATAACCTGTACAACCTTTTAAAGCCACTCTGTTTGAACCCAAGAAGGGAAGCAGATATTTATCATTTTTGGTGTCATGTAGCCACCTTTGAGATGAAGCTATTTCTGGTTATTTCCCATGTATTTTCTCTTTCGTGCTTCTTAGATAGGTTTTCTCTACGGTTAAAAAAAAATTCAGTAGTCCCTTGGAGGTAGCATCACATCCTAGAAAGAGGAAAGACTTTGAGATTTGGGTTTGTGTCTCTGTTTCATCATTTACCAGCTGCAAGACTTAAAGGAGGTAGCTTTACTTCTCCAAGCCTCCACTCCCTCATCTGTAAAATGGGGTTAGTAATGCCTCACCTGGCAAGTTTGTGGTGAGAATTAAATGAGATAATATATGAAAGTGCCTGTAACTGTGCCTAGCACAGGGAGGAGTAATTGGATAAGATGAAGCTGATTTTGTTTTAATGTTGTTTAGTACTTTATTATGAAGTTAAACCTACACCACTGTATGATCTAGTCTCCACTCTAGGCATTTACCCAAAAGAAATAAAAATTCAAGTTCATACAGAAACTTTTATACATATGCTCATAGAAGCTTTTACTAAATAGTAAAAAAAAAAAAAAAAGAGAGAGAGAGAGAGAGAGACAACCCAAATGTTCATTAACAGGAGAATATTTTTACATAGGTGGATAAATCTCTAAAACATTATGCTGTATTAAGGTGCCAGATACAAAAGAGTACAAACCAAAGGATTCCACTTATATAAAGTCCCAGAACAAACAAAACTAATTTGTGGTGAAAAAAAAAAATCAGAAAGTAGCCACCTTTGTGACTGGGACTGAATGGGAAGGCACACAAGGAGAGTTTCTGAGATGGTGAAAAAGTGTTATATCTCATTCTTGGTGGTACATAGGTGCAATTCCATTGATCTGATAATATTTCAGTTTTTACAAAGTTTAAATTCTGTGATATAAAACCCAAAATTAACTTGTATAACAATGAAAATAAGAGGTAGCTGATTTCAAATACTCCTTCAGACCTCTGAAGTCTCAAAATAATACCAAATACCCTACACAGAAGTGAAGCAGACTGTAGGTGAAATATTCAAAGACCCCTTGAGATTCTCATGGGTTCTATAAATACTGAGTCCCAAACTCATTTGTAAAGTGAAAAAAATTCTGCCATAGAAGCTATGCAGATCAGACCATTTCTATAAGGGTATTCTCTAGAAATGTATCTGAATATCCCAATCAAAAGTGCTAATGATGGTTATAAATACTCCAAGTATTTGTTTATCAGTAATTCCATTAGGGCAGGCACATACCCAACCTTGGCACTGTTGACCTTTTGGGCTGGGTGATTCTTTTCTGTGGGAGACTGTGTGTGTACTACATGTTGCTGAGCAGCATTCCTGGCCTCTACCCACTAGATAACAGCAACCTCCCTCCATACTGTGACAACCCACAGTGCTTTCAGACATGGCCAGACATCTCCTGGAGGCAATACTGCCTCAGATGATCAGCACTGCTCTAGGAGAACGATTGCATACGTGGTAGGAGTATGTCAAGAACAACCGAACTGCACAGGGTGAGGGGCTGGCTGGCCGGCGAGGCTGTCCCACTAACTGAAAGGCAGGAAGGTGACTAACATACAATGTGGGCCTGTAGGATTCTTGACATGAGTGCCAGTGGCCTCTTGTGCTTTGCAGCGAGGAAAGAAAATGAGAAGCATTGCACATAAGCTAGTGAAACCCAGGGCTCATGAACTTGGTTGAATGTGGACATCCCATAGGCTTCTCAGCACCATTTAGATAGGAATGTTGTTGTTTAGTTGCTAAATTGTATCTGACTCTTTGAGATCCTGTGGAATGTAGTCTTCCAGGCTCCTCTGTCCATGGGGTTTTCCAGGCAAGAATACTGGAGTAGGTAGCCATTTCCTTCTCCAGAGAATCCTCCCGACCCAGGGATTGAACCTGCATCTCCTGCATTGGCAGGCAGATTCTTTTACCTCTGAGCCACCTGGGAAATCCTCAGATGAGAATAGTTCTTACCAAGTCGACATGATTACAGGCAAGCAACACCACTCTGATACATTAAAGAGAGAACCAGACAGACAACCATTGATCTTAGCAGCTCATTAAAGATACACATACACACACACACACACTGCACACTTTAAGTACTTTTCTAGTAGTTGTTAGTGTCAGTTAAAACTAACCTCTGCTAGTAATATCTAACTGTGGGGATAGCGAGACTGCGTAAGAGAATTTTTCTAAACCTTTAGCTAAGACTTGAAAGCCTAGTTTATCCAAAATAGTGACTGTGGCACATTCATAGCAATTAGCTTAGGCAAAACACTACCCACAATGAGTTGCCCATTCGGAATAGCCTGTCCATTGCACAGGTGGGTAATAGCAGGTATGCTCATGCCACTTACTGCCTGCATCCATCAGTCGGGACTTTCCCATTAGCCTTTAGACAGTCATTACAATAGTACTGTTTATCACTATCTGATGACGCGGTAGTTGAATTAGACTATTCCAAACTAGTAGAACCACTGCAATACTTGATTATGGTTAATGCATAAATGGGAAGTTTTCTTTGTGTTAACAAACCTCACAGGAATGCTTTTTAAAAGCATACTTAGATTCAAACATGCTTTCTAGATCAGAGATTTGGGGGAACCTAGATCACTACAGAAGTTAGTTGCAAACTGTAGTTTCAATAACTCGCCTATGTAAGATTCTCTGAAATGTTTATCAAAATATATCATAGAATGTGAGTCTAAAGTCTCATGTCTGGGGTTTGCATTCAATTTCTAAACATTCCAAAGCATTTGTTTGTTGGTTTAAGTCCATTGTCCATTCTCTTAGAATTTCATCAAGTAAATGCAGGTGTTGTCTGACCTTCTTCTTCGATGTGTCTTGGTACTTTAGACGTACCATTCTGAACTGGTTCTCTACAATGTTTTATCCTAGTCTCAAGCTGACAATGTGCTCAAGGATGTACCAAAATCCATATAATGGAACTATTTAGATACTTCCGATATGTCAATAAAAGATAAATTGCAATCCTTCAGGAGCATTTCCCATTTTTCTTAGTGAGATCTCAATCATAAATATTACCTTTTCTTTAAGATGGGCTTGACATGACTGCCTGGTAACACTGAACTGAGCAAACACTGTTTTATGTATGCATGATTTAAAAAATTAATTTTTAAAGATTTTTTTGATGTGTACCATTTTCAAAGTCTTTATTGAATGTGTTACAATGTTGCTTCTGCTGTTTATGTTCTGGTTTTTGGCGGGCATGTGGGATCTTAGCTCCCTGACCAGGGATCGAACCAGCCACCCCTGCACTGGAAGATGAAGTCCTAACCTCTGGGAAAGTCCTCCGAAATTAATTTTTAATTACACAAGGATTATAGTTTCTATTCTGGTTACAAAAAAGGCTAAGAATTAGAAGCCATGGTCTCGAGGGAAGTGAGTTCCTTTATGAAGGCTCTGCTGCTTGGTTCCCCCACAGGGATGCACCTGCCATCTGCTACTGGCAGGGACTTAAAGGTTCCTGGACAGCCCTCCTTGGGCCGGATTTCTAATCCTGATGATCATTAATAGAAGCTGATTTCTCCTAGCTCTTACTTGGGTAGTAAGGTAGGTAGGTAGTAGGTAGTAAGTATCAAATGAACCAGCTGGATGGTCTCTCTTATCTCTTTTACTCCAGCATTCTGTGATTCAGATTTCATCCAGACTTCCTGATTCCCTGGAGAGTTCCAAACCTTACCCAGAGGTTCTTCCCTAGATGGTTGAAATAAACACTATTGTTTCATGCCCATCTCAGCCTAAACCAATGTTATGACAAGACCAGCCCTTGTGGTTCTCATTGTGGCTGCAAGAAGTCATCTACAATAATCATTAGGAAACTTTGGGGAAAAAGAAGTTTGCTGCTTTTTTTGAAAAGGTTCTGAAAATTACATGGCATACCTGGAGTCATACAGTGAGGCTGTGGGTAGTCAGAGGGCCCAGGCCTTGAGGTCTGCTTTTATTGGGGTCCAAGCTGAGGACCTAAGGTTTCGCAGGCTCGCTCTTTATTAGTGAATTTGAAATGTAAGAGTGAGGGACTCCCGTGGCTGCCCACTGGTTAAGACTCTGAGCTTCCACTGCAGGAGGCACGGGTTCAATCCCTGGTTGAGGAACTAAGATCCCACATGCTGAAAAGCACAGCCAAAAAACCTCCAACGCCCCCCCAATAATCCTCCCGCACCTACTCCGAAAAACAAACAAACAAAAGACTTGTAACAGCAGGAATTTAAAGTGTGAAAAGAGAGAAAAAAAAGGGAGGCCCAAATAGTCAGTTAACAGAGATCTCTAAAACAAAGTTGGGGGGAGCATGACCAGGTCCTTTATTCAGTCCTGTGTGGCTGGCAATGTATCTAGGGAGAAAGCCATCTTTGAGATAGAGGCCCTCAACCATCAAAAACAAAGTCAGGCACTTGCATTACAGAAGAAAAGCCAGCTGTCAGGCTTATACTACATTTAACCAAAAAAGGGGGGCTTCCCTGGGGGTCCAGTGGTTAAGACTCTGCCTTCTAATGCAGGAGGTGTGGGGGTGATCCCTGGTCAGGAAGCTAAGATCCCACATGCTTCACAGCCAAAAAACCAAAACATAAAAAATACTGTAACAAATTCAATAGACTTTAAAAATGGTCCTCATTTTTAAATTTTAAAAATCTTAAGATTTTTAAGAAAAAAAAACCTTGAAGAAAAGGACTCTTTTCAGCATGTCTTTGTCCCCCTTCTATCTGCAGGAAAGGCAAGCCAATATTGTTTCCAGCTCCTTCAAGAAGAGATTAGGAGGGATTTCCATGGTGGAGAAGAAAAAGAAGTGGTGATGGAGGGGTTGTGATGAGGCACAAGGCCTGCCTTGAGGGAGGGAGTGCATTCCCAGGATTGATAGGGGGCTCAGAAGGCTGGAGTCCCTCGAGTGGAACTTGCAAGAGCTTAGTTTCTGGCACATTGGCTCTCTAGTTGCGGAGTGTGGGCTTAGCTGCCCCTCAGCACGTGGGATCTTAGTTCTCCAACCAGGGATCAAACCCGTGTCCCCTGCATTGGAAGGTGGATTCTTAACCATTGGCCCACCAGGGATGTCCCTGTTTCTTCTGTTTTACAAGGTTTCATACCTTTTTGTTTTAAATTTAAGTATACAATTCAATTATTTTGGTATTTGGTATGAAATATGGATCCAAGTTCTTTAAAACAAGTATTTTTTTTTGCCTATGAATATCTAATTTTTCCAGCATCATTTGTTGGAAAAGCTGTCATTTCTCCACTACATTGCCTTTGTACCTTTGTAAAAAATCAGCTGCCCATGTATGTGGTTAAAGCTAACTTCTGCAGACATTTTTATAGAAATTAAAAAACTGATTCTAAAATTCAGTTGGAGGGACTACTTAACAGGCCAGCGGTTAAGACTCTGAGCTTCCACTGCGGTGGCCCAGGTTTGATCCCTGCTCAGGGAACTAAGATCTCGCATGCTGCTCGGCAAAAAAAAAAAAAAAGGTCAGTTGATAAGTACCTATACTTCTATTGGCAACCTTAATGATTCTTTGCACTGTAACAAAATATAAAAAATAAAACAAAATTCACTTGGAAATGCAAAGGACCTCCAAGAGCCAATACAATTTTGAAAAAGAACAACAGAGTTGGAGAGAACCGATTAGAGAGATCAGAAATAAACCCTTGGATATGTGGACTAGAATACTGCTCAGTAATAAAGAGGAATGAACTACTGACATACATTGCTTCCCTGGAAGCTCAGTGGTAAAGAATCCGCCTGCCAATTCAGGAGACACTGGAGAATCCCTGGGTCGGGAAGATCCCCTGGAGAAGGCAGTGGCAACCCACTCCAGTATTCTTGCCTGAGAAATTCCATGGACAGAGAAGCCTGGTGGGCTATATAGGAGTTCATGGAGTCACAAGAGAGTTGGACACGACTTATCGACTAAATAACTGACATACACAACGGCGTGAATGCATCCTAAGATAACTGTGCTGAGTTTGAGAAGCTCTACTAAAAACAGTGCTTTTGTATGATTTCAGCTGTATAAAATTCTAGAATATGCTAATGAATGTAGAGACAGAAAGCAAATCAGTGGTTATGGGAATGAATGGGAAGGTTGGGGAGGCATGGAGGGAGGGATCACAAAGGGAAGGAGGCAACTATGGGGGAGGTGGATTCACTGTCGTGATTATGTCAATTTCACAGGTGTGTACATGTGAAAACTCATCAAACTGTACACTTTAAACAGATGCGGGTTGTCATATATCAATTACACCTCAATTTTTAGCCAAGACCCATAAGGAGCTCCCCGGATACAGGAGAATTAAAGAATGACTATATAAAGTGAGACAGTAAGACAACACAGACTGTGATTAGTTGGGTTCTCCAGAGGAGAACCAATAGGATATTATACACACATACACATGGAATTATATATACTATATATAGTATACAGGTATGGAATAAATAGGATATATATGATGTGTGTGTGTGTGCTCAGTCGTGTCGGACTCTTTGCGACCCCTTGGACTCTGCGACTTTGCGACCCTGCCAGGCTCCTCTGTTCATGGGATTCCCCAGGCAAGAATACTGAAGCGAGCTGCTATTTCCTTCTCCAGGGGATCTTCCCAACCCAGGGATTCTCCAGTGTCTCCTGCACTGGTAGGCAGATTCTTTACCACTGTGCCACCCGGGAGGCCCATATATGATATACATGAAGTATATATATGAACTGTCTCTCTATCTAAAGCCTTATTATAAGGAATTGAATTGTGAAAGCTTGGGTCAAGTCCAAAACCTGCAGGGTGGGCTGGCAGGCTGGACAAACAGCAGAGCTGATGTTCCAATTCACGTCCTAGAGCAATCTGATGGAAAATGCCTCTCATGCAGGGGAAGGTCAGCCATTTGGTCTATTCAGGCCTTTGACTGACTCAACAAGGTCGACTCACATTCTGGAGGGCAACTGGCTCTATTCAAACTGCAGCGACCTTAGGATTAATTTCATCCAAACACCTGTTACAGAAATACCTGGAATGATGTCTGACCAAATAGCTGGGCACCTTGTGGCTCAGCCACATGGACTCATCATAAGATGGTAGATGTTTTGTGGATGGTGTGAGCAGCAAGGTCCCTAAAGGGAGCTGGCAGAGCCTCCCAGGCATATGAACAACACAAGCAAAGTCAGAATGGGAAATGACTGTCAGAGCACGTGGGCTCCAAATAGAGACTAGAACAGAGGTGATGCGCAGGACCCACTGGGATAATCAGGATCAAGAGGGACTGTGATATTTCTGTGAGGCCAACTGCATGTGGTTGGTGTGGGTAATACCCTGCAGTTTCTAAGCTAGAAAGTGACATCATGTGCCCCCAACACCCTCCTTCAGGCTCTGTTTTCTGTCCACTCTCCCGGTGTGACTGTAAATATTCAAATTAAACATTTTCAGAACTGGCAAAGGCCCTCATGGGAAAAGCAGCATTTGGGACCACTTCCCTCTCCAATGGGCTGTTGTCCCTTGATAATTCTTTCCAATTTTGTCAGTTCTTTGATGCTTTCTAGAAAACATTTAAAGCTGTTGTCTTCAGGGGGAACTTAAGTTCAAATTATCTAACCCACCTTAACTAAAAACTGTAAGTCTTTGTTGTGTTTTTTTTATTATCATTATTGACTGTAATGCAACAGCTATGAATAGTATTCACCTATATTCAGTCCTCCTCTCCTTCTGGACACATGGGGGACATATCTTCCCATTCACTTTGTCATTGGGTAGGGCCATGATATTAACTGAGGAAAACGAGCTGGGAGTGGGATCAGTGTATGTGTCTCTTCTGTACTATAAACACAAAGAAATTTGACAAAAGCTATTTCAAAGCATTCTCCTGATTCTATGTTTCCACAGCACATAATTTCAGAGTGGTCTATTGATAATCATATAGAGATTATTTTACTCTAAGTGTTGCCTTCATAAGTACTTTGTAGAATTTCCCTTTCCCATTCCTCTTTTTTATAAAAAGATTATTTATTTTCGACTGCTCTAGGTCTGTTTTGTTACTTGCTGGCTTTCTCTAGCTGTGGCAAGAGTGTGGGCTTCTTGTTGCAGTGGCTTTTATTGTTGTGCGACTAAACCAAATTGCTGTGCAACTAAACTAAACTTCATTTAGTTGCAGCATGTGGGCTCAGCTGTTGCACCTCCCCAGCTCTAGAACACAGGCTCAGTAGTTGTGGTGAACGGGCTTAGTTACCCCTTGGCATGTGGCATCTTCACTAACCAGGGATCGAACCCTTTTCCCCTGAATTGGCAGGCGGATTCTTAACCACAGGACCATCAGGAAAGTCCCCTTCCTATTCTGTCTTAACCTTTTAGTTGAATCCTATAGCTTTCTAGCTGCCCAAAGGTAATGAAAAATCTGGTCCCATTCCACTTCAGTTTTGTAAAGTTTAAAAATAAAATAAAATTTAAAAAAAATTAAAAAAAAATCTCAAACTCTATAGAAACAATGAGAAGAGTGGAAATTGACTCACAAAAGTGGTTAAGACTTAAGAAAGGCTAAGTGGCCAAATGCACCGCCAAAATTATGCCATGGTAAGCTTCCTCTCAGGGTGAACTTCTGCTCCTGGGCACTTGTTCTCACTCCCCAGGAGTCTCCATCCTACCACTGCCATCAATAACCTATGCCTTTAGACACCCCCTCACATCGGATGCAAGACTGGCTGGCTGGCAGAGCCTGGGTCACATGCCCACATGTCTTGGGACCTACAAGCAGAAAGAGGGGGAATACCCAGCCCTCCGGGTGCTGTGATGGGAGGCAGGCTGGCCTCTCACGGAGGGCAGTGTGTGTCACCTTCTCTGGTTTGTCTGCGGAAAGCCTGGTATGGTCACAGCTCCACGGCAGCGCATGTGGTTTGCAAACTTTCTATTTGCCTCAGTCAGTCCATAGCGACTATATTGCTTTCTTTCCTCACCATCAATTACATATATGAGGCATGGATAAAAACTGATTTTCTTTCAAAATCCTAAGAGCAAGTTGTGGAGTGTGCTCCTGTGGCATGGAACAAATAAAAATCCTGCTTCAGACATAGGGAAGAGACCTGTGGACACAGCGGGGAAGGAGAAGGTGGGATGAATTGAGAGTAGCATTGAAATATATAAATCACCATGTGTAAAACAGATAACTAGTGAGAAGTTGCTGTATAAAACAGGGAGCCTAACCTGATGCTCTGTGATAGTCTGGAGGGTGGAATGGGACGGAGGGTGGGAGGAAGGTTCAAGAGGGCGGGGACATACATATACTTATGGCTGATGGACTTTAGTGTACAGCAGAAAGCAACACAACATTGTAAAGCAACTACCCTCCAATTAAAAACAAAATAAAAAGCCTGCTTCAGGGCACAGACGGATTCACTTTATAAAGCCTATATCTTTATAGGACACTTTTAAAACCTTTTAAATTGTGAAATAAAATACACGTACAGAACACAAGTGTGCAATTCAACAAAGAGTCACAGTGGTAACATTCCCGAGTTCCCCTTGGGTGCCCCTCATGTTCTGACTTTCATATTTCCTATTCTGATCCTTTTATTTCCTTATCTTGCCTTATTTTACTGTCAAGAATTTCTGGAACAATATTGAATAGCAGTGGTGATAGTTTATGTTTTATTGCCAGTTTCAAAGGGAAAGATTTTAATGTTTACTTGTTAACCATGAGGTGGGCTCTCATTTTTTAATAGACATTTTATGACATTAAGGAATTATCAATTATTTTTGATCTGCTGTGCTGTCCTTAGTCACTCAGTTGTGTCTGACTCTTTGTGACCCCATGGACTATAGCCCCTCACGTTCCTCTGTCCATGTGGATTCTTCAGGCAAGAATACTGGAGTAGGTTGCCATGCCCTCCTCTAGAGGATCTTCCCAACCCAGGGATCGAACCCAGGTCTCCCACATTGCAGGCGGATTCTTCACCATCTGAGCCACCAGGGAAGCCCCAAAATACTGGAGTGGGTAGACTATCCCTTCTCCAGGGGAACGTCCTTCCCGACCCAGGAATCAAATTGGGGTCTCCTGCATTGCAGGTGGATTCTTTACCAGCTGAGCTACCAGGGCTCTTTTTTTTTTTTTTAAATCATGAATGGACACTGCACTTTATCATGCTTTTTCTGAGTATTAAGATACCCATTTTTAACTTTCTGTTTTTAGGGGCCTTTAGAAAAGTCAGCTGTGAAAGTGGACAGGTAATAGTTTTGCTTTTGTTTTCCAAGTTATCCTATTTTGGAACCTTCTACCACACATCATGGAACACAAGCACTGAAAGAGGCTTGGAGGTCCTCAGCCATTACACTCCATCACTCAGTTCATGAATCTTCTCTACAACATCCCAGGCTATTTATACAGTCTCTGCTTGAATATTTTAAGCAATGAAAAAAATCCATTATCTCTACTCATCAATTTATGGAAAGCTCTAGTTGTCAGGAAGTCATTTCTTATATTGAGTTGAAATATACCTCAATGTCAGATTGATGGTTTGCCCAAGTTTCAGCAGATGCAACATGCAAGACAGATGTACCCCCAAGGAATGGGTAGAGTTGTGTGTGTGTGTTTGTGTGGTGAAAAGCATGTGGCCTTTAGAATCAGGCAGACCTAGTTTCAATTACTGGCTTAGCCATTAACAAGTTGAGTGAATTTGAGTACTATGGTAGATTGTGTCATGACCACAGATTCCTGCCAACCTAGTATGCTCCTCCTTTGAATGTGACTCTGCAGCTCCTCCAATCCAGAGACGGATGGAGTTGAGAAATGGAACATTTCCTGCAGTATCAGTAAACAAGGATGTCATAGTCACCAGCCAATGCAGCCACCACCAATGGTGAGCTGGTCAGCCCTGACAGGACTTAAGAAGGAGAGAATACCTGCAATATAGCAGCCATCAGACTGCAGCCATGCCCCATGATGAGCCCTGAGGAAGCTCACGATGAGAAAACACAGGATACTGGCTCTAGATAGCTAAGGTACACACAAACGAATGATTTCAGTGAGCCCAGATTCCTGCATCTTCTCATATACAGAAAAGCACTAAACTCCTTCCCTTGGAATATCTGATCTTTCTTTCCTCTGATGTTCTGAGTACCTTCCCTTTGTTGCAAATCTTCTGTATAACCTGGCTCCCCACCTGGTCTCCTTGGAGCTGTTCTCTCAGAATTTCTTGCAATGCTGCCTCCAGGCTTGAAGTCCTAAAAATTCCCACCAAATAAAACACAGCTCGAATATTCTTTTTAAGTCTACAGAGTCCATTTCTTCACCTTGAATCTGGGCTGGCCCTGGGACTTGCTTTGATCACCAGAACGTGTTAAAAGTGATACTGGGCAAATTCTGGAATGTAGTGGGGGTGGGTGGGGATGGCAGAGGGAGAAGGGCCAAGTTGTCTCTGACTTGGCTCTCTTGGGAGGCTGCCCTGAGCCTGCCATATCATCTAGGAAATCATCAAGCCTACAGGGGGCTTCCTCTGTGCCTCAGTGGTAAAGAACCCACCTGCCAATGCAGGAGATGTGGGTTTGATCCCTGGGTTGGGAAGATCCCCTGGAGGAGGAAATGGCAACCCACTCCAGTACTCTTGCTAGAGGAGCCTGGTGGGCTACAGTCCATGGAATCAAAAAAGAGCTGGACGCAACTTAGTGACCAAACAAACAACACAGTATATGGGCTCTTAGTTCCCTGACCGTGGGATTGAACCCATGCCCCCTGCAGCGTGGAATCTTAACCACTGGACCGCTATTATGCAAACTTTTAAAGCTAATACTCTCTTCCTTCTTACTTTCTACTCTTCCAGGTTAAATCCTGTTTCCTTTGATTTTACCTCATTTGAGAAGCCTTCCCAGCAATTTATTATACTGCTTCCCTCCTAATTACTTCCTATACTCCCTATTTTATTAATGTCCCTCTTAGAACAATAGCTATGATCTGATCATTGCCTGTTACAGCGCAGGCAGTTCCTTTCAGTAATAGTAACTTCCACACAATAGGTGCTAAAACAATGCTGTTCTTTTAGTCACCCAGCCCAAGACAGGGATTCTTTTTTAGTTCTTCTGTTTCCATTGTCTTATATTCAGCTAACTGTTGATTATCTGTCTTCATATACCCTGACTTGAGCTACTACCAAGCCAAGTTTCTTGCTCCTGAGGCTATGCAGGTGTTTTCTTGAATTAATTTAGGATTTAACATTTAACCTGGTGAGATTTCTTTTTGTTAGTCTTGGCTGAATACTCTGAGCTGGCCAAGGTAATCTTGGTCTTATATTTGTCATGTTTCTCCACTTGGTGCCTCTAAATTTGATGATTACTACGTCCACATTTTCTACCAGTTACTAAAAAATAATGTTTAACAGGACAGGACAGGAGCCTCAAAGCACACTATACACTTTGCCAAGTCCAGTACAGAGCCAGTAAATATTAACAATTACATCATGCATGCACATTATTTCAGTCAACAGACTGCTTTCACATATTGATATGTTAGCATCCTAAAAAGTAGTGTTAGTCACTTAGTCATGTCTGACTCTTTGCGACCTCATGCACTATAGCCTGCCAGACTCCTCTGTCCATGGGAATTTCCCAGGTAAGAATAATGGAGTGGATAGCCATTCCCTTCTCCAGGGGATCTTCCCAACCCAGGGATCGAACCCATGTCTCCATCACTGCAGGCAGATTCTTTACTGTCTGAGCCACCAGGGAAGTCCAAATATGTCCAGTGACAGGACAGCTGGTCTTATCTACGTGGAGACCTATATGGGCAGTAAAAGTATTTGCTAAAATTAAGATACAGGTCAACCAACAATCTTCTGAAAAAAATTCTTTACTGAGTGTGTACTCAGTTGCTTTAGTCGTATCCAACTCTTTTTGACCCTATGGACTGTAGCCTGCCAGGCCCTTCTGTCCATGGGATTCTCTAGGCAAGAATGCTGGAATGGGTTGACATGACCTCCTCCGGAGAATCTTCCTGACCCAGGGATCAAACCCGAGTCTTCTGCATTACAGGCGGATTCTTTACCACGGAGCCACCTGGGAAGCCCCCTTTCACTGAGTAGTGAAACTAAAATCAGTGGGTTTTCTCTTTGTCTTACCTGATTATACTGAGTATACTATAAAACGCTATAGTGATGATTATACAAAATAGCTTCTCAGGTCAATAGTAATAGATAAGGCAGTAAATTAATTTAACTGCTTCCAGCGCTTTTGAGAAGTCAAAAGGAAAGAAAACAATGATTGTTTTGTCCCAGAAGAACCTTCCACTTATCCTGACAACCAAAGTGAACCTGAAACCCCTGAGCAAGAGACTTGTGTTCCCATGTTCACGAAGCTTCGTGAAGCTTTGAGTATGAGCACGCCTGTCGGTTTTCCCCGGAGTAGATGTAATTGTGGGGTTTCTACTTACTCTCACCATCCATCTCCTGACCCAAGGCACACTTTTTCACCTTGGGAAGAGGGTGGGAATGAAAAAGAGGGGTGTTAATTGGGTTCTCAGGAAATGGCAACCCACTCCAGTATTCTTGCCTGGAGAATCCCAGGGACGGGGGAGCCTGGTGGGCTGCCGTCTCTGGGGTTGCACAGAGTCGGACACGACTGAAGCGACTTAGCAGAGTTTCCATCTCTTCTTTCATCTAGCCTTCCTAACTACTGCGTTATAGCAAGTTTGGGTACACCCATTTGTAGACCAGGAGACTTTCTCCAGAACCAGTCAAAAACTGAGTGTACCCTGTAAAACCTCACGGGCTTCGTGTTCCTGCAGCCAGACAGTATGGACTGCGTGCACCTGGGCCGACTCCGGGAAACACTCAACCCTGCAGGACCCAGAGGGTGCAGAACCATGCCTACTGGGGATGCAAGTACAGTGTGCTTTGAGGAGATGCGCGCTGGCGGTGGGGACCTCGCCTCCCCTTCGCTGAGATGCTCCAGCAGAAAAGCGGGGCGGGGCAGCGAAGGGGGAGTGTCCCCTTCCCCAGCCCAGCCAGCGCGCAGGCGCAGCGGTGCTCCCTGGCTCGCGTCCCGGGCCCACCCCCGAGCGCGCGGCTGCGCTCTGAACCGCGGGCCCGGAAGCGCGGCGCCGGCTCGCGCCACGTCTGTGCTGCACCTTCTCTGGGTCCAGCAGCTGCCGCCCCGCCCGTGCAGACCGTAGCCCGAGCCGCGACCTGCCGGACTGGTCCGGGAGCATCATGGGTGGCGTGGTCCCGCGCTCCGTCTCCGCGCTGCCGCTGCTGCTGCTGCTGCTGCTGCTGCTGCTCCAGGCGGAGCGGCCGCGCGGCGCCGAGCTCACTTTCGAGCTGCCGGACAACGCCAAGCAGTGCTTCCACGAGGAGGTGGAGCAGGGCGTGAAGTTCTCCCTAGACTACCAGGTGAGACCTGGCGCCTCCTCTCTCTCCCGCTTCCAGGTCTTCAGTGGTCACTTGTGCGCCCCCAGCTGTAGTGGCTGGAATTAGCCAAAGAGGCTGCAGAGGGAGGCGGGAATGACCAGAGACAAGGAAGTCAGAGCCCACCCGAGACGGACCGACTAGCCAGGGAGGTAGCACCGCAGGTGCATGCCCAGGATGGGGATGCCCGGGCGGCTCCGGCTTCCTGGGGAGTTGATCTGAATGACCTGAGAGCGCGTTGACTCTACAGAACGCCATCTATGGCACCAGGCTGTCT